>NC_140707.1:1367500-2032500 GCF_050655825.1 Lonchura striata
TCCTCTGAGGCTCCGACATGCAGAGACCTCGATGGCAACTGCAGAAATGAAGGGCTGCGTTGAGTTGTCGAGAAGCAAGAACCTAGCCAGCGCCTTATGTTTGGGAGTCAGCAGCTGCTGGACTTTTGCGATTGCTTTCACTGTGCACTGAATGCCAGGACGGCATGTGCACGTTACAACAACGAGCTGGGCAAGAGTAATCGAAAGATCACGGCCGTCAGAAAGCAGCTTATATATTGCCCTGGAAAGGGCAGTGTTTTTGGAGTGTGCAGTAAAATCGTGTTTCTGGACAAGGGAGGCATAAGTGCGCTGCGCTCTTAAGCTATCTCCCTGCGAGACACACTGCCAAAGCTTTTCGCTATGATGCAGTCTAATGCAGACGCAGACTACGGCTCTCCGGAGCTGTCCGAAGCCAAGCGCCGGTCGCCGGCGTCTTTCGGCTGAAGCAGCGCTTCGGAGCGTACGGCTGTTGTGTGCGCGAAGCAGCCGCTTCTCCTGCTCCGGGAGCCGGACAGAGCGGTAGCTTGTAGGAGGGCGAAGAACGAAGCCGCAGAGCACCGGGCTTCTGCGCGCACCCTAAGGACTGCTAGAGGACCGTGGTGGCCGCTCGCCTGCGTCTTCAATTCCCTTCTAGCATCCTTATGGAAGGTGTTCCAGGACAATTTTCCTGAGTTTTGAATTCGTCCTGATGCAGCCCTTCCTGGGAAACTCGTGCTCGTCCTCTGAGGCTCCGACATGCAGAGACCTCGATGGCAACTGCAGAAATGAAGGGCTGCGTTGAGTTGTCGAGAAGCAAGAACCTAGCCAGCGCCTTATGTTTGGGAGTCAGCAGCTGCTGGACTTTTGCGATTGCTTTCACTGTGCACTGAATGCCAGGACGGCATGTGCACGTTACAACAACGAGCTGGGCAAGAGTAATCGAAAGATCACGGCCGTCAGAAAGCAGCTTATATATTGCCCTGGAAAGGGCAGTGTTTTTGGAGTGTGCAGTAAAATCGTGTTTCTGGACAAGGGAGGCATAAGTGCGCTGCGCTCTTAAGCTATCTCCCTGCGAGACACACTGCCAAAGCTTTTCGCTATGATGCAGTCTAATGCAGACGCAGACTACGGCTCTCCGGAGCTGTCCGAAGCCAAGCGCCGGTCGCCGGCGTCTTTCGGCTGAAGCAGCGCTTCGGAGCGTACGGCTGTTGTGTGCGCGAAGCAGCCGCTTCTCCTGCTCCGGGAGCCGGACAGAGCGGTAGCTTGTACGAGGGCGAAGAACGAAGCCGCACCGGGCTTCTGCGCGCACCCTAAGGACTGCTAGAGGACCCTGGTGGCCGCTCGCCTGCCCCTTCAATTCTATTCTAGCATACTTATGGAAGGTGTTCCAGGACAATTTTCCTGAGTTTTGAATTCGTCCTGATGCAGCCCTTCCTGGGAAACTCGTGCTCGTCCTCTGAGGCTCCGACATGCAGAGACCTCGATGGCAACTGCAGAAATGAAGGGCTGCGTTGAGTTGTCGAGAAGCAAGAACCTAGCCAGCGCCTTATGTTTGGGAGTCAGCAGCTGCTGGACTTTTGCGATTGCTTTCACTGTGCACTGAATGCCAGGACGGCATGTGCACGTTACAACAACGAGCTGGGCAAGAGTAATCGAAAGATCACGGCCGTCAGAAAGCAGCTTATATATTGCCCTGGAAAGGGCAGTGTTTTTGGAGTGTGCAGTAAAATCGTGTTTCTGGACAAGGGAGGCATAAGTGCGCTGCGCTCCTAAGCTATCTCCCTGCGAGACACACTGCCGAAGCTTTTCGCTATCATGCAGTCTAGTGCAGACGCACTCTACGGCTCTCCGGTGCTGTCCGAAGCCAAGCGCCGGTCGCCGGCGTCTTTCGGCTGAAGCAGCGCTTCGGAGCGTACGGCTGTTGTGTGCGCGAAGCAGCCGCTTCTCCTGCTCCGGGAGCCGGACAGAGCGGTAGCTTGTAGGAGGGCGAAGAACGAAGCCGCAGAGCACCGGGCTTCTGCGCGCACCCTAAGGACTGCTAGAGGACCCTGGTGGCCGCTCGCCTGCCCCTTCAATTCTATTCTAGCATACTTATGGAAGGTGTTCCAGGACAATTTTCCTGAGTTTTGAATTCGTCCTGATGCAGCCCTTCCTGGGAAACTCGTGCTCGTCCTCTGAGGCTCCGACATGCAGAGACCTCGATGGCAACTGCAGAAATGAAGGGCTGCGTTGAGTTGTCGAGAAGCAAGAACCTAGCCAGCGCCTTATGTTTGGGAGTCAGCAGCTGCTGGACTTTTGCGATTGCTTTCACTGTGCACTGAATGCCAGGACGGCATGTGCACGTTACAACAACGAGCTGGGCAAGAGTAATCGAAAGATCACGGCCGTCAGAAAGCAGCTTATATATTGCCCTGGAAAGGGCAGTGTTTTTGGAGTGTGCAGTAAAATCGTGTTTCTGGACAAGGGAGGCATAAGTGCGCTGCGCTCTTAAGCTATCTCCCTGCGAGACACACTGCCAAAGCTTTTCGCTATGATGCAGTCTAATGCAGACGCAGACTACGGCTCTCCGGAGCTGTCCGAAGCCAAGCGCCGGTCGCCGGCGTCTTTCGGCTGAAGCAGCGCTTCGGAGCGTACGGCTGTTGTGTGCGCGAAGCAGCCGCTTCTCCTGCTCCGGGAGCCGGACAGAGCGGTAGCTTGTACGAGGGCGAAGAACGAAGCCGCAGAGCACCGGGCTTCTGCGCGCACCCTAAGGACTGCTAGAGGACCCTGGTGGCCGCTCGCCTGCCCCTTCAATTCTATTCTAGCATACTTATGGAAGGTGTTCCAGGACAATTTTCCTGAGTTTTGAATTCGTCCTGATGTAGCCCCTCCTGGGAAACTCCTGCTCGTCCTCTGAGTCTCCGACATGCAGAGACCTCGATGGCAACTGCAGAAATGAAGGGCTGCGTTGAGTTGTCGAGAAGCAAGAACCTAGCCAGCGCCTTGTGTTTGGGAGTCAGCAGCTGCTGGACTTTTGCGATTGCTTTCACTGTGCACTGAATGCCAGGACGGCATGTGCACGTTACAACAACGAGCTGGGCAAGAGTAATCGAAAGATCACGGCCGTCAGAAAGCAGCTTATATATTGCCCTGGAAAGGGCAGTGTTTTTGGAGTGTGCAGTAAAATCGTGTTTCTGGACAAGGGAGGCATAAGTGCGCTGCGCTCTTAAGCTATCTCCCTGCGAGACACACTGCCGAAGCTTTTCGCTATCATGCAGTCTAGTGCAGACGCACTCTACGGCTCTCCGGTGCTGTCCGAAGCCAAGCGCCGGTCGCCGGCGTCTTTCGGCTGAAGCAGCGCTTCGGAGCGTACGGCTGTTGTGTGCGCGAAGCAGCCGCTTCTCCTGCTCCGGGAGCCGGACAGAGCGGTAGCTTGTACGAGGGCGAAGAACGAAGCCGCAGAGCACCGGGCTTCTGCGCGCACCCTAAGGACTGCTAGAGGACCCTGGTGGCCGCTCGCCTGCCCCTTCAATTCTATTCTAGCATACTTATGGAAGGTGTTCCAGGACAATTTTCCTGAGTTTTGAATTCGTCCTGATGCAGCCCTTCCTGGGAAACTCGTGCTCGTCCTCTGAGGCTCCGACATGCAGAGACCTCGATGGCAACTGCAGAAATGAAGGGCTGCGTTGAGTTGTCGAGAAGCAAGAACCTAGCCAGCGCCTTATGTTTGGGAGTCAGCAGCTGCTGGACTTTTGCGATTGCTTTCACTGTGCACTGAATGCCAGGACGGCATGTGCACGTTACAACAACGAGCTGGGCAAGAGTAATCGAAAGATCACGGCCGTCAGAAAGCAGCTTATATATTGCCCTGGAAAGGGCAGTGTTTTTGGAGTGTGCAGTAAAATCGTGTTTCTGGACAAGGGAGGCATAAGTGCGCTGCGCTCTTAAGCTATCTCCCTGCGAGACACACTGCCAAAGCTTTTCGCTATGATGCAGTCTAATGCAGACGCAGACTACGGCTCTCCGGAGCTGTCCGAAGCCAAGCGCCGGTCGCCGGCGTCTTTCGGCTGAAGCAGCGCTTCGGAGCGTACGGCTGTTGTGTGCGCGAAGCAGCCGCTTCTCCTGCTCCGGGAGCCGGACAGAGCGGTAGCTTGTAGGAGGGCGAAGAACGAAGCCGCAGAGCACCGGGCTTCTGCGCGCACCCTAAGGACTGCTAGAGGACCCTGGTGGCCGCTCGCCTGCCCCTTCAATTCCATTCTAGCATACTTATGGAAGGTGTTCCAGGACAATTTTCCTGAGTTTTGAATTCGTCCTGATGCAGCCCTTCCTGGGAAACTCGTGCTCGTCCTCTGAGGCTCCGACATGCAGAGACCTCGATGGCAACTGCAGAAATGAAGGGCTGCGTTGAGTTGTCGAGAAGCAAGAACCTAGCCAGCGCCTTATGTTTGGGAGTCAGCAGCTGCTGGACTTTTGCGATTGCTTTCACTGTGCACTGAATGCCAGGACGGCATGTGCACGTTACAACAACGAGCTGGGCAAGAGTAATCGAAAGATCACGGCCGTCAGAAAGCAGCTTATATATTGCCCTGGAAAGGGCAGTGTTTTTGGAGTGTGCAGTAAAATCGTGTTTCTGGACAAGGGAGGCATAAGTGCGCTGCGCTCTTAAGCTATCTCCCTGCGAGACACACTGCCAAAGCTTTTCGCTATGATGCAGTCTAATGCAGACGCAGACTACGGCTCTCCGGAGCTGTCCGAAGCCAAGCGCCGGTCGCCGGCGTCTTTCGGCTGAAGCAGCGCTTCGGAGCGTACGGCTGTTGTGTGCGCGAAGCAGCCGCTTCTCCTGCTCCGGGAGCCGGACAGAGCGGTAGCTTGTACGAGGGCGAAGAACGAAGCCGCAGAGCACCGGGCTTCTGCGCGCACCCTAAGGACTGCTAGAGGACCCTGGTGGCCGCTCGCCTGCCCCTTCAATTCTATTCTAGCATACTTATGGAAGGTGTTCCAGGACAATTTTCCTGAGTTTTGAATTCGTCCTGATGCAGCCCTTCCTGGGAAACTCGTGCTCGTCCTCTGAGGCTCCGACATGCAGAGACCTCGATGGCAACTGCAGAAATGAAGGGCTGCGTTGAGTTGTCGAGAAGCAAGAACCTAGCCAGCGCCTTATGTTTGGGAGTCAGCAGCTGCTGGACTTTTGCGATTGCTTTCACTGTGCACTGAATGCCAGGACGGCATGTGCACGTTACAACAACGAGCTGGGCAAGAGTAATCGAAAGATCACGGCCGTCAGAAAGCAGCTTATATATTGCCCTGGAAAGGGCAGTGTTTTTGGAGTGTGCAGTAAAATCGTGTTTCTGGACAAGGGAGGCATAAGTGCGCTGCGCTCTTAAGCTATCTCCCTGCGAGACACACTGCCAAAGCTTTTCGCTATGATGCAGTCTAATGCAGACGCAGACTACGGCTCTCCGGAGCTGTCCGAAGCCAAGCGCCGGTCGCCGGCGTCTTTCGGCTGAAGCAGCGCTTCGGAGCGTACGGCTGTTGTGTGCGCGAAGCAGCCGCTTCTCCTGCTCCGGGAGCCGGACAGAGCGGTAGCTTGTAGGAGGGCGAAGAACGAAGCCGCAGAGCACCGGGCTTCTGCGCGCACCCTAAGGACTGCTAGAGGACCCTGGTGGCCGCTCGCCTGCCCCTTCAATTCTATTCTAGCATACTTATGGAAGGTGTTCCAGGACAATTTTCCTGAGTTTTGAATTCGTCCTGATGCAGCCCTTCCTGGGAAACTCGTGCTCCTCCTCTGAGGCTCCGACATGCAGAGACCTCGATGGCAACTGCAGAAATGAAGGGCTGCGTTGAGTTGTCGAGAAGCAAGAACCTAGCCAGCGCCTTATGTTTGGGAGTCAGCAGCTGCTGGACTTTTGCGATTGCTTTCACTGTGCACTGAATGCCAGGACGGCATGTGCACGTTACAACAACGAGCTGGGCAAGAGTAATCGAAAGATCACGGCCGTCAGAAAGCAGCTTATATATTGCCCTGGAAAGGGCAGTGTTTTAGGAGTGTGCAGTAAAATCGTGTTTCTGGACAAGGGAGGCATAAGTGCGCTGCGCTCTTAAGCTATCTCCCTGCGAGACACACTGCCAAAGCTTTTCGCTATGATGCAGTCTAATGCAGACGCAGACTACGGCTCTCCGGAGCTGTCCGAAGCCAAGCGCCGGTCGCCGGCGTCTTTCGGCTGAAGCAGCGCTTCGGAGCGTACGGCTGTTGTGTGCGCGAAGCAGCCGCTTCTCCTGCTCCGGGAGCCGGACAGAGCGGTAGCTTGTAGGAGGGCGAAGAACGAAGCCGCAGAGCACCGGGCTTCTGCGCGCACCCTAAGGACTGCTAGAGGACCCTGGTGGCCGCTCGCCTGCCCCTTCAATTCCATTCTAGCATACTTATGGAAGGTGTTCCAGGACAATTTTCCTGAGTTTTGAATTCGTCCTGATGCAGCCCTTCCTGGGAAACTCGTGCTCGTCCTCTGAGGCTCCGACATGCAGAGACCTCGATGGCAACTGCAGAAATGAAGGGCTGCGTTGAGTTGTCGAGAAGCAAGAACCTAGCCAGCGCCTTATGTTTGGGAGTCAGCAGCTGCTGGACTTTTGCGATTGCTTTCACTGTGCACTGAATGCCAGGACGGCATGTGCACGTTACAACAACGAGCTGGGCAAGAGTAATCGAAAGATCACGGCCGTCAGAAAGCAGCTTATATATTGCCCTGGAAAGGGCAGTGTTTTTGGAGTGTGCAGTAAAATCGTGTTTCTGGACAAGGGAGGCATAAGTGCGCTGCGCTCTTAAGCTATCTCCCTGCGAGACACACTGCCAAAGCTTTTCGCTATGATGCAGTCTAATGCAGACGCAGACTACGGCTCTCCGGAGCTGTCCGAAGCCAAGCGCCGGTCGCCGGCGTCTTTCGGCTGAAGCAGCGCTTCGGAGCGTACGGCTGTTGTGTGCGCGAAGCAGCCGCTTCTCCTGCTCCGGGAGCCGGACAGAGCGGTAGCTTGTAGGAGGGCGAAGAACGAAGCCGCAGAGCACCGGGCTTCTGCGCGCACCCTAAGGACTGCTAGAGGACCCTGGTGGCCGCTCGCCTGCCCCTTCAATTCCATTCTAGCATACTTATGGAAGGTGTTCCAGGACAATTTTCCTGAGTTTTGAATTCGTCCTGATGCAGCCCTTCCTGGGAAACTCGTGCTCGTCCTCTGAGACTCCCACATGCAGAGACCTCGATGGCAACTGCAGAAATGAAGGGCTGCGTTGAGTTGTCGAGAAGCAAGAACCTAGCCAGCGCCTTATGTTTGGGAGTCAGCAGCTGCTGGACTTTTGCGATTGCTTTCACTGTGCACTGAATGCCAGGACGGCATGTGCACGTTAAAACAACGAGCTGGGCAAGAGTAATCGAAAGATCACGGCCGTCAGAAAGCAGCTTATATATTGCCCTGGAAAGAGCAGTGTTTTTGGAGTGTGCAGTAAAATCGTGTTTCTGGACAAGGGAGGCATAAGTGCGCTGCGCTCCTAAGCTATCTCTCTGCGAGACACACTGCGGAAGCTTTTCGCTATCATGCAGTCTAGTGCAGACGCACTCTACGGCTCTCCGGTGCTGTCCGAAGCCAAGCGCCGGTCGCCGGCGTCTTTCGGCTGAAGCAGCGCTTCGGAGCGTACGGCTGTTGTGTGCGCGAAGCAGCCGCTTCTCCTGCTCCGGGAGCCGGACAGAGCGGTAGCTTGTACGAGGGCGAAGAACGAAGCCGCAGAGCACCGGGCTTCTGCGCGCACCCTAAGGACTGCTAGAGGACCCTGGTGGCCGCTCGCCTGCCCCTTCAATTCTATTCTAGCATACTTATGGAAGGTGTTCCAGGACAATTTTCCTGAGTTTTGAATTCGTCCTGATGCAGCCCTTCCTGGGAAACTCGTGCTCGTCCTCTGAGACTCCCACATGCAGAGACCTCGATGGCAACTGCAGAAATGAAGGGCTGCGTTGAGTTGTCGAGAAGCAAGAACCTAGCCAGCGCCTTATGTTTGGGAGTCAGCAGCTGCTGGACTTTTGCGATTGCTTTCACTGTGCACTGAATGCCAGGACGGCATGTGCACGTTAAAACAACGAGCTGGGCAAGAGTAATCGAAAGATCACGGCCGTCAGAAAGCAGCTTATATATTGCCCTGGAAAGAGCAGTGTTTTTGGAGTGTGCAGTAAAATCGTGTTTCTGGACAAGGGAGGCATAAGTGCGCTGCGCTCCTAAGCTATCTCCCTGCGAGACACACTGCCGAAGCTTTTCGCTATGATGCAGTCTAGTGCAGACGCACTCTACGGCTCTCCGGTGCTGTCCGAAGCCAAGCGCCGGTCGCCGGCGTCTTTCGGCTGAAGCAGCGCTTCGGAGCGTACGGCTGTTGTGTGCGCGAAGCAGCCGCTTCTCCTGCTCCGGGAGCCGGACAGAGCGGTAGCTTGTACGAGGGCGAAGAACGAAGCCGCAGAGCACCGGGCTTCTGCGCGCACCCTAAGGACTGCTAGAGGACCCTGGTGGCCGCTCGCCTGCCCCTTCAATTCTATTCTAGCATACTTATGGAAGGTGTTCCAGGACAATTTTCCTGAGTTTTGAATTCGTCCTGATGTAGCCCCTCCTGGGAAACTCCTGCTCGTCCTCTGAGTCTCCGACATGCAGAGACCTCGATGGCAACTGCAGAAATGAAGGGCTGCGTTGAGTTGTCGAGAAGCAAGAACCTAGCCAGCGCCTTGTGTTTGGGAGTCAGCAGCTGCTGGACTTTTGCGATTGCTTTCACTGTGCACTGAATGCCAGGACGGCATGTGCACGTTAAAACAACGAGCTGGGCAAGAGTAATCGAAAGATCACGGCCGTCAGAAAGCAGCTTATATATTGCCCTGGAAAGAGCAGTGTTTTTGGAGTGTGCAGTAAAATCGTGTTTCTGGACAAGGGAGGCATAAGTGCGCTGCGCTCCTAAGCTATCTCTCTGCGAGACACACTGCCGAAGCTTTTCGCTATCATGCAGTCTAGTGCAGACGCACACTCCGGTTCTCCGGAGCTGTCCGAAGCCAAGCGCCGGTCGCCGGCGTCTTTCGGCTGAAGCAGCGCTTCGGAGCGTACGGCTGTTGTGTGCGCGAAGCAGCCGCTTCTCCTGCTCCGGGAGCCGGACAGAGCGGTAGCTTGTAGGAGGGCGAAGAACGAAGCCGCAGAGCACCGGGCTTCTGCGCGCACCCTAAGGACTGCTAGAGGACCCTGGTGGCCGCTCGCCTGCCCCTTCAATTCCATTCTAGCATACTTATGGAAGGTGTTCCAGGACAATTTTCCTGAGTTTTGAATTCGTCCTGATGCAGCCCTTCCTGGGAAACTCGTGCTCGTCCTCTGAGACTCCCACATGCAGAGACCTCGATGGCAACTGCAGAAATGAAGGGCTGCGTTGAGTTGTCGAGAAGCAAGAACCTAGCCAGCGCCTTATGTTTGGGAGTCAGCAGCTGCTGGACTTTTGCGATTGCTTTCACTGTGCACTGAATGCCAGGACGGCATGTGCACGTTAAAACAACGAGCTGGGCAAGAGTAATCGAAAGATCACGGCCGTCAGAAAGCAGCTTATATATTGCCCTGGAAAGAGCAGTGTTTTTGGAGTGTGCAGTAAAATCGTGTTTCTGGACAAGGGAGGCATAAGTGCGCTGCGCTCCTAAGCTATCTCCCTGCGAGACACACTGCCGAAGCTTTTCGCTATGATGCAGTCTAGTGCAGACGCACTCTACGGCTCTCCGGTGCTGTCCGAAGCCAAGCGCCGGTCGCCGGCGTCTTTCGGCTGAAGCAGCGCTTCGGAGCGTACGGCTGTTGTGTGCGCGAAGCAGCCGCTTCTCCTGCTCCGGGAGCCGGACAGAGCGGTAGCTTGTAGGAGGGCGAAGAACGAAGCCGCAGAGCACCGGGCTTCTGCGCGCACCCTAAGGACTGCTAGAGGACCCTGGTGGCCGCTCGCCTGCCCCTTCAATTCTATTCTAGCATACTTATGGAAGGTGTTCCAGGACAATTTTCCTGAGTTTTGAATTCGTCCTGATGTAGCCCCTCCTGGGAAACTCCTGCTCGTCCTCTGAGTCTCCGACATGCAGAGACCTCGATGGCAACTGCAGAAATGAAGGGCTGCGTTGAGTTGTCGAGAAGCAAGAACCTAGCCAGCGCCTTATGTTTGGGAGTCAGCAGCTGCTGGACTTTTGCGATTGCTTTCACTGTGCACTGAATGCCAGGACGGCATGTGCACGTTAAAACAACGAGCTGGGCAAGAGTAATCGAAAGATCACGGCCGTCAGAAAGCAGCTTATATATTGCCCTGGAAAGAGCAGTGTTTTTGGAGTGTGCAGTAAAATCGTGTTTCTGGACAAGGGAGGCATAAGTGCGCTGCGCTCCTAAGCTATCTCTCTGCGAGACACACTGCCGAAGCTTTTCGCTATCATGCAGTCTAGTGCAGACGCACACTCCGGTTCTCCGGTGCTGTCCGAAGCCAAGCGCCGGTCGCCGGCGTCTTTCGGCTGAAGCAGCGCTTCGGAGCGTACGGCTGTTGTGTGCGCGAAGCAGCCGCTTCTCCTGCTCCGGGAGCCGGACAGAGCGGTAGCTTGTAGGAGGGCGAAGAACGAAGCCGCAGAGCACCGGGCTTCTGCGCGCACCCTAAGGACTGCTAGAGGACCCTGGTGGCCGCTCGCCTGCCCCTTCAATTCCATTCTAGCATACTTATGGAAGGTGTTCCAGGACAATTTTCCTGAGTTTTGAATTCGTCCTGATGCAGCCCTTCCTGGGAAACTCGTGCTCGTCCTCTGAGGCTCCGACATGCAGAGACCTCGATGGCAACTGCAGAAATGAAGGGCTGCGTTGAGTTGTCGAGAAGCAAGAACCTAGCCAGCGCCTTATGTTTGGGAGTCAGCAGCTGCTGGACTTTTGCGATTGCTTTCACTGTGCACTGAATGCCAGGACGGCATGTGCACGTTACAACAACGAGCTGGGCAAGAGTAATCGAAAGATCACGGCCGTCAGAAAGCAGCTTATATATTGCCCTGGAAAGGGCAGTGTTTTTGGAGTGTGCAGTAAAATCGTGTTTCTGGACAAGGGAGGCATAAGTGCGCTGCGCTCTTAAGCTATCTCCCTGCGAGACACACTGCCAAAGCTTTTCGCTATGATGCAGTCTAATGCAGACGCAGACTACGGCTCTCCGGAGCTGTCCGAAGCCAAGCGCCGGTCGCCGGCGTCTTTCGGCTGAAGCAGCGCTTCGGAGCGTACGGCTGTTGTGTGCGCGAAGCAGCCGCTTCTCCTGCTCCGGGAGCCGGACAGAGCGGTAGCTTGTACGAGGGCGAAGAACGAAGCCGCAGAGCACCGGGCTTCTGCGCGCACCCTAAGGACTGCTAGAGGACCCTGGTGGCCGCTCGCCTGCCCCTTCAATTCTATTCTAGCATACTTATGGAAGGTGTTCCAGGACAATTTTCCTGAGTTTTGAATTCGTCCTGATGCAGCCCTTCCTGGGAAACTCGTGCTCGTCCTCTGAGGCTCCGACATGCAGAGACCTCGATGGCAACTGCAGAAATGAAGGGCTGCGTTGAGTTGTCGAGAAGCAAGAACCTAGCCAGCGCCTTATGTTTGGGAGTCAGCAGCTGCTGGACTTTTGCGATTGCTTTCACTGTGCACTGAATGCCAGGACGGCATGTGCACGTTACAACAACGAGCTGGGCAAGAGTAATCGAAAGATCACGGCCGTCAGAAAGCAGCTTATATATTGCCCTGGAAAGGGCAGTGTTTTTGGAGTGTGCAGTAAAATCGTGTTTCTGGACAAGGGAGGCATAAGTGCGCTGCGCTCTTAAGCTATCTCCCTGCGAGACACACTGCCAAAGCTTTTCGCTATGATGCAGTCTAATGCAGACGCAGACTACGGCTCTCCGGAGCTGTCCGAAGCCAAGCGCCGGTCGCCGGCGTCTTTCGGCTGAAGCAGCGCTTCGGAGCGTACGGCTGTTGTGTGCGCGAAGCAGCCGCTTCTCCTGCTCCGGGAGCCGGACAGAGCGGTAGCTTGTAGGAGGGCGAAGAACGAAGCCGCAGAGCACCGGGCTTCTGCGCGCACCCTAAGGACTGCTAGAGGACCCTGGTGGCCGCTCGCCTGCCCCTTCAATTCTATTCTAGCATACTTATGGAAGGTGTTCCAGGACAATTTTCCTGAGTTTTGAATTCGTCCTGATGCAGCCCTTCCTGGGAAACTCGTGCTCCTCCTCTGAGGCTCCGACATGCAGAGACCTCGATGGCAACTGCAGAAATGAAGGGCTGCGTTGAGTTGTCGAGAAGCAAGAACCTAGCCAGCGCCTTATGTTTGGGAGTCAGCAGCTGCTGGACTTTTGCGATTGCTTTCACTGTGCACTGAATGCCAGGACGGCATGTGCACGTTACAACAACGAGCTGGGCAAGAGTAATCGAAAGATCACGGCCGTCAGAAAGCAGCTTATATATTGCCCTGGAAAGGGCAGTGTTTTAGGAGTGTGCAGTAAAATCGTGTTTCTGGACAAGGGAGGCATAAGTGCGCTGCGCTCTTAAGCTATCTCCCTGCGAGACACACTGCCAAAGCTTTTCGCTATGATGCAGTCTAATGCAGACGCAGACTACGGCTCTCCGGAGCTGTCCGAAGCCAAGCGCCGGTCGCCGGCGTCTTTCGGCTGAAGCAGCGCTTCGGAGCGTACGGCTGTTGTGTGCGCGAAGCAGCCGCTTCTCCTGCTCCGGGAGCCGGACAGAGCGGTAGCTTGTAGGAGGGCGAAGAACGAAGCCGCAGAGCACCGGGCTTCTGCGCGCACCCTAAGGACTGCTAGAGGACCCTGGTGGCCGCTCGCCTGCCCCTTCAATTCCATTCTAGCATACTTATGGAAGGTGTTCCAGGACAATTTTCCTGAGTTTTGAATTCGTCCTGATGCAGCCCTTCCTGGGAAACTCGTGCTCGTCCTCTGAGGCTCCGACATGCAGAGACCTCGATGGCAACTGCAGAAATGAAGGGCTGCGTTGAGTTGTCGAGAAGCAAGAACCTAGCCAGCGCCTTATGTTTGGGAGTCAGCAGCTGCTGGACTTTTGCGATTGCTTTCACTGTGCACTGAATGCCAGGACGGCATGTGCACGTTACAACAACGAGCTGGGCAAGAGTAATCGAAAGATCACGGCCGTCAGAAAGCAGCTTATATATTGCCCTGGAAAGGGCAGTGTTTTTGGAGTGTGCAGTAAAATCGTGTTTCTGGACAAGGGAGGCATAAGTGCGCTGCGCTCTTAAGCTATCTCCCTGCGAGACACACTGCCAAAGCTTTTCGCTATGATGCAGTCTAATGCAGACGCAGACTACGGCTCTCCGGAGCTGTCCGAAGCCAAGCGCCGGTCGCCGGCGTCTTTCGGCTGAAGCAGCGCTTCGGAGCGTACGGCTGTTGTGTGCGCGAAGCAGCCGCTTCTCCTGCTCCGGGAGCCGGACAGAGCGGTAGCTTGTAGGAGGGCGAAGAACGAAGCCGCAGAGCACCGGGCTTCTGCGCGCACCCTAAGGACTGCTAGAGGACCCTGGTGGCCGCTCGCCTGCCCCTTCAATTCCATTCTAGCATACTTATGGAAGGTGTTCCAGGACAATTTTCCTGAGTTTTGAATTCGTCCTGATGCAGCCCTTCCTGGGAAACTCGTGCTCGTCCTCTGAGACTCCCACATGCAGAGACCTCGATGGCAACTGCAGAAATGAAGGGCTGCGTTGAGTTGTCGAGAAGCAAGAACCTAGCCAGCGCCTTATGTTTGGGAGTCAGCAGCTGCTGGACTTTTGCGATTGCTTTCACTGTGCACTGAATGCCAGGACGGCATGTGCACGTTAAAACAACGAGCTGGGCAAGAGTAATCGAAAGATCACGGCCGTCAGAAAGCAGCTTATATATTGCCCTGGAAAGAGCAGTGTTTTTGGAGTGTGCAGTAAAATCGTGTTTCTGGACAAGGGAGGCATAAGTGCGCTGCGCTCCTAAGCTATCTCTCTGCGAGACACACTGCGGAAGCTTTTCGCTATCATGCAGTCTAGTGCAGACGCACTCTACGGCTCTCCGGTGCTGTCCGAAGCCAAGCGCCGGTCGCCGGCGTCTTTCGGCTGAAGCAGCGCTTCGGAGC
This sequence comes from Lonchura striata, assembly GCF_050655825.1. Lineage (NCBI taxonomy): Eukaryota > Metazoa > Chordata > Aves > Passeriformes > Estrildidae > Lonchura > Lonchura striata. Next base: position 1,381,598 of record NC_140707.1, read on the forward strand.
GTACGGCTGTTGTGTGCGCGAAGCAGCCGCTTCTCCTGCTCCGGGAGCCGGACAGAGCGGTAGCTTGTACGAGGGCGAAGAACGAAGCCGCAGAGCACCGGGCTTCTGCGCGCACCCTAAGGACTGCTAGAGGACCCTGGTGGCCGCTCGCCTGCCCCTTCAATTCTATTCTAGCATACTTATGGAAGGTGTTCCAGGACAATTTTCCTGAGTTTTGAATTCGTCCTGATGCAGCCCTTCCTGGGAAACTCGTGCTCGTCCTCTGAGACTCCCACATGCAGAGACCTCGATGGCAACTGCAGAAATGAAGGGCTGCGTTGAGTTGTCGAGAAGCAAGAACCTAGCCAGCGCCTTATGTTTGGGAGTCAGCAGCTGCTGGACTTTTGCGATTGCTTTCACTGTGCACTGAATGCCAGGACGGCATGTGCACGTTACAACAACGAGCTGGGCAAGAGTAATCGAAAGATCACGGCCGTCAGAAAGCAGCTTATATATTGCCCTGGAAAGGGCAGTGTTTTTGGAGTGTGCAGTAAAATCGTGTTTCTGGACAAGGGAGGCATAAGTGCGCTGCGCTCTTAAGCTATCTCCCTGCGAGACACACTGCCAAAGCTTTTCGCTATGATGCAGTCTAATGCAGACGCAGACTACGGCTCTCCGGAGCTGTCCGAAGCCAAGCGCCGGTCGCCGGCGTCTTTCGGCTGAAGCAGCGCTTCGGAGCGTACGGCTGTTGTGTGCGCGAAGCAGCCGCTTCTCCTGCTCCGGGAGCCGGACAGAGCGGTAGCTTGTAGGAGGGCGAAGAACGAAGCCGCAGAGCACCGGGCTTCTGCGCGCACCCTAAGGACTGCTAGAGGACCCTGGTGGCCGCTCGCCTGCCCCTTCAATTCTATTCTAGCATACTTATGGAAGGTGTTCCAGGACAATTTTCCTGAGTTTTGAATTCGTCCTGATGCAGCCCTTCCTGGGAAACTCGTGCTCCTCCTCTGAGGCTCCGACATGCAGAGACCTCGATGGCAACTGCAGAAATGAAGGGCTGCGTTGAGTTGTCGAGAAGCAAGAACCTAGCCAGCGCCTTATGTTTGGGAGTCAGCAGCTGCTGGACTTTTGCGATTGCTTTCACTGTGCACTGAATGCCAGGACGGCATGTGCACGTTACAACAACGAGCTGGGCAAGAGTAATCGAAAGATCACGGCCGTCAGAAAGCAGCTTATATATTGCCCTGGAAAGGGCAGTGTTTTAGGAGTGTGCAGTAAAATCGTGTTTCTGGACAAGGGAGGCATAAGTGCGCTGCGCTCTTAAGCTATCTCCCTGCGAGACACACTGCCAAAGCTTTTCGCTATGATGCAGTCTAATGCAGACGCAGACTACGGCTCTCCGGAGCTGTCCGAAGCCAAGCGCCGGTCGCCGGCGTCTTTCGGCTGAAGCAGCGCTTCGGAGCGTACGGCTGTTGTGTGCGCGAAGCAGCCGCTTCTCCTGCTCCGGGAGCCGGACAGAGCGGTAGCTTGTAGGAGGGCGAAGAACGAAGCCGCAGAGCACCGGGCTTCTGCGCGCACCCTAAGGACTGCTAGAGGACCCTGGTGGCCGCTCGCCTGCCCCTTCAATTCCATTCTAGCATACTTATGGAAGGTGTTCCAGGACAATTTTCCTGAGTTTTGAATTCGTCCTGATGCAGCCCTTCCTGGGAAACTCGTGCTCGTCCTCTGAGGCTCCGACATGCAGAGACCTCGATGGCAACTGCAGAAATGAAGGGCTGCGTTGAGTTGTCGAGAAGCAAGAACCTAGCCAGCGCCTTATGTTTGGGAGTCAGCAGCTGCTGGACTTTTGCGATTGCTTTCACTGTGCACTGAATGCCAGGACGGCATGTGCACGTTACAACAACGAGCTGGGCAAGAGTAATCGAAAGATCACGGCCGTCAGAAAGCAGCTTATATATTGCCCTGGAAAGGGCAGTGTTTTTGGAGTGTGCAGTAAAATCGTGTTTCTGGACAAGGGAGGCATAAGTGCGCTGCGCTCTTAAGCTATCTCCCTGCGAGACACACTGCCAAAGCTTTTCGCTATGATGCAGTCTAATGCAGACGCAGACTACGGCTCTCCGGAGCTGTCCGAAGCCAAGCGCCGGTCGCCGGCGTCTTTCGGCTGAAGCAGCGCTTCGGAGCGTACGGCTGTTGTGTGCGCGAAGCAGCCGCTTCTCCTGCTCCGGGAGCCGGACAGAGCGGTAGCTTGTAGGAGGGCGAAGAACGAAGCCGCAGAGCACCGGGCTTCTGCGCGCACCCTAAGGACTGCTAGAGGACCCTGGTGGCCGCTCGCCTGCCCCTTCAATTCCATTCTAGCATACTTATGGAAGGTGTTCCAGGACAATTTTCCTGAGTTTTGAATTCGTCCTGATGCAGCCCTTCCTGGGAAACTCGTGCTCGTCCTCTGAGACTCCCACATGCAGAGACCTCGATGGCAACTGCAGAAATGAAGGGCTGCGTTGAGTTGTCGAGAAGCAAGAACCTAGCCAGCGCCTTATGTTTGGGAGTCAGCAGCTGCTGGACTTTTGCGATTGCTTTCACTGTGCACTGAATGCCAGGACGGCATGTGCACGTTAAAACAACGAGCTGGGCAAGAGTAATCGAAAGATCACGGCCGTCAGAAAGCAGCTTATATATTGCCCTGGAAAGAGCAGTGTTTTTGGAGTGTGCAGTAAAATCGTGTTTCTGGACAAGGGAGGCATAAGTGCGCTGCGCTCCTAAGCTATCTCTCTGCGAGACACACTGCGGAAGCTTTTCGCTATCATGCAGTCTAGTGCAGACGCACTCTACGGCTCTCCGGTGCTGTCCGAAGCCAAGCGCCGGTCGCCGGCGTCTTTCGGCTGAAGCAGCGCTTCGGAGCGTACGGCTGTTGTGTGCGCGAAGCAGCCGCTTCTCCTGCTCCGGGAGCCGGACAGAGCGGTAGCTTGTACGAGGGCGAAGAACGAAGCCGCAGAGCACCGGGCTTCTGCGCGCACCCTAAGGACTGCTAGAGGACCCTGGTGGCCGCTCGCCTGCCCCTTCAATTCTATTCTAGCATACTTATGGAAGGTGTTCCAGGACAATTTTCCTGAGTTTTGAATTCGTCCTGATGCAGCCCTTCCTGGGAAACTCGTGCTCGTCCTCTGAGACTCCCACATGCAGAGACCTCGATGGCAACTGCAGAAATGAAGGGCTGCGTTGAGTTGTCGAGAAGCAAGAACCTAGCCAGCGCCTTATGTTTGGGAGTCAGCAGCTGCTGGACTTTTGCGATTGCTTTCACTGTGCACTGAATGCCAGGACGGCATGTGCACGTTACAACAACGAGCTGGGCAAGAGTAATCGAAAGATCACGGCCGTCAGAAAGCAGCTTATATATTGCCCTGGAAAGGGCAGTGTTTTTGGAGTGTGCAGTAAAATCGTGTTTCTGGACAAGGGAGGCATAAGTGCGCTGCGCTCTTAAGCTATCTCCCTGCGAGACACACTGCCAAAGCTTTTCGCTATGATGCAGTCTAATGCAGACGCAGACTACGGCTCTCCGGAGCTGTCCGAAGCCAAGCGCCGGTCGCCGGCGTCTTTCGGCTGAAGCAGCGCTTCGGAGCGTACGGCTGTTGTGTGCGCGAAGCAGCCGCTTCTCCTGCTCCGGGAGCCGGACAGAGCGGTAGCTTGTAGGAGGGCGAAGAACGAAGCCGCAGAGCACCGGGCTTCTGCGCGCACCCTAAGGACTGCTAGAGGACCCTGGTGGCCGCTCGCCTGCCCCTTCAATTCCATTCTAGCATACTTATGGAAGGTGTTCCAGGACAATTTTCCTGAGTTTTGAATTCGTCCTGATGCAGCCCTTCCTGGGAAACTCGTGCTCGTCCTCTGAGACTCCCACATGCAGAGACCTCGATGGCAACTGCAGAAATGAAGGGCTGCGTTGAGTTGTCGAGAAGCAAGAACCTAGCCAGCGCCTTATGTTTGGGAGTCAGCAGCTGCTGGACTTTTGCGATTGCTTTCACTGTGCACTGAATGCCAGGACGGCATGTGCACGTTAAAACAACGAGCTGGGCAAGAGTAATCGAAAGATCACGGCCGTCAGAAAGCAGCTTATATATTGCCCTGGAAAGAGCAGTGTTTTTGGAGTGTGCAGTAAAATCGTGTTTCTGGACAAGGGAGGCATAAGTGCGCTGCGCTCCTAAGCTATCTCTCTGCGAGACACACTGCGGAAGCTTTTCGCTATCATGCAGTCTAGTGCAGACGCACTCTACGGCTCTCCGGTGCTGTCCGAAGCCAAGCGCCGGTCGCCGGCGTCTTTCGGCTGAAGCAGCGCTTCGGAGCGTACGGCTGTTGTGTGCGCGAAGCAGCCGCTTCTCCTGCTCCGGGAGCCGGACAGAGCGGTAGCTTGTACGAGGGCGAAGAACGAAGCCGCAGAGCACCGGGCTTCTGCGCGCACCCTAAGGACTGCTAGAGGACCCTGGTGGCCGCTCGCCTGCCCCTTCAATTCTATTCTAGCATACTTATGGAAGGTGTTCCAGGACAATTTTCCTGAGTTTTGAATTCGTCCTGATGCAGCCCTTCCTGGGAAACTCGTGCTCGTCCTCTGAGACTCCCACATGCAGAGACCTCGATGGCAACTGCAGAAATGAAGGGCTGCGTTGAGTTGTCGAGAAGCAAGAACCTAGCCAGCGCCTTATGTTTGGGAGTCAGCAGCTGCTGGACTTTTGCGATTGCTTTCACTGTGCACTGAATGCCAGGACGGCATGTGCACGTTAAAACAACGAGCTGGGCAAGAGTAATCGAAAGATCACGGCCGTCAGAAAGCAGCTTATATATTGCCCTGGAAAGAGCAGTGTTTTTGGAGTGTGCAGTAAAATCGTGTTTCTGGACAAGGGAGGCATAAGTGCGCTGCGCTCCTAAGCTATCTCCCTGCGAGACACACTGCCGAAGCTTTTCGCTATGATGCAGTCTAGTGCAGACGCACTCTACGGCTCTCCGGTGCTGTCCGAAGCCAAGCGCCGGTCGCCGGCGTCTTTCGGCTGAAGCAGCGCTTCGGAGCGTACGGCTGTTGTGTGCGCGAAGCAGCCGCTTCTCCTGCTCCGGGAGCCGGACAGAGCGGTAGCTTGTACGAGGGCGAAGAACGAAGCCGCAGAGCACCGGGCTTCTGCGCGCACCCTAAGGACTGCTAGAGGACCCTGGTGGCCGCTCGCCTGCCCCTTCAATTCTATTCTAGCATACTTATGGAAGGTGTTCCAGGACAATTTTCCTGAGTTTTGAATTCGTCCTGATGTAGCCCCTCCTGGGAAACTCCTGCTCGTCCTCTGAGTCTCCGACATGCAGAGACCTCGATGGCAACTGCAGAAATGAAGGGCTGCGTTGAGTTGTCGAGAAGCAAGAACCTAGCCAGCGCCTTGTGTTTGGGAGTCAGCAGCTGCTGGACTTTTGCGATTGCTTTCACTGTGCACTGAATGCCAGGACGGCATGTGCACGTTAAAACAACGAGCTGGGCAAGAGTAATCGAAAGATCACGGCCGTCAGAAAGCAGCTTATATATTGCCCTGGAAAGAGCAGTGTTTTTGGAGTGTGCAGTAAAATCGTGTTTCTGGACAAGGGAGGCATAAGTGCGCTGCGCTCCTAAGCTATCTCTCTGCGAGACACACTGCCGAAGCTTTTCGCTATCATGCAGTCTAGTGCAGACGCACACTCCGGTTCTCCGGAGCTGTCCGAAGCCAAGCGCCGGTCGCCGGCGTCTTTCGGCTGAAGCAGCGCTTCGGAGCGTACGGCTGTTGTGTGCGCGAAGCAGCCGCTTCTCCTGCTCCGGGAGCCGGACAGAGCGGTAGCTTGTAGGAGGGCGAAGAACGAAGCCGCAGAGCACCGGGCTTCTGCGCGCACCCTAAGGACTGCTAGAGGACCCTGGTGGCCGCTCGCCTGCCCCTTCAATTCCATTCTAGCATACTTATGGAAGGTGTTCCAGGACAATTTTCCTGAGTTTTGAATTCGTCCTGATGCAGCCCTTCCTGGGAAACTCGTGCTCGTCCTCTGAGACTCCCACATGCAGAGACCTCGATGGCAACTGCAGAAATGAAGGGCTGCGTTGAGTTGTCGAGAAGCAAGAACCTAGCCAGCGCCTTATGTTTGGGAGTCAGCAGCTGCTGGACTTTTGCGATTGCTTTCACTGTGCACTGAATGCCAGGACGGCATGTGCACGTTAAAACAACGAGCTGGGCAAGAGTAATCGAAAGATCACGGCCGTCAGAAAGCAGCTTATATATTGCCCTGGAAAGAGCAGTGTTTTTGGAGTGTGCAGTAAAATCGTGTTTCTGGACAAGGGAGGCATAAGTGCGCTGCGCTCCTAAGCTATCTCCCTGCGAGACACACTGCCGAAGCTTTTCGCTATCATGCAGTCTAGTGCAGACGCACTCTACGGCTCTCCGGTGCTGTCCGAAGCCAAGCGCCGGTCGCCGGCGTCTTTCGGCTGAAGCAGCGCTTCGGAGCGTACGGCTGTTGTGTGCGCGAAGCAGCCGCTTCTCCTGCTCCGGGAGCCGGACAGAGCGGTAGCTTGTAGGAGGGCGAAGAACGAAGCCGCAGAGCACCGGGCTTCTGCGCGCACCCTAAGGACTGCTAGAGGACCCTGGTGGCCGCTCGCCTGCCCCTTCAATTCTATTCTAGCATACTTATGGAAGGTGTTCCAGGACAATTTTCCTGAGTTTTGAATTCGTCCTGATGTAGCCCCTCCTGGGAAACTCCTGCTCGTCCTCTGAGTCTCCGACATGCAGAGACCTCGATGGCAACTGCAGAAATGAAGGGCTGCGTTGAGTTGTCGAGAAGCAAGAACCTAGCCAGCGCCTTATGTTTGGGAGTCAGCAGCTGCTGGACTTTTGCGATTGCTTTCACTGTGCACTGAATGCCAGGACGGCATGTGCACGTTAAAACAACGAGCTGGGCAAGAGTAATCGAAAGATCACGGCCGTCAGAAAGCAGCTTATATATTGCCCTGGAAAGAGCAGTGTTTTTGGAGTGTGCAGTAAAATCGTGTTTCTGGACAAGGGAGGCATAAGTGCGCTGCGCTCCTAAGCTATCTCTCTGCGAGACACACTGCCGAAGCTTTTCGCTATCATGCAGTCTAGTGCAGACGCACACTCCGGTTCTCCGGTGCTGTCCGAAGCCAAGCGCCGGTCGCCGGCGTCTTTCGGCTGAAGCAGCGCTTCGGAGCGTACGGCTGTTGTGTGCGCGAAGCAGCCGCTTCTCCTGCTCCGGGAGCCGGACAGAGCGGTAGCTTGTAGGAGGGCGAAGAACGAAGCCGCAGAGCACCGGGCTTCTGCGCGCACCCTAAGGACTGCTAGAGGACCCTGGTGGCCGCTCGCCTGCCCCTTCAATTCCATTCTAGCATACTTATGGAAGGTGTTCCAGGACAATTTTCCTGAGTTTTGAATTCGTCCTGATGCAGCCCTTCCTGGGAAACTCGTGCTCGTCCTCTGAGGCTCCGACATGCAGAGACCTCGATGGCAACTGCAGAAATGAAGGGCTGCGTTGAGTTGTCGAGAAGCAAGAACCTAGCCAGCGCCTTATGTTTGGGAGTCAGCAGCTGCTGGACTTTTGCGATTGCTTTCACTGTGCACTGAATGCCAGGACGGCATGTGCACGTTACAACAACGAGCTGGGCAAGAGTAATCGAAAGATCACGGCCGTCAGAAAGCAGCTTATATATTGCCCTGGAAAGGGCAGTGTTTTTGGAGTGTGCAGTAAAATCGTGTTTCTGGACAAGGGAGGCATAAGTGCGCTGCGCTCTTAAGCTATCTCCCTGCGAGACACACTGCCAAAGCTTTTCGCTATGATGCAGTCTAATGCAGACGCAGACTACGGCTCTCCGGAGCTGTCCGAAGCCAAGCGCCGGTCGCCGGCGTCTTTCGGCTGAAGCAGCGCTTCGGAGCGTACGGCTGTTGTGTGCGCGAAGCAGCCGCTTCTCCTGCTCCGGGAGCCGGACAGAGCGGTAGCTTGTACGAGGGCGAAGAACGAAGCCGCAGAGCACCGGGCTTCTGCGCGCACCCTAAGGACTGCTAGAGGACCCTGGTGGCCGCTCGCCTGCCCCTTCAATTCTATTCTAGCATACTTATGGAAGGTGTTCCAGGACAATTTTCCTGAGTTTTGAATTCGTCCTGATGCAGCCCTTCCTGGGAAACTCGTGCTCGTCCTCTGAGGCTCCGACATGCAGAGACCTCGATGGCAACTGCAGAAATGAAGGGCTGCGTTGAGTTGTCGAGAAGCAAGAACCTAGCCAGCGCCTTATGTTTGGGAGTCAGCAGCTGCTGGACTTTTGCGATTGCTTTCACTGTGCACTGAATGCCAGGACGGCATGTGCACGTTACAACAACGAGCTGGGCAAGAGTAATCGAAAGATCACGGCCGTCAGAAAGCAGCTTATATATTGCCCTGGAAAGGGCAGTGTTTTTGGAGTGTGCAGTAAAATCGTGTTTCTGGACAAGGGAGGCATAAGTGCGCTGCGCTCTTAAGCTATCTCCCTGCGAGACACACTGCCAAAGCTTTTCGCTATGATGCAGTCTAATGCAGACGCAGACTACGGCTCTCCGGAGCTGTCCGAAGCCAAGCGCCGGTCGCCGGCGTCTTTCGGCTGAAGCAGCGCTTCGGAGCGTACGGCTGTTGTGTGCGCGAAGCAGCCGCTTCTCCTGCTCCGGGAGCCGGACAGAGCGGTAGCTTGTAGGAGGGCGAAGAACGAAGCCGCAGAGCACCGGGCTTCTGCGCGCACCCTAAGGACTGCTAGAGGACCCTGGTGGCCGCTCGCCTGCCCCTTCAATTCTATTCTAGCATACTTATGGAAGGTGTTCCAGGACAATTTTCCTGAGTTTTGAATTCGTCCTGATGCAGCCCTTCCTGGGAAACTCGTGCTCCTCCTCTGAGGCTCCGACATGCAGAGACCTCGATGGCAACTGCAGAAATGAAGGGCTGCGTTGAGTTGTCGAGAAGCAAGAACCTAGCCAGCGCCTTATGTTTGGGAGTCAGCAGCTGCTGGACTTTTGCGATTGCTTTCACTGTGCACTGAATGCCAGGACGGCATGTGCACGTTACAACAACGAGCTGGGCAAGAGTAATCGAAAGATCACGGCCGTCAGAAAGCAGCTTATATATTGCCCTGGAAAGGGCAGTGTTTTAGGAGTGTGCAGTAAAATCGTGTTTCTGGACAAGGGAGGCATAAGTGCGCTGCGCTCTTAAGCTATCTCCCTGCGAGACACACTGCCAAAGCTTTTCGCTATGATGCAGTCTAATGCAGACGCAGACTACGGCTCTCCGGAGCTGTCCGAAGCCAAGCGCCGGTCGCCGGCGTCTTTCGGCTGAAGCAGCGCTTCGGAGCGTACGGCTGTTGTGTGCGCGAAGCAGCCGCTTCTCCTGCTCCGGGAGCCGGACAGAGCGGTAGCTTGTAGGAGGGCGAAGAACGAAGCCGCAGAGCACCGGGCTTCTGCGCGCACCCTAAGGACTGCTAGAGGACCCTGGTGGCCGCTCGCCTGCCCCTTCAATTCCATTCTAGCATACTTATGGAAGGTGTTCCAGGACAATTTTCCTGAGTTTTGAATTCGTCCTGATGCAGCCCTTCCTGGGAAACTCGTGCTCGTCCTCTGAGGCTCCGACATGCAGAGACCTCGATGGCAACTGCAGAAATGAAGGGCTGCGTTGAGTTGTCGAGAAGCAAGAACCTAGCCAGCGCCTTATGTTTGGGAGTCAGCAGCTGCTGGACTTTTGCGATTGCTTTCACTGTGCACTGAATGCCAGGACGGCATGTGCACGTTACAACAACGAGCTGGGCAAGAGTAATCGAAAGATCACGGCCGTCAGAAAGCAGCTTATATATTGCCCTGGAAAGGGCAGTGTTTTTGGAGTGTGCAGTAAAATCGTGTTTCTGGACAAGGGAGGCATAAGTGCGCTGCGCTCTTAAGCTATCTCCCTGCGAGACACACTGCCAAAGCTTTTCGCTATGATGCAGTCTAATGCAGACGCAGACTACGGCTCTCCGGAGCTGTCCGAAGCCAAGCGCCGGTCGCCGGCGTCTTTCGGCTGAAGCAGCGCTTCGGAGCGTACGGCTGTTGTGTGCGCGAAGCAGCCGCTTCTCCTGCTCCGGGAGCCGGACAGAGCGGTAGCTTGTAGGAGGGCGAAGAACGAAGCCGCAGAGCACCGGGCTTCTGCGCGCACCCTAAGGACTGCTAGAGGACCCTGGTGGCCGCTCGCCTGCCCCTTCAATTCCATTCTAGCATACTTATGGAAGGTGTTCCAGGACAATTTTCCTGAGTTTTGAATTCGTCCTGATGCAGCCCTTCCTGGGAAACTCGTGCTCGTCCTCTGAGACTCCCACATGCAGAGACCTCGATGGCAACTGCAGAAATGAAGGGCTGCGTTGAGTTGTCGAGAAGCAAGAACCTAGCCAGCGCCTTATGTTTGGGAGTCAGCAGCTGCTGGACTTTTGCGATTGCTTTCACTGTGCACTGAATGCCAGGACGGCATGTGCACGTTAAAACAACGAGCTGGGCAAGAGTAATCGAAAGATCACGGCCGTCAGAAAGCAGCTTATATATTGCCCTGGAAAGAGCAGTGTTTTTGGAGTGTGCAGTAAAATCGTGTTTCTGGACAAGGGAGGCATAAGTGCGCTGCGCTCCTAAGCTATCTCTCTGCGAGACACACTGCGGAAGCTTTTCGCTATCATGCAGTCTAGTGCAGACGCACTCTACGGCTCTCCGGTGCTGTCCGAAGCCAAGCGCCGGTCGCCGGCGTCTTTCGGCTGAAGCAGCGCTTCGGAGCGTACGGCTGTTGTGTGCGCGAAGCAGCCGCTTCTCCTGCTCCGGGAGCCGGACAGAGCGGTAGCTTGTACGAGGGCGAAGAACGAAGCCGCAGAGCACCGGGCTTCTGCGCGCACCCTAAGGACTGCTAGAGGACCCTGGTGGCCGCTCGCCTGCCCCTTCAATTCTATTCTAGCATACTTATGGAAGGTGTTCCAGGACAATTTTCCTGAGTTTTGAATTCGTCCTGATGCAGCCCTTCCTGGGAAACTCGTGCTCGTCCTCTGAGACTCCCACATGCAGAGACCTCGATGGCAACTGCAGAAATGAAGGGCTGCGTTGAGTTGTCGAGAAGCAAGAACCTAGCCAGCGCCTTATGTTTGGGAGTCAGCAGCTGCTGGACTTTTGCGATTGCTTTCACTGTGCACTGAATGCCAGGACGGCATGTGCACGTTAAAACAACGAGCTGGGCAAGAGTAATCGAAAGATCACGGCCGTCAGAAAGCAGCTTATATATTGCCCTGGAAAGAGCAGTGTTTTTGGAGTGTGCAGTAAAATCGTGTTTCTGGACAAGGGAGGCATAAGTGCGCTGCGCTCCTAAGCTATCTCCCTGCGAGACACACTGCCGAAGCTTTTCGCTATGATGCAGTCTAGTGCAGACGCACTCTACGGCTCTCCGGTGCTGTCCGAAGCCAAGCGCCGGTCGCCGGCGTCTTTCGGCTGAAGCAGCGCTTCGGAGCGTACGGCTGTTGTGTGCGCGAAGCAGCCGCTTCTCCTGCTCCGGGAGCCGGACAGAGCGGTAGCTTGTACGAGGGCGAAGAACGAAGCCGCAGAGCACCGGGCTTCTGCGCGCACCCTAAGGACTGCTAGAGGACCCTGGTGGCCGCTCGCCTGCCCCTTCAATTCTATTCTAGCATACTTATGGAAGGTGTTCCAGGACAATTTTCCTGAGTTTTGAATTCGTCCTGATGTAGCCCCTCCTGGGAAACTCCTGCTCGTCCTCTGAGTCTCCGACATGCAGAGACCTCGATGGCAACTGCAGAAATGAAGGGCTGCGTTGAGTTGTCGAGAAGCAAGAACCTAGCCAGCGCCTTGTGTTTGGGAGTCAGCAGCTGCTGGACTTTTGCGATTGCTTTCACTGTGCACTGAATGCCAGGACGGCATGTGCACGTTAAAACAACGAGCTGGGCAAGAGTAATCGAAAGATCACGGCCGTCAGAAAGCAGCTTATATATTGCCCTGGAAAGAGCAGTGTTTTTGGAGTGTGCAGTAAAATCGTGTTTCTGGACAAGGGAGGCATAAGTGCGCTGCGCTCCTAAGCTATCTCTCTGCGAGACACACTGCCGAAGCTTTTCGCTATCATGCAGTCTAGTGCAGACGCACACTCCGGTTCTCCGGAGCTGTCCGAAGCCAAGCGCCGGTCGCCGGCGTCTTTCGGCTGAAGCAGCGCTTCGGAGCGTACGGCTGTTGTGTGCGCGAAGCAGCCGCTTCTCCTGCTCCGGGAGCCGGACAGAGCGGTAGCTTGTAGGAGGGCGAAGAACGAAGCCGCAGAGCACCGGGCTTCTGCGCGCACCCTAAGGACTGCTAGAGGACCCTGGTGGCCGCTCGCCTGCCCCTTCAATTCCATTCTAGCATACTTATGGAAGGTGTTCCAGGACAATTTTCCTGAGTTTTGAATTCGTCCTGATGCAGCCCTTCCTGGGAAACTCGTGCTCGTCCTCTGAGACTCCCACATGCAGAGACCTCGATGGCAACTGCAGAAATGAAGGGCTGCGTTGAGTTGTCGAGAAGCAAGAACCTAGCCAGCGCCTTATGTTTGGGAGTCAGCAGCTGCTGGACTTTTGCGATTGCTTTCACTGTGCACTGAATGCCAGGACGGCATGTGCACGTTAAAACAACGAGCTGGGCAAGAGTAATCGAAAGATCACGGCCGTCAGAAAGCAGCTTATATATTGCCCTGGAAAGAGCAGTGTTTTTGGAGTGTGCAGTAAAATCGTGTTTCTGGACAAGGGAGGCATAAGTGCGCTGCGCTCCTAAGCTATCTCCCTGCGAGACACACTGCCGAAGCTTTTCGCTATCATGCAGTCTAGTGCAGACGCACTCTACGGCTCTCCGGTGCTGTCCGAAGCCAAGCGCCGGTCGCCGGCGTCTTTCGGCTGAAGCAGCGCTTCGGAGCGTACGGCTGTTGTGTGCGCGAAGCAGCCGCTTCTCCTGCTCCGGGAGCCGGACAGAGCGGTAGCTTGTAGGAGGGCGAAGAACGAAGCCGCAGAGCACCGGGCTTCTGCGCGCACCCTAAGGACTGCTAGAGGACCCTGGTGGCCGCTCGCCTGCCCCTTCAATTCTATTCTAGCATACTTATGGAAGGTGTTCCAGGACAATTTTCCTGAGTTTTGAATTCGTCCTGATGTAGCCCCTCCTGGGAAACTCCTGCTCGTCCTCTGAGTCTCCGACATGCAGAGACCTCGATGGCAACTGCAGAAATGAAGGGCTGCGTTGAGTTGTCGAGAAGCAAGAACCTAGCCAGCGCCTTATGTTTGGGAGTCAGCAGCTGCTGGACTTTTGCGATTGCTTTCACTGTGCACTGAATGCCAGGACGGCATGTGCACGTTAAAACAACGAGCTGGGCAAGAGTAATCGAAAGATCACGGCCGTCAGAAAGCAGCTTATATATTGCCCTGGAAAGAGCAGTGTTTTTGGAGTGTGCAGTAAAATCGTGTTTCTGGACAAGGGAGGCATAAGTGCGCTGCGCTCCTAAGCTATCTCTCTGCGAGACACACTGCCGAAGCTTTTCGCTATCATGCAGTCTAGTGCAGACGCACACTCCGGTTCTCCGGTGCTGTCCGAAGCCAAGCGCCGGTCGCCGGCGTCTTTCGGCTGAAGCAGCGCTTCGGAGCGTACGGCTGTTGTGTGCGCGAAGCAGCCGCTTCTCCTGCTCCGGGAGCCGGACAGAGCGGTAGCTTGTAGGAGGGCGAAGAACGAAGCCGCAGAGCACCGGGCTTCTGCGCGCACCCTAAGGACTGCTAGAGGACCCTGGTGGCCGCTCGCCTGCCCCTTCAATTCCATTCTAGCATACTTATGGAAGGTGTTCCAGGACAATTTTCCTGAGTTTTGAATTCGTCCTGATGCAGCCCTTCCTGGGAAACTCGTGCTCGTCCTCTGAGGCTCCGACATGCAGAGACCTCGATGGCAACTGCAGAAATGAAGGGCTGCGTTGAGTTGTCGAGAAGCAAGAACCTAGCCAGCGCCTTATGTTTGGGAGTCAGCAGCTGCTGGACTTTTGCGATTGCTTTCACTGTGCACTGAATGCCAGGACGGCATGTGCACGTTACAACAACGAGCTGGGCAAGAGTAATCGAAAGATCACGGCCGTCAGAAAGCAGCTTATATATTGCCCTGGAAAGGGCAGTGTTTTTGGAGTGTGCAGTAAAATCGTGTTTCTGGACAAGGGAGGCATAAGTGCGCTGCGCTCTTAAGCTATCTCCCTGCGAGACACACTGCCAAAGCTTTTCGCTATGATGCAGTCTAATGCAGACGCAGACTACGGCTCTCCGGAGCTGTCCGAAGCCAAGCGCCGGTCGCCGGCGTCTTTCGGCTGAAGCAGCGCTTCGGAGCGTACGGCTGTTGTGTGCGCGAAGCAGCCGCTTCTCCTGCTCCGGGAGCCGGACAGAGCGGTAGCTTGTAGGAGGGCGAAGAACGAAGCCGCAGAGCACCGGGCTTCTGCGCGCACCCTAAGGACTGCTAGAGGACCCTGGTGGCCGCTCGCCTGCCCCTTCAATTCTATTCTAGCATACTTATGGAAGGTGTTCCAGGACAATTTTCCTGAGTTTTGAATTCGTCCTGATGCAGCCCTTCCTGGGAAACTCGTGCTCGTCCTCTGAGGCTCCGACATGCAGAGACCTCGATGGCAACTGCAGAAATGAAGGGCTGCGTTGAGTTGTCGAGAAGCAAGAACCTAGCCAGCGCCTTATGTTTGGGAGTCAGCAGCTGCTGGACTTTTGCGATTGCTTTCACTGTGCACTGAATGCCAGGACGGCATGTGCACGTTACAACAACGAGCTGGGCAAGAGTAATCGAAAGATCACGGCCGTCAGAAAGCAGCTTATATATTGCCCTGGAAAGGGCAGTGTTTTAGGAGTGTGCAGTAAAATCGTGTTTCTGGACAAGGGAGGCATAAGTGCGCTGCGCTCTTAAGCTATCTCCCTGCGAGACACACTGCCGAAGCTTTTCGCTATCATGCAGTCTAATGCAGACGCAGACTACGGCTCTCCGGAGCTGTCCGAAGCCAAGCGCCGGTCGCCGGCGTCTTTCGGCTGAAGCAGCGCTTCGGAGCGTACGGCTGTTGTGTGCGCGAAGCAGCCGCTTCTCCTGCTCCGGGAGCCGGACAGAGCGGTAGCTTGTAGGAGGGCGAAGAACGAAGCCGCAGAGCACCGGGCTTCTGCGCGCACCCTAAGGACTGCTAGAGGACCCTGGTGGCCGCTCGCCTGCCCCTTCAATTCCATTCTAGCATACTTATGGAAGGTGTTCCAGGACAATTTTCCTGAGTTTTGAATTCGTCCTGATGCAGCCCTTCCTGGGAAACTCGTGCTCCTCCTCTGAGGCTCCGACATGCAGAGACCTCGATGGCAACTGCAGAAATGAAGGGCTGCGTTGAGTTGTCGAGAAGCAAGAACCTAGCCAGCGCCTTATGTTTGGGAGTCAGCAGCTGCTGGACTTTTGCGATTGCTTTCACTGTGCACTGAATGCCAGGACGGCATGTGCACGTTAAAACAACGAGCTGGGCAAGAGTAATCGAAAGATCACGGCCGTCAGAAAGCAGCTTATATATTGCCCTGGAAAGGGCAGTGTTTTTGGAGTGTGCAGTAAAATCGTGTTTCTGGACAAGGGAGGCATAAGTGCGCTGCGCTCTTAAGCTATCTCCCTGCGAGACACACTGCCAAAGCTTTTCGCTATGATGCAGTCTAATGCAGACGCAGACTACGGCTCTCCGGAGCTGTCCGAAGCCAAGCGCCGGTCGCCGGCGTCTTTCGGCTGAAGCAGCGCTTCGGAGCGTACGGCTGTTGTGTGCGCGAAGCAGCCGCTTCTCCTGCTCCGGGAGCCGGACAGAGCGGTAGCTTGTAGGAGGGCGAAGAACGAAGCCGCAGAGCACCGGGCTTCTGCGCGCACCCTAAGGACTGCTAGAGGACCCTGGTGGCCGCTCGCCTGCCCCTTCAATTCTATTCTAGCATACTTATGGAAGGTGTTCCAGGACAATTTTCCTGAGTTTTGAATTCGTCCTGATGTAGCCCCTCCTGGGAAACTCCTGCTCGTCCTCTGAGTCTCCGACATGCAGAGACCTCGATGGCAACTGCAGAAATGAAGGGCTGCGTTGAGTTGTCGAGAAGCAAGAACCTAGCCAGCGCCTTGTGTTTGGGAGTCAGCAGCTGCTGGACTTTTGCGATTGCTTTCACTGTGCACTGAATGCCAGGACGGCATGTGCACGTTAAAACAACGAGCTGGGCAAGAGTAATCGAAAGATCACGGCCGTCAGAAAGCAGCTTATATATTGCCCTGGAAAGAGCAGTGTTTTTGGAGTGTGCAGTAAAATCGTGTTTCTGGACAAGGGAGGCATAAGTGCGCTGCGCTCCTAAGCTATCTCTCTGCGAGACACACTGCCGAAGCTTTTCGCTATGATGCAGTCTAGTGCAGACGCACACTCCGGTTCTCCGGAGCTGTCCGAAGCCAAGCGCCGGTCGCCGGCGTCTTTCGGCTGAAGCAGCGCTTCGGAGCGTACGGCTGTTGTGTGCGCGAAGCAGCCGCTTCTCCTGCTCCGGGAGCCGGACAGAGCGGTAGCTTGTAGGAGGGCGAAGAACGAAGCCGCAGAGCACCGGGCTTCTGCGCGCACCCTAAGGACTGCTAGAGGACCCTGGTGGCCGCTCGCCTGCCCCTTCAATTCTATTCTAGCATACTTATGGAAGGTGTTCCAGGACAATTTTCCTGAGTTTTGAATTCGTCCTGATGCAGCCCTTCCTGGGAAACTCGTGCTCCTCCTCTGAGGCTCCGACATGCAGAGACCTCGATGGCAACTGCAGAAATGAAGGGCTGCGTTGAGTTGTCGAGAAGCAAGAACCTAGCCAGCGCCTTATGTTTGGGAGTCAGCAGCTGCTGGACTTTTGCGATTGCTTTCACTGTGCACTGAATGCCAGGACGGCATGTGCACGTTACAACAACGAGCTGGGCAAGAGTAATCGAAAGATCACGGCCGTCAGAAAGCAGCTTATATATTACCCTGGAAAGGGCAGTGTTTTTGGAGTGTGCAGTAAAATCGTGTTTCTGGACAAGGGAGGCATAAGTGCGCTGCGCTCTTAAGCTATCTCCCTGCGAGACACACTGCCAAAGCTTTTCGCTATGATGCAGTCTAATGCAGACGCAGACTACGGCTCTCCGGAGCTGTCCGAAGCCAAGCGCCGGTCGCCGGCGTCTTTCGGCTGAAGCAGCGCTTCGGAGCGTACGGCTGTTGTGTGCGCGAAGCAGCCGCTTCTCCTGCTCCGGGAGCCGGACAGAGCGGTAGCTTGTAGGAGGGCGAAGAACGAAGCCGCAGAGCACCGGGCTTCTGCGCGCACCCTAAGGACTGCTAGAGGACCCTGGTGGCCGCTCGCCTGCCCCTTCAATTCCATTCTAGCATACTTATGGAAGGTGTTCCAGGACAATTTTCCTGAGTTTTGAATTCGTCCTGATGCAGCCCTTCCTGGGAAACTCGTGCTCCTCCTCTGAGGCTCCGACATGCAGAGACCTCGATGGCAACTGCAGAAATGAAGGGCTGCGTTGAGTTGTCGAGAAGCAAGAACCTAGCCAGCGCCTTATGTTTGGGAGTCAGCAGCTGCTGGACTTTTGCGATTGCTTTCACTGTGCACTGAATGCCAGGACGGCATGTGCACGTTACAACAACGAGCTGGGCAAGAGTAATCGAAAGATCACGGCCGTCAGAAAGCAGCTTATATATTGCCCTGGAAAGGGCAGTGTTTTAGGAGTGTGCAGTAAAATCGTGTTTCTGGACAAGGGAGGCATAAGTGCGCTGCGCTCTTAAGCTATCTCCCTGCGAGACACACTGCCAAAGCTTTTCGCTATGATGCAGTCTAATGCAGACGCAGACTACGGCTCTCCGGAGCTGTCCGAAGCCAAGCGCCGGTCGCCGGCGTCTTTCGGCTGAAGCAGCGCTTCGGAGCGTACGGCTGTTGTGTGCGCGAAGCAGCCGCTTCTCCTGCTCCGGGAGCCGGACAGAGCGGTAGCTTGTAGGAGGGCGAAGAACGAAGCCGCAGAGCACCGGGCTTCTGCGCGCACCCTAAGGACTGCTAGAGGACCCTGGTGGCCGCTCGCCTGCCCCTTCAATTCCATTCTAGTATCCTTATGGAAGGTGTTCCAGGACAATTTTCCTGAGTTTTGAATTCGTCCTGATGCAGCCCTTCCTGGGAAACTCGTGCTCGTCCTCTGAGGCTCCGACATGCAGAGACCTCGATGGCAACTGCAGAAATGAAGGGCTGCGTTGAGTTGTCGAGAAGCAAGAACCTAGCCAGCGCCTTATGTTTGGGAGTCAGCAGCTGCTGGACTTTTGCGATTGCTTTCACTGTGCACTGAATGCCAGGACGGCATGTGCACGTTAAAACAACGAGCTGGGCAAGAGTAATCGAAAGATCACGGCCGTCAGAAAGCAGCTTATATATTGCCCTGGAAAGGGCAGTGTTTTAGGAGTGTGCAGTAAAATCGTGTTTCTGGACAAGGGAGGCATAAGTGCGCTGCGCTCTTAAGCTATCTCCCTGCGAGACACACTGCCAAAGCTTTTCGCTATGATGCAGTCTAATGCAGACGCAGACTACGGCTCTCCGGAGCTGTCCGAAGCCAAGCGCCGGTCGCCGGCGTCTTTCGGCTGAAGCAGCGCTTCGGAGCGTACGGCTGTTGTGTGCGCGAAGCAGCCGCTTCTCCTGCTCCGGGAGCCGGACAGAGCGGTAGCTTGTAGGAGGGCGAAGAACGAAGCCGCAGAGCACCGGGCTTCTGCGCGCACCCTAAGGACTGCTAGAGGACCCTGGTGGCCGCTCGCCTGCCCCTTCAATTCCATTCTAGCATACTTATGGAAGGTGTTCCAGGACAATTTTCCTGAGTTTTGAATTCGTCCTGATGCAGCCCTTCCTGGGAAACTCGTGCTCGTCCTCTGAGACTCCCACATGCAGAGACCTCGATGGCAACTGCAGAAATGAAGGGCTGCGTTGAGTTGTCGAGAAGCAAGAACCTAGCCAGCGCCTTATGTTTGGGAGTCAGCAGCTGCTGGACTTTTGCGATTGCTTTCACTGTGCACTGAATGCCAGGACGGCATGTGCACGTTAAAACAACGAGCTGGGCAAGAGTAATCGAAAGATCACGGCCGTCAGAAAGCAGCTTATATATTGCCCTGGAAAGAGCAGTGTTTTTGGAGTGTGCAGTAAAATCGTGTTTCTGGACAAGGGAGGCATAAGTGCGCTGCGCTCCTAAGCTATCTCCCTGCGAGACACACTGCCGAAGCTTTTCGCTATCATGCAGTCTAGTGCAGACGCACTCTACGGCTCTCCGGTGCTGTCCGAAGCCAAGCGCCGGTCGCCGGCGTCTTTCGGCTGAAGCAGCGCTTCGGAGCGTACGGCTGTTGTGTGCGCGAAGCAGCCGCTTCTCCTGCTCCGGGAGCCGGACAGAGCGGTAGCTTGTAGGAGGGCGAAGAACGAAGCCGCAGAGCACCGGGCTTCTGCGCGCACCCTAAGGACTGCTAGAGGACCCTGGTGGCCGCTCGCCTGCCCCTTCAATTCTATTCTAGCATACTTATGGAAGGTGTTCCAGGACAATTTTCCTGAGTTTTGAATTCGTCCTGATGCAGCCCTTCCTGGGAAACTCGTGCTCGTCCTCTGAGGCTCCGACATGCAGAGACCTCGATGGCAACTGCAGAAATGAAGGGCTGCGTTGAGTTGTCGAGAAGCAAGAACCTAGCCAGCGCCTTATGTTTGGGAGTCAGCAGCTGCTGGACTTTTGCGATTGCTTTCACTGTGCACTGAATGCCAGGACGGCATGTGCACGTTACAACAACGAGCTGGGCAAGAGTAATCGAAAGATCACGGCCGTCAGAAAGCAGCTTATATATTGCCCTGGAAAGGGCAGTGTTTTTGGAGTGTGCAGTAAAATCGTGTTTCTGGACAAGGGAGGCATAAGTGCGCTGCGCTCTTAAGCTATCTCCCTGCGAGACACACTGCCAAAGCTTTTCGCTATGATGCAGTCTAATGCAGACGCAGACTACGGCTCTCCGGAGCTGTCCGAAGCCAAGCGCCGGTCGCCGGCGTCTTTCGGCTGAAGCAGCGCTTCGGAGCGTACGGCTGTTGTGTGCGCGAAGCAGCCGCTTCTCCTGCTCCGGGAGCCGGACAGAGCGGTAGCTTGTACGAGGGCGAAGAACGAAGCCGCAGAGCACCGGGCTTCTGCGCGCACCCTAAGGACTGCTAGAGGACCCTGGTGGCCGCTCGCCTGCCCCTTCAATTCCATTCTAGCATACTTATGGAAGGTGTTCCAGGACAATTTTCCTGAGTTTTGAATTCGTCCTGATGCAGCCCTTCCTGGGAAACTCGTGCTCGTCCTCTGAGACTCCCACATGCAGAGACCTCGATGGCAACTGCAGAAATGAAGGGCTGCGTTGAGTTGTCGAGAAGCAAGAACCTAGCCAGCGCCTTATGTTTGGGAGTCAGCAGCTGCTGGACTTTTGCGATTGCTTTCACTGTGCACTGAATGCCAGGACGGCATGTGCACGTTAAAACAACGAGCTGGGCAAGAGTAATCGAAAGATCACGGCCGTCAGAAAGCAGCTTATATATTGCCCTGGAAAGAGCAGTGTTTTTGGAGTGTGCAGTAAAATCGTGTTTCTGGACAAGGGAGGCATAAGTGCGCTGCGCTCTTAAGCTATCTCCCTGCGAGACACACTGCCAAAGCTTTTCGCTATGATGCAGTCTAATGCAGACGCAGACTACGGGTCTCCGGAGCTGTCCGAAGCCAAGCGCCGGTCGCCGGCGTCTTTCGGCTGAAGCAGCGCTTCGGAGCGTACGGCTGTTGTGTGCGCGAAGCAGCCGCTTCTCCTGCTCCGGGAGCCGGACAGAGCGGTAGCTTGTAGGAGGGCGAAGAACGAAGCCGCAGAGCACCGGGCTTCTGCGCGCACCCTAAGGACTGCTAGAGGACCCTGGTGGCCGCTCGCCTGCCCCTTCAATTCTATTCTAGCATACTTATGGAAGGTGTTCCAGGACAATTTTCCTGAGTTTTGAATTCGTCCTGATGTAGCCCCTCCTGGGAAACTCCTGCTCGTCCTCTGAGTCTCCGACATGCAGAGACCTCGATGGCAACTGCAGAAATGAAGGGCTGCGTTGAGTTGTCGAGAAGCAAGAACATAGCCAGCGCCTTGTGTTTGGGAGTCAGCAGCTGCTGGACTTTTGCGATTGCTTTCACTGTGCACTGAATGCCAGGACGGCATGTGCACGTTAAAACAACGAGCTGGGCAAGAGTAATCGAAAGATCACGGCCGTCAGAAAGCAGCTTATATATTGCCCTGGAAAGAGCAGTGTTTTTGGAGTGTGCAGTAAAATCGTGTTTCTGGACAAGGGAGGCATAAGTGCGCTGCGCTCCTAAGCTATCTCTCTGCGAGACACACTGCCGAAGCTTTTCGCTATCATGCAGTCTAGTGCAGACGCACACTCCGGTTCTCCGGAGCTGTCCGAAGCCAAGCGCCGGTCGCCGGCGTCTTTCGGCTGAAGCAGCGCTTCGGAGCGTACGGCTGTTGTGTGCGCGAAGCAGCCGCTTCTCCTGCTCCGGGAGCCGGACAGAGCGGTAGCTTGTACGAGGGCGAAGAACGAAGCCGCAGAGCACCGGGCTTCTGCGCGCACCCTAAGGACTGCTAGAGGACCCTGGTGGCCGCTCGCCTGCCCCTTCAATTCCATTC
Source organism: Lonchura striata (assembly GCF_050655825.1). Classification (NCBI taxonomy): domain Eukaryota; kingdom Metazoa; phylum Chordata; class Aves; order Passeriformes; family Estrildidae; genus Lonchura; species Lonchura striata. The sequence continues at coordinate 1,403,309 of NC_140707.1, forward strand.
TAGCATACTTATGGAAGGTGTTCCAGGACAATTTTCCTGAGTTTTGAATTCGTCCTGATGCAGCCCTTCCTGGGAAACTCGTGCTCGTCCTCTGAGGCTCCGACATGCAGAGACCTCGATGGCAACTGCAGAAATGAAGGGCTGCGTTGAGTTGTCGAGAAGCAAGAACCTAGCCAGCGCCTTATGTTTGGGAGTCAGCAGCTGCTGGACTTTTGCGATTGCTTTCACTGTGCACTGAATGCCAGGACGGCATGTGCACGTTACAACAACGAGCTGGGCAAGAGTAATCGAAAGATCACGGCCGTCAGAAAGCAGCTTATATATTGCCCTGGAAAGGGCAGTGTTTTTGGAGTGTGCAGTAAAATCGTGTTTCTGGACAAGGGAGGCATAAGTGCGCTGCGCTCTTAAGCTATCTCCCTGCGAGACACACTGCCAAAGCTTTTCGCTATGATGCAGTCTAATGCAGACGCAGACTACGGCTCTCCGGAGCTGTCCGAAGCCAAGCGCCGGTCGCCGGCGTCTTTCGGCTGAAGCAGCGCTTCGGAGCGTACGGCTGTTGTGTGCGCGAAGCAGCCGCTTCTCCTGCTCCGGGAGCCGGACAGAGCGGTAGCTTGTAGGAGGGCGAAGAACGAAGCCGCAGAGCACCGGGCTTCTGCGCGCACCCTAAGGACTGCTAGAGGACCCTGGTGGCCGCTCGCCTGCCCCTTCAATTCTATTCTAGCATACTTATGGAAGGTGTTCCAGGACAATTTTCCTGAGTTTTGAATTCGTCCTGATGCAGCCCTTCCTGGGAAACTCGTGCTCGTCCTCTGAGGCTCCGACATGCAGAGACCTCGATGGCAACTGCAGAAATGAAGGGCTGCGTTGAGTTGTCGAGAAGCAAGAACCTAGCCAGCGCCTTATGTTTGGGAGTCAGCAGCTGCTGGACTTTTGCGATTGCTTTCACTGTGCACTGAATGCCAGGACGGCATGTGCACGTTACAACAACGAGCTGGGCAAGAGTAATCGAAAGATCACGGCCGTCAGAAAGCAGCTTATATATTGCCCTGGAAAGGGCAGTGTTTTTGGAGTGTGCAGTAAAATCGTGTTTCTGGACAAGGGAGGCATAAGTGCGCTGCGCTCTTAAGCTATCTCCCTGCGAGACACACTGCCAAAGCTTTTCGCTATGATGCAGTCTAATGCAGACGCAGACTACGGCTCTCCGGAGCTGTCCGAAGCCAAGCGCCGGTCGCCGGCGTCTTTCGGCTGAAGCAGCGCTTCGGAGCGTACGGCTGTTGTGTGCGCGAAGCAGCCGCTTCTCCTGCTCCGGGAGCCGGACAGAGCGGTAGCTTGTACGAGGGCGAAGAACGAAGCCGCAGAGCACCGGGCTTCTGCGCGCACCCTAAGGACTGCTAGAGGACCCTGGTGGCCGCTCGCCTGCCCCTTCAATTCCATTCTAGCATACTTATGGAAGGTGTTCCAGGACAATTTTCCTGAGTTTTGAATTCGTCCTGATGCAGCCCTTCCTGGGAAACTCGTGCTCGTCCTCTGAGACTCCCACATGCAGAGACCTCGATGGCAACTGCAGAAATGAAGGGCTGCGTTGAGTTGTCGAGAAGCAAGAACCTAGCCAGCGCCTTATGTTTGGGAGTCAGCAGCTGCTGGACTTTTGCGATTGCTTTCACTGTGCACTGAATGCCAGGACGGCATGTGCACGTTAAAACAACGAGCTGGGCAAGAGTAATCGAAAGATCACGGCCGTCAGAAAGCAGCTTATATATTGCCCTGGAAAGAGCAGTGTTTTTGGAGTGTGCAGTAAAATCGTGTTTCTGGACAAGGGAGGCATAAGTGCGCTGCGCTCTTAAGCTATCTCCCTGCGAGACACACTGCCAAAGCTTTTCGCTATGATGCAGTCTAATGCAGACGCAGACTACGGGTCTCCGGAGCTGTCCGAAGCCAAGCGCCGGTCGCCGGCGTCTTTCGGCTGAAGCAGCGCTTCGGAGCGTACGGCTGTTGTGTGCGCGAAGCAGCCGCTTCTCCTGCTCCGGGAGCCGGACAGAGCGGTAGCTTGTAGGAGGGCGAAGAACGAAGCCGCAGAGCACCGGGCTTCTGCGCGCACCCTAAGGACTGCTAGAGGACCCTGGTGGCCGCTCGCCTGCCCCTTCAATTCTATTCTAGCATACTTATGGAAGGTGTTCCAGGACAATTTTCCTGAGTTTTGAATTCGTCCTGATGTAGCCCCTCCTGGGAAACTCCTGCTCGTCCTCTGAGTCTCCGACATGCAGAGACCTCGATGGCAACTGCAGAAATGAAGGGCTGCGTTGAGTTGTCGAGAAGCAAGAACATAGCCAGCGCCTTGTGTTTGGGAGTCAGCAGCTGCTGGACTTTTGCGATTGCTTTCACTGTGCACTGAATGCCAGGACGGCATGTGCACGTTAAAACAACGAGCTGGGCAAGAGTAATCGAAAGATCACGGCCGTCAGAAAGCAGCTTATATATTGCCCTGGAAAGAGCAGTGTTTTTGGAGTGTGCAGTAAAATCGTGTTTCTGGACAAGGGAGGCATAAGTGCGCTGCGCTCCTAAGCTATCTCTCTGCGAGACACACTGCCGAAGCTTTTCGCTATCATGCAGTCTAGTGCAGACGCACACTCCGGTTCTCCGGAGCTGTCCGAAGCCAAGCGCCGGTCGCCGGCGTCTTTCGGCTGAAGCAGCGCTTCGGAGCGTACGGCTGTTGTGTGCGCGAAGCAGCCGCTTCTCCTGCTCCGGGAGCCGGACAGAGCGGTAGCTTGTACGAGGGCGAAGAACGAAGCCGCAGAGCACCGGGCTTCTGCGCGCACCCTAAGGACTGCTAGAGGACCCTGGTGGCCGCTCGCCTGCCCCTTCAATTCCATTCTAGCATACTTATGGAAGGTGTTCCAGGACAATTTTCCTGAGTTTTGAATTCGTCCTGATGCAGCCCTTCCTGGGAAACTCGTGCTCGTCCTCTGAGGCTCCGACATGCAGAGACCTCGATGGCAACTGCAGAAATGAAGGGCTGCGTTGAGTTGTCGAGAAGCAAGAACCTAGCCAGCGCCTTATGTTTGGGAGTCAGCAGCTGCTGGACTTTTGCGATTGCTTTCACTGTGCACTGAATGCCAGGACGGCATGTGCACGTTACAACAACGAGCTGGGCAAGAGTAATCGAAAGATCACGGCCGTCAGAAAGCAGCTTATATATTGCCCTGGAAAGGGCAGTGTTTTTGGAGTGTGCAGTAAAATCGTGTTTCTGGACAAGGGAGGCATAAGTGCGCTGCGCTCTTAAGCTATCTCCCTGCGAGACACACTGCCAAAGCTTTTCGCTATGATGCAGTCTAATGCAGACGCAGACTACGGCTCTCCGGAGCTGTCCGAAGCCAAGCGCCGGTCGCCGGCGTCTTTCGGCTGAAGCAGCGCTTCGGAGCGTACGGCTGTTGTGTGCGCGAAGCAGCCGCTTCTCCTGCTCCGGGAGCCGGACAGAGCGGTAGCTTGTACGAGGGCGAAGAACGAAGCCGCAGAGCACCGGGCTTCTGCGCGCACCCTAAGGACTGCTAGAGGACCCTGGTGGCCGCTCGCCTGCCCCTTCAATTTCATTCTAGCATACTTATGGAAGGTGTTCCAGGACAATTTTCCTGAGTTTTGAATTCGTCCTGATGCAGCCCTTCCTGGGAAACTCGTGCTCCTCCTCTGAGGCTCCGACATGCAGAGACCTCGATGGCAACTGCAGAAATGAAGGGCTGCGTTGAGTTGTCGAGAAGCAAGAACCTAGCCAGCGCCTTATGTTTGGGAGTCAGCAGCTGCTGGACTTTTGCGATTGCTTTCACTGTGCACTGAATGCCAGGACGGCATGTGCACGTTAAAACAACGAGCTGGGCAAGAGTAATCGAAAGATCACGGCCGTCAGAAAGCAGCTTATATATTGCCCTGGAAAGGGCAGTGTTTTAGGAGTGTGCAGTAAAATCGTGTTTCTGGACAAGGGAGGCATAAGTGCGCTGCGCTCTTAAGCTATCTCCCTGCGAGACACACTGCCAAAGCTTTTCGCTATGATGCAGTCTAATGCAGACGCAGACTACGGCTCTCCGGAGCTGTCCGAAGCCAAGCGCCGGTCGCCGGCGTCTTTCGGCTGAAGCAGCGCTTCGGAGCGTACGGCTGTTGTGTGCGCGAAGCAGCCGCTTCTCCTGCTCCGGGAGCCGGACAGAGCGGTAGCTTGTAGGAGGGCGAAGAACGAAGCCGCAGAGCACCGGGCTTCTGCGCGCACCCTAAGGACTGCTAGAGGACCCTGGTGGCCGCTCGCCTGCCCCTTCAATTCCATTCTAGCATACTTATGGAAGGTGTTCCAGGACAATTTTCCTGAGTTTTGAATTCGTCCTGATGCAGCCCTTCCTGGGAAACTCGTGCTCGTCCTCTGAGGCTCCGACATGCAGAGACCTCGATGGCAACTGCAGAAATGAAGGGCTGCGTTGAGTTGTCGAGAAGCAAGAACCTAGCCAGCGCCTTATGTTTGGGAGTCAGCAGCTGCTGGACTTTTGCGATTGCTTTCACTGTGCACTGAATGCCAGGACGGCATGTGCACGTTAAAACAACGAGCTGGGCAAGAGTAATCGAAAGATCACGGCCGTCAGAAAGCAGCTTATATATTGCCCTGGAAAGGGCAGTGTTTTTGGAGTGTGCAGTAAAATCGTGTTTCTGGACAAGGGAGGCATAAGTGCGCTGCGCTCTTAAGCTATCTCCCTGCGAGACACACTGCCAAAGCTTTTCGCTATGATGCAGTCTAATGCAGACGCAGACTACGGCTCTCCGGAGCTGTCCGAAGCCAAGCGCCGGTCGCCGGCGTCTTTCGGCTGAAGCAGCGCTTCGGAGCGTACGGCTGTTGTGTGCGCGAAGCAGCCGCTTCTCCTGCTCCGGGAGCCGGACAGAGCGGTAGCTTGTACGAGGGCGAAGAACGAAGCCGCAGAGCACCGGGCTTCTGCGCGCACCCTAAGGACTGCTAGAGGACCCTGGTGGCCGCTCGCCTGCCCCTTCAATTCCATTCTAGCATACTTATGGAAGGTGTTCCAGGACAATTTTCCTGAGTTTTGAATTCGTCCTGATGCAGCCCTTCCTGGGAAACTCGTGCTCGTCCTCTGAGGCTCCGACATGCAGAGACCTCGATGGCAACTGCAGAAATGAAGGGCTGCGTTGAGTTGTCGAGAAGCAAGAACCTAGCCAGCGCCTTATGTTTGGGAGTCAGCAGCTGCTGGACTTTTGCGATTGCTTTCACTGTGCACTGAATGCCAGGACGGCATGTGCACGTTAAAACAACGAGCTGGGCAAGAGTAATCGAAAGATCACGGCCGTCAGAAAGCAGCTTATATATTGCCCTGGAAAGAGCAGTGTTTTTGGAGTGTGCAGTAAAATCGTGTTTCTGGACAAGGGAGGCATAAGTGCGCTGCGCTCCTAAGCTATCTCCCTGCGAGACACACTGCCGAAGCTTTTCGCTATCATGCAGTCTAGTGCAGACGCACTCTACGGCTCTCCGGTGCTGTCCGAAGCCAAGCGCCGGTCGCCGGCGTCTTTCGGCTGAAGCAGCGCTTCGGAGCGTACGGCTGTTGTGTGCGCGAAGCAGCCGCTTCTCCTGCTCCGGGAGCCGGACAGAGCGGTAGCTTGTAGGAGGGCGAAGAACGAAGCCGCAGAGCACCGGGCTTCTGCGCGCACCCTAAGGACTGCTAGAGGACCCTGGTGGCCGCTCGCCTGCCCCTTCAATTCTATTCTAGCATACTTATGGAAGGTGTTCCAGGACAATTTTCCTGAGTTTTGAATTCGTCCTGATGTAGCCCCTCCTGGGAAACTCCTGCTCGTCCTCTGAGTCTCCGACATGCAGAGACCTCGATGGCAACTGCAGAAATGAAGGGCTGCGTTGAGTTGTCGAGAAGCAAGAACCTAGCCAGCGCCTTATGTTTGGGAGTCAGCAGCTGCTGGACTTTTGCGATTGCTTTCACTGTGCACTGAATGCCAGGACGGCATGTGCACGTTAAAACAACGAGCTGGGCAAGAGTAATCGAAAGATCACGGCCGTCAGAAAGCAGCTTATATATTGCCCTGGAAAGAGCAGTGTTTTTGGAGTGTGCAGTAAAATCGTGTTTCTGGACAAGGGAGGCATAAGTGCGCTGCGCTCTTAAGCTATCTCCCTGCGAGACACACTGCCAAAGCTTTTCGCTATGATGCAGTCTAATGCAGACGCAGACTACGGGTCTCCGGAGCTGTCCGAAGCCAAGCGCCGGTCGCCGGCGTCTTTCGGCTGAAGCAGCGCTTCGGAGCGTACGGCTGTTGTGTGCGCGAAGCAGCCGCTTCTCCTGCTCCGGGAGCCGGACAGAGCGGTAGCTTGTAGGAGGGCGAAGAACGAAGCCGCAGAGCACCGGGCTTCTGCGCGCACCCTAAGGACTGCTAGAGGACCCTGGTGGCCGCTCGCCTGCCCCTTCAATTCTATTCTAGCATACTTATGGAAGGTGTTCCAGGACAATTTTCCTGAGTTTTGAATTCGTCCTGATGTAGCCCCTCCTGGGAAACTCCTGCTCGTCCTCTGAGTCTCCGACATGCAGAGACCTCGATGGCAACTGCAGAAATGAAGGGCTGCGTTGAGTTGTCGAGAAGCAAGAACATAGCCAGCGCCTTGTGTTTGGGAGTCAGCAGCTGCTGGACTTTTGCGATTGCTTTCACTGTGCACTGAATGCCAGGACGGCATGTGCACGTTAAAACAACGAGCTGGGCAAGAGTAATCGAAAGATCACGGCCGTCAGAAAGCAGCTTATATATTGCCCTGGAAAGAGCAGTGTTTTTGGAGTGTGCAGTAAAATCGTGTTTCTGGACAAGGGAGGCATAAGTGCGCTGCGCTCCTAAGCTATCTCTCTGCGAGACACACTGCCGAAGCTTTTCGCTATCATGCAGTCTAGTGCAGACGCACACTCCGGTTCTCCGGAGCTGTCCGAAGCCAAGCGCCGGTCGCCGGCGTCTTTCGGCTGAAGCAGCGCTTCGGAGCGTACGGCTGTTGTGTGCGCGAAGCAGCCGCTTCTCCTGCTCCGGGAGCCGGACAGAGCGGTAGCTTGTACGAGGGCGAAGAACGAAGCCGCAGAGCACCGGGCTTCTGCGCGCACCCTAAGGACTGCTAGAGGACCCTGGTGGCCGCTCGCCTGCCCCTTCAATTCCATTCTAGCATACTTATGGAAGGTGTTCCAGGACAATTTTCCTGAGTTTTGAATTCGTCCTGATGCAGCCCTTCCTGGGAAACTCGTGCTCGTCCTCTGAGGCTCCGACATGCAGAGACCTCGATGGCAACTGCAGAAATGAAGGGCTGCGTTGAGTTGTCGAGAAGCAAGAACCTAGCCAGCGCCTTATGTTTGGGAGTCAGCAGCTGCTGGACTTTTGCGATTGCTTTCACTGTGCACTGAATGCCAGGACGGCATGTGCACGTTACAACAACGAGCTGGGCAAGAGTAATCGAAAGATCACGGCCGTCAGAAAGCAGCTTATATATTGCCCTGGAAAGGGCAGTGTTTTTGGAGTGTGCAGTAAAATCGTGTTTCTGGACAAGGGAGGCATAAGTGCGCTGCGCTCTTAAGCTATCTCCCTGCGAGACACACTGCCAAAGCTTTTCGCTATGATGCAGTCTAATGCAGACGCAGACTACGGCTCTCCGGAGCTGTCCGAAGCCAAGCGCCGGTCGCCGGCGTCTTTCGGCTGAAGCAGCGCTTCGGAGCGTACGGCTGTTGTGTGCGCGAAGCAGCCGCTTCTCCTGCTCCGGGAGCCGGACAGAGCGGTAGCTTGTAGGAGGGCGAAGAACGAAGCCGCAGAGCACCGGGCTTCTGCGCGCACCCTAAGGACTGCTAGAGGACCCTGGTGGCCGCTCGCCTGCCCCTTCAATTCTATTCTAGCATACTTATGGAAGGTGTTCCAGGACAATTTTCCTGAGTTTTGAATTCGTCCTGATGCAGCCCTTCCTGGGAAACTCGTGCTCGTCCTCTGAGGCTCCGACATGCAGAGACCTCGATGGCAACTGCAGAAATGAAGGGCTGCGTTGAGTTGTCGAGAAGCAAGAACCTAGCCAGCGCCTTATGTTTGGGAGTCAGCAGCTGCTGGACTTTTGCGATTGCTTTCACTGTGCACTGAATGCCAGGACGGCATGTGCACGTTACAACAACGAGCTGGGCAAGAGTAATCGAAAGATCACGGCCGTCAGAAAGCAGCTTATATATTGCCCTGGAAAGGGCAGTGTTTTTGGAGTGTGCAGTAAAATCGTGTTTCTGGACAAGGGAGGCATAAGTGCGCTGCGCTCTTAAGCTATCTCCCTGCGAGACACACTGCCAAAGCTTTTCGCTATGATGCAGTCTAATGCAGACGCAGACTACGGCTCTCCGGAGCTGTCCGAAGCCAAGCGCCGGTCGCCGGCGTCTTTCGGCTGAAGCAGCGCTTCGGAGCGTACGGCTGTTGTGTGCGCGAAGCAGCCGCTTCTCCTGCTCCGGGAGCCGGACAGAGCGGTAGCTTGTACGAGGGCGAAGAACGAAGCCGCAGAGCACCGGGCTTCTGCGCGCACCCTAAGGACTGCTAGAGGACCCTGGTGGCCGCTCGCCTGCCCCTTCAATTCCATTCTAGCATACTTATGGAAGGTGTTCCAGGACAATTTTCCTGAGTTTTGAATTCGTCCTGATGCAGCCCTTCCTGGGAAACTCGTGCTCGTCCTCTGAGACTCCCACATGCAGAGACCTCGATGGCAACTGCAGAAATGAAGGGCTGCGTTGAGTTGTCGAGAAGCAAGAACCTAGCCAGCGCCTTATGTTTGGGAGTCAGCAGCTGCTGGACTTTTGCGATTGCTTTCACTGTGCACTGAATGCCAGGACGGCATGTGCACGTTAAAACAACGAGCTGGGCAAGAGTAATCGAAAGATCACGGCCGTCAGAAAGCAGCTTATATATTGCCCTGGAAAGAGCAGTGTTTTTGGAGTGTGCAGTAAAATCGTGTTTCTGGACAAGGGAGGCATAAGTGCGCTGCGCTCTTAAGCTATCTCCCTGCGAGACACACTGCCAAAGCTTTTCGCTATGATGCAGTCTAATGCAGACGCAGACTACGGGTCTCCGGAGCTGTCCGAAGCCAAGCGCCGGTCGCCGGCGTCTTTCGGCTGAAGCAGCGCTTCGGAGCGTACGGCTGTTGTGTGCGCGAAGCAGCCGCTTCTCCTGCTCCGGGAGCCGGACAGAGCGGTAGCTTGTAGGAGGGCGAAGAACGAAGCCGCAGAGCACCGGGCTTCTGCGCGCACCCTAAGGACTGCTAGAGGACCCTGGTGGCCGCTCGCCTGCCCCTTCAATTCTATTCTAGCATACTTATGGAAGGTGTTCCAGGACAATTTTCCTGAGTTTTGAATTCGTCCTGATGTAGCCCCTCCTGGGAAACTCCTGCTCGTCCTCTGAGTCTCCGACATGCAGAGACCTCGATGGCAACTGCAGAAATGAAGGGCTGCGTTGAGTTGTCGAGAAGCAAGAACATAGCCAGCGCCTTGTGTTTGGGAGTCAGCAGCTGCTGGACTTTTGCGATTGCTTTCACTGTGCACTGAATGCCAGGACGGCATGTGCACGTTAAAACAACGAGCTGGGCAAGAGTAATCGAAAGATCACGGCCGTCAGAAAGCAGCTTATATATTGCCCTGGAAAGAGCAGTGTTTTTGGAGTGTGCAGTAAAATCGTGTTTCTGGACAAGGGAGGCATAAGTGCGCTGCGCTCCTAAGCTATCTCTCTGCGAGACACACTGCCGAAGCTTTTCGCTATCATGCAGTCTAGTGCAGACGCACACTCCGGTTCTCCGGAGCTGTCCGAAGCCAAGCGCCGGTCGCCGGCGTCTTTCGGCTGAAGCAGCGCTTCGGAGCGTACGGCTGTTGTGTGCGCGAAGCAGCCGCTTCTCCTGCTCCGGGAGCCGGACAGAGCGGTAGCTTGTACGAGGGCGAAGAACGAAGCCGCAGAGCACCGGGCTTCTGCGCGCACCCTAAGGACTGCTAGAGGACCCTGGTGGCCGCTCGCCTGCCCCTTCAATTCCATTCTAGCATACTTATGGAAGGTGTTCCAGGACAATTTTCCTGAGTTTTGAATTCGTCCTGATGCAGCCCTTCCTGGGAAACTCGTGCTCGTCCTCTGAGGCTCCGACATGCAGAGACCTCGATGGCAACTGCAGAAATGAAGGGCTGCGTTGAGTTGTCGAGAAGCAAGAACCTAGCCAGCGCCTTATGTTTGGGAGTCAGCAGCTGCTGGACTTTTGCGATTGCTTTCACTGTGCACTGAATGCCAGGACGGCATGTGCACGTTACAACAACGAGCTGGGCAAGAGTAATCGAAAGATCACGGCCGTCAGAAAGCAGCTTATATATTGCCCTGGAAAGGGCAGTGTTTTTGGAGTGTGCAGTAAAATCGTGTTTCTGGACAAGGGAGGCATAAGTGCGCTGCGCTCTTAAGCTATCTCCCTGCGAGACACACTGCCAAAGCTTTTCGCTATGATGCAGTCTAATGCAGACGCAGACTACGGCTCTCCGGAGCTGTCCGAAGCCAAGCGCCGGTCGCCGGCGTCTTTCGGCTGAAGCAGCGCTTCGGAGCGTACGGCTGTTGTGTGCGCGAAGCAGCCGCTTCTCCTGCTCCGGGAGCCGGACAGAGCGGTAGCTTGTACGAGGGCGAAGAACGAAGCCGCAGAGCACCGGGCTTCTGCGCGCACCCTAAGGACTGCTAGAGGACCCTGGTGGCCGCTCGCCTGCCCCTTCAATTTCATTCTAGCATACTTATGGAAGGTGTTCCAGGACAATTTTCCTGAGTTTTGAATTCGTCCTGATGCAGCCCTTCCTGGGAAACTCGTGCTCCTCCTCTGAGGCTCCGACATGCAGAGACCTCGATGGCAACTGCAGAAATGAAGGGCTGCGTTGAGTTGTCGAGAAGCAAGAACCTAGCCAGCGCCTTATGTTTGGGAGTCAGCAGCTGCTGGACTTTTGCGATTGCTTTCACTGTGCACTGAATGCCAGGACGGCATGTGCACGTTAAAACAACGAGCTGGGCAAGAGTAATCGAAAGATCACGGCCGTCAGAAAGCAGCTTATATATTGCCCTGGAAAGGGCAGTGTTTTAGGAGTGTGCAGTAAAATCGTGTTTCTGGACAAGGGAGGCATAAGTGCGCTGCGCTCTTAAGCTATCTCCCTGCGAGACACACTGCCAAAGCTTTTCGCTATGATGCAGTCTAATGCAGACGCAGACTACGGCTCTCCGGAGCTGTCCGAAGCCAAGCGCCGGTCGCCGGCGTCTTTCGGCTGAAGCAGCGCTTCGGAGCGTACGGCTGTTGTGTGCGCGAAGCAGCCGCTTCTCCTGCTCCGGGAGCCGGACAGAGCGGTAGCTTGTAGGAGGGCGAAGAACGAAGCCGCAGAGCACCGGGCTTCTGCGCGCACCCTAAGGACTGCTAGAGGACCCTGGTGGCCGCTCGCCTGCCCCTTCAATTCCATTCTAGCATACTTATGGAAGGTGTTCCAGGACAATTTTCCTGAGTTTTGAATTCGTCCTGATGCAGCCCTTCCTGGGAAACTCGTGCTCGTCCTCTGAGGCTCCGACATGCAGAGACCTCGATGGCAACTGCAGAAATGAAGGGCTGCGTTGAGTTGTCGAGAAGCAAGAACCTAGCCAGCGCCTTATGTTTGGGAGTCAGCAGCTGCTGGACTTTTGCGATTGCTTTCACTGTGCACTGAATGCCAGGACGGCATGTGCACGTTAAAACAACGAGCTGGGCAAGAGTAATCGAAAGATCACGGCCGTCAGAAAGCAGCTTATATATTGCCCTGGAAAGGGCAGTGTTTTTGGAGTGTGCAGTAAAATCGTGTTTCTGGACAAGGGAGGCATAAGTGCGCTGCGCTCTTAAGCTATCTCCCTGCGAGACACACTGCCAAAGCTTTTCGCTATGATGCAGTCTAATGCAGACGCAGACTACGGCTCTCCGGAGCTGTCCGAAGCCAAGCGCCGGTCGCCGGCGTCTTTCGGCTGAAGCAGCGCTTCGGAGCGTACGGCTGTTGTGTGCGCGAAGCAGCCGCTTCTCCTGCTCCGGGAGCCGGACAGAGCGGTAGCTTGTACGAGGGCGAAGAACGAAGCCGCAGAGCACCGGGCTTCTGCGCGCACCCTAAGGACTGCTAGAGGACCCTGGTGGCCGCTCGCCTGCCCCTTCAATTCCATTCTAGCATACTTATGGAAGGTGTTCCAGGACAATTTTCCTGAGTTTTGAATTCGTCCTGATGCAGCCCTTCCTGGGAAACTCGTGCTCGTCCTCTGAGGCTCCGACATGCAGAGACCTCGATGGCAACTGCAGAAATGAAGGGCTGCGTTGAGTTGTCGAGAAGCAAGAACCTAGCCAGCGCCTTATGTTTGGGAGTCAGCAGCTGCTGGACTTTTGCGATTGCTTTCACTGTGCACTGAATGCCAGGACGGCATGTGCACGTTAAAACAACGAGCTGGGCAAGAGTAATCGAAAGATCACGGCCGTCAGAAAGCAGCTTATATATTGCCCTGGAAAGAGCAGTGTTTTTGGAGTGTGCAGTAAAATCGTGTTTCTGGACAAGGGAGGCATAAGTGCGCTGCGCTCCTAAGCTATCTCCCTGCGAGACACACTGCCGAAGCTTTTCGCTATCATGCAGTCTAGTGCAGACGCACTCTACGGCTCTCCGGTGCTGTCCGAAGCCAAGCGCCGGTCGCCGGCGTCTTTCGGCTGAAGCAGCGCTTCGGAGCGTACGGCTGTTGTGTGCGCGAAGCAGCCGCTTCTCCTGCTCCGGGAGCCGGACAGAGCGGTAGCTTGTAGGAGGGCGAAGAACGAAGCCGCAGAGCACCGGGCTTCTGCGCGCACCCTAAGGACTGCTAGAGGACCCTGGTGGCCGCTCGCCTGCCCCTTCAATTCTATTCTAGCATACTTATGGAAGGTGTTCCAGGACAATTTTCCTGAGTTTTGAATTCGTCCTGATGTAGCCCCTCCTGGGAAACTCCTGCTCGTCCTCTGAGGCTCCGACATGCAGAGACCTCGATGGCAACTGCAGAAATGAAGGGCTGCGTTGAGTTGTCGAGAAGCAAGAACCTAGCCAGCGCCTTATGTTTGGGAGTCAGCAGCTGCTGGACTTTTGCGATTGCTTTCACTGTGCACTGAATGCCAGGACGGCATGTGCACGTTAAAACAACGAGCTGGGCAAGAGTAATCGAAAGATCACGGCCGTCAGAAAGCAGCTTATATATTGCCCTGGAAAGAGCAGTGTTTTTGGAGTGTGCAGTAAAATCGTGTTTCTGGACAAGGGAGGCATAAGTGCGCTGCGCTCCTAAGCTATCTCTCTGCGAGACACACTGCCGAAGCTTTTCGCTATCATGCAGTCTAGTGCAGACGCACACTCCGGTTCTCCGGTGCTGTCCGAAGCCAAGCGCCGGTCGCCGGCGTCTTTCGGCTGAAGCAGCGCTTCGGAGCGTACGGCTGTTGTGTGCGCGAAGCAGCCGCTTCTCCTGCTCCGGGAGCCGGACAGAGCGGTAGCTTGTAGGAGGGCGAAGAACGAAGCCGCAGAGCACCGGGCTTCTGCGCGCACCCTAAGGACTGCTAGAGGACCCTGGTGGCCGCTCGCCTGCCCCTTCAATTCTATTCTAGCATACTTATGGAAGGTGTTCCAGGACAATTTTCCTGAGTTTTGAATTCGTCCTGATGCAGCCCTTCCTGGGAAACTCGTGCTCGTCCTCTGAGGCTCCGACATGCAGAGACCTCGATGGCAACTGCAGAAATGAAGGGCTGCGTTGAGTTGTCGAGAAGCAAGAACCTAGCCAGCGCCTTATGTTTGGGAGTCAGCAGCTGCTGGACTTTTGCGATTGCTTTCACTGTGCACTGAATGCCAGGACGGCATGTGCACGTTACAACAACGAGCTGGGCAAGAGTAATCGAAAGATCACGGCCGTCAGAAAGCAGCTTATATATTGCCCTGGAAAGGGCAGTGTTTTTGGAGTGTGCAGTAAAATCGTGTTTCTGGACAAGGGAGGCATAAGTGCGCTGCGCTCTTAAGCTATCTCCCTGCGAGACACACTGCCAAAGCTTTTCGCTATGATGCAGTCTAATGCAGACGCAGACTACGGCTCTCCGGAGCTGTCCGAAGCCAAGCGCCGGTCGCCGGCGTCTTTCGGCTGAAGCAGCGCTTCGGAGCGTACGGCTGTTGTGTGCGCGAAGCAGCCGCTTCTCCTGCTCCGGGAGCCGGACAGAGCGGTAGCTTGTACGAGGGCGAAGAACGAAGCCGCACCGGGCTTCTGCGCGCACCCTAAGGACTGCTAGAGGACCCTGGTGGCCGCTCGCCTGCCCCTTCAATTCTATTCTAGCATACTTATGGAAGGTGTTCCAGGACAATTTTCCTGAGTTTTGAATTCGTCCTGATGCAGCCCTTCCTGGGAAACTCGTGCTCGTCCTCTGAGGCTCCGACATGCAGAGACCTCGATGGCAACTGCAGAAATGAAGGGCTGCGTTGAGTTGTCGAGAAGCAAGAACCTAGCCAGCGCCTTATGTTTGGGAGTCAGCAGCTGCTGGACTTTTGCGATTGCTTTCACTGTGCACTGAATGCCAGGACGGCATGTGCACGTTACAACAACGAGCTGGGCAAGAGTAATCGAAAGATCACGGCCGTCAGAAAGCAGCTTATATATTGCCCTGGAAAGGGCAGTGTTTTTGGAGTGTGCAGTAAAATCGTGTTTCTGGACAAGGGAGGCATAAGTGCGCTGCGCTCTTAAGCTATCTCCCTGCGAGACACACTGCCAAAGCTTTTCGCTATGATGCAGTCTAATGCAGACGCAGACTACGGCTCTCCGGAGCTGTCCGAAGCCAAGCGCCGGTCGCCGGCGTCTTTCGGCTGAAGCAGCGCTTCGGAGCGTACGGCTGTTGTGTGCGCGAAGCAGCCGCTTCTCCTGCTCCGGGAGCCGGACAGAGCGGTAGCTTGTACGAGGGCGAAGAACGAAGCCGCACCGGGCTTCTGCGCGCACCCTAAGGACTGCTAGAGGACCCTGGTGGCCGCTCGCCTGCCCCTTCAATTCTATTCTAGCATACTTATGGAAGGTGTTCCAGGACAATTTTCCTGAGTTTTGAATTCGTCCTGATGCAGCCCTTCCTGGGAAACTCGTGCTCGTCCTCTGAGGCTCCGACATGCAGAGACCTCGATGGCAACTGCAGAAATGAAGGGCTGCGTTGAGTTGTCGAGAAGCAAGAACCTAGCCAGCGCCTTATGTTTGGGAGTCAGCAGCTGCTGGACTTTTGCGATTGCTTTCACTGTGCACTGAATGCCAGGACGGCATGTGCACGTTACAACAACGAGCTGGGCAAGAGTAATCGAAAGATCACGGCCGTCAGAAAGCAGCTTATATATTGCCCTGGAAAGGGCAGTGTTTTTGGAGTGTGCAGTAAAATCGTGTTTCTGGACAAGGGAGGCATAAGTGCGCTGCGCTCTTAAGCTATCTCCCTGCGAGACACACTGCCAAAGCTTTTCGCTATGATGCAGTCTAATGCAGACGCAGACTACGGCTCTCCGGAGCTGTCCGAAGCCAAGCGCCGGTCGCCGGCGTCTTTCGGCTGAAGCAGCGCTTCGGAGCGTACGGCTGTTGTGTGCGCGAGGCAGCCGCTTCTCCTGCTCCGGGAGCCGGACAGAGCGGTAGCTTGTACGAGGGCGAAGAACGAAGCCGCAGAGCACCGGGCTTCTGCGCGCACCCTAAGGACTGCTAGAGGACCCTGGTGGCCGCTCGCCTGCCCCTTCAATTCCATTCTAGCATACTTATGGAAGGTGTTCCAGGACAATTTTCCTGAGTTTTGAATTCGTCCTGATGCAGCCCTTCCTGGGAAACTCGTGCTCGTCCTCTGAGACTCCCACATGCAGAGACCTCGATGGCAACTGCAGAAATGAAGGGCTGCGTTGAGTTGTCGAGAAGCAAGAACCTAGCCAGCGCCTTATGTTTGGGAGTCAGCAGCTGCTGGACTTTTGCGATTGCTTTCACTGTGCACTGAATGCCAGGACGGCATGTGCACGTTAAAACAACGAGCTGGGCAAGAGTAATCGAAAGATCACGGCCGTCAGAAAGCAGCTTATATATTGCCCTGGAAAGAGCAGTGTTTTTGGAGTGTGCAGTAAAATCGTGTTTCTGGACAAGGGAGGCATAAGTGCGCTGCGCTCCTAAGCTATCTCCCTGCGAGACACACTGCCGAAGCTTTTCGCTATCATGCAGTCTAGTGCAGACGCACTCTACGGCTCTCCGGTGCTGTCCGAAGCCAAGCGCCGGTCGCCGGCGTCTTTCGGCTGAAGCAGCGCTTCGGAGCGTACGGCTGTTGTGTGCGCGAAGCAGCCGCTTCTCCTGCTCCGGGAGCCGGACAGAGCGGTAGCTTGTAGGAGGGCGAAGAACGAAGCCGCAGAGCACCGGGCTTCTGCGCGCACCCTAAGGACTGCTAGAGGACCCTGGTGGCCGCTCGCCTGCCCCTTCAATTCTATTCTAGCATACTTATGGAAGGTGTTCCAGGACAATTTTCCTGAGTTTTGAATTCGTCCTGATGTAGCCCCTCCTGGGAAACTCCTGCTCGTCCTCTGAGTCTCCGACATGCAGAGACCTCGATGGCAACTGCAGAAATGAAGGGCTGCGTTGAGTTGTCGAGAAGCA
Source organism: Lonchura striata (assembly GCF_050655825.1). Classification (NCBI taxonomy): domain Eukaryota; kingdom Metazoa; phylum Chordata; class Aves; order Passeriformes; family Estrildidae; genus Lonchura; species Lonchura striata. Next base: position 1,419,977 of record NC_140707.1, read on the forward strand.
AGAACCTAGCCAGCGCCTTATGTTTGGGAGTCAGCAGCTGCTGGACTTTTGCGATTGCTTTCACTGTGCACTGAATGCCAGGACGGCATGTGCACGTTAAAACAACGAGCTGGGCAAGAGTAATCGAAAGATCACGGCCGTCAGAAAGCAGCTTATATATTGCCCTGGAAAGAGCAGTGTTTTTGGAGTGTGCAGTAAAATCGTGTTTCTGGACAAGGGAGGCATAAGTGCGCTGCGCTCCTAAGCTATCTCTCTGCGAGACACACTGCCGAAGCTTTTCGCTATCATGCAGTCTAGTGCAGACGCACACTCCGGTTCTCCGGTGCTGTCCGAAGCCAAGCGCCGGTCGCCGGCGTCTTTCGGCTGAAGCAGCGCTTCGGAGCGTACGGCTGTTGTGTGCGCGAAGCAGCCGCTTCTCCTGCTCCGGGAGCCGGACAGAGCGGTAGCTTGTAGGAGGGCGAAGAACGAAGCCGCAGAGCACCGGGCTTCTGCGCGCACCCTAAGGACTGCTAGAGGACCCTGGTGGCCGCTCGCCTGCCCCTTCAATTCTATTCTAGCATACTTATGGAAGGTGTTCCAGGACAATTTTCCTGAGTTTTGAATTCGTCCTGATGCAGCCCTTCCTGGGAAACTCGTGCTCGTCCTCTGAGGCTCCGACATGCAGAGACCTCGATGGCAACTGCAGAAATGAAGGGCTGCGTTGAGTTGTCGAGAAGCAAGAACCTAGCCAGCGCCTTATGTTTGGGAGTCAGCAGCTGCTGGACTTTTGCGATTGCTTTCACTGTGCACTGAATGCCAGGACGGCATGTGCACGTTACAACAACGAGCTGGGCAAGAGTAATCGAAAGATCACGGCCGTCAGAAAGCAGCTTATATATTGCCCTGGAAAGGGCAGTGTTTTTGGAGTGTGCAGTAAAATCGTGTTTCTGGACAAGGGAGGCATAAGTGCGCTGCGCTCTTAAGCTATCTCCCTGCGAGACACACTGCCAAAGCTTTTCGCTATGATGCAGTCTAATGCAGACGCAGACTACGGCTCTCCGGAGCTGTCCGAAGCCAAGCGCCGGTCGCCGGCGTCTTTCGGCTGAAGCAGCGCTTCGGAGCGTACGGCTGTTGTGTGCGCGAAGCAGCCGCTTCTCCTGCTCCGGGAGCCGGACAGAGCGGTAGCTTGTAGGAGGGCGAAGAACGAAGCCGCAGAGCACCGGGCTTCTGCGCGCACCCTAAGGACTGCTAGAGGACCCTGGTGGCCGCTCGCCTGCCCCTTCAATTCTATTCTAGCATACTTATGGAAGGTGTTCCAGGACAATTTTCCTGAGTTTTGAATTCGTCCTGATGCAGCCCTTCCTGGGAAACTCGTGCTCGTCCTCTGAGGCTCCGACATGCAGAGACCTCGATGGCAACTGCAGAAATGAAGGGCTGCGTTGAGTTGTCGAGAAGCAAGAACCTAGCCAGCGCCTTATGTTTGGGAGTCAGCAGCTGCTGGACTTTTGCGATTGCTTTCACTGTGCACTGAATGCCAGGACGGCATGTGCACGTTACAACAACGAGCTGGGCAAGAGTAATCGAAAGATCACGGCCGTCAGAAAGCAGCTTATATATTGCCCTGGAAAGGGCAGTGTTTTAGGAGTGTGCAGTAAAATCGTGTTTCTGGACAAGGGAGGCATAAGTGCGCTGCGCTCTTAAGCTATCTCCCTGCGAGACACACTGCCGAAGCTTTTCGCTATCATGCAGTCTAATGCAGACGCAGACTACGGCTCTCCGGAGCTGTCCGAAGCCAAGCGCCGGTCGCCGGCGTCTTTCGGCTGAAGCAGCGCTTCGGAGCGTACGGCTGTTGTGTGCGCGAAGCAGCCGCTTCTCCTGCTCCGGGAGCCGGACAGAGCGGTAGCTTGTAGGAGGGCGAAGAACGAAGCCGCAGAGCACCGGGCTTCTGCGCGCACCCTAAGGACTGCTAGAGGACCCTGGTGGCCGCTCGCCTGCCCCTTCAATTCTATTCTAGCATACTTATGGAAGGTGTTCCAGGACAATTTTCCTGAGTTTTGAATTCGTCCTGATGTAGCCCCTCCTGGGAAACTCCTGCTCGTCCTCTGAGTCTCCGACATGCAGAGACCTCGATGGCAACTGCAGAAATGAAGGGCTGCGTTGAGTTGTCGAGAAGCAAGAACCTAGCCAGCGCCTTGTGTTTGGGAGTCAGCAGCTGCTGGACTTTTGCGATTGCTTTCACTGTGCACTGAATGCCAGGACGGCATGTGCACGTTAAAACAACGAGCTGGGCAAGAGTAATCGAAAGATCACGGCCGTCAGAAAGCAGCTTATATATTGCCCTGGAAAGAGCAGTGTTTTTGGAGTGTGCAGTAAAATCGTGTTTCTGGACAAGGGAGGCATAAGTGCGCTGCGCTCCTAAGCTATCTCTCTGCGAGACACACTGCCGAAGCTTTTCGCTATCATGCAGTCTAGTGCAGACGCACACTCCGGTTCTCCGGAGCTGTCCGAAGCCAAGCGCCGGTCGCCGGCGTCTTTCGGCTGAAGCAGCGCTTCGGAGCGTACGGCTGTTGTGTGCGCGAAGCAGCCGCTTCTCCTGCTCCGGGAGCCGGACAGAGCGGTAGCTTGTACGAGGGCGAAGAACGAAGCCGCAGAGCACCGGGCTTCTGCGCGCACCCTAAGGACTGCTAGAGGACCCTGGTGGCCGCTCGCCTGCCCCTTCAATTCTATTCTAGCATACTTATGGAAGGTGTTCCAGGACAATTTTCCTGAGTTTTGAATTCGTCCTGATGCAGCCCTTCCTGGGAAACTCGTGCTCGTCCTCTGAGGCTCCGACATGCAGAGACCTCGATGGCAACTGCAGAAATGAAGGGCTGCGTTGAGTTGTCGAGAAGCAAGAACCTAGCCAGCGCCTTATGTTTGGGAGTCAGCAGCTGCTGGACTTTTGCGATTGCTTTCACTGTGCACTGAATGCCAGGACGGCATGTGCACGTTACAACAACGAGCTGGGCAAGAGTAATCGAAAGATCACGGCCGTCAGAAAGCAGCTTATATATTGCCCTGGAAAGGGCAGTGTTTTTGGAGTGTGCAGTAAAATCGTGTTTCTGGACAAGGGAGGCATAAGTGCGCTGCGCTCTTAAGCTATCTCCCTGCGAGACACACTGCCAAAGCTTTTCGCTATGATGCAGTCTAATGCAGACGCAGACTACGGCTCTCCGGAGCTGTCCGAAGCCAAGCGCCGGTCGCCGGCGTCTTTCGGCTGAAGCAGCGCTTCGGAGCGTACGGCTGTTGTGTGCGCGAAGCAGCCGCTTCTCCTGCTCCGGGAGCCGGACAGAGCGGTAGCTTGTAGGAGGGCGAAGAACGAAGCCGCAGAGCACCGGGCTTCTGCGCGCACCCTAAGGACTGCTAGAGGACCCTGGTGGCCGCTCGCCTGCCCCTTCAATTCCATTCTAGCATACTTATGGAAGGTGTTCCAGGACAATTTTCCTGAGTTTTGAATTCGTCCTGATGCAGCCCTTCCTGGGAAACTCGTGCTCCTCCTCTGAGGCTCCGACATGCAGAGACCTCGATGGCAACTGCAGAAATGAAGGGCTGCGTTGAGTTGTCGAGAAGCAAGAACCTAGCCAGCGCCTTATGTTTGGGAGTCAGCAGCTGCTGGACTTTTGCGATTGCTTTCACTGTGCACTGAATGCCAGGACGGCATGTGCACGTTACAACAACGAGCTGGGCAAGAGTAATCGAAAGATCACGGCCGTCAGAAAGCAGCTTATATATTGCCCTGGAAAGGGCAGTGTTTTAGGAGTGTGCAGTAAAATCGTGTTTCTGGACAAGGGAGGCATAAGTGCGCTGCGCTCTTAAGCTATCTCCCTGCGAGACACACTGCCAAAGCTTTTCGCTATGATGCAGTCTAATGCAGACGCAGACTACGGCTCTCCGGAGCTGTCCGAAGCCAAGCGCCGGTCGCCGGCGTCTTTCGGCTGAAGCAGCGCTTCGGAGCGTACGGCTGTTGTGTGCGCGAAGCAGCCGCTTCTCCTGCTCCGGGAGCCGGACAGAGCGGTAGCTTGTAGGAGGGCGAAGAACGAAGCCGCAGAGCACCGGGCTTCTGCGCGCACCCTAAGGACTGCTAGAGGACCCTGGTGGCCGCTCGCCTGCCCCTTCAATTCCATTCTAGTATCCTTATGGAAGGTGTTCCAGGACAATTTTCCTGAGTTTTGAATTCGTCCTGATGCAGCCCTTCCTGGGAAACTCGTGCTCGTCCTCTGAGGCTCCGACATGCAGAGACCTCGATGGCAACTGCAGAAATGAAGGGCTGCGTTGAGTTGTCGAGAAGCAAGAACCTAGCCAGCGCCTTATGTTTGGGAGTCAGCAGCTGCTGGACTTTTGCGATTGCTTTCACTGTGCACTGAATGCCAGGACGGCATGTGCACGTTACAACAACGAGCTGGGCAAGAGTAATCGAAAGATCACGGCCGTCAGAAAGCAGCTTATATATTGCCCTGGAAAGGGCAGTGTTTTTGGAGTGTGCAGTAAAATCGTGTTTCTGGACAAGGGAGGCATAAGTGCGCTGCGCTCTTAAGCTATCTCCCTGCGAGACACACTGCCAAAGCTTTTCGCTATGATGCAGTCTAATGCAGACGCAGACTACGGCTCTCCGGAGCTGTCCGAAGCCAAGCGCCGGTCGCCGGCGTCTTTCGGCTGAAGCAGCGCTTCGGAGCGTACGGCTGTTGTGTGCGCGAAGCAGCCGCTTCTCCTGCTCCGGGAGCCGGACAGAGCGGTAGCTTGTAGGAGGGCGAAGAACGAAGCCGCAGAGCACCGGGCTTCTGCGCGCACCCTAAGGACTGCTAGAGGACCCTGGTGGCCGCTCGCCTGCCCCTTCAATTCCATTCTAGCATACTTATGGAAGGTGTTCCAGGACAATTTTCCTGAGTTTTGAATTCGTCCTGATGCAGCCCTTCCTGGGAAACTCGTGCTCGTCCTCTGAGACTCCCACATGCAGAGACCTCGATGGCAACTGCAGAAATGAAGGGCTGCGTTGAGTTGTCGAGAAGCAAGAACCTAGCCAGCGCCTTATGTTTGGGAGTCAGCAGCTGCTGGACTTTTGCGATTGCTTTCACTGTGCACTGAATGCCAGGACGGCATGTGCACGTTACAACAACGAGCTGGGCAAGAGTAATCGAAAGATCACGGCCGTCAGAAAGCAGCTTATATATTGCCCTGGAAAGAGCAGTGTTTTTGGAGTGTGCAGTAAAATCGTGTTTCTGGACAAGGGAGGCATAAGTGCGCTGCGCTCCTAAGCTATCTCCCTGCGAGACACACTGCCGAAGCTTTTCGCTATCATGCAGTCTAGTGCAGACGCACTCTACGGCTCTCCGGTGCTGTCCGAAGCCAAGCGCCGGTCGCCGGCGTCTTTCGGCTGAAGCAGCGCTTCGGAGCGTACGGCTGTTGTGTGCGCGAAGCAGCCGCTTCTCCTGCTCCGGGAGCCGGACAGAGCGGTAGCTTGTAGGAGGGCGAAGAACGAAGCCGCAGAGCACCGGGCTTCTGCGCGCACCCTAAGGACTGCTAGAGGACCCTGGTGGCCGCTCGCCTGCCCCTTCAATTCTATTCTAGCATACTTATGGAAGGTGTTCCAGGACAATTTTCCTGAGTTTTGAATTCGTCCTGATGTAGCCCCTCCTGGGAAACTCCTGCTCGTCCTCTGAGTCTCCGACATGCAGAGACCTCGATGGCAACTGCAGAAATGAAGGGCTGCGTTGAGTTGTCGAGAAGCAAGAACCTAGCCAGCGCCTTATGTTTGGGAGTCAGCAGCTGCTGGACTTTTGCGATTGCTTTCACTGTGCACTGAATGCCAGGACGGCATGTGCACGTTACAACAACGAGCTGGGCAAGAGTAATCGAAAGATCACGGCCGTCAGAAAGCAGCTTATATATTGCCCTGGAAAGGGCAGTGTTTTTGGAGTGTGCAGTAAAATCGTGTTTCTGGACAAGGGAGGCATAAGTGCGCTGCGCTCTTAAGCTATCTCCCTGCGAGACACACTGCCAAAGCTTTTCGCTATGATGCAGTCTAATGCAGACGCAGACTACGGCTCTCCGGAGCTGTCCGAAGCCAAGCGCCGGTCGCCGGCGTCTTTCGGCTGAAGCAGCGCTTCGGAGCGTACGGCTGTTGTGTGCGCGAAGCAGCCGCTTCTCCTGCTCCGGGAGCCGGACAGAGCGGTAGCTTGTACGAGGGCGAAGAACGAAGCCGCACCGGGCTTCTGCGCGCACCCTAAGGACTGCTAGAGGACCCTGGTGGCCGCTCGCCTGCCCCTTCAATTCTATTCTAGCATACTTATGGAAGGTGTTCCAGGACAATTTTCCTGAGTTTTGAATTCGTCCTGATGCAGCCCTTCCTGGGAAACTCGTGCTCGTCCTCTGAGGCTCCGACATGCAGAGACCTCGATGGCAACTGCAGAAATGAAGGGCTGCGTTGAGTTGTCGAGAAGCAAGAACCTAGCCAGCGCCTTATGTTTGGGAGTCAGCAGCTGCTGGACTTTTGCGATTGCTTTCACTGTGCACTGAATGCCAGGACGGCATGTGCACGTTACAACAACGAGCTGGGCAAGAGTAATCGAAAGATCACGGCCGTCAGAAAGCAGCTTATATATTGCCCTGGAAAGGGCAGTGTTTTTGGAGTGTGCAGTAAAATCGTGTTTCTGGACAAGGGAGGCATAAGTGCGCTGCGCTCTTAAGCTATCTCCCTGCGAGACACACTGCCAAAGCTTTTCGCTATGATGCAGTCTAATGCAGACGCAGACTACGGCTCTCCGGAGCTGTCCGAAGCCAAGCGCCGGTCGCCGGCGTCTTTCGGCTGAAGCAGCGCTTCGGAGCGTACGGCTGTTGTGTGCGCGAAGCAGCCGCTTCTCCTGCTCCGGGAGCCGGACAGAGCGGTAGCTTGTACGAGGGCGAAGAACGAAGCCGCACCGGGCTTCTGCGCGCACCCTAAGGACTGCTAGAGGACCCTGGTGGCCGCTCGCCTGCCCCTTCAATTCTATTCTAGCATACTTATGGAAGGTGTTCCAGGACAATTTTCCTGAGTTTTGAATTCGTCCTGATGCAGCCCTTCCTGGGAAACTCGTGCTCGTCCTCTGAGGCTCCGACATGCAGAGACCTCGATGGCAACTGCAGAAATGAAGGGCTGCGTTGAGTTGTCGAGAAGCAAGAACCTAGCCAGCGCCTTATGTTTGGGAGTCAGCAGCTGCTGGACTTTTGCGATTGCTTTCACTGTGCACTGAATGCCAGGACGGCATGTGCACGTTACAACAACGAGCTGGGCAAGAGTAATCGAAAGATCACGGCCGTCAGAAAGCAGCTTATATATTGCCCTGGAAAGGGCAGTGTTTTTGGAGTGTGCAGTAAAATCGTGTTTCTGGACAAGGGAGGCATAAGTGCGCTGCGCTCCTAAGCTATCTCCCTGCGAGACACACTGCCGAAGCTTTTCGCTATCATGCAGTCTAGTGCAGACGCACTCTACGGCTCTCCGGTGCTGTCCGAAGCCAAGCGCCGGTCGCCGGCGTCTTTCGGCTGAAGCAGCGCTTCGGAGCGTACGGCTGTTGTGTGCGCGAAGCAGCCGCTTCTCCTGCTCCGGGAGCCGGACAGAGCGGTAGCTTGTACGAGGGCGAAGAACGAAGCCGCAGAGCACCGGGCTTCTGCGCGCACCCTAAGGACTGCTAGAGGACCCTGGTGGCCGCTCGCCTGCCCCTTCAATTCTATTCTAGCATACTTATGGAAGGTGTTCCAGGACAATTTTCCTGAGTTTTGAATTCGTCCTGATGCAGCCCTTCCTGGGAAACTCGTGCTCGTCCTCTGAGGCTCCGACATGCAGAGACCTCGATGGCAACTGCAGAAATGAAGGGCTGCGTTGAGTTGTCGAGAAGCAAGAACCTAGCCAGCGCCTTATGTTTGGGAGTCAGCAGCTGCTGGACTTTTGCGATTGCTTTCACTGTGCACTGAATGCCAGGACGGCATGTGCACGTTACAACAACGAGCTGGGCAAGAGTAATCGAAAGATCACGGCCGTCAGAAAGCAGCTTATATATTGCCCTGGAAAGGGCAGTGTTTTTGGAGTGTGCAGTAAAATCGTGTTTCTGGACAAGGGAGGCATAAGTGCGCTGCGCTCTTAAGCTATCTCCCTGCGAGACACACTGCCAAAGCTTTTCGCTATGATGCAGTCTAATGCAGACGCAGACTACGGCTCTCCGGAGCTGTCCGAAGCCAAGCGCCGGTCGCCGGCGTCTTTCGGCTGAAGCAGCGCTTCGGAGCGTACGGCTGTTGTGTGCGCGAAGCAGCCGCTTCTCCTGCTCCGGGAGCCGGACAGAGCGGTAGCTTGTACGAGGGCGAAGAACGAAGCCGCAGAGCACCGGGCTTCTGCGCGCACCCTAAGGACTGCTAGAGGACCCTGGTGGCCGCTCGCCTGCCCCTTCAATTCTATTCTAGCATACTTATGGAAGGTGTTCCAGGACAATTTTCCTGAGTTTTGAATTCGTCCTGATGTAGCCCCTCCTGGGAAACTCCTGCTCGTCCTCTGAGTCTCCGACATGCAGAGACCTCGATGGCAACTGCAGAAATGAAGGGCTGCGTTGAGTTGTCGAGAAGCAAGAACCTAGCCAGCGCCTTGTGTTTGGGAGTCAGCAGCTGCTGGACTTTTGCGATTGCTTTCACTGTGCACTGAATGCCAGGACGGCATGTGCACGTTAAAACAACGAGCTGGGCAAGAGTAATCGAAAGATCACGGCCGTCAGAAAGCAGCTTATATATTGCCCTGGAAAGAGCAGTGTTTTTGGAGTGTGCAGTAAAATCGTGTTTCTGGACAAGGGAGGCATAAGTGCGCTGCGCTCCTAAGCTATCTCTCTGCGAGACACACTGCCGAAGCTTTTCGCTATCATGCAGTCTAGTGCAGACGCACACTCCGGTTCTCCGGAGCTGTCCGAAGCCAAGCGCCGGTCGCCGGCGTCTTTCGGCTGAAGCAGCGCTTCGGAGCGTACGGCTGTTGTGTGCGCGAAGCAGCCGCTTCTCCTGCTCCGGGAGCCGGACAGAGCGGTAGCTTGTAGGAGGGCGAAGAACGAAGCCGCAGAGCACCGGGCTTCTGCGCGCACCCTAAGGACTGCTAGAGGACCCTGGTGGCCGCTCGCCTGCCCCTTCAATTCTATTCTAGCATACTTATGGAAGGTGTTCCAGGACAATTTTCCTGAGTTTTGAATTCGTCCTGATGCAGCCCTTCCTGGGAAACTCGTGCTCGTCCTCTGAGGCTCCGACATGCAGAGACCTCGATGGCAACTGCAGAAATGAAGGGCTGCGTTGAGTTGTCGAGAAGCAAGAACCTAGCCAGCGCCTTATGTTTGGGAGTCAGCAGCTGCTGGACTTTTGCGATTGCTTTCACTGTGCACTGAATGCCAGGACGGCATGTGCACGTTACAACAACGAGCTGGGCAAGAGTAATCGAAAGATCACGGCCGTCAGAAAGCAGCTTATATATTGCCCTGGAAAGGGCAGTGTTTTTGGAGTGTGCAGTAAAATCGTGTTTCTGGACAAGGGAGGCATAAGTGCGCTGCGCTCTTAAGCTATCTCCCTGCGAGACACACTGCCGAAGCTTTTCGCTATCATGCAGTCTAGTGCAGACGCACTCTACGGCTCTCCGGTGCTGTCCGAAGCCAAGCGCCGGTCGCCGGCGTCTTTCGGCTGAAGCAGCGCTTCGGAGCGTACGGCTGTTGTGTGCGCGAAGCAGCCGCTTCTCCTGCTCCGGGAGCCGGACAGAGCGGTAGCTTGTACGAGGGCGAAGAACGAAGCCGCAGAGCACCGGGCTTCTGCGCGCACCCTAAGGACTGCTAGAGGACCCTGGTGGCCGCTCGCCTGCCCCTTCAATTCTATTCTAGCATACTTATGGAAGGTGTTCCAGGACAATTTTCCTGAGTTTTGAATTCGTCCTGATGCAGCCCTTCCTGGGAAACTCGTGCTCGTCCTCTGAGGCTCCGACATGCAGAGACCTCGATGGCAACTGCAGAAATGAAGGGCTGCGTTGAGTTGTCGAGAAGCAAGAACCTAGCCAGCGCCTTATGTTTGGGAGTCAGCAGCTGCTGGACTTTTGCGATTGCTTTCACTGTGCACTGAATGCCAGGACGGCATGTGCACGTTACAACAACGAGCTGGGCAAGAGTAATCGAAAGATCACGGCCGTCAGAAAGCAGCTTATATATTGCCCTGGAAAGGGCAGTGTTTTTGGAGTGTGCAGTAAAATCGTGTTTCTGGACAAGGGAGGCATAAGTGCGCTGCGCTCTTAAGCTATCTCCCTGCGAGACACACTGCCAAAGCTTTTCGCTATGATGCAGTCTAATGCAGACGCACTCTACGGCTCTCCGGAGCTGTCCGAAGCCAAGCGCCGGTCGCCGGCGTCTTTCGGCTGAAGCAGCGCTTCGGAGCGTACGGCTGTTGTGTGCGCGAAGCAGCCGCTTCTCCTGCTCCGGGAGCCGGACAGAGCGGTAGCTTGTAGGAGGGCGAAGAACGAAGCCGCAGAGCACCGGGCTTCTGCGCGCACCCTAAGGACTGCTAGAGGACCCTGGTGGCCGCTCGCCTGCCCCTTCAATTCTATTCTAGCATACTTATGGAAGGTGTTCCAGGACAATTTTCCTGAGTTTTGAATTCGTCCTGATGCAGCCCTTCCTGGGAAACTCGTGCTCGTCCTCTGAGGCTCCGACATGCAGAGACCTCGATGGCAACTGCAGAAATGAAGGGCTGCGTTGAGTTGTCGAGAAGCAAGAACCTAGCCAGCGCCTTATGTTTGGGAGTCAGCAGCTGCTGGACTTTTGCGATTGCTTTCACTGTGCACTGAATGCCAGGACGGCATGTGCACGTTACAACAACGAGCTGGGCAAGAGTAATCGAAAGATCACGGCCGTCAGAAAGCAGCTTATATATTGCCCTGGAAAGGGCAGTGTTTTTGGAGTGTGCAGTAAAATCGTGTTTCTGGACAAGGGAGGCATAAGTGCGCTGCGCTCTTAAGCTATCTCCCTGCGAGACACACTGCCAAAGCTTTTCGCTATGATGCAGTCTAATGCAGACGCAGACTACGGCTCTCCGGAGCTGTCCGAAGCCAAGCGCCGGTCGCCGGCGTCTTTCGGCTGAAGCAGCGCTTCGGAGCGTACGGCTGTTGTGTGCGCGAAGCAGCCGCTTCTCCTGCTCCGGGAGCCGGACAGAGCGGTAGCTTGTACGAGGGCGAAGAACGAAGCCGCACCGGGCTTCTGCGCGCACCCTAAGGACTGCTAGAGGACCCTGGTGGCCGCTCGCCTGCCCCTTCAATTCTATTCTAGCATACTTATGGAAGGTGTTCCAGGACAATTTTCCTGAGTTTTGAATTCGTCCTGATGCAGCCCTTCCTGGGAAACTCGTGCTCGTCCTCTGAGGCTCCGACATGCAGAGACCTCGATGGCAACTGCAGAAATGAAGGGCTGCGTTGAGTTGTCGAGAAGCAAGAACCTAGCCAGCGCCTTATGTTTGGGAGTCAGCAGCTGCTGGACTTTTGCGATTGCTTTCACTGTGCACTGAATGCCAGGACGGCATGTGCACGTTACAACAACGAGCTGGGCAAGAGTAATCGAAAGATCACGGCCGTCAGAAAGCAGCTTATATATTGCCCTGGAAAGGGCAGTGTTTTTGGAGTGTGCAGTAAAATCGTGTTTCTGGACAAGGGAGGCATAAGTGCGCTGCGCTCCTAAGCTATCTCCCTGCGAGACACACTGCCGAAGCTTTTCGCTATCATGCAGTCTAGTGCAGACGCACTCTACGGCTCTCCGGTGCTGTCCGAAGCCAAGCGCCGGTCGCCGGCGTCTTTCGGCTGAAGCAGCGCTTCGGAGCGTACGGCTGTTGTGTGCGCGAAGCAGCCGCTTCTCCTGCTCCGGGAGCCGGACAGAGCGGTAGCTTGTAGGAGGGCGAAGAACGAAGCCGCAGAGCACCGGGCTTCTGCGCGCACCCTAAGGACTGCTAGAGGACCCTGGTGGCCGCTCGCCTGCCCCTTCAATTCTATTCTAGCATACTTATGGAAGGTGTTCCAGGACAATTTTCCTGAGTTTTGAATTCGTCCTGATGCAGCCCTTCCTGGGAAACTCGTGCTCGTCCTCTGAGGCTCCGACATGCAGAGACCTCGATGGCAACTGCAGAAATGAAGGGCTGCGTTGAGTTGTCGAGAAGCAAGAACCTAGCCAGCGCCTTATGTTTGGGAGTCAGCAGCTGCTGGACTTTTGCGATTGCTTTCACTGTGCACTGAATGCCAGGACGGCATGTGCACGTTACAACAACGAGCTGGGCAAGAGTAATCGAAAGATCACGGCCGTCAGAAAGCAGCTTATATATTGCCCTGGAAAGGGCAGTGTTTTTGGAGTGTGCAGTAAAATCGTGTTTCTGGACAAGGGAGGCATAAGTGCGCTGCGCTCTTAAGCTATCTCCCTGCGAGACACACTGCCAAAGCTTTTCGCTATGATGCAGTCTAATGCAGACGCAGACTACGGCTCTCCGGAGCTGTCCGAAGCCAAGCGCCGGTCGCCGGCGTCTTTCGGCTGAAGCAGCGCTTCGGAGCGTACGGCTGTTGTGTGCGCGAAGCAGCCGCTTCTCCTGCTCCGGGAGCCGGACAGAGCGGTAGCTTGTACGAGGGCGAAGAACGAAGCCGCAGAGCACCGGGCTTCTGCGCGCACCCTAAGGACTGCTAGAGGACCCTGGTGGCCGCTCGCCTGCCCCTTCAATTCTATTCTAGCATACTTATGGAAGGTGTTCCAGGACAATTTTCCTGAGTTTTGAATTCGTCCTGATGTAGCCCCTCCTGGGAAACTCCTGCTCGTCCTCTGAGTCTCCGACATGCAGAGACCTCGATGGCAACTGCAGAAATGAAGGGCTGCGTTGAGTTGTCGAGAAGCAAGAACCTAGCCAGCGCCTTGTGTTTGGGAGTCAGCAGCTGCTGGACTTTTGCGATTGCTTTCACTGTGCACTGAATGCCAGGACGGCATGTGCACGTTAAAACAACGAGCTGGGCAAGAGTAATCGAAAGATCACGGCCGTCAGAAAGCAGCTTATATATTGCCCTGGAAAGAGCAGTGTTTTTGGAGTGTGCAGTAAAATCGTGTTTCTGGACAAGGGAGGCATAAGTGCGCTGCGCTCCTAAGCTATCTCTCTGCGAGACACACTGCCGAAGCTTTTCGCTATCATGCAGTCTAGTGCAGACGCACACTCCGGTTCTCCGGAGCTGTCCGAAGCCAAGCGCCGGTCGCCGGCGTCTTTCGGCTGAAGCAGCGCTTCGGAGCGTACGGCTGTTGTGTGCGCGAAGCAGCCGCTTCTCCTGCTCCGGGAGCCGGACAGAGCGGTAGCTTGTAGGAGGGCGAAGAACGAAGCCGCAGAGCACCGGGCTTCTGCGCGCACCCTAAGGACTGCTAGAGGACCCTGGTGGCCGCTCGCCTGCCCCTTCAATTCTATTCTAGCATACTTATGGAAGGTGTTCCAGGACAATTTTCCTGAGTTTTGAATTCGTCCTGATGCAGCCCTTCCTGGGAAACTCGTGCTCGTCCTCTGAGGCTCCGACATGCAGAGACCTCGATGGCAACTGCAGAAATGAAGGGCTGCGTTGAGTTGTCGAGAAGCAAGAACCTAGCCAGCGCCTTATGTTTGGGAGTCAGCAGCTGCTGGACTTTTGCGATTGCTTTCACTGTGCACTGAATGCCAGGACGGCATGTGCACGTTACAACAACGAGCTGGGCAAGAGTAATCGAAAGATCACGGCCGTCAGAAAGCAGCTTATATATTGCCCTGGAAAGGGCAGTGTTTTTGGAGTGTGCAGTAAAATCGTGTTTCTGGACAAGGGAGGCATAAGTGCGCTGCGCTCTTAAGCTATCTCCCTGCGAGACACACTGCCGAAGCTTTTCGCTATCATGCAGTCTAGTGCAGACGCACTCTACGGCTCTCCGGTGCTGTCCGAAGCCAAGCGCCGGTCGCCGGCGTCTTTCGGCTGAAGCAGCGCTTCGGAGCGTACGGCTGTTGTGTGCGCGAAGCAGCCGCTTCTCCTGCTCCGGGAGCCGGACAGAGCGGTAGCTTGTACGAGGGCGAAGAACGAAGCCGCAGAGCACCGGGCTTCTGCGCGCACCCTAAGGACTGCTAGAGGACCCTGGTGGCCGCTCGCCTGCCCCTTCAATTCTATTCTAGCATACTTATGGAAGGTGTTCCAGGACAATTTTCCTGAGTTTTGAATTCGTCCTGATGCAGCCCTTCCTGGGAAACTCGTGCTCGTCCTCTGAGGCTCCGACATGCAGAGACCTCGATGGCAACTGCAGAAATGAAGGGCTGCGTTGAGTTGTCGAGAAGCAAGAACCTAGCCAGCGCCTTATGTTTGGGAGTCAGCAGCTGCTGGACTTTTGCGATTGCTTTCACTGTGCACTGAATGCCAGGACGGCATGTGCACGTTACAACAACGAGCTGGGCAAGAGTAATCGAAAGATCACGGCCGTCAGAAAGCAGCTTATATATTGCCCTGGAAAGGGCAGTGTTTTTGGAGTGTGCAGTAAAATCGTGTTTCTGGACAAGGGAGGCATAAGTGCGCTGCGCTCTTAAGCTATCTCCCTGCGAGACACACTGCCAAAGCTTTTCGCTATGATGCAGTCTAATGCAGACGCAGACTACGGCTCTCCGGAGCTGTCCGAAGCCAAGCGCCGGTCGCCGGCGTCTTTCGGCTGAAGCAGCGCTTCGGAGCGTACGGCTGTTGTGTGCGCGAAGCAGCCGCTTCTCCTGCTCCGGGAGCCGGACAGAGCGGTAGCTTGTAGGAGGGCGAAGAACGAAGCCGCAGAGCACCGGGCTTCTGCGCGCACCCTAAGGACTGCTAGAGGACCCTGGTGGCCGCTCGCCTGCCCCTTCAATTCCATTCTAGCATACTTATGGAAGGTGTTCCAGGACAATTTTCCTGAGTTTTGAATTCGTCCTGATGCAGCCCTTCCTGGGAAACTCGTGCTCGTCCTCTGAGGCTCCGACATGCAGAGACCTCGATGGCAACTGCAGAAATGAAGGGCTGCGTTGAGTTGTCGAGAAGCAAGAACCTAGCCAGCGCCTTATGTTTGGGAGTCAGCAGCTGCTGGACTTTTGCGATTGCTTTCACTGTGCACTGAATGCCAGGACGGCATGTGCACGTTACAACAACGAGCTGGGCAAGAGTAATCGAAAGATCACGGCCGTCAGAAAGCAGCTTATATATTGCCCTGGAAAGGGCAGTGTTTTTGGAGTGTGCAGTAAAATCGTGTTTCTGGACAAGGGAGGCATAAGTGCGCTGCGCTCTTAAGCTATCTCCCTGCGAGACACACTGCCAAAGCTTTTCGCTATGATGCAGTCTAATGCAGACGCAGACTACGGCTCTCCGGAGCTGTCCGAAGCCAAGCGCCGGTCGCCGGCGTCTTTCGGCTGAAGCAGCGCTTCGGAGCGTACGGCTGTTGTGTGCGCGAAGCAGCCGCTTCTCCTGCTCCGGGAGCCGGACAGAGCGGTAGCTTGTAGGAGGGCGAAGAACGAAGCCGCAGAGCACCGGGCTTCTGCGCGCACCCTAAGGACTGCTAGAGGACCCTGGTGGCCGCTCGCCTGCCCCTTCAATTCTATTCTAGCATACTTATGGAAGGTGTTCCAGGACAATTTTCCTGAGTTTTGAATTCGTCCTGATGCAGCCCTTCCTGGGAAACTCGTGCTCGTCCTCTGAGGCTCCGACATGCAGAGACCTCGATGGCAACTGCAGAAATGAAGGGCTGCGTTGAGTTGTCGAGAAGCAAGAACCTAGCCAGCGCCTTATGTTTGGGAGTCAGCAGCTGCTGGACTTTTGCGATTGCTTTCACTGTGCACTGAATGCCAGGACGGCATGTGCACGTTACAACAACGAGCTGGGCAAGAGTAATCGAAAGATCACGGCCGTCAGAAAGCAGCTTATATATTGCCCTGGAAAGGGCAGTGTTTTTGGAGTGTGCAGTAAAATCGTGTTTCTGGACAAGGGAGGCATAAGTGCGCTGCGCTCCTAAGCTATCTCTCTGCGAGACACACTGCCGAAGCTTTTCGCTATCATGCAGTCTAGTGCAGACGCACTCTACGGCTCTCCGGTGCTGTCCGAAGCCAAGCGCCGGTCGCCGGCGTCTTTCGGCTGAAGCAGCGCTTCGGAGCGTACGGCTGTTGTGTGCGCGAAGCAGCCGCTTCTCCTGCTCCGGGAGCCGGACAGAGCGGTAGCTTGTACGAGGGCGAAGAACGAAGCCGCAGAGCACCGGGCTTCTGCGCGCACCCTAAGGACTGCTAGAGGACCCTGGTGGCCGCTCGCCTGCCCCTTCAATTCTATTCTAGCATACTTATGGAAGGTGTTCCAGGACAATTTTCCTGAGTTTTGAATTCGTCCTGATGCAGCCCTTCCTGGGAAACTCGTGCTCGTCCTCTGAGGCTCCGACATGCAGAGACCTCGATGGCAACTGCAGAAATGAAGGGCTGCGTTGAGTTGTCGAGAAGCAAGAACCTAGCCAGCGCCTTATGTTTGGGAGTCAGCAGCTGCTGGACTTTTGCGATTGCTTTCACTGTGCACTGAATGCCAGGACGGCATGTGCACGTTACAACAACGAGCTGGGCAAGAGTAATCGAAAGATCACGGCCGTCAGAAAGCAGCTTATATATTGCCCTGGAAAGGGCAGTGTTTTTGGAGTGTGCAGTAAAATCGTGTTTCTGGACAAGGGAGGCATAAGTGCGCTGCGCTCTTAAGCTATCTCCCTGCGAGACACACTGCCAAAGCTTTTCGCTATGATGCAGTCTAATGCAGACGCAGACTACGGCTCTCCGGAGCTGTCCGAAGCCAAGCGCCGGTCGCCGGCGTCTTTCGGCTGAAGCAGCGCTTCGGAGCGTACGGCTGTTGTGTGCGCGAAGCAGCCGCTTCTCCTGCTCCGGGAGCCGGACAGAGCGGTAGCTTGTAGGAGGGCGAAGAACGAAGCCGCAGAGCACCGGGCTTCTGCGCGCACCCTAAGGACTGCTAGAGGACCCTGGTGGCCGCTCGCCTGCCCCTTCAATTCTATTCTAGCATACTTATGGAAGGTGTTCCAGGACAATTTTCCTGAGTTTTGAATTCGTCCTGATGCAGCCCTTCCTGGGAAACTCGTGCTCCTCCTCTGAGGCTCCGACATGCAGAGACCTCGATGGCAACTGCAGAAATGAAGGGCTGCGTTGAGTTGTCGAGAAGCAAGAACCTAGCCAGCGCCTTATGTTTGGGAGTCAGCAGCTGCTGGACTTTTGCGATTGCTTTCACTGTGCACTGAATGCCAGGACGGCATGTGCACGTTACAACAACGAGCTGGGCAAGAGTAATCGAAAGATCACGGCCGTCAGAAAGCAGCTTATATATTGCCCTGGAAAGGGCAGTGTTTTAGGAGTGTGCAGTAAAATCGTGTTTCTGGACAAGGGAGGCATAAGTGCGCTGCGCTCTTAAGCTATCTCCCTGCGAGACACACTGCCAAAGCTTTTCGCTATGATGCAGTCTAATGCAGACGCAGACTACGGCTCTCCGGAGCTGTCCGAAGCCAAGCGCCGGTCGCCGGCGTCTTTCGGCTGAAGCAGCGCTTCGGAGCGTACGGCTGTTGTGTGCGCGAAGCAGCCGCTTCTCCTGCTCCGGGAGCCGGACAGAGCGGTAGCTTGTAGGAGGGCGAAGAACGAAGCCGCAGAGCACCGGGCTTCTGCGCGCACCCTAAGGACTGCTAGAGGACCCTGGTGGCCGCTCGCCTGCCCCTTCAATTCCATTCTAGCATACTTATGGAAGGTGTTCCAGGACAATTTTCCTGAGTTTTGAATTCGTCCTGATGCAGCCCTTCCTGGGAAACTCGTGCTCGTCCTCTGAGGCTCCGACATGCAGAGACCTCGATGGCAACTGCAGAAATGAAGGGCTGCGTTGAGTTGTCGAGAAGCAAGAACCTAGCCAGCGCCTTATGTTTGGGAGTCAGCAGCTGCTGGACTTTTGCGATTGCTTTCACTGTGCACTGAATGCCAGGACGGCATGTGCACGTTACAACAACGAGCTGGGCAAGAGTAATCGAAAGATCACGGCCGTCAGAAAGCAGCTTATATATTGCCCTGGAAAGGGCAGTGTTTTTGGAGTGTGCAGTAAAATCGTGTTTCTGGACAAGGGAGGCATAAGTGCGCTGCGCTCTTAAGCTATCTCCCTGCGAGACACACTGCCAAAGCTTTTCGCTATGATGCAGTCTAATGCAGACGCAGACTACGGCTCTCCGGAGCTGTCCGAAGCCAAGCGCCGGTCGCCGGCGTCTTTCGGCTGAAGCAGCGCTTCGGAGCGTACGGCTGTTGTGTGCGCGAAGCAGCCGCTTCTCCTGCTCCGGGAGCCGGACAGAGCGGTAGCTTGTAGGAGGGCGAAGAACGAAGCCGCAGAGCACCGGGCTTCTGCGCGCACCCTAAGGACTGCTAGAGGACCCTGGTGGCCGCTCGCCTGCCCCTTCAATTCCATTCTAGCATACTTATGGAAGGTGTTCCAGGACAATTTTCCTGAGTTTTGAATTCGTCCTGATGCAGCCCTTCCTGGGAAACTCGTGCTCGTCCTCTGAGACTCCCACATGCAGAGACCTCGATGGCAACTGCAGAAATGAAGGGCTGCGTTGAGTTGTCGAGAAGCAAGAACCTAGCCAGCGCCTTATGTTTGGGAGTCAGCAGCTGCTGGACTTTTGCGATTGCTTTCACTGTGCACTGAATGCCAGGACGGCATGTGCACGTTAAAACAACGAGCTGGGCAAGAGTAATCGAAAGATCACGGCCGTCAGAAAGCAGCTTATATATTGCCCTGGAAAGAGCAGTGTTTTTGGAGTGTGCAGTAAAATCGTGTTTCTGGACAAGGGAGGCATAAGTGCGCTGCGCTCCTAAGCTATCTCTCTGCGAGACACACTGCGGAAGCTTTTCGCTATCATGCAGTCTAGTGCAGACGCACTCTACGGCTCTCCGGTGCTGTCCGAAGCCAAGCGCCGGTCGCCGGCGTCTTTCGGCTGAAGCAGCGCTTCGGAGCGTACGGCTGTTGTGTGCGCGAAGCAGCCGCTTCTCCTGCTCCGGGAGCCGGACAGAGCGGTAGCTTGTACGAGGGCGAAGAACGAAGCCGCAGAGCACCGGGCTTCTGCGCGCACCCTAAGGACTGCTAGAGGACCCTGGTGGCCGCTCGCCTGCCCCTTCAATTCTATTCTAGCATACTTATGGAAGGTGTTCCAGGACAATTTTCCTGAGTTTTGAATTCGTCCTGATGCAGCCCTTCCTGGGAAACTCGTGCTCGTCCTCTGAGACTCCCACATGCAGAGACCTCGATGGCAACTGCAGAAATGAAGGGCTGCGTTGAGTTGTCGAGAAGCAAGAACCTAGCCAGCGCCTTATGTTTGGGAGTCAGCAGCTGCTGGACTTTTGCGATTGCTTTCACTGTGCACTGAATGCCAGGACGGCATGTGCACGTTAAAACAACGAGCTGGGCAAGAGTAATCGAAAGATCACGGCCGTCAGAAAGCAGCTTATATATTGCCCTGGAAAGAGCAGTGTTTTTGGAGTGTGCAGTAAAATCGTGTTTCTGGACAAGGGAGGCATAAGTGCGCTGCGCTCCTAAGCTATCTCCCTGCGAGACACACTGCCGAAGCTTTTCGCTATGATGCAGTCTAGTGCAGACGCACTCTACGGCTCTCCGGTGCTGTCCGAAGCCAAGCGCCGGTCGCCGGCGTCTTTCGGCTGAAGCAGCGCTTCGGAGCGTACGGCTGTTGTGTGCGCGAAGCAGCCGCTTCTCCTGCTCCGGGAGCCGGACAGAGCGGTAGCTTGTACGAGGGCGAAGAACGAAGCCGCAGAGCACCGGGCTTCTGCGCGCACCCTAAGGACTGCTAGAGGACCCTGGTGGCCGCTCGCCTGCCCCTTCAATTCTATTCTAGCATACTTATGGAAGGTGTTCCAGGACAATTTTCCTGAGTTTTGAATTCGTCCTGATGTAGCCCCTCCTGGGAAACTCCTGCTCGTCCTCTGAGTCTCCGACATGCAGAGACCTCGATGGCAACTGCAGAAATGAAGGGCTGCGTTGAGTTGTCGAGAAGCAAGAACCTAGCCAGCGCCTTGTGTTTGGGAGTCAGCAGCTGCTGGACTTTTGCGATTGCTTTCACTGTGCACTGAATGCCAGGACGGCATGTGCACGTTAAAACAACGAGCTGGGCAAGAGTAATCGAAAGATCACGGCCGTCAGAAAGCAGCTTATATATTGCCCTGGAAAGAGCAGTGTTTTTGGAGTGTGCAGTAAAATCGTGTTTCTGGACAAGGGAGGCATAAGTGCGCTGCGCTCCTAAGCTATCTCTCTGCGAGACACACTGCCGAAGCTTTTCGCTATCATGCAGTCTAGTGCAGACGCACACTCCGGTTCTCCGGAGCTGTCCGAAGCCAAGCGCCGGTCGCCGGCGTCTTTCGGCTGAAGCAGCGCTTCGGAGCGTACGGCTGTTGTGTGCGCGAAGCAGCCGCTTCTCCTGCTCCGGGAGCCGGACAGAGCGGTAGCTTGTACGAGGGCGAAGAACGAAGCCGCAGAGCACCGGGCTTCTGCGCGCACCCTAAGGACTGCTAGAGGACCCTGGTGGCCGCTCGCCTGCCCCTTCAATTCCATTCTAGCATACTTATGGAAGGTGTTCCAGGACAATTTTCCTGAGTTTTGAATTCGTCCTGATGCAGCCCTTCCTGGGAAACTCGTGCTCGTCCTCTGAGGCTCCGACATGCAGAGACCTCGATGGCAACTGCAGAAATGAAGGGCTGCGTTGAGTTGTCGAGAAGCAAGAACCTAGCCAGCGCCTTATGTTTGGGAGTCAGCAGCTGCTGGACTTTTGCGATTGCTTTCACTGTGCACTGAATGCCAGGACGGCATGTGCACGTTACAACAACGAGCTGGGCAAGAGTAATCGAAAGATCACGGCCGTCAGAAAGCAGCTTATATATTGCCCTGGAAAGGGCAGTGTTTTTGGAGTGTGCAGTAAAATCGTGTTTCTGGACAAGGGAGGCATAAGTGCGCTGCGCTCTTAAGCTATCTCCCTGCGAGACACACTGCCAAAGCTTTTCGCTATGATGCAGTCTAATGCAGACGCAGACTACGGCTCTCCGGAGCTGTCCGAAGCCAAGCGCCGGTCGCCGGCGTCTTTCGGCTGAAGCAGCGCTTCGGAGCGTACGGCTGTTGTGTGCGCGAAGCAGCCGCTTCTCCTGCTCCGGGAGCCGGACAGAGCGGTAGCTTGTAGGAGGGCGAAGAACGAAGCCGCAGAGCACCGGGCTTCTGCGCGCACCCTAAGGACTGCTAGAGGACCCTGGTGGCCGCTCGCCTGCCCCTTCAATTCTATTCTAGCATACTTATGGAAGGTGTTCCAGGACAATTTTCCTGAGTTTTGAATTCGTCCTGATGCAGCCCTTCCTGGGAAACTCCTGCTCGTCCTCTGAGGCTCCGACATGCAGAGACCTCGATGGCAACTGCAGAAATGAAGGGCTGCGTTGAGTTGTCGAGAAGCAAGAACCTAGCCAGCGCCTTATGTTTGGGAGTCAGCAGCTGCTGGACTTTTGCGATTGCTTTCACTGTGCACTGAATGCCAGGACGGCATGTGCACGTTACAACAACGAGCTGGGCAAGAGTAATCGAAAGATCACGGCCGTCAGAAAGCAGCTTATATATTGCCCTGGAAAGGGCAGTGTTTTTGGAGTGTGCAGTAAAATCGTGTTTCTGGACAAGGGAGGCATAAGTGCGCTGCGCTCTTAAGCTATCTCCCTGCGAGACACACTGCCAAAGCTTTTCGCTATGATGCAGTCTAATGCAGACGCAGACTACGGCTCTCCGGAGCTGTCCGAAGCCAAGCGCCGGTCGCCGGCGTCTTTCGGCTGAAGCAGCGCTTCGGAGCGTACGGCTGTTGTGTGCGCGAAGCAGCCGCTTCTCCTGCTCCGGGAGCCGGACAGAGCGGTAGCTTGTAGGAGGGCGAAGAACGAAGCCGCAGAGCACCGGGCTTCTGCGCGCACCCTAAGGACTGCTAGAGGACCCTGGTGGCCGCTCGCCTGCCCCTTCAATTCCATTCTAGCATACTTATGGAAGGTGTTCCAGGACAATTTTCCTGAGTTTTGAATTCGTCCTGATGCAGCCCTTCCTGGGAAACTCGTGCTCGTCCTCTGAGGCTCCGACATGCAGAGACCTCGATGGCAACTGCAGAAATGAAGGGCTGCGTTGAGTTGTCGAGAAGCAAGAACCTAGCCAGCGCCTTATGTTTGGGAGTCAGCAGCTGCTGGACTTTTGCGATTGCTTTCACTGTGCACTGAATGCCAGGACGGCATGTGCACGTTAAAACAACGAGCTGGGCAAGAGTAATCGAAAGATCACGGCCGTCAGAAAGCAGCTTATATATTGCCCTGGAAAGAGCAGTGTTTTTGGAGTGTGCAGTAAAATCGTGTTTCTGGACAAGGGAGGCATAAGTGCGCTGCGCTCCTAAGCTATCTCCCTGCGAGACACACTGCCGAAGCTTTTCGCTATCATGCAGTCTAGTGCAGACGCACTCTACGGCTCTCCGGTGCTGTCCGAAGCCAAGCGCCGGTCGCCGGCGTCTTTCGGCTGAAGCAGCGCTTCGGAGCGTACGGCTGTTGTGTGCGCGAAGCAGCCGCTTCTCCTGCTCCGGGAGCCGGACAGAGCGGTAGCTTGTACGAGGGCGAAGAACGAAGCCGCAGAGCACCGGGCTTCTGCGCGCACCCTAAGGACTGCTAGAGGACCCTGGTGGCCGCTCGCCTGCCCCTTCAATTCTATTCTAGCATACTTATGGAAGGTGTTCCAGGACAATTTTCCTGAGTTTTGAATTCGTCCTGATGTAGCCCCTCCTGGGAAACTCCTGCTCGTCCTCTGAGTCTCCGACATGCAGAGACCTCGATGGCAACTGCAGAAATGAAGGGCTGCGTTGAGTTGTCGAGAAGCAAGAACCTAGCCAGCGCCTTATGTTTGGGAGTCAGCAGCTGCTGGACTTTTGCGATTGCTTTCACTGTGCACTGAATGCCAGGACGGCATGTGCACGTTAAAACAACGAGCTGGGCAAGAGTAATCGAAAGATCACGGCCGTCAGAAAGCAGCTTATATATTGCCCTGGAAAGAGCAGTGTTTTTGGAGTGTGCAGTAAAATCGTGTTTCTGGACAAGGGAGGCATAAGTGCGCTGCGCTCCTAAGCTATCTCTCTGCGAGACACACTGCCGAAGCTTTTCGCTATCATGCAGTCTACTGCAGACGCACACTCCGGTTCTCCGGTGCTGTCCGAAGCCAAGCGCCGGTCGCCGGCGTCTTTCGGCTGAAGCAGCGCTTCGGAGCGTACGGCTGTTGTGTGCGCGAAGCAGCCGCTTCTCCTGCTCCTGCAGCCGGACAGTGCGGTAGCTTGTACGAGGGCGAAGAACGAAGCCGCAGAGCACCGGGCTTCTGCGCGCACCCTAAGGACTGCTAGAGGACCCTGGTGGCCGCTCGCCTGCCCCTTCAATTCTATTCTAGCATACTTATGGAAGGTGTTCCAGGACAATTTTCCTGAGTTTTGAATTCGTCCTGATGCAGCCCTTCCTGGGAAACTCGTGCTCGTCCTCTGAGGCTCCGACATGCAGAGACCTCGATGGCAACTGCAGAAATGAAGGGCTGCGTTGAGTTGTCGAGAAGCAAGAACCTAGCCAGCGCCTTATGTTTGGGAGTCAGCAGCTGCTGGACTTTTGCGATTGCTTTCACTGTGCACTGAATGCCAGGACGGCATGTGCACGTTACAACAACGAGCTGGGCAAGAGTAATCGAAAGATCACGGCCGTCAGAAAGCAGCTTATATATTGCCCTGGAAAGGGCAGTGTTTTTGGAGTGTGCAGTAAAATCGTGTTTCTGGACAAGGGAGGCATAAGTGCGCTGCGCTCTTAAGCTATCTCCCTGCGAGACACACTGCCAAAGCTTTTCGCTATGATGCAGTCTAATGCAGACGCAGACTACGGCTCTCCGGAGCTGTCCGAAGCCAAGCGCCGGTCGCCGGCGTCTTTCGGCTGAAGCAGCGCTTCGGAGCGTACGGCTGTTGTGTGCGCGAAGCAGCCGCTTCTCCTGCTCCGGGAGCCGGACAGAGCGGTAGCTTGTACGAGGGCGAAGAACGAAGCCGCACCGGGCTTCTGCGCGCACCCTAAGGACTGCTAGAGGACCCTGGTGGCCGCTCGCCTGCCCCTTCAATTCTATTCTAGCATACTTATGGAAGGTGTTCCAGGACAATTTTCCTGAGTTTTGAATTCGTCCTGATGCAGCCCTTCCTGGGAAACTCGTGCTCGTCCTCTGAGGCTCCGACATGCAGAGACCTCGATGGCAACTGCAGAAATGAAGGGCTGCGTTGAGTTGTCGAGAAGCAAGAACCTAGCCAGCGCCTTATGTTTGGGAGTCAGCAGCTGCTGGACTTTTGCGATTGCTTTCACTGTGCACTGAATGCCAGGACGGCATGTGCACGTTACAACAACGAGCTGGGCAAGAGTAATCGAAAGATCACGGCCGTCAGAAAGCAGCTTATATATTGCCCTGGAAAGGGCAGTGTTTTTGGAGTGTGCAGTAAAATCGTGTTTCTGGACAAGGGAGGCATAAATGCGCTGCGCTCTTAAGCTATCTCCCTGCGAGACACACTGCCAAAGCTTTTCGCTATGATGCAGTCTAATGCAGACGCAGACTACGGCTCTCCGGAGCTGTCCGAAGCCAAGCGCCGGTCGCCGGCGTCTTTCGGCTGAAGCAGCGCTTCGGAGCGTACGGCTGTTGTGTGCGCGAAGCAGCCGCTTCTCCTGCTCCGGGAGCCGGACAGAGCGGTAGCTTGTACGAGGGCGAAGAACGAAGCCGCACCGGGCTTCTGCGCGCACCCTAAGGACTGCTAGAGGACCCTGGTGGCCGCTCGCCTGCCCCTTCAATTCTATTCTAGCATACTTATGGAAGGTGTTCCAGGACAATTTTCCTGAGTTTTGAATTCGTCCTGATGCAGCCCTTCCTGGGAAACTCGTGCTCGTCCTCTGAGGCTCCGACATGCAGAGACCTCGATGGCAACTGCAGAAATGAAGGGCTGCGTTGAGTTGTCGAGAAGCAAGAACCTAGCCAGCGCCTTATGTTTGGGAGTCAGCAGCTGCTGGACTTTTGCGATTGCTTTCACTGTGCACTGAATGCCAGGACGGCATGTGCACGTTACAACAACGAGCTGGGCAAGAGTAATCGAAAGATCACGGCCGTCAGAAAGCAGCTTATATATTGCCCTGGAAAGGGCAGTGTTTTTGGAGTGTGCAGTAAAATCGTGTTTCTGGACAAGGGAGGCATAAGTGCGCTGCGCTCTTAAGCTATCTCCCTGCGAGACACACTGCCAAAGCTTTTCGCTATGATGCAGTCTAATGCAGACGCAGACTACGGCTCTCCGGAGCTGTCCGAAGCCAAGCGCCGGTCGCCGGCGTCTTTCGGCTGAAGCAGCGCTTCGGAGCGTACGGCTGTTGTGTGCGCGAAGCAGCCGCTTCTCCTGCTCCGGGAGCCGGACAGAGCGGTAGCTTGTAGGAGGGCGAAGAACGAAGCCGCAGAGCACCGGGCTTCTGCGCGCACCCTAAGGACTGCTAGAGGACCCTGGTGGCCGCTCGCCTGCCCCTTCAATTCCATTCTAGCATACTTATGGAAGGTGTTCCAGGACAATTTTCCTGAGTTTTGAATTCGTCCTGATGCAGCCCTTCCTGGGAAACTCGTGCTCGTCCTCTGAGACTCCCACATGCAGAGACCTCGATGGCAACTGCAGAAATGAAGGGCTGCGTTGAGTTGTCGAGAAGCAAGAACCTAGCCAGCGCCTTATGTTTGGGAGTCAGCAGCTGCTGGACTTTTGCGATTGCTTTCACTGTGCACTGAATGCCAGGACGGCATGTGCACGTTAAAACAACGAGCTGGGCAAGAGTAATCGAAAGATCACGGCCGTCAGAAAGCAGCTTATATATTGCCCTGGAAAGAGCAGTGTTTTTGGAGTGTGCAGTAAAATCGTGTTTCTGGACAAGGGAGGCATAAGTGCGCTGCGCTCCTAAGCTATCTCCCTGCGAGACACACTGCCGAAGCTTTTCGCTATGATGCAGTCTAGTGCAGACGCACTCTACGGCTCTCCGGTGCTGTCCGAAGCCAAGCGCCGGTCGCCGGCGTCTTTCGGCTGAAGCAGCGCTTCGGAGCGTACGGCTGTTGTGTGCGCGAAGCAGCCGCTTCTCCTGCTCCGGGAGCCGGACAGAGCGGTAGCTTGTACGAGGGCGAAGAACGAAGCCGCAGAGCACCGGGCTTCTGCGCGCACCCTAAGGACTGCTAGAGGACCCTGGTGGCCGCTCGCCTGCCCCTTCAATTCTATTCTAGCATACTTATGGAAGGTGTTCCAGGACAATTTTCCTGAGTTTTGAATTCGTCCTGATGTAGCCCCTCCTGGGAAACTCCTGCTCGTCCTCTGAGTCTCCGACATGCAGAGACCTCGATGGCAACTGCAGAAATGAAGGGCTGCGTTGAGTTGTCGAGAAGCAAGAACCTAGCCAGCGCCTTATGTTTGGGAGTCAGCAGCTGCTGGACTTTTGCGATTGCTTTCACTGTGCACTGAATGCCAGGACGGCATGTGCACGTTAAAACAACGAGCTGGGCAAGAGTAATCGAAAGATCACGGCCGTCAGAAAGCAGCTTATATATTGCCCTGGAAAGAGCAGTGTTTTTGGAGTGTGCAGTAAAATCGTGTTTCTGGACAAGGGAGGCATAAGTGCGCTGCGCTCCTAAGCTATCTCTCTGCGAGACACACTGCCAAAGCTTTTCGCTATCATGCAGTCTAGTGCCGACGCACACTCCGGTTCTCCGGTGCTGTCCGAAGCCAAGCGCCGGTCGCCGGCGTCTTTCGGCTGAAGCAGCGCTTCGGAGCGTACGGCTGTTGTGTGCGCGAAGCAGCCGCTTCTCCTGCTCCGGGAGCCGGACAGAGCGGTAGCTTGTACGAGGGCGAAGAACGAAGCCGCAGAGCACCGGGCTTCTGCGCGCACCCTAAGGACTGCTAGAGGACCCTGGTGGCCGCTCGCCTGCCCCTTCAATTCTATTCTAGCATACTTATGGAAGGTGTTCCAGGACAATTTTCCTGAGTTTTGAATTCGTCCTGATGCAGCCCTTCCTGGGAAACTCGTGCTCGTCCTCTGAGGCTCCGACATGCAGAGACCTCGATGGCAACTGCAGAAATGAAGGGCTGCGTTGAGTTGTCGAGAAGCAAGAACCTAGCCAGCGCCTTATGTTTGGGAGTCAGCAGCTGCTGGACTTTTGCGATTGCTTTCACTGTGCACTGAATGCCAGGACGGCATGTGCACGTTACAACAACGAGCTGGGCAAGAGTAATCGAAAGATCACGGCCGTCAGAAAGCAGCTTATATATTGCCCTGGAAAGGGCAGTGTTTTTGGAGTGTGCAGTAAAATCGTGTTTCTGGACAAGGGAGGCATAAGTGCGCTGCGCTCTTAAGCTATCTCCCTGCGAGACACACTGCCAAAGCTTTTCGCTATGATGCAGTCTAATGCAGACGCAGACTACGGCTCTCCGGAGCTGTCCGAAGCCAAGCGCCGGTCGCCGGCGTCTTTCGGCTGAAGCAGCGCTTCGGAGCGTACGGCTGTTGTGTGCGCGAAGCAGCCGCTTCTCCTGCTCCGGGAGCCGGACAGAGCGGTAGCTTGTACGAGGGCGAAGAACGAAGCCGCAGAGCACCGGGCTTCTGCGCGCACCCTAAGGACTGCTAGAGGACCCTGGTGGCCGCTCGCCTGCCCCTTCAATTCTATTCTAGCATACTTATGGAAGGTGTTCCAGGACAATTTTCCTGAGTTTTGAATTCGTCCTGATGTAGCCCCTCCTGGGAAACTCCTGCTCGTCCTCTGAGTCTCCGACATGCAGAGACCTCGATGGCAACTGCAGAAATGAAGGGCTGCGTTGAGTTGTCGAGAAGCAAGAACCTAGCCAGCGCCTTGTGTTTGGGAGTCAGCAGCTGCTGGACTTTTGCGATTGCTTTCACTGTGCACTGAATGCCAGGACGGCATGTGCACGTTACAACAACGAGCTGGGCAAGAGTAATCGAAAGATCACGGCCGTCAGAAAGCAGCTTATATATTGCCCTGGAAAGGGCAGTGTTTTTGGAGTGTGCAGTAAAATCGTGTTTCTGGACAAGGGAGGCATAAGTGCGCTGCGCTCTTAAGCTATCTCCCTGCGAGACACACTGCCAAAGCTTTTCGCTATGATGCAGTCTAATGCAGACGCAGACTACGGCTCTCCGGAGCTGTCCGAAGCCAAGCGCCGGTCGCCGGCGTCTTTCGGCTGAAGCAGCGCTTCGGAGCGTACGGCTGTTGTGTGCGCGAAGCAGCCGCTTCTCCTGCTCCGGGAGCCGGACAGAGCGGTAGCTTGTAGGAGGGCGAAGAACGAAGCCGCAGAGCACCGGGCTTCTGCGCGCACCCTAAGGACTGCTAGAGGACCCTGGTGGCCGCTCGCCTGCCCCTTCAATTCCATTCTAGCATACTTATGGAAGGTGTTCCAGGACAATTTTCCTGAGTTTTGAATTCGTCCTGATGCAGCCCTTCCTGGGAAACTCGTGCTCGTCCTCTGAGACTCCCACATGCAGAGACCTCGATGGCAACTGCAGAAATGAAGGGCTGCGTTGAGTTGTCGAGAAGCAAGAACCTAGCCAGCGCCTTATGTTTGGGAGTCAGCAGCTGCTGGACTTTTGCGATTGCTTTCACTGTGCACTGAATGCCAGGACGGCATGTGCACGTTAAAACAACGAGCTGGGCAAGAGTAATCGAAAGATCACGGCCGTCAGAAAGCAGCTTATATATTGCCCTGGAAAGAGCAGTGTTTTTGGAGTGTGCAGTAAAATCGTGTTTCTGGACAAGGGAGGCATAAGTGCGCTGCGCTCCTAAGCTATCTCTCTGCGAGACACACTGCGGAAGCTTTTCGCTATCATGCAGTCTAGTGCAGACGCACTCTACGGCTCTCCGGTGCTGTCCGAAGCCAAGCGCCGGTCGCCGGCGTCTTTCGGCTGAAGCAGCGCTTCGGAGCGTACGGCTGTTGTGTGCGCGAAGCAGCCGCTTCTCCTGCTCCGGGAGCCGGACAGAGCGGTAGCTTGTACGAGGGCGAAGAACGAAGCCGCAGAGCACCGGGCTTCTGCGCGCACCCTAAGGACTGCTAGAGGACCCTGGTGGCCGCTCGCCTGCCCCTTCAATTCTATTCTAGCATACTTATGGAAGGTGTTCCAGGACAATTTTCCTGAGTTTTGAATTCGTCCTGATGCAGCCCTTCCTGGGAAACTCGTGCTCGTCCTCTGAGACTCCCACATGCAGAGACCTCGATGGCAACTGCAGAAATGAAGGGCTGCGTTGAGTTGTCGAGAAGCAAGAACCTAGCCAGCGCCTTATGTTTGGGAGTCAGCAGCTGCTGGACTTTTGCGATTGCTTTCACTGTGCACTGAATGCCAGGACGGCATGTGCACGTTAAAACAACGAGCTGGGCAAGAGTAATCGAAAGATCACGGCCGTCAGAAAGCAGCTTATATATTGCCCTGGAAAGAGCAGTGTTTTTGGAGTGTGCAGTAAAATCGTGTTTCTGGACAAGGGAGGCATAAGTGCGCTGCGCTCCTAAGCTATCTCCCTGCGAGACACACTGCCGAAGCTTTTCGCTATGATGCAGTCTAGTGCAGACGCACTCTACGGCTCTCCGGTGCTGTCCGAAGCCAAGCGCCGGTCGCCGGCGTCTTTCGGCTGAAGCAGCGCTTCGGAGCGTACGGCTGTTGTGTGCGCGAAGCAGCCGCTTCTCCTGCTCCGGGAGCCGGACAGAGCGGTAGCTTGTACGAGGGCGAAGAACGAAGCCGCAGAGCACCGGGCTTCTGCGCGCACCCTAAGGACTGCTAGAGGACCCTGGTGGCCGCTCGCCTGCCCCTTCAATTCTATTCTAGCATACTTATGGAAGGTGTTCCAGGACAATTTTCCTGAGTTTTGAATTCGTCCTGATGTAGCCCCTCCTGGGAAACTCCTGCTCGTCCTCTGAGTCTCCGACATGCAGAGACCTCGATGGCAACTGCAGAAATGAAGGGCTGCGTTGAGTTGTCGAGAAGCAAGAACCTAGCCAGCGCCTTATGTTTGGGAGTCAGCAGCTGCTGGACTTTTGCGATTGCTTTCACTGTGCACTGAATGCCAGGACGGCATGTGCACGTTAAAACAACGAGCTGGGCAAGAGTAATCGAAAGATCACGGCCGTCAGAAAGCAGCTTATATATTGCCCTGGAAAGAGCAGTGTTTTTGGAGTGTGCAGTAAAATCGTGTTTCTGGACA
This sequence comes from Lonchura striata, assembly GCF_050655825.1. Taxonomy (NCBI): domain Eukaryota; kingdom Metazoa; phylum Chordata; class Aves; order Passeriformes; family Estrildidae; genus Lonchura; species Lonchura striata. Next base: position 1,450,323 of record NC_140707.1, read on the forward strand.
AGGGAGGCATAAGTGCGCTGCGCTCCTAAGCTATCTCTCTGCGAGACACACTGCCAAAGCTTTTCGCTATCATGCAGTCTAGTGCCGACGCACACTCCGGTTCTCCGGTGCTGTCCGAAGCCAAGCGCCGGTCGCCGGCGTCTTTCGGCTGAAGCAGCGCTTCGGAGCGTACGGCTGTTGTGTGCGCGAAGCAGCCGCTTCTCCTGCTCCGGGAGCCGGACAGAGCGGTAGCTTGTACGAGGGCGAAGAACGAAGCCGCAGAGCACCGGGCTTCTGCGCGCACCCTAAGGACTGCTAGAGGACCCTGGTGGCCGCTCGCCTGCCCCTTCAATTCTATTCTAGCATACTTATGGAAGGTGTTCCAGGACAATTTTCCTGAGTTTTGAATTCGTCCTGATGCAGCCCTTCCTGGGAAACTCGTGCTCGTCCTCTGAGGCTCCGACATGCAGAGACCTCGATGGCAACTGCAGAAATGAAGGGCTGCGTTGAGTTGTCGAGAAGCAAGAACCTAGCCAGCGCCTTATGTTTGGGAGTCAGCAGCTGCTGGACTTTTGCGATTGCTTTCACTGTGCACTGAATGCCAGGACGGCATGTGCACGTTACAACAACGAGCTGGGCAAGAGTAATCGAAAGATCACGGCCGTCAGAAAGCAGCTTATATATTGCCCTGGAAAGGGCAGTGTTTTTGGAGTGTGCAGTAAAATCGTGTTTCTGGACAAGGGAGGCATAAGTGCGCTGCGCTCTTAAGCTATCTCCCTGCGAGACACACTGCCAAAGCTTTTCGCTATGATGCAGTCTAATGCAGACGCAGACTACGGCTCTCCGGAGCTGTCCGAAGCCAAGCGCCGGTCGCCGGCGTCTTTCGGCTGAAGCAGCGCTTCGGAGCGTACGGCTGTTGTGTGCGCGAAGCAGCCGCTTCTCCTGCTCCGGGAGCCGGACAGAGCGGTAGCTTGTACGAGGGCGAAGAACGAAGCCGCAGAGCACCGGGCTTCTGCGCGCACCCTAAGGACTGCTAGAGGACCCTGGTGGCCGCTCGCCTGCCCCTTCAATTCTATTCTAGCATACTTATGGAAGGTGTTCCAGGACAATTTTCCTGAGTTTTGAATTCGTCCTGATGTAGCCCCTCCTGGGAAACTCCTGCTCGTCCTCTGAGTCTCCGACATGCAGAGACCTCGATGGCAACTGCAGAAATGAAGGGCTGCGTTGAGTTGTCGAGAAGCAAGAACCTAGCCAGCGCCTTGTGTTTGGGAGTCAGCAGCTGCTGGACTTTTGCGATTGCTTTCACTGTGCACTGAATGCCAGGACGGCATGTGCACGTTAAAACAACGAGCTGGGCAAGAGTAATCGAAAGATCACGGCCGTCAGAAAGCAGCTTATATATTGCCCTGGAAAGAGCAGTGTTTTTGGAGTGTGCAGTAAAATCGTGTTTCTGGACAAGGGAGGCATAAGTGCGCTGCGCTCCTAAGCTATCTCTCTGCGAGACACACTGCCGAAGCTTTTCGCTATCATGCAGTCTAGTGCAGACGCACACTCCGGTTCTCCGGAGCTGTCCGAAGCCAAGCGCCGGTCGCCGGCGTCTTTCGGCTGAAGCAGCGCTTCGGAGCGTACGGCTGTTGTGTGCGCGAAGCAGCCGCTTCTCCTGCTCCGGGAGCCGGACAGAGCGGTAGCTTGTAGGAGGGCGAAGAACGAAGCCGCAGAGCACCGGGCTTCTGCGCGCACCCTAAGGACTGCTAGAGGACCCTGGTGGCCGCTCGCCTGCCCCTTCAATTCTATTCTAGCATACTTATGGAAGGTGTTCCAGGACAATTTTCCTGAGTTTTGAATTCGTCCTGATGCAGCCCTTCCTGGGAAACTCGTGCTCGTCCTCTGAGACTCCCACATGCAGAGACCTCGATGGCAACTGCAGAAATGAAGGGCTGCGTTGAGTTGTCGAGAAGCAAGAACCTAGCCAGCGCCTTATGTTTGGGAGTCAGCAGCTGCTGGACTTTTGCGATTGCTTTCACTGTGCACTGAATGCCAGGACGGCATGTGCACGTTACAACAACGAGCTGGGCAAGAGTAATCGAAAGATCACGGCCGTCAGAAAGCAGCTTATATATTGCCCTGGAAAGGGCAGTGTTTTTGAGTGTGCAGTAAAATCGTGTTTCTGGACAAGGGAGGCATAAGTGCGCTGCGCTCTTAAGCTATCTCCCTGCGAGACACACTGCCGAAGCTTTTCGCTATCATGCAGTCTAGTGCAGACGCACTCTACGGCTCTCCGGTGCTGTCCGAAGCCAAGCGCCGGTCGCCGGCGTCTTTCGGCTGAAGCAGCGCTTCGGAGCGTACGGCTGTTGTGTGCGCGAAGCAGCCGCTTCTCCTGCTCCGGGAGCCGGACAGAGCGGTAGCTTGTACGAGGGCGAAGAACGAAGCCGCAGAGCACCGGGCTTCTGCGCGCACCCTAAGGACTGCTAGAGGACCCTGGTGGCCGCTCGCCTGCCCCTTCAATTCCATTCTAGCATACTTATGGAAGGTGTTCCAGGACAATTTTCCTGAGTTTTGAATTCGTCCTGATGCAGCCCTTCCTGGGAAACTCGTGCTCGTCCTCTGAGACTCCCACATGCAGAGACCTCGATGGCAACTGCAGAAATGAAGGGCTGCGTTGAGTTGTCGAGAAGCAAGAACCTAGCCAGCGCCTTATGTTTGGGAGTCAGCAGCTGCTGGACTTTTGCGATTGCTTTCACTGTGCACTGAATGCCAGGACGGCATGTGCACGTTACAACAACGAGCTGGGCAAGAGTAATCGAAAGATCACGGCCGTCAGAAAGCAGCTTATATATTGCCCTGGAAAGGGCAGTGTTTTTGGAGTGTGCAGTAAAATCGTGTTTCTGGACAAGGGAGGCATAAGTGCGCTGCGCTCTTAAGCTATCTCCCTGCGAGACACACTGCCAAAGCTTTTCGCTATGATGCAGTCTAATGCAGACGCAGACTACGGCTCTCCGGAGCTGTCCGAAGCCAAGCGCCGGTCGCCGGCGTCTTTCGGCTGAAGCAGCGCTTCGGAGCGTACGGCTGTTGTGTGCGCGAAGCAGCCGCTTCTCCTGCTCCGGGAGCCGGACAGAGCGGTAGCTTGTAGGAGGGCGAAGAACGAAGCCGCAGAGCACCGGGCTTCTGCGCGCACCCTAAGGACTGCTAGAGGACCCTGGTGGCCGCTCGCCTGCCCCTTCAATTCCATTCTAGCATACTTATGGAAGGTGTTCCAGGACAATTTTCCTGAGTTTTGAATTCGTCCTGATGCAGCCCTTCCTGGGAAACTCGTGCTCGTCCTCTGAGGCTCCGACATGCAGAGACCTCGATGGCAACTGCAGAAATGAAGGGCTGCGTTGAGTTGTCGAGAAGCAAGAACCTAGCCAGCGCCTTATGTTTGGGAGTCAGCAGCTGCTGGACTTTTGCGATTGCTTTCACTGTGCACTGAATGCCAGGACGGCATGTGCACGTTAAAACAACGAGCTGGGCAAGAGTAATCGAAAGATCACGGCCGTCAGAAAGCAGCTTATATATTGCCCTGGAAAGGGCAGTGTTTTTGGAGTGTGCAGTAAAATCGTGTTTCTGGACAAGGGAGGCATAAGTGCGCTGCGCTCTTAAGCTATCTCCCTGCGAGACACACTGCCAAAGCTTTTCGCTATGATGCAGTCTAATGCAGACGCAGACTACGGCTCTCCGGAGCTGTCCGAAGCCAAGCGCCGGTCGCCGGCGTCTTTCGGCTGAAGCAGCGCTTCGGAGCGTACGGCTGTTGTGTGCGCGAAGCAGCCGCTTCTCCTGCTCCGGGAGCCGGACAGAGCGGTAGCTTGTAGGAGGGCGAAGAACGAAGCCGCAGAGCACCGGGCTTCTGCGCGCACCCTAAGGACTGCTAGAGGACCCTGGTGGCCGCTCGCCTGCCCCTTCAATTCCATTCTAGCATACTTATGGAAGGTGTTCCAGGACAATTTTCCTGAGTTTTGAATTCGTCCTGATGCAGCCCTTCCTGGGAAACTCGTGCTCGTCCTCTGAGGCTCCGACATGCAGAGACCTCGATGGCAACTGCAGAAATGAAGGGCTGCGTTGAGTTGTCGAGAAGCAAGAACCTAGCCAGCGCCTTATGTTTGGGAGTCAGCAGCTGCTGGACTTTTGCGATTGCTTTCACTGTGCACTGAATGCCAGGACGGCATGTGCACGTTACAACAACGAGCTGGGCAAGAGTAATCGAAAGATCACGGCCGTCAGAAAGCAGCTTATATATTGCCCTGGAAAGGGCAGTGTTTTTGGAGTGTGCAGTAAAATCGTGTTTCTGGACAAGGGAGGCATAAGTGCGCTGCGCTCTTAAGCTATCTCCCTGCGAGACACACTGCCGAAGCTTTTCGCTATCATGCAGTCTAGTGCAGACGCACTCTACGGCTCTCCGGTGCTGTCCGAAGCCAAGCGCCGGTCGCCGGCGTCTTTCGGCTGAAGCAGCGCTTCGGAGCGTACGGCTGTTGTGTGCGCGAAGCAGCCGCTTCTCCTGCTCCGGGAGCCGGACAGAGCGGTAGCTTGTACGAGGGCGAAGAACGAAGCCGCAGAGCACCGGGCTTCTGCGCGCACCCTAAGGACTGCTAGAGGACCGTGGTGGCCGCTCGCCTGCCCCTTCAATTCTATTCTAGCATACTTATGGAAGGTGTTCCAGGACAATTTTCCTGAGTTTTGAATTCGTCCTGATGCAGCCCTTCCTGGGAAACTCGTGCTCGTCCTCTGAGGCTCCGACATGCAGAGACCTCGATGGCAACTGCAGAAATGAAGGGCTGCGTTGAGTTGTCGAGAAGCAAGAACCTAGCCAGCGCCTTATGTTTGGGAGTCAGCAGCTGCTGGACTTTTGCGATTGCTTTCACTGTGCACTGAATGCCAGGACGGCATGTGCACGTTACAACAACGAGCTGGGCAAGAGTAATCGAAAGATCACGGCCGTCAGAAAGCAGCTTATATATTGCCCTGGAAAGGGCAGTGTTTTTGGAGTGTGCAGTAAAATCGTGTTTCTGGACAAGGGAGGCATAAGTGCGCTGCGCTCTTAAGCTATCTCCCTGCGAGACACACTGCCAAAGCTTTTCGCTATGATGCAGTCTAATGCAGACGCAGACTACGGCTCTCCGGAGCTGTCCGAAGCCAAGCGCCGGTCGCCGGCGTCTTTCGGCTGAAGCAGCGCTTCGGAGCGTACGGCTGTTGTGTGCGCGAAGCAGCCGCTTCTCCTGCTCCGGGAGCCGGACAGAGCGGTAGCTTGTACGAGGGCGAAGAACGAAGCCGCACCGGGCTTCTGCGCGCACCCTAAGGACTGCTAGAGGACCCTGGTGGCCGCTCGCCTGCCCCTTCAATTCTATTCTAGCATACTTATGGAAGGTGTTCCAGGACAATTTTCCTGAGTTTTGAATTCGTCCTGATGCAGCCCTTCCTGGGAAACTCGTGCTCGTCCTCTGAGGCTCCGACATGCAGAGACCTCGATGGCAACTGCAGAAATGAAGGGCTGCGTTGAGTTGTCGAGAAGCAAGAACCTAGCCAGCGCCTTATGTTTGGGAGTCAGCAGCTGCTGGACTTTTGCGATTGCTTTCACTGTGCACTGAATGCCAGGACGGCATGTGCACGTTACAACAACGAGCTGGGCAAGAGTAATCGAAAGATCACGGCCGTCAGAAAGCAGCTTATATATTGCCCTGGAAAGGGCAGTGTTTTTGGAGTGTGCAGTAAAATCGTGTTTCTGGACAAGGGAGGCATAAATGCGCTGCGCTCTTAAGCTATCTCCCTGCGAGACACACTGCCAAAGCTTTTCGCTATGATGCAGTCTAATGCAGACGCAGACTACGGCTCTCCGGAGCTGTCCGAAGCCAAGCGCCGGTCGCCGGCGTCTTTCGGCTGAAGCAGCGCTTCGGAGCGTACGGCTGTTGTGTGCGCGAAGCAGCCGCTTCTCCTGCTCCGGGAGCCGGACAGAGCGGTAGCTTGTACGAGGGCGAAGAACGAAGCCGCACCGGGCTTCTGCGCGCACCCTAAGGACTGCTAGAGGACCCTGGTGGCCGCTCGCCTGCCCCTTCAATTCTATTCTAGCATACTTATGGAAGGTGTTCCAGGACAATTTTCCTGAGTTTTGAATTCGTCCTGATGCAGCCCTTCCTGGGAAACTCGTGCTCGTCCTCTGAGGCTCCGACATGCAGAGACCTCGATGGCAACTGCAGAAATGAAGGGCTGCGTTGAGTTGTCGAGAAGCAAGAACCTAGCCAGCGCCTTATGTTTGGGAGTCAGCAGCTGCTGGACTTTTGCGATTGCTTTCACTGTGCACTGAATGCCAGGACGGCATGTGCACGTTACAACAACGAGCTGGGCAAGAGTAATCGAAAGATCACGGCCGTCAGAAAGCAGCTTATATATTGCCCTGGAAAGGGCAGTGTTTTTGGAGTGTGCAGTAAAATCGTGTTTCTGGACAAGGGAGGCATAAGTGCGCTGCGCTCTTAAGCTATCTCCCTGCGAGACACACTGCCAAAGCTTTTCGCTATGATGCAGTCTAATGCAGACGCAGACTACGGCTCTCCGGAGCTGTCCGAAGCCAAGCGCCGGTCGCCGGCGTCTTTCGGCTGAAGCAGCGCTTCGGAGCGTACGGCTGTTGTGTGCGCGAAGCAGCCGCTTCTCCTGCTCCGGGAGCCGGACAGAGCGGTAGCTTGTAGGAGGGCGAAGAACGAAGCCGCAGAGCACCGGGCTTCTGCGCGCACCCTAAGGACTGCTAGAGGACCCTGGTGGCCGCTCGCCTGCCCCTTCAATTCCATTCTAGCATACTTATGGAAGGTGTTCCAGGACAATTTTCCTGAGTTTTGAATTCGTCCTGATGCAGCCCTTCCTGGGAAACTCGTGCTCGTCCTCTGAGACTCCCACATGCAGAGACCTCGATGGCAACTGCAGAAATGAAGGGCTGCGTTGAGTTGTCGAGAAGCAAGAACCTAGCCAGCGCCTTATGTTTGGGAGTCAGCAGCTGCTGGACTTTTGCGATTGCTTTCACTGTGCACTGAATGCCAGGACGGCATGTGCACGTTAAAACAACGAGCTGGGCAAGAGTAATCGAAAGATCACGGCCGTCAGAAAGCAGCTTATATATTGCCCTGGAAAGAGCAGTGTTTTTGGAGTGTGCAGTAAAATCGTGTTTCTGGACAAGGGAGGCATAAGTGCGCTGCGCTCCTAAGCTATCTCTCTGCGAGACACACTGCGGAAGCTTTTCGCTATCATGCAGTCTAGTGCAGACGCACTCTACGGCTCTCCGGTGCTGTCCGAAGCCAAGCGCCGGTCGCCGGCGTCTTTCGGCTGAAGCAGCGCTTCGGAGCGTACGGCTGTTGTGTGCGCGAAGCAGCCGCTTCTCCTGCTCCGGGAGCCGGACAGAGCGGTAGCTTGTACGAGGGCGAAGAACGAAGCCGCAGAGCACCGGGCTTCTGCGCGCACCCTAAGGACTGCTAGAGGACCCTGGTGGCCGCTCGCCTGCCCCTTCAATTCTATTCTAGCATACTTATGGAAGGTGTTCCAGGACAATTTTCCTGAGTTTTGAATTCGTCCTGATGCAGCCCTTCCTGGGAAACTCGTGCTCGTCCTCTGAGACTCCCACATGCAGAGACCTCGATGGCAACTGCAGAAATGAAGGGCTGCGTTGAGTTGTCGAGAAGCAAGAACCTAGCCAGCGCCTTATGTTTGGGAGTCAGCAGCTGCTGGACTTTTGCGATTGCTTTCACTGTGCACTGAATGCCAGGACGGCATGTGCACGTTAAAACAACGAGCTGGGCAAGAGTAATCGAAAGATCACGGCCGTCAGAAAGCAGCTTATATATTGCCCTGGAAAGAGCAGTGTTTTTGGAGTGTGCAGTAAAATCGTGTTTCTGGACAAGGGAGGCATAAGTGCGCTGCGCTCCTAAGCTATCTCCCTGCGAGACACACTGCCGAAGCTTTTCGCTATCATGCAGTCTAGTGCAGACGCACTCTACGGCTCTCCGGTGCTGTCCGAAGCCAAGCGCCGGTCGCCGGCGTCTTTCGGCTGAAGCAGCGCTTCGGAGCGTACGGCTGTTGTGTGCGCGAAGCAGCCGCTTCTCCTGCTCCGGGAGCCGGACAGAGCGGTAGCTTGTACGAGGGCGAAGAACGAAGCCGCAGAGCACCGGGCTTCTGCGCGCACCCTAAGGACTGCTAGAGGACCCTGGTGGCCGCTCGCCTGCCCCTTCAATTCTATTCTAGCATACTTATGGAAGGTGTTCCAGGACAATTTTCCTGAGTTTTGAATTCGTCCTGATGTAGCCCCTCCTGGGAAACTCCTGCTCGTCCTCTGAGTCTCCGACATGCAGAGACCTCGATGGCAACTGCAGAAATGAAGGGCTGCGTTGAGTTGTCGAGAAGCAAGAACCTAGCCAGCGCCTTATGTTTGGGAGTCAGCAGCTGCTGGACTTTTGCGATTGCTTTCACTGTGCACTGAATGCCAGGACGGCATGTGCACGTTACAACAACGAGCTGGGCAAGAGTAATCGAAAGATCACGGCCGTCAGAAAGCAGCTTATATATTGCCCTGGAAAGGGCAGTGTTTTTGGAGTGTGCAGTAAAATCGTGTTTCTGGACAAGGGAGGCATAAGTGCGCTGCGCTCCTAAGCTATCTCTCTGCGAGACACACTGCCAAAGCTTTTCGCTATCATGCAGTCTAGTGCCGACGCACACTCCGGTTCTCCGGTGCTGTCCGAAGCCAAGCGCCGGTCGCCGGCGTCTTTCGGCTGAAGCAGCGCTTCGGAGCGTACGGCTGTTGTGTGCGCGAAGCAGCCGCTTCTCCTGCTCCGGGAGCCGGACAGAGCGGTAGCTTGTACGAGGGCGAAGAACGAAGCCGCAGAGCACCGGGCTTCTGCGCGCACCCTAAGGACTGCTAGAGGACCCTGGTGGCCGCTCGCCTGCCCCTTCAATTCTATTCTAGCATACTTATGGAAGGTGTTCCAGGACAATTTTCCTGAGTTTTGAATTCGTCCTGATGCAGCCCTTCCTGGGAAACTCGTGCTCGTCCTCTGAGGCTCCGACATGCAGAGACCTCGATGGCAACTGCAGAAATGAAGGGCTGCGTTGAGTTGTCGAGAAGCAAGAACCTAGCCAGCGCCTTATGTTTGGGAGTCAGCAGCTGCTGGACTTTTGCGATTGCTTTCACTGTGCACTGAATGCCAGGACGGCATGTGCACGTTACAACAACGAGCTGGGCAAGAGTAATCGAAAGATCACGGCCGTCAGAAAGCAGCTTATATATTGCCCTGGAAAGGGCAGTGTTTTTGGAGTGTGCAGTAAAATCGTGTTTCTGGACAAGGGAGGCATAAGTGCGCTGCGCTCTTAAGCTATCTCCCTGCGAGACACACTGCCAAAGCTTTTCGCTATGATGCAGTCTAATGCAGACGCAGACTACGGCTCTCCGGAGCTGTCCGAAGCCAAGCGCCGGTCGCCGGCGTCTTTCGGCTGAAGCAGCGCTTCGGAGCGTACGGCTGTTGTGTGCGCGAAGCAGCCGCTTCTCCTGCTCCGGGAGCCGGACAGAGCGGTAGCTTGTACGAGGGCGAAGAACGAAGCCGCAGAGCACCGGGCTTCTGCGCGCACCCTAAGGACTGCTAGAGGACCCTGGTGGCCGCTCGCCTGCCCCTTCAATTCTATTCTAGCATACTTATGGAAGGTGTTCCAGGACAATTTTCCTGAGTTTTGAATTCGTCCTGATGTAGCCCCTCCTGGGAAACTCCTGCTCGTCCTCTGAGTCTCCGACATGCAGAGACCTCGATGGCAACTGCAGAAATGAAGGGCTGCGTTGAGTTGTCGAGAAGCAAGAACCTAGCCAGCGCCTTGTGTTTGGGAGTCAGCAGCTGCTGGACTTTTGCGATTGCTTTCACTGTGCACTGAATGCCAGGACGGCATGTGCACGTTAAAACAACGAGCTGGGCAAGAGTAATCGAAAGATCACGGCCGTCAGAAAGCAGCTTATATATTGCCCTGGAAAGAGCAGTGTTTTTGGAGTGTGCAGTAAAATCGTGTTTCTGGACAAGGGAGGCATAAGTGCGCTGCGCTCCTAAGCTATCTCTCTGCGAGACACACTGCCGAAGCTTTTCGCTATCATGCAGTCTAGTGCAGACGCACACTCCGGTTCTCCGGAGCTGTCCGAAGCCAAGCGCCGGTCGCCGGCGTCTTTCGGCTGAAGCAGCGCTTCGGAGCGTACGGCTGTTGTGTGCGCGAAGCAGCCGCTTCTCCTGCTCCGGGAGCCGGACAGAGCGGTAGCTTGTACGAGGGCGAAGAACGAAGCCGCAGAGCACCGGGCTTCTGCGCGCACCCTAAGGACTGCTAGAGGACCCTGGTGGCCGCTCGCCTGCCCCTTCAATTCCATTCTAGCATACTTATGGAAGGTGTTCCAGGACAATTTTCCTGAGTTTTGAATTCGTCCTGATGCAGCCCTTCCTGGGAAACTCGTGCTCGTCCTCTGAGACTCCCACATGCAGAGACCTCGATGGCAACTGCAGAAATGAAGGGCTGCGTTGAGTTGTCGAGAAGCAAGAACCTAGCCAGCGCCTTATGTTTGGGAGTCAGCAGCTGCTGGACTTTTGCGATTGCTTTCACTGTGCACTGAATGCCAGGACGGCATGTGCACGTTACAACAACGAGCTGGGCAAGAGTAATCGAAAGATCACGGCCGTCAGAAAGCAGCTTATATATTGCCCTGGAAAGGGCAGTGTTTTTGAGTGTGCAGTAAAATCGTGTTTCTGGACAAGGGAGGCATAAGTGCGCTGCGCTCTTAAGCTATCTCCCTGCGAGACACACTGCCAAAGCTTTTCGCTATGATGCAGTCTAATGCAGACGCAGACTACGGCTCTCCGGAGCTGTCCGAAGCCAAGCGCCGGTCGCCGGCGTCTTTCGGCTGAAGCAGCGCTTCGGAGCGTACGGCTGTTGTGTGCGCGAAGCAGCCGCTTCTCCTGCTCCGGGAGCCGGACAGAGCGGTAGCTTGTACGAGGGCGAAGAACGAAGCCGCAGAGCACCGGGCTTCTGCGCGCACCCTAAGGACTGCTAGAGGACCCTGGTGGCCGCTCGCCTGCCCCTTCAATTCCATTCTAGCATACTTATGGAAGGTGTTCCAGGACAATTTTCCTGAGTTTTGAATTCGTCCTGATGCAGCCCTTCCTGGGAAACTCGTGCTCCTCCTCTGAGGCTCCGACATGCAGAGACCTCGATGGCAACTGCAGAAATGAAGGGCTGCGTTGAGTTGTCGAGAAGCAAGAACCTATCCAGCGCCTTATGTTTGGGAGTCAGCAGCTGCTGGACTTTTGCGATTGCTTTCACTGTGCACTGAATGCCAGGACGGCATGTGCACGTTACAACAACGAGCTGGGCAAGAGTAATCGAAAGATCACGGCCGTCAGAAAGCAGCTTATATATTGCCCTGGAAAGGGCAGTGTTTTAGGAGTGTGCAGTAAAATCGTGTTTCTGGACAAGGGAGGCATAAGTGCGCTGCGCTCTTAAGCTATCTCCCTGCGAGACACACTGCCAAAGCTTTTCGCTATGATGCAGTCTAATGCAGACGCAGACTACGGCTCTCCGGAGCTGTCCGAAGCCAAGCGCCGGTCGCCGGCGTCTTTCGGCTGAAGCAGCGCTTCGGAGCGTACGGCTGTTGTGTGCGCGAAGCAGCCGCTTCTCCTGCTCCGGGAGCCGGACAGAGCGGTAGCTTGTAGGAGGGCGAAGAACGAAGCCGCAGAGCACCGGGCTTCTGCGCGCACCCTAAGGACTGCTAGAGGACCCTGGTGGCCGCTCGCCTGCCCCTTCAATTCCATTCTAGCATACTTATGGAAGGTGTTCCAGGACAATTTTCCTGAGTTTTGAATTCGTCCTGATGCAGCCCTTCCTGGGAAACTCGTGCTCGTCCTCTGAGACTCCCACATGCAGAGACCTCGATGGCAACTGCAGAAATGAAGGGCTGCGTTGAGTTGTCGAGAAGCAAGAACCTAGCCAGCGCCTTATGTTTGGGAGTCAGCAGCTGCTGGACTTTTGCGATTGCTTTCACTGTGCACTGAATGCCAGGACGGCATGTGCACGTTAAAACAACGAGCTGGGCAAGAGTAATCGAAAGATCACGGCCGTCAGAAAGCAGCTTATATATTGCCCTGGAAAGAGCAGTGTTTTTGGAGTGTGCAGTAAAATCGTGTTTCTGGACAAGGGAGGCATAAGTGCGCTGCGCTCCTAAGCTATCTCTCTGCGAGACACACTGCCGAAGCTTTTCGCTATCATGCAGTCTAGTGCAGACGCACACTCCGGTTCTCCGGAGCTGTCCGAAGCCAAGCGCCGGTCGCCGGCGTCTTTCGGCTGAAGCAGCGCTTCGGAGCGTACGGCTGTTGTGTGCGCGAAGCAGCCGCTTCTCCTGCTCCGGGAGCCGGACAGAGCGGTAGCTTGTACGAGGGCGAAGAACGAAGCCGCAGAGCACCGGGCTTCTGCGCGCACCCTAAGGACTGCTAGAGGACCCTGGTGGCCGCTCGCCTGCCCCTTCAATTCCATTCTAGCATACTTATGGAAGGTGTTCCAGGACAATTTTCCTGAGTTTTGAATTCGTCCTGATGCAGCCCTTCCTGGGAAACTCGTGCTCGTCCTCTGAGACTCCCACATGCAGAGACCTCGATGGCAACTGCAGAAATGAAGGGCTGCGTTGAGTTGTCGAGAAGCAAGAACCTAGCCAGCGCCTTATGTTTGGGAGTCAGCAGCTGCTGGACTTTTGCGATTGCTTTCACTGTGCACTGAATGCCAGGACGGCATGTGCACGTTACAACAACGAGCTGGGCAAGAGTAATCGAAAGATCACGGCCGTCAGAAAGCAGCTTATATATTGCCCTGGAAAGGGCAGTGTTTTTGAGTGTGCAGTAAAATCGTGTTTCTGGACAAGGGAGGCATAAGTGCGCTGCGCTCTTAAGCTATCTCCCTGCGAGACACACTGCCAAAGCTTTTCGCTATGATGCAGTCTAATGCAGACGCAGACTACGGCTCTCCGGAGCTGTCCGAAGCCAAGCGCCGGTCGCCGGCGTCTTTCGGCTGAAGCAGCGCTTCGGAGCGTACTGCTGTTGTGTGCGCGAAGCAGCCGCTTCTCCTGCTCCGGGAGCCGGACAGAGCGGTAGCTTGTACGAGGGCGAAGAACGAAGCCGCAGAGCACCGGGCTTCTGCGCGCACCCTAAGGACTGCTAGAGGACCCTGGTGGCCGCTCGCCTGCCCCTTCAATTCCATTCTAGCATACTTATGGAAGGTGTTCCAGGACAATTTTCCTGAGTTTTGAATTCGTCCTGATGCAGCCCTTCCTGGGAAACTCGTGCTCCTCCTCTGAGGCTCCGACATGCAGAGACCTCGATGGCAACTGCAGAAATGAAGGGCTGCGTTGAGTTGTCGAGAAGCAAGAACCTATCCAGCGCCTTATGTTTGGGAGTCAGCAGCTGCTGGACTTTTGCGATTGCTTTCACTGTGCACTGAATGCCAGGACGGCATGTGCACGTTACAACAACGAGCTGGGCAAGAGTAATCGAAAGATCACGGCCGTCAGAAAGCAGCTTATATATTGCCCTGGAAAGGGCAGTGTTTTAGGAGTGTGCAGTAAAATCGTGTTTCTGGACAAGGGAGGCATAAGTGCGCTGCGCTCTTAAGCTATCTCCCTGCGAGACACACTGCCAAAGCTTTTCGCTATGATGCAGTCTAATGCAGACGCAGACTACGGCTCTCCGGAGCTGTCCGAAGCCAAGCGCCGGTCGCCGGCGTCTTTCGGCTGAAGCAGCGCTTCGGAGCGTACGGCTGTTGTGTGCGCGAAGCAGCCGCTTCTCCTGCTCCGGGAGCCGGACAGAGCGGTAGCTTGTAGGAGGGCGAAGAACGAAGCCGCAGAGCACCGGGCTTCTGCGCGCACCCTAAGGACTGCTAGAGGACCCTGGTGGCCGCTCGCCTGCCCCTTCAATTCCATTCTAGCATACTTATGGAAGGTGTTCCAGGACAATTTTCCTGAGTTTTGAATTCGTCCTGATGCAGCCCTTCCTGGGAAACTCGTGCTCGTCCTCTGAGACTCCCACATGCAGAGACCTCGATGGCAACTGCAGAAATGAAGGGCTGCGTTGAGTTGTCGAGAAGCAAGAACCTAGCCAGCGCCTTATGTTTGGGAGTCAGCAGCTGCTGGACTTTTGCGATTGCTTTCACTGTGCACTGAATGCCAGGACGGCATGTGCACGTTAAAACAACGAGCTGGGCAAGAGTAATCGAAAGATCACGGCCGTCAGAAAGCAGCTTATATATTGCCCTGGAAAGGGCAGTGTTTTTGGAGTGTGCAGTAAAATCGTGTTTCTGGACAAGGGAGGCATAAGTGCGCTGCGCTCTTAAGCTATCTCCCTGCGAGACACACTGCCAAAGCTTTTCGCTATGATGCAGTCTAATGCAGACGCAGACTACGGCTCTCCGGAGCTGTCCGAAGCCAAGCGCCGGTCGCCGGCGTCTTTCGGCTGAAGCAGCGCTTCGGAGCGTACGGCTGTTGTGTGCGCGAAGCAGCCGCTTCTCCTGCTCCGGGAGCCGGACAGAGCGGTAGCTTGTAGGAGGGCGAAGAACGAAGCCGCAGAGCACCGGGCTTCTGCGCGCACCCTAAGGACTGCTAGAGGACCCTGGTGGCCGCTCGCCTGCCCCTTCAATTCTATTCTAGCATACTTATGGAAGGTGTTCCAGGACAATTTTCCTGAGTTTTGAATTCGTCCTGATGCAGCCCTTCCTGGGAAACTCGTGCTCGTCCTCTGAGGCTCCGACATGCAGAGACCTCGATGGCAACTGCAGAAATGAAGGGCTGCGTTGAGTTGTCTAGAAGCAAGAACCTAGCCAGCGCCTTATGTTTGGGAGTCAGCAGCTGCTGGACTTTTGCGATTGCTTTCACTGTGCACTGAATGCCAGGACGGCATGTGCACGTTAAAACAACGAGCTGGGCAAGAGTAATCGAAAGATCACGGCCGTCAGAAAGCAGCTTATATATTGCCCTGGAAAGGGCAGTGTTTTTGGAGTGTGCAGTAAAATCGTGTTTCTGGACAAGGGAGGCATAAGTGCGCTGCGCTCTTAAGCTATCTCCCTGCGAGACACACTGCCGAAGCTTTTCGCTATCATGCAGTCTAGTGCAGACGCACTCTACGGCTCTCCGGTGCTGTCCGAAGCCAAGCGCCGGTCGCCGGCGTCTTTCGGCTGAAGCAGCGCTTCGGAGCGTACGGCTGTTGTGTGCGCGAAGCAGCCGCTTCTCCTGCTCCGGGAGCCGGACAGAGCGGTAGCTTGTACGAGGGCGAAGAACGAAGCCGCAGAGCACCGGGCTTCTGCGCGCACCCTAAGGACTGCTAGAGGACCCTGGTGGCCGCTCGCCTGCCCCTTCAATTCTATTCTAGCATACTTATGGAAGGTGTTCCAGGACAATTTTCCTGAGTTTTGAATTCGTCCTGATGCAGCCCTTCCTGGGAAACTCGTGCTCGTCCTCTGAGGCTCCGACATGCAGAGACCTCGATGGCAACTGCAGAAATGAAGGGCTGCGTTGAGTTGTCGAGAAGCAAGAACCTAGCCAGCGCCTTATGTTTGGGAGTCAGCAGCTGCTGGACTTTTGCGATTGCTTTCACTGTGCACTGAATGCCAGGACGGCATGTGCACGTTACAACAACGAGCTGGGCAAGAGTAATCGAAAGATCACGGCCGTCAGAAAGCAGCTTATATATTGCCCTGGAAAGGGCAGTGTTTTTGGAGTGTGCAGTAAAATCGTGTTTCTGGACAAGGGAGGCATAAGTGCGCTGCGCTCTTAAGCTATCTCCCTGCGAGACACACTGCCAAAGCTTTTCGCTATGATGCAGTCTAATGCAGACGCAGACTACGGCTCTCCGGAGCTGTCCGAAGCCAAGCGCCGGTCGCCGGCGTCTTTCGGCTGAAGCAGCGCTTCGGAGCGTACGGCTGTTGTGTGCGCGAAGCAGCCGCTTCTCCTGCTCCGGGAGCCGGACAGAGCGGTAGCTTGTAGGAGGGCGAAGAACGAAGCCGCAGAGCACCGGGCTTCTGCGCGCACCCTAAGGACTGCTAGAGGACCCTGGTGGCCGCTCGCCTGCCCCTTCAATTCTATTCTAGCATACTTATGGAAGGTGTTCCAGGACAATTTTCCTGAGTTTTGAATTCGTCCTGATGTAGCCCCTCCTGGGAAACTCCTGCTCGTCCTCTGAGTCTCCGACATGCAGAGACCTCGATGGCAACTGCAGAAATGAAGGGCTGCGTTGAGTTGTCGAGAAGCAAGAACCTAGCCAGCGCCTTATGTTTGGGAGTCAGCAGCTGCTGGACTTTTGCGATTGCTTTCACTGTGCACTGAATGCCAGGACGGCATGTGCACGTTAAAACAACGAGCTGGGCAAGAGTAATCGAAAGATCACGGCCGTCAGAAAGCAGCTTATATATTGCCCTGGAAAGAGCAGTGTTTTTGGAGTGTGCAGTAAAATCGTGTTTCTGGACAAGGGAGGCATAAGTGCGCTGCGCTCCTAAGCTATCTCTCTGCGAGACACACTGCCGAAGCTTTTCGCTATCATGCAGTCTAGTGCAGACGCACACTCCGGTTCTCCGGAGCTGTCCGAAGCCAAGCGCCGGTCGCCGGCGTCTTTCGGCTGAAGCAGCGCTTCGGAGCGTACGGCTGTTGTGTGCGCGAAGCAGCCGCTTCTCCTGCTCCGGGAGCCGGACAGAGCGGTAGCTTGTACGAGGGCGAAGAACGAAGCCGCAGAGCACCGGGCTTCTGCGCGCACCCTAAGGACTGCTAGAGGACCCTGGTGGCCGCTCGCCTGCCCCTTCAATTCTATTCTAGCATACTTATGGAAGGTGTTCCAGGACAATTTTCCTGAGTTTTGAATTCGTCCTGATGCAGCCCTTCCTGGGAAACTCGTGCTCGTCCTCTGAGGCTCCGACATGCAGAGACCTCGATGGCAACTGCAGAAATGAAGGGCTGCGTTGAGTTGTCGAGAAGCAAGAACCTAGCCAGCGCCTTATGTTTGGGAGTCAGCAGCTGCTGGACTTTTGCGATTGCTTTCACTGTGCACTGAATGCCAGGACGGCATGTGCACGTTAAAACAACGAGCTGGGCAAGAGTAATCGAAAGATCACGGCCGTCAGAAAGCAGCTTATATATTGCCCTGGAAAGGGCAGTGTTTTTGGAGTGTGCAGTAAAATCGTGTTTCTGGACAAGGGAGGCATAAGTGCGCTGCGCTCTTAAGCTATCTCCCTGCGAGACACACTGCCAAAGCTTTTCGCTATGATGCAGTCTAATGCAGACGCAGACTACGGCTCTCCGGAGCTGTCCGAAGCCAAGCGCCGGTCGCCGGCGTCTTTCGGCTGAAGCAGCGCTTCGGAGCGTACTGCTGTTGTGTGCGCGAAGCAGCCGCTTCTCCTGCTCCGGGAGCCGGACAGAGCGGTAGCTTGTAGGAGGGCGAAGAACGAAGCCGCAGAGCACCGGGCTTCTGCGCGCACCCTAAGGACTGCTAGAGGACCCTGGTGGCCGCTCGCCTGCCCCTTCAATTCTATTCTAGCATACTTATGGAAGGTGTTCCAGGACAATTTTCCTGAGTTTTGAATTCGTCCTGATGCAGCCCTTCCTGGGAAACTCCTGCTCGTCCTCTGAGTCTCCGACATGCAGAGACCTCGATGGCAACTGCAGAAATGAAGGGCTGCGTTGAGTTGTCGAGAAGCAAGAACCTAGCCAGCGCCTTATGTTTGGGAGTCAGCAGCTGCTGGACTTTTGCGATTGCTTTCACTGTGCACTGAATGCCAGGACGGCATGTGCACGTTAAAACAACGAGCTGGGCAAGAGTAATCGAAAGATCACGGCCGTCAGAAAGCAGCTTATATATTGCCCTGGAAAGAGCAGTGTTTTTGGAGTGTGCAGTAAAATCGTGTTTCTGGACAAGGGAGGCATAAGTGCGCTGCGCTCCTAAGCTATCTCTCTGCGAGACACACTGCCGAAGCTTTTCGCTATCATGCAGTCTAGTGCAGACGCAGACTACGGCTCTCCGGAGCTGTCCGAAGCCAAGCGCCGGTCGCCGGCGTCTTTCGGCTGAAGCAGCGCTTCGGAGCGTACGGCTGTTGTGTGCGCGAAGCAGCCGCTTCTCCTGCTCCGGGAGCCGGAGAGAGCGGTAGCTTGTAGGAGGGCGAAGAACGAAGCCGCAGAGCACCGGGCTTCTGCGCGCACCCTAAGGACTGCTAGAGGACCCTGGTGGCCGCTCGCCTGCCCCTTCAATTCTATTCTAGCATACTTATGGAAGGTGTTCCAGGACAATTTTCCTGAGTTTTGAATTCGTCCTGATGCAGCCCTTCCTGGGAAACTCGTGCTCGTCCTCTGAGGCTCCGACATGCAGAGACCTCGATGGCAACTGCAGAAATGAAGGGCTGCGTTGAGTTGTCGAGAAGCAAGAACCTAGCCAGCGCCTTATGTTTGGGAGTCAGCAGCTGCTGGACTTTTGCGATTGCTTTCACTGTGCACTGAATGCCAGGACGGCATGTGCACGTTACAACAACGAGCTGGGCAAGAGTAATCGAAAGATCACGGCCGTCAGAAAGCAGCTTATATATTGCCCTGGAAAGGGCAGTGTTTTTGGAGTGTGCAGTAAAATCGTGTTTCTGGACAAGGGAGGCATAAGTGCGCTGCGCTCTTAAGCTATCTCCCTGCGAGACACACTGCCAAAGCTTTTCGCTATGATGCAGTCTAATGCAGACGCAGACTACGGCTCTCCGGAGCTGTCCGAAGCCAAGCGCCGGTCGCCGGCGTCTTTCGGCTGAAGCAGCGCTTCGGAGCGTACGGCTGTTGTGTGCGCGAAGCAGCCGCTTCTCCTGCTCCGGGAGCCGGACAGAGCGGTAGCTTGTAGGAGGGCGAAGAACGAAGCCGCAGAGCACCGGGCTTCTGCGCGCACCCTAAGGACTGCTAGAGGACCCTGGTGGCCGCTCGCCTGCCCCTTCAATTCTATTCTAGCATACTTATGGAAGGTGTTCCAGGACAATTTTCCTGAGTTTTGAATTCGTCCTGATGCAGCCCTTCCTGGGAAACTCGTGCTCCTCCTCTGAGGCTCCGACATGCAGAGACCTCGATGGCAACTGCAGAAATGAAGGGCTGCGTTGAGTTGTCGAGAAGCAAGAACCTAGCCAGCGCCTTATGTTTGGGAGTCAGCAGCTGCTGGACTTTTGCGATTGCTTTCACTGTGCACTGAATGCCAGGACGGCATGTGCACGTTACAACAACGAGCTGGGCAAGAGTAATCGAAAGATCACGGCCGTCAGAAAGCAGCTTATATATTGCCCTGGAAAGAGCAGTGTTTTAGGAGTGTGCAGTAAAATCGTGTTTCTGGACAAGGGAGGCATAAGTGCGCTGCGCTCTTAAGCTATCTCCCTGCGAGACACACTGCCAAAGCTTTTCGCTATGATGCAGTCTAATGCAGACGCAGACTACGGCTCTCCGGAGCTGTCCGAAGCCAAGCGCCGGTCGCCGGCGTCTTTCGGCTGAAGCAGCGCTTCGGAGCGTACGGCTGTTGTGTGCGCGAAGCAGCCGCTTCTCCTGCTCCGGGAGCCGGACAGAGCGGTAGCTTGTAGGAGGGCGAAGAACGAAGCCGCAGAGCACCGGGCTTCTGCGCGCACCCTAAGGACTGCTAGAGGACCCTGGTGGCCGCTCGCCTGCCCCTTCAATTCCATTCTAGCATACTTATGGAAGGTGTTCCAGGACAATTTTCCTGAGTTTTGAATTCGTCCTGATGCAGCCCTTCCTGGGAAACTCGTGCTCGTCCTCTGAGGCTCCGACATGCAGAGACCTCGATGGCAACTGCAGAAATGAAGGGCTGCGTTGAGTTGTCGAGAAGCAAGAACCTAGCCAGCGCCTTATGTTTGGGAGTCAGCAGCTGCTGGACTTTTGCGATTGCTTTCACTGTGCACTGAATGCCAGGACGGCATGTGCACGTTAAAACAACGAGCTGGGCAAGAGTAATCGAAAGATCACGGCCGTCAGAAAGCAGCTTATATATTGCCCTGGAAAGAGCAGTGTTTTTGGAGTGTGCAGTAAAATCGTGTTTCTGGACAAGGGAGGCATAAGTGCGCTGCGCTCCTAAGCTATCTCCCTGCGAGACACACTGCCGAAGCTTTTCGCTATCATGCAGTCTAGTGCAGACGCACTCTACGGCTCTCCGGTGCTGTCCGAAGCCAAGCGCCGGTCGCCGGCGTCTTTCGGCTGAAGCAGCGCTTCGGAGCGTACGGCTGTTGTGTGCGCGAAGCAGCCGCTTCTCCTGCTCCGGGAGCCGGACAGAGCGGTAGCTTGTAGGAGGGCGAAGAACGAAGCCGCAGAGCACCGGGCTTCTGCGCGCACCCTAAGGACTGCTAGAGGACCCTGGTGGCCGCTCGCCTGCCCCTTCAATTCTATTCTAGCATACTTATGGAAGGTGTTCCAGGACAATTTTCCTGAGTTTTGAATTCGTCCTGATGTAGCCCCTCCTGGGAAACTCCTGCTCGTCCTCTGAGTCTCCGACATGCAGAGACCTCGATGGCAACTGCAGAAATGAAGGGCTGCGTTGAGTTGTCGAGAAGCAAGAACCTAGCCAGCGCCTTATGTTTGGGAGTCAGCAGCTGCTGGACTTTTGCGATTGCTTTCACTGTGCACTGAATGCCAGGACGGCATGTGCACGTTAAAACAACGAGCTGGGCAAGAGTAATCGAAAGATCACGGCCGTCAGAAAGCAGCTTATATATTGCCCTGGAAAGGGCAGTGTTTTTGGAGTGTGCAGTAAAATCGTGTTTCTGGACAAGGGAGGCATAAGTGCGCTGCGCTCCTAAGCTATCTCTCTGCGAGACACACTGCCGAAGCTTTTCGCTATCATGCAGTCTAGTGCAGACGCACTCTACGGCTCTCCGGTGCTGTCCGAAGCCAAGCGCCGGTCGCCGGCGTCTTTCGGCTGAAGCAGCGCTTCGGAGCGTACGGCTGTTGTGTGCGCGAAGCAGCCGCTTCTCCTGCTCCGGGAGCCGGACAGAGCGGTAGCTTGTACGAGGGCGAAGAACGAAGCCGCAGAGCACCGGGCTTCTGCGCGCACCCTAAGGACTGCTAGAGGACCCTGGTGGCCGCTCGCCTGCCCCTTCAATTCTATTCTAGCATACTTATGGAAGGTGTTCCAGGACAATTTTCCTGAGTTTTGAATTCGTCCTGATGCAGCCCTTCCTGGGAAACTCGTGCTCGTCCTCTGAGGCTCCGACATGCAGAGACCTCGATGGCAACTGCAGAAATGAAGGGCTGCGTTGAGTTGTCGAGAAGCAAGAACCTAGCCAGCGCCTTATGTTTGGGAGTCAGCAGCTGCTGGACTTTTGCGATTGCTTTCACTGTGCACTGAATGCCAGGACGGCATGTGCACGTTACAACAACGAGCTGGGCAAGAGTAATCGAAAGATCACGGCCGTCAGAAAGCAGCTTATATATTGCCCTGGAAAGGGCAGTGTTTTTGGAGTGTGCAGTAAAATCGTGTTTCTGGACAAGGGAGGCATAAGTGCGCTGCGCTCTTAAGCTATCTCCCTGCGAGACACACTGCCAAAGCTTTTCGCTATGATGCAGTCTAATGCAGACGCAGACTACGGCTCTCCGGTGCTGTCCGAAGCCAAGCGCCGGTCGCCGGCGTCTTTCGGCTGAAGCAGCGCTTCGGAGCGTACGGCTGTTGTGTGCGCGAAGCAGCCGCTTCTCCTGCTCCGGGAGCCGGACAGAGCGGTAGCTTGTACGAGGGCGAAGAACGAAGCCGCACCGGGCTTCTGCGCGCACCCTAAGGACTGCTAGAGGACCCTGGTGGCCGCTCGCCTGCCCCTTCAATTCTATTCTAGCATACTTATGGAAGGTGTTCCAGGACAATTTTCCTGAGTTTTGAATTCGTCCTGATGCAGCCCTTCCTGGGAAACTCGTGCTCCTCCTCTGAGGCTCCGACATGCAGAGACCTCGATGGCAACTGCAGAAATGAAGGGCTGCGTTGAGTTGTCGAGAAGCAAGAACCTAGCCAGCGCCTTATGTTTGGGAGTCAGCAGCTGCTGGACTTTTGCGATTGCTTTCACTGTGCACTGAATGCCAGGACGGCATGTGCACGTTACAACAACGAGCTGGGCAAGAGTAATCGAAAGATCACGGCCGTCAGAAAGCAGCTTATATATTGCCCTGGAAAGGGCAGTATTTTTGGAGTGTGCAGTAAAATCGTGTTTCTGGACAAGGGAGGCATAAATGCGCTGCGCTCTTAAGCTATCTCCCTGCGAGACACACTGCCAAAGCTTTTCGCTATGATGCAGTCTAATGCAGACGCAGACTACGGCTCTCCGGAGCTGTCCGAAGCCAAGCGCCGGTCGCCGGCGTCTTTCGGCTGAAGCAGCGCTTCGGAGCGTACGGCTGTTGTGTGCGCGAAGCAGCCGCTTCTCCTGCTCCGGGAGCCGGACAGAGCGGTAGCTTGTACGAGGGCGAAGAACGAAGCCGCACCGGGCTTCTGCGCGCACCCTAAGGACTGCTAGAGGACCCTGGTGGCCGCTCGCCTGCCCCTTCAATTCTATTCTAGCATACTTATGGAAGGTGTTCCAGGACAATTTTCTTGAGTTTTGAATTCGTCCTGATGCAGCCCTTCCTGGGAAACTCGTGCTCGTCCTCTGAGGCTCCGACATGCAGAGACCTCGATGGCAACTGCAGAAATGAAGGGCTGCGTTGAGTTGTCGAGAAGCAAGAACCTAGCCAGCGCCTTATGTTTGGGAGTCAGCAGCTGCTGGACTTTTGCGATTGCTTTCACTGTGCACTGAATGCCAGGACGGCATGTGCACGTTACAACAACGAGCTGGGCAAGAGTAATCGAAAGATCACGGCCGTCAGAAAGCAGCTTATATATTGCCCTGGAAAGGGCAGTGTTTTTGGAGTGTGCAGTAAAATCGTGTTTCTGGACAAGGGAGGCATAAGTGCGCTGCGCTCTTAAGCTATCTCCCTGCGAGACACACTGCCAAAGCTTTTCGCTATGATGCAGTCTAATGCAGACGCACACTACGGCTCTCCGGAGCTGTCCGAAGCCAAGCGCCGGTCGCCGGCGTCTTTCGGCTGAAGCAGCGCTTCGGAGCGTACGGCTGTTGTGTGCGCGAAGCAGCCGCTTCTCCTGCTCCGGGAGCCGGACAGAGCGGTAGCTTGTACGAGGGCGAAGAACGAAGCCGCAGAGCACCGGGCTTCTGCGCGCACCCTAAGGACTGCTAGAGGACCCTGGTGGCCGCTCGCCTGCCCCTTCAATTCCATTCTAGCATACTTATGGAAGGTGTTCCAGGACAATTTTCCTGAGTTTTGAATTCGTCCTGATGCAGCCCTTCCTGGGAAACTCGTGCTCGTCCTCTGAGACTCCCACATGCAGAGACCTCGATGGCAACTGCAGAAATGAAGGGCTGCGTTGAGTTGTCGAGAAGCAAGAACCTAGCCAGCGCCTTATGTTTGGGAGTCAGCAGCTGCTGGACTTTTGCGATTGCTTTCACTGTGCACTGAATGCCAGGACGGCATGTGCACGTTAAAACAACGAGCTGGGCAAGAGTAATCGAAAGATCACGGCCGTCAGAAAGCAGCTTATATATTGCCCTGGAAAGAGCAGTGTTTTTGGAGTGTGCAGTAAAATCGTGTTTCTGGACAAGGGAGGCATAAGTGCGCTGCGCTCCTAAGCTATCTCCCTGCGAGACACACTGCCGAAGCTTTTCGCTATCATGCAGTCTAGTGCAGACGCACTCTACGGCTCTCCGGTGCTGTCCGAAGCCAAGCGCCGGTCGCCGGCGTCTTTCGGCTGAAGCAGCGCTTCGGAGCGTACGGCTGTTGTGTGCGCGAAGCAGCCGCTTCTCCTGCTCCGGGAGCCGGACAGAGCGGTAGCTTGTAGGAGGGCGAAGAACGAAGCCGCAGAGCACCGGGCTTCTGCGCGCACCCTAAGGACTGCTAGAGGACCCTGGTGGCCGCTCGCCTGCCCCTTCAATTCCATTCTAGCATACTTATGGAAGGTGTTCCAGGACAATTTTCCTGAGTTTTGAATTCGTCCTGATGCAGCCCTTCCTGGGAAACTCGTGCTCCTCCTCTGAGGCTCCGACATGCAGAGACCTCGATGGCAACTGCAGAAATGAAGGGCTGCGTTGAGTTGTCGAGAAGCAAGAACCTAGCCAGCGCCTTATGTTTGGGAGTCAGCAGCTGCTGGACTTTTGCGATTGCTTTCACTGTGCACTGAATGCCAGGACGGCATGTGCACGTTAAAACAACGAGCTGGGCAAGAGTAATCGAAAGATCACGGCCGTCAGAAAGCAGCTTATATATTGCCCTGGAAAGGGCAGTGTTTTAGGAGTGTGCAGTAAAATCGTGTTTCTGGACAAGGGAGGCATAAGTGCGCTGCGCTCTTAAGCTATCTCCCTGCGAGACACACTGCCAAAGCTTTTCGCTATGATGCAGTCTAATGCAGACGCAGACTACGGCTCTCCGGAGCTGTCCGAAGCCAAGCGCCGGTCGCCGGCGTCTTTCGGCTGAAGCAGCGCTTCGGAGCGTACGGCTGTTGTGTGCGCGAAGCAGCCGCTTCTCCTGCTCCGGGAGCCGGACAGAGCGGTAGCTTGTAGGAGGGCGAAGAACGAAGCCGCAGAGCACCGGGCTTCTGCGCGCACCCTAAGGACTGCTAGAGGACCCTGGTGGCCGCTCGCCTGCCCCTTCAATTCCATTCTAGCATACTTATGGAAGGTGTTCCAGGACAATTTTCCTGAGTTTTGAATTCGTCCTGATGCAGCCCTTCCTGGGAAACTCGTGCTCGTCCTCTGAGGCTCCGACATGCAGAGACCTCGATGGCAACTGCAGAAATGAAGGGCTGCGTTGAGTTGTCGAGAAGCAAGAACCTAGCCAGCGCCTTATGTTTGGGAGTCAGCAGCTGCTGGACTTTTGCGATTGCTTTCACTGTGCACTGAATGCCAGGACGGCATGTGCACGTTAAAACAACGAGCTGGGCAAGAGTAATCGAAAGATCACGGCCGTCAGAAAGCAGCTTATATATTGCCCTGGAAAGGGCAGTGTTTTTGGAGTGTGCAGTAAAATCGTGTTTCTGGACAAGGGAGGCATAAGTGCGCTGCGCTCTTAAGCTATCTCCCTGCGAGACACACTGCCAAAGCTTTTCGCTATGATGCAGTCTAATGCAGACGCAGACTACGGCTCTCCGGAGCTGTCCGAAGCCAAGCGCCGGTCGCCGGCGTCTTTCGGCTGAAGCAGCGCTTCGGAGCGTACGGCTGTTGTGTGCGCGAAGCAGCCGCTTCTCCTGCTCCGGGAGCCGGACAGAGCGGTAGCTTGTACGAGGGCGAAGAACGAAGCCGCAGAGCACCGGGCTTCTGCGCGCACCCTAAGGACTGCTAGAGGACCCTGGTGGCCGCTCGCCTGCCCCTTCAATTCCATTCTAGCATACTTATGGAAGGTGTTCCAGGACAATTTTCCTGAGTTTTGAATTCGTCCTGATGCAGCCCTTCCTGGGAAACTCGTGCTCGTCCTCTGAGGCTCCGACATGCAGAGACCTCGATGGCAACTGCAGAAATGAAGGGCTGCGTTGAGTTGTCGAGAAGCAAGAACCTAGCCAGCGCCTTATGTTTGGGAGTCAGCAGCTGCTGGACTTTTGCGATTGCTTTCACTGTGCACTGAATGCCAGGACGGCATGTGCACGTTAAAACAACGAGCTGGGCAAGAGTAATCGAAAGATCACGGCCGTCAGAAAGCAGCTTATATATTGCCCTGGAAAGAGCAGTGTTTTTGGAGTGTGCAGTAAAATCGTGTTTCTGGACAAGGGAGGCATAAGTGCGCTGCGCTCCTAAGCTATCTCCCTGCGAGACACACTGCCGAAGCTTTTCGCTATCATGCAGTCTAGTGCAGACGCACTCTACGGCTCTCCGGTGCTGTCCGAAGCCAAGCGCCGGTCGCCGGCGTCTTTCGGCTGAAGCAGCGCTTCGGAGCGTACGGCTGTTGTGTGCGCGAAGCAGCCGCTTCTCCTGCTCCGGGAGCCGGACAGAGCGGTAGCTTGTAGGAGGGCGAAGAACGAAGCCGCAGAGCACCGGGCTTCTGCGCGCACCCTAAGGACTGCTAGAGGACCCTGGTGGCCGCTCGCCTGCCCCTTCAATTCTATTCTAGCATACTTATGGAAGGTGTTCCAGGACAATTTTCCTGAGTTTTGAATTCGTCCTGATGTAGCCCCTCCTGGGAAACTCCTGCTCGTCCTCTGAGTCTCCGACATGCAGAGACCTCGATGGCAACTGCAGAAATGAAGGGCTGCGTTGAGTTGTCGAGAAGCAAGAACCTAGCCAGCGCCTTATGTTTGGGAGTCAGCAGCTGCTGGACTTTTGCGATTGCTTTCACTGTGCACTGAATGCCAGGACGGCATGTGCATGTTAAAACAACGAGCTGGGCAAGAGTAATCGAAAGATCACGGCCGTCAGAAAGCAGCTTATATATTGCCCTGGAAAGAGCAGTGTTTTTGGAGTGTGCAGTAAAATCGTGTTTCTGGACAAGGGAGGCATAAGTGCGCTGCGCTCCTAAGCTATCTCTCTGCGAGACACACTGCCGAAGCTTTTCGCTATCATGCAGTCTAGTGCAGACGCACACTCCGGTTCTCCGGTGCTGTCCGAAGCCAAGCGCCGGTCGCCGGCGTCTTTCGGCTGAAGCAGCGCTTCGGAGCGTACGGCTGTTGTGTGCGCGAAGCAGCCGCTTCTCCTGCTCCGGGAGCCGGACAGAGCGGTAGCTTGTAGGAGGGCGAAGAACGAAGCCGCAGAGCACCGGGCTTCTGCGCGCACCCTAAGGACTGCTAGAGGACCCTGGTGGCCGCTCGCCTGCCCCTTCAATTCTATTCTAGCATACTTATGGAAGGTGTTCCAGGACAATTTTCCTGAGTTTTGAATTCGTCCTGATGCAGCCCTTCCTGGGAAACTCGTGCTCGTCCTCTGAGGCTCCGACATGCAGAGACCTCGATGGCAACTGCAGAAATGAAGGGCTGCGTTGAGTTGTCGAGAAGCAAGAACCTAGCCAGCGCCTTATGTTTGGGAGTCAGCAGCTGCTGGACTTTTGCGATTGCTTTCACTGTGCACTGAATGCCAGGACGGCATGTGCACGTTACAACAACGAGCTGGGCAAGAGTAATCGAAAGATCACGGCCGTCAGAAAGCAGCTTATATATTGCCCTGGAAAGGGCAGTGTTTTTGGAGTGTGCAGTAAAATCGTGTTTCTGGACAAGGGAGGCATAAGTGCGCTGCGCTCTTAAGCTATCTCCCTGCGAGACACACTGCCAAAGCTTTTCGCTATGATGCAGTCTAATGCAGACGCAGACTACGGCTCTCCGGAGCTGTCCGAAGCCAAGCGCCGGTCGCCGGCGTCTTTCGGCTGAAGCAGCGCTTCGGAGCGTACGGCTGTTGTGTGCGCGAAGCAGCCGCTTCTCCTGCTCCGGGAGCCGGACAGAGCGGTAGCTTGTACGAGGGCGAAGAACGAAGCCGCACCGGGCTTCTGCGCGCACCCTAAGGACTGCTAGAGGACCCTGGTGGCCGCTCGCCTGCCCCTTCAATTCTATTCTAGCATACTTATGGAAGGTGTTCCAGGACAATTTTCCTGAGTTTTGAATTCGTCCTGATGCAGCCCTTCCTGGGAAACTCGTGCTCGTCCTCTGAGGCTCCGACATGCAGAGACCTCGATGGCAACTGCAGAAATGAAGGGCTGCGTTGAGTTGTCGAGAAGCAAGAACCTAGCCAGCGCCTTATGTTTGGGAGTCAGCAGCTGCTGGACTTTTGCGATTGCTTTCACTGTGCACTGAATGCCAGGACGGCATGTGCACGTTACAACAACGAGCTGGGCAAGAGTAATCGAAAGATCACGGCCGTCAGAAAGCAGCTTATATATTGCCCTGGAAAGGGCAGTGTTTTTGGAGTGTGCAGTAAAATCGTGTTTCTGGACAAGGGAGGCATAAGTGCGCTGCGCTCTTAAGCTATCTCCCTGCGAGACACACTGCCAAAGCTTTTCGCTATGATGCAGTCTAATGCAGACGCAGACTACGGCTCTCCGGAGCTGTCCGAAGCCAAGCGCCGGTCGCCGGCGTCTTTCGGCTGAAGCAGCGCTTCGGAGCGTACGGCTGTTGTGTGCGCGAAGCAGCCGCTTCTCCTGCTCCGGGAGCCGGACAGAGCGGTAGCTTGTACGAGGGCGAAGAACGAAGCCGCACCGGGCTTCTGCGCGCACCCTAAGGACTGCTAGAGGACCCTGGTGGCCGCTCGCCTGCCCCTTCAATTCTATTCTAGCATACTTATGGAAGGTGTTCCAGGACAATTTTCCTGAGTTTTGAATTCGTCCTGATGCAGCCCTTCCTGGGAAACTCGTGCTCGTCCTCTGAGGCTCCGACATGCAGAGACCTCGATGGCAACTGCAGAAATGAAGGGCTGCGTTGAGTTGTCGAGAAGCAAGAACCTAGCCAGCGCCTTATGTTTGGGAGTCAGCAGCTGCTGGACTTTTGCGATTGCTTTCACTGTGCACTGAATGCCAGGACGGCATGTGCACGTTACAACAACGAGCTGGGCAAGAGTAATCGAAAGATCACGGCCGTCAGAAAGCAGCTTATATATTGCCCTGGAAAGGGCAGTGTTTTTGGAGTGTGCAGTAAAATCGTGTTTCTGGACAAGGGAGGCATAAGTGCGCTGCGCTCTTAAGCTATCTCCCTGCGAGACACACTGCCAAAGCTTTTCGCTATGATGCAGTCTAATGCAGACGCAGACTACGGCTCTCCGGAGCTGTCCGAAGCCAAGCGCCGGTCGCCGGCGTCTTTCGGCTGAAGCAGCGCTTCGGAGCGTACGGCTGTTGTGTGCGCGAAGCAGCCGCTTCTCCTGCTCCGGGAGCCGGACAGAGCGGTAGCTTGTACGAGGGCGAAGAACGAAGCCGCAGAGCACCGGGCTTCTGCGCGCACCCTAAGGACTGCTAGAGGACCCTGGTGGCCGCTCGCCTGCCCCTTCAATTCCATTCTAGCATACTTATGGAAGGTGTTCCAGGACAATTTTCCTGAGTTTTGAATTCGTCCTGATGCAGCCCTTCCTGGGAAACTCGTGCTCCTCCTCTGAGGCTCCGACATGCAGAGACCTCGATGGCAACTGCAGAAATGAAGGGCTGCGTTGAGTTGTCGAGAAGCAAGAACCTAGCCAGCGCCTTATGTTTGGGAGTCAGCAGCTGCTGGACTTTTGCGATTGCTTTCACTGTGCACTGAATGCCAGGACGGCATGTGCACGTTACAACAACGAGCTGGGCAAGAGTAATCGAAAGATCACGGCCGTCAGAAAGCAGCTTATATATTGCCCTGGAAAGGGCAGTGTTTTAGGAGTGTGCAGTAAAATCGTGTTTCTGGACAAGGGAGGCATAAGTGCGCTGCGCTCTTAAGCTATCTCCCTGCGAGACACACTGCCAAAGCTTTTCGCTATGATGCAGTCTAATGCAGACGCAGACTACGGCTCTCCGGAGCTGTCCGAAGCCAAGCGCCGGTCGCCGGCGTCTTTCGGCTGAAGCAGCGCTTCGGAGCGTACGGCTGTTGTGTGCGCGAAGCAGCCGCTTCTCCTGCTCCGGGAGCCGGACAGAGCGGTAGCTTGTAGGAGGGCGAAGAACGAAGCCGCAGAGCACCGGGCTTCTGCGCGCACCCTAAGGACTGCTAGAGGACCCTGGTGGCCGCTCGCCTGCCCCTTCAATTCCATTCTAGCATACTTATGGAAGGTGTTCCAGGACAATTTTCCTGAGTTTTGAATTCGTCCTGATGCAGCCCTTCCTGGGAAACTCGTGCTCGTCCTCTGAGGCTCCGACATGCAGAGACCTCGATGGCAACTGCAGAAATGAAGGGCTGCGTTGAGTTGTCGAGAAGCAAGAACCTAGCCAGCGCCTTATGTTTGGGAGTCAGCAGCTGCTGGACTTTTGCGATTGCTTTCACTGTGCACTGAATGCCAGGACGGCATGTGCACGTTAAAACAACGAGCTGGGCAAGAGTAATCGAAAGATCACGGCCGTCAGAAAGCAGCTTATATATTGCCCTGGAAAGGGCAGTGTTTTTGGAGTGTGCAGTAAAATCGTGTTTCTGGACAAGGGAGGCATAAGTGCGCTGCGCTCCTAAGCTATCTCCCTGCGAGACACACTGCCGAAGCTTTTCGCTATCATGCAGTCTAGTGCAGACGCACTCTACGGCTCTCCGGTGCTGTCCGAAGCCAAGCGCCGGTCGCCGGCGTCTTTCGGCTGAAGCAGCGCTTCGGAGCGTACGGCTGTTGTGTGCGCGAAGCAGCCGCTTCTCCTGCTCCGGGAGCCGGACAGAGCGGTAGCTTGTACGAGGGCGAAGAACGAAGCCGCAGAGCACCGGGCTTCTGCGCGCACCCTAAGGACTGCTAGAGGACCCTGGTGGCCGCTCGCCTGCCCCTTCAATTCTATTCTAGCATACTTATGGAAGGTGTTCCAGGACAATTTTCCTGAGTTTTGAATTCGTCCTGATGTAGCCCCTCCTGGGAAACTCCTGCTCGTCCTCTGAGTCTCCGACATGCAGAGACCTCGATGGCAACTGCAGAAATGAAGGGCTGCGTTGAGTTGTCGAGAAGCAAGAACCTAGCCAGCGCCTTATGTTTGGGAGTCAGCAGCTGCTGGACTTTTGCGATTGCTTTCACTGTGCACTGAATGCCAGGACGGCATGTGCACGTTACAACAACGAGCTGGGCAAGAGTAATCGAAAGATCACGGCCGTCAGAAAGCAGCTTATATATTGCCCTGGAAAGAGCAGTGTTTTTGGAGTGTGCAGTAAAATCGTGTTTCTGGACAAGGGAGGCATAAGTGCGCTGCGCTCCTAAGCTATCTCTCTGCGAGACACACTGCCGAAGCTTTTCGCTATCATGCAGTCTAGTGCAGACGCACACTCCGGTTCTCCGGTGCTGTCCGAAGCCAAGCGCCGGTCGCCGGCGTCTTTCGGCTGAAGCAGCGCTTCGGAGCGTACGGCTGTTGTGTGCGCGAAGCAGCCGCTTCTCCTGCTCCGGGAGCCGGACAGAGCGGTAGCTTGTAGGAGGGCGAAGAACGAAGCCGCAGAGCACCGGGCTTCTGCGCGCACCCTAAGGACTGCTAGAGGACCCTGGTGGCCGCTCGCCTGCCCCTTCAATTCTATTCTAGCATACTTATGGAAGGTGTTCCAGGACAATTTTCCTGAGTTTTGAATTCGTCCTGATGCAGCCCTTCCTGGGAAACTCGTGCTCGTCCTCTGAGGCTCCGACATGCAGAGACCTCGATGGCAACTGCAGAAATGAAGGGCTGCGTTGAGTTGTCGAGAAGCAAGAACCTAGCCAGCGCCTTATGTTTGGGAGTCAGCAGCTGCTGGACTTTTGCGATTGCTTTCACTGTGCACTGAATGCCAGGACGGCATGTGCACGTTAAAACAACGAGCTGGGCAAGAGTAATCGAAAGATCACGGCCGTCAGAAAGCAGCTTATATATTGCCCTGGAAAGGGCAGTGTTTTTGGAGTGTGCAGTAAAATCGTGTTTCTGGACAAGGGAGGCATAAGTGCGCTGCGCTCCTAAGCTATCTCCCTGCGAGACACACTGCCGAAGCTTTTCGCTATCATGCAGTCTAGTGCAGACGCACTCTACGGCTCTCCGGTGCTGTCCGAAGCCAAGCGCCGGTCGCCGGCGTCTTTCGGCTGAAGCAGCGCTTCGGAGCGTACGGCTGTTGTGTGCGCGAAGCAGCCGCTTCTCCTGCTCCGGGAGCCGGACAGAGCGGTAGCTTGTACGAGGGCGAAGAACGAAGCCGCAGAGCACCGGGCTTCTGCGCGCACCCTAAGGACTGCTAGAGGACCCTGGTGGCCGCTCGCCTGCCCCTTCAATTCTATTCTAGCATACTTATGGAAGGTGTTCCAGGACAATTTTCCTGAGTTTTGAATTCGTCCTGATGTAGCCCCTCCTGGGAAACTCCTGCTCGTCCTCTGAGTCTCCGACATGCAGAGACCTCGATGGCAACTGCAGAAATGAAGGGCTGCGTTGAGTTGTCGAGAAGCAAGAACCTAGCCAGCGCCTTATGTTTGGGAGTCAGCAGCTGCTGGACTTTTGCGATTGCTTTCACTGTGCACTGAATGCCAGGACGGCATGTGCACGTTACAACAACGAGCTGGGCAAGAGTAATCGAAAGATCACGGCCGTCAGAAAGCAGCTTATATATTGCCCTGGAAAGAGCAGTGTTTTTGGAGTGTGCAGTAAAATCGTGTTTCTGGACAAGGGAGGCATAAGTGCGCTGCGCTCCTAAGCTATCTCTCTGCGAGACACACTGCCGAAGCTTTTCGCTATCATGCAGTCTAGTGCAGACGCACACTCCGGTTCTCCGGTGCTGTCCGAAGCCAAGCGCCGGTCGCCGGCGTCTTTCGGCTGAAGCAGCGCTTCGGAGCGTACGGCTGTTGTGTGCGCGAAGCAGCCGCTTCTCCTGCTCCGGGAGCCGGACAGAGCGGTAGCTTGTAGGAGGGCGAAGAACGAAGCCGCAGAGCACCGGGCTTCTGCGCGCACCCTAAGGACTGCTAGAGGACCCTGGTGGCCGCTCGCCTGCCCCTTCAATTCTATTCTAGCATACTTATGGAAGGTGTTCCAGGACAATTTTCCTGAGTTTTGAATTCGTCCTGATGCAGCCCTTCCTGGGAAACTCGTGCTCGTCCTCTGAGGCTCCGACATGCAGAGACCTCGATGGCAACTGCAGAAATGAAGGGCTGCGTTGAGTTGTCGAGAAGCAAGAACCTAGCCAGCGCCTTATGTTTGGGAGTCAGCAGCTGCTGGACTTTTGCGATTGCTTTCACTGTGCACTGAATGCCAGGACGGCATGTGCACGTTACAACAACGAGCTGGGCAAGAGTAATCGAAAGATCACGGCCGTCAGAAAGCAGCTTATATATTGCCCTGGAAAGGGCAGTGTTTTAGGAGTGTGCAGTAAAATCGTGTTTCTGGACAAGGGAGGCATAAGTGCGCTGCGCTCTTAAGCTATCTCCCTGCGAGACACACTGCCAAAGCTTTTCGCTATGATGCAGTCTAATGCAGACGCAGACTACGGCTCTCCGGAGCTGTCCGAAGCCAAGCGCCGGTCGCCGGCGTCTTTCGGCTGAAGCAGCGCTTCGGAGCGTACGGCTGTTGTGTGCGCGAAGCAGCCGCTTCTCCTGCTCCGGGAGCCGGACAGAGCGGTAGCTTGTACGAGGGCGAAGAACGAAGCCGCACCGGGCTTCTGCGCGCACCCTAAGGACTGCTAGAGGACCCTGGTGGCCGCTCGCCTGCCCCTTCAATTCTATTCTAGCATACTTATGGAAGGTGTTCCAGGACAATTTTCCTGAGTTTTGAATTCGTCCTGATGCAGCCCTTCCTGGGAAACTCGTGCTCGTCCTCTGAGGCTCCGACATGCAGAGACCTCGATGGCAACTGCAGAAATGAAGGGCTGCGTTGAGTTGTCGAGAAGCAAGAACCTAGCCAGCGCCTTATGTTTGGGAGTCAGCAGCTGCTGGACTTTTGCGATTGCTTTCACTGTGCACTGAATGCCAGGACGGCATGTGCACGTTACAACAACGAGCTGGGCAAGAGTAATCGAAAGATCACGGCCGTCAGAAAGCAGCTTATATATTGCCCTGGAAAGGGCAGTGTTTTAGGAGTGTGCAGTAAAATCGTGTTTCTGGACAAGGGAGGCATAAGTGCGCTGCGCTCTTAAGCTATCTCCCTGCGAGACACACTGCCAAAGCTTTTCGCTATGATGCAGTCTAATGCAGACGCAGACTACGGCTCTCCGGAGCTGTCCGAAGCCAAGCGCCGGTCGCCGGCGTCTTTCGGCTGAAGCAGCGCTTCGGAGCGTACGGCTGTTGTGTGCGCGAAGCAGCCGCTTCTCCTGCTCCGGGAGCCGGACAGAGCGGTAGCTTGTAGGAGGGCGAAGAACGAAGCCGCAGAGCACCGGGCTTCTGCGCGCACCCTAAGGACTGCTAGAGGACCCTGGTGGCCGCTCGCCTGCCCCTTCAATTCCATTCTAGCATACTTATGGAAGGTGTTCCAGGACAATTTTCCTGAGTTTTGAATTCGTCCTGATGCAGCCCTTCCTGGGAAACTCGTGCTCGTCCTCTGAGGCTCCGACATGCAGAGACCTCGATGGCAACTGCAGAAATGAAGGGCTGCGTTGAGTTGTCGAGAAGCAAGAACCTAGCCAGCGCCTTATGTTTGGGAGTCAGCAGCTGCTGGACTTTTGCGATTGCTTTCACTGTGCACTGAATGCCAGGACGGCATGTGCACGTTACAACAACGAGCTGGGCAAGAGTAATCGAAAGATCACGGCCGTCAGAAAGCAGCTTATATATTGCCCTGGAAAGAGCAGTGTTTTTGGAGTGTGCAGTAAAATCGTGTTTCTGGACAAGGGAGGCATAAATGCGCTGCGCTCCTAAGCTATCTCTCTGCGAGACACACTGCCGAAGCTTTTCGCTATCATGCAGTCTAGTGCAGACGCACACTCCGGTTCTCCGGTGCTGTCCGAAGCCAAGCGCCGGTCGCCGGCGTCTTTCGGCTGAAGCAGCGCTTCGGAGCGTACGGCTGTTGTGTGCGCGAAGCAGCCGCTTCTCCTGCTCCGGGAGCCGGACAGAGCGGTAGCTTGTAGGAGGGCGAAGAACGAAGCCGCAGAGCACCGGGCTTCTGCGCGCACCCTAAGGACTGCTAGAGGACCCTGGTGGCCGCTCGCCTGCCCCTTCAATTCTATTCTAGCATACTTATGGAAGGTGTTCCAGGACAATTTTCCTGAGTTTTGAATTCGTCCTGATGCAGCCCTTCCTGGGAAACTCGTGCTCGTCCTCTGAGGCTCCGACATGCAGAGACCTCGATGGCAACTGCAGAAATGAAGGGCTGCGTTGAGTTGTCGAGAAGCAAGAACCTAGCCAGCGCCTTATGTTTGGGAGTCAGCAGCTGCTGGACTTTTGCGATTGCTTTCACTGTGCACTGAATGCCAGGACGGCATGTGCACGTTACAACAACGAGCTGGGCAAGAGTAATCGAAAGATCACGGCCGTCAGAAAGCAGCTTATATATTGCCCTGGAAAGGGCAGTGTTTTTGGAGTGTGCAGTAAAATCGTGTTTCTGGACAAGGGAGGCATAAGTGCGCTGCGCTCTTAAGCTATCTCCCTGCGAGACACACTGCCAAAGCTTTTCGCTATGATGCAGTCTAATGCAGACGCAGACTACGGCTCTCCGGAGCTGTCCGAAGCCAAGCGCCGGTCGCCGGCGTCTTTCGGCTGAAGCAGCGCTTCGGAGTGTACGGCTGTTGTGTGCGCGAAGCAGCCGCTTCTCCTGCTCCGGGAGCCGGACAGAGCGGTAGCTTGTACGAGGGCGAAGAACGAAGCCGCACCGGGCTTCTGCGCGCACCCTAAGGACTGCTAGAGGACCCTGGTGGCCGCTCGCCTGCCCCTTCAATTCTATTCTAGCATACTTATGGAAGGTGTTCCAGGACAATTTTCCTGAGTTTTGAATTCGTCCTGATGCAGCCCTTCCTGGGAAACTCGTGCTCGTCCTCTGAGGCTCCGACATGCAGAGACCTCGATGGCAACTGCAGAAATGAAGGGCTGCGTTGAGTTGTCGAGAAGCAAGAACCTAGCCAGCGCCTTATGTTTGGGAGTCAGCAGCTGCTGGACTTTTGCGATTGCTTTCACTGTGCACTGAATGCCAGGACGGCATGTGCACGTTACAACAACGAGCTGGGCAAGAGTAATCGAAAGATCACGGCCGTCAGAAAGCAGCTTATATATTGCCCTGGAAAGGGCAGTGTTTTTGGAGTGTGCAGTAAAATCGTGTTTCTGGACAAGGGAGGCATAAGTGCGCTGCGCTCTTAAGCTATCTCCCTGCGAGACACACTGCCAAAGCTTTTCGCTATGATGCAGTCTAATGCAGACGCAGACTACGGCTCTCCGGAGCTGTCCGAAGCCAAGCGCCGGTCGCCGGCGTCTTTCGGCTGAAGCAGCGCTTCGGAGCGTACGGCTGTTGTGTGCGCGAAGCAGCCGCTTCTCCTGCTCCGGGAGCCGGACAGAGCGGTAGCTTGTACGAGGGCGAAGAACGAAGCCGCACCGGGCTTCTGCGCGCACCCTAAGGACTGCTAGAGGACCCTGGTGGCCGCTCGCCTGCCCCTTCAATTCTATTCTAGCATACTTATGGAAGGTGTTCCAGGACAATTTTCCTGAGTTTTGAATTCGTCCTGATGCAGCCCTTCCTGGGAAACTCGTGCTCGTCCTCTGAGGCTCCGACATGCAGAGACCTCGATGGCAACTGCAGAAATGAAGGGCTGCGTTGAGTTGTCGAGAAGCAAGAACCTAGCCAGCGCCTTATGTTTGGGAGTCAGCAGCTGCTGGACTTTTGCGATTGCTTTCACTGTGCACTGAATGCCAGGACGGCATGTGCACGTTACAACAACGAGCTGGGCAAGAGTAATCGAAAGATCACGGCCGTCAGAAAGCAGCTTATATATTGCCCTGGAAAGGGCAGTGTTTTTGGAGTGTGCAGTAAAATCGTGTTTCTGGACAAGGGAGGCATAAGTGCGCTGCGCTCTTAAGCTATCTCCCTGCGAGACACACTGCCAAAGCTTTTCGCTATGATGCAGTCTAATGCAGACGCAGACTACGGCTCTCCGGAGCTGTCCGAAGCCAAGCGCCGGTCGCCGGCGTCTTTCGGCTGAAGCAGCGCTTCGGAGCGTACGGCTGTTGTGTGCGCGAAGCAGCCGCTTCTCCTGCTCCGGGAGCCGGACAGAGCGGTAGCTTGTACGAGGGCGAAGAACGAAGCCGCAGAGCACCGGGCTTCTGCGCGCACCCTAAGGACTGCTAGAGGACCCTGGTGGCCGCTCGCCTGCCCCTTCAATTCCATTCTAGCATACTTATGGAAGGTGTTCCAGGACAATTTTCCTGAGTTTTGAATTCGTCCTGATGCAGCCCTTCCTGGGAAACTCGTGCTCGTCCTCTGAGACTCCCACATGCAGAGACCTCGATGGCAACTGCAGAAATGAAGGGCTGCGTTGAGTTGTCGAGAAGCAAGAACCTAGCCAGCGCCTTATGTTTGGGAGTCAGCAGCTGCTGGACTTTTGCGATTGCTTTCACTGTGCACTGAATGCCAGGACGGCATGTGCACGTTAAAACAACGAGCTGGGCAAGAGTAATCGAAAGATCACGGCCGTCAGAAAGCAGCTTATATATTGCCCTGGAAAGAGCAGTGTTTTTGGAGTGTGCAGTAAAATCGTGTTTCTGGACAAGGGAGGCATAAGTGCGCTGCGCTCCTAAGCTATCTCTCTGCGAGACACACTGCCGAAGCTTTTCGCTATCATGCAGTCTAGTGCAGACGCACACTCCGGTTCTCCGGAGCTGTCCGAAGCCAAGCGCCGGTCGCCGGCGTCTTTCGGCTGAAGCAGCGCTTCGGAGCGTACGGCTGTTGTGTGCGCGAAGCAGCCGCTTCTCCTGCTCCGGGAGCCGGACAGAGCGGTAGCTTGTAGGAGGGCGAAGAACGAAGCCGCAGAGCACCGGGCTTCTGCGCGCACCCTAAGGACTGCTAGAGGACCCTGGTGGCCGCTCGCCTGCCCCTTCAATTCTATTCTAGCATACTTATGGAAGGTGTTCCAGGACAATTTTCCTGAGTTTTGAATTCGTCCTGATGCAGCCCTTCCTGGGAAACTCGTGCTCGTCCTCTGAGGCTCCGACATGCAGAGACCTCGATGGCAACTGCAGAAATGAAGGGCTGCGTTGAGTTGTCGAGAAGCAAGAACCTAGCCAGCGCCTTATGTTTGGGAGTCAGCAGCTGCTGGACTTTTGCGATTGCTTTCACTGTGCACTGAATGCCAGGACGGCATGTGCACGTTACAACAACGAGCTGGGCAAGAGTAATCGAAAGATCACGGCCGTCAGAAAGCAGCTTATATATTGCCCTGGAAAGGGCAGTGTTTTTGGAGTGTGCAGTAAAATCGTGTTTCTGGACAAGGGAGGCATAAGTGCGCTGCGCTCTTAAGCTATCTCCCTGCGAGACACACTGCCAAAGCTTTTCGCTATGATGCAGTCTAATGCAGACGCAGACTACGGCTCTCCGGAGCTGTCCGAAGCCAAGCGCCGGTCGCCGGCGTCTTTCGGCTGAAGCAGCGCTTCGGAGCGTACGGCTGTTGTGTGCGCGAAGCAGCCGCTTCTCCTGCTCCGGGAGCCGGACAGAGCGGTAGCTTGTAGGAGGGCGAAGAACGAAGCCGCAGAGCACCGGGCTTCTGCGCGCACCCTAAGGACTGCTAGAGGACCCTGGTGGCCGCTCGCCTGCCCCTTCAATTCCATTCTAGCATACTTATGGAAGGTGTTCCAGGACAATTTTCCTGAGTTTTGAATTCGTCCTGATGCAGCCCTTCCTGGGAAACTCGTGCTCGTCCTCTGAGGCTCCGACATGCAGAGACCTCGATGGCAACTGCAGAAATGAAGGGCTGCGTTGAGTTGTCGAGAAGCAAGAACCTAGCCAGCGCCTTATGTTTGGGAGTCAGCAGCTGCTGGACTTTTGCGATTGCTTTCACTGTGCACTGAATGCCAGGACGGCATGTGCACGTTAAAACAACGAGCTGGGCAAGAGTAATCGAAAGATCACGGCCGTCAGAAAGCAGCTTATATATTGCCCTGGAAAGGGCAGTGTTTTTGGAGTGTGCAGTAAAATCGTGTTTCTGGACAAGGGAGGCATAAGTGCGCTGCGCTCCTAAGCTATCTCCCTGCGAGACACACTGCCGAAGCTTTTCGCTATCATGCAGTCTAGTGCAGACGCACTCTACGGCTCTCCGGTGCTGTCCGAAGCCAAGCGCCGGTCGCCGGCGTCTTTCGGCTGAAGCAGCGCTTCGGAGCGTACGGCTGTTGTGTGCGCGAAGCAGCCGCTTCTCCTGCTCCGGGAGCCGGACAGAGCGGTAGCTTGTACGAGGGCGAAGAACGAAGCCGCAGAGCACCGGGCTTCTGCGCGCACCCTAAGGACTGCTAGAGGACCCTGGTGGCCGCTCGCCTGCCCCTTCAATTCTATTCTAGCATACTTATGGAAGGTGTTCCAGGACAATTTTCCTGAGTTTTGAATTCGTCCTGATGTAGCCCCTCCTGGGAAACTCCTGCTCGTCCTCTGAGTCTCCGACATGCAGAGACCTCGATGGCAACTGCAGAAATGAAGGGCTGCGTTGAGTTGTCGAGAAGCAAGAACCTAGCCAGCGCCTTATGTTTGGGAGTCAGCAGCTGCTGGACTTTTGCGATTGCTTTCACTGTGCACTGAATGCCAGGACGGCATGTGCACGTTAAAACAACGAGCTGGGCAAGAGTAATCGAAAGATCACGGCCGTCAGAAAGCAGCTTATATATTGCCCTGGAAAGAGCAGTGTTTTTGGAGTGTGCAGTAAAATCGTGTTTCTGGACAAGGGAGGCATAAGTGCGCTGCGCTCCTAAGCTATCTCTCTGCGAGACACACTGCCGAAGCTTTTCGCTATCATGCAGTCTAGTGCAGACGCACACTCCGGTTCTCCGGTGCTGTCCGAAGCCAAGCGCCGGTCGCCGGCGTCTTTCGGCTGAAGCAGCGCTTCGGAGCGTACGGCTGTTGTGTGCGCGAAGCAGCCGCTTCTCCTGCTCCGGGAGCCGGACAGAGCGGTAGCTTGTACGAGGGCGAAGAACGAAGCCGCAGAGCACCGGGCTTCTGCGCGCACCCTAAGGACTGCTAGAGGACCCTGGTGGCCGCTCGCCTGCCCCTTCAATTCTATTCTAGCATACTTATGGAAGGTGTTCCAGGACAATTTTCCTGAGTTTTGAATTCGTCCTGATGCAGCCCTTCCTGGGAAACTCGTGCTCGTCCTCTGAGGCTCCGACATGCAGAGACCTCGATGGCAACTGCAGAAATGAAGGGCTGCGTTGAGTTGTCGAGAAGCAAGAACCTAGCCAGCGCCTTATGTTTGGGAGTCAGCAGCTGCTGGACTTTTGCGATTGCTTTCACTGTGCACTGAATGCCAGGACGGCATGTGCACGTTACAACAACGAGCTGGGCAAGAGTAATCGAAAGATCACGGCCGTCAGAAAGCAGCTTATATATTGCCCTGGAAAGGGCAGTGTTTTTGGAGTGTGCAGTAAAATCGTGTTTCTGGACAAGGGAGGCATAAGTGCGCTGCGCTCTTAAGCTATCTCCCTGCGAGACACACTGCCAAAGCTTTTCGCTATGATGCAGTCTAATGCAGACGCAGACTACGGCTCTCCGGAGCTGTCCGAAGCCAAGCGCCGGTCGCCGGCGTCTTTCGGCTGAAGCAGCGCTTCGGAGCGTACGGCTGTTGTGTGCGCGAAGCAGCCGCTTCTCCTGCTCCGGGAGCCGGACAGAGCGGTAGCTTGTACGAGGGCGAAGAACGAAGCCGCACCGGGCTTCTGCGCGCACCCTAAGGACTGCTAGAGGACCCTGGTGGCCGCTCGCCTGCCCCTTCAATTCTATTCTAGCATACTTATGGAAGGTGTTCCAGGACAATTTTCCTGAGTTTTGAATTCGTCCTGATGCAGCCCTTCCTGGGAAACTCCTGCTCATCCTCTGAGGCTCCGACATGCAGAGACCTCGATGGCAACTGCAGAAATGAAGGGCTGCGTTGAGTTGTCGAGAAGCAAGAACCTAGCCAGCGCCTTATGTTTGGGAGTCAGCAGCTGCTGGACTTTTGCGATTGCTTTCACTGTGCACTGAATGCCAGGACGGCATGTGCACGTTACAACAACGAGCTGGGCAAGAGTAATCGAAAGATCACGGCCGTCAGAAAGCAGCTTATATATTGCCCTGGAAAGGGCAGTGTTTTTGGAGTGTGCAGTAAAATCGTGTTTCTGGACAAGGGAGGCATAAGTGCGCTGCGCTCTTAAGCTATCTCCCTGCGAGACACACTGCCAAAGCTTTTCGCTATGATGCAGTCTAATGCAGACGCAGACTACGGCTCTCCGGAGCTGTCCGAAGCCAAGCGCCGGTCGCCGGCGTCTTTCGGCTGAAGCAGCGCTTCGGAGCGTACGGCTGTTGTGTGCGCGAAGCAGCCGCTTCTCCTGCTCCGGGAGCCGGACAGAGCGGTAGCTTGTACGAGGGCGAAGAACGAAGCCGCAGAGCACCGGGCTTCTGCGCGCACCCTAAGGACTGCTAGAGGACCCTGGTGGCCGCTCGCCTGCCCCTTCAATTCCATTCTAGCATACTTATGGAAGGTGTTCCAGGACAATTTTCCTGAGTTTTGAATTCGTCCTGATGCAGCCCTTCCTGGGAAACTCGTGCTCGTCCTCTGAGACTCCCACATGCAGAGACCTCGATGGCAACTGCAGAAATGAAGGGCTGCGTTGAGTTGTCGAGAAGCAAGAACCTAGCCAGCGCCTTATGTTTGGGAGTCAGCAGCTGCTGGACTTTTGCGATTGCTTTCACTGTGCACTGAATGCCAGGACGGCATGTGCACGTTACAACAACGAGCTGGGCAAGAGTAATCGAAAGATCACGGCCGTCAGAAAGCAGCTTATATATTGCCCTGGAAAGAGCAGTGTTTTTGGAGTGTGCAGTAAAATCGTGTTTCTGGACAAGGGAGGCATAAATGCGCTGCGCTCTTAAGCTATCTCCCTGCGAGACACACTGCCGAAGCTTTTCGCTATCATGCAGTCTAGTGCAGACGCACTCTACGGCTCTCCGGTGCTGTCCGAAGCCAAGCGCCGGTCGCCGGCGTCTTTCGGCTGAAGCAGCGCTTCGGAGCGTACGGCTGTTGTGTGCGCGAAGCAGCCGCTTCTCCTGCTCCGGGAGCCGGACAGAGCGGTAGCTTGTACGAGGGCGAAGAACGAAGCCGCAGAGCACCGGGCTTCTGCGCGCACCCTAAGGACTGCTAGAGGACCCTGGTGGCCGCTCGCCTGCCCCTTCAATTCTATTCTAGCATACTTATGGAAGGTGTTCCAGGACAATTTTCCTGAGTTTTGAATTCGTCCTGATGCAGCCCTTCCTGGGAAACTCCTGCTCGTCCTCTGAGGCTCCGACATGCAGAGACCTCGATGGCAACTGCAGAAATGAAGGGCTGCGTTGAGTTGTCGAGAAGCAAGAACCTAGCCAGCGCCTTATGTTTGGGAGTCAGCAGCTGCTGGACTTTTGCGATTGCTTTCACTGTGCACTGAATGCCAGGACGGCATGTGCACGTTACAACAACGAGCTGGGCAAGAGTAATCGAAAGATCACGGCCGTCAGAAAGCAGCTTATATATTGCCCTGGAAAGGGCAGTGTTTTTGGAGTGTGCAGTAAAATCGTGTTTCTGGACAAGGGAGGCATAAGTGCGCTGCGCTCTTAAGCTATCTCCCTGCGAGACACACTGCCGAAGCTTTTCGCTATCATGCAGTCTAGTGCAGACGCACTCTACGGCTCTCCGGTGCTGTCCGAAGCCAAGCGCCGGTCGCCGGCGTCTTTCGGCTGAAGCAGCGCTTCGGAGCGTACGGCTGTTGTGTGCGCGAAGCAGCCGCTTCTCCTGCTCCGGGAGCCGGACAGAGCGGTAGCTTGTACGAGGGCGAAGAACGAAGCCGCAGAGCACCGGGCTTCTGCGCGCACCCTAAGGACTGCTAGAGGACCCTGGTGGCCGCTCGCCTGCCCCTTCAATTCTATTCTAGCATACTTATGGAAGGTGTTCCAGGACAATTTTCCTGAGTTTTGAATTCGTCCTGATGTAGCCCCTCCTGGGAAACTCCTGCTCGTCCTCTGAGTCTCCGACATGCAGAGACCTCGATGGCAACTGCAGAAATGAAGGGCTGCGTTGAGTTGTCGAGAAGCAAGAACCTAGCCAGCGCCTTGTGTTTGGGAGTCAGCAGCTGCTGGACTTTTGCGATTGCTTTCACTGTGCACTGAATGCCAGGACGGCATGTGCACGTTAAAACAACGAGCTGGGCAAGAGTAATCGAAAGATCACGGCCGTCAGAAAGCAGCTTATATATTGCCCTGGAAAGAGCAGTGTTTTTGGAGTGTGCAGTAAAATCGTGTTTCTGGACAAGGGAGGCATAAGTGCGCTGCGCTCCTAAGCTATCTCTCTGCGAGACACACTGCCGAAGCTTTTCGCTATCATGCAGTCTAGTGCAGACGCACACTCCGGTTCTCCGGAGCTGTCCGAAGCCAAGCGCCGGTCGCCGGCGTCTTTCGGCTGAAGCAGCGCTTCGGAGCGTACGGCTGTTGTGTGCGCGAAGCAGCCGCTTCTCCTGCTCCGGGAGCCGGACAGAGCGGTAGCTTGTAGGAGGGCGAAGAACGAAGCCGCAGAGCACCGGGCTTCTGCGCGCACCCTAAGGACTGCTAGAGGACCCTGGTGGCCGCTCGCCTGCCCCTTCAATTCCATTCTAGCATACTTATGGAAGGTGTTCCAGGACAATTTTCCTGAGTTTTGAATTCGTCCTGATGCAGCCCTTCCTGGGAAACTCGTGCTCGTCCTCTGAGGCTCCGACATGCAGAGACCTCGATGGCAACTGCAGAAATGAAGGGCTGCGTTGAGTTGTCGAGAAGCAAGAACCTAGCCAGCGCCTTATGTTTGGGAGTCAGCAGCTGCTGGACTTTTGCGATTGCTTTCACTGTGCACTGAATGCCAGGACGGCATGTGCACGTTACAACAACGAGCTGGGCAAGACTAATCGAAAGATCACGGCCGTCAGAAAGCAGCTTATATATTCCCCGGAAAGGGCAGTGTTTTTGGAGTGTGCAGTAAAATCGTGTTTCTGGACAAGGGAGGCATAAGTGCGCTGCGCTCTTAAGCTATCTCCCTGCGAGACACACTGCCAAAGCTTTTCGCTATGATGCAGTCTAATGCAGACGCAGACTACGGCTCTCCGGAGCTGTCCGAAGCCAAGCGCCGGTCGCCGGCGTCTTTCGGCTGAAGCAGCGCTTCGGAGCGTACGGCTGTTGTGTGCGCGAAGCAGCCGCTTCTCCTGCTCCGGGAGCCGGACAGAGCGGTAGCTTGTAGGAGGGCGAAGAACGAAGCCGCAGAGCACCGGGCTTCTGCGCGCACCCTAAGGACTGCTAGAGGACCCTGGTGGCCGCTCGCCTGCCCCTTCAATTCTATTCTAGCATACTTATGGAAGGTGTTCCAGGACAATTTTCCTGAGTTTTGAATTCGTCCTGATGCAGCCCTTCCTGGGAAACTCGTGCTCCTCCTCTGAGGCTCCGACATGCAGAGACCTCGATGGCAACTGCAGAAATGAAGGGCTGCGTTGAGTTGTCGAGAAGCAAGAACCTAGCCAGCGCCTTATGTTTGGGAGTCAGCAGCTGCTGGACTTTTGCGATTGCTTTCACTGTGCACTGAATGCCAGGACGGCATGTGCACGTTACAACAACGAGCTGGGCAAGAGTAATCGAAAGATCACGGCCGTCAGAAAGCAGCTTATATATTGCCCTGGAAAGGGCAGTGTTTTAGGAGTGTGCAGTAA
This sequence comes from Lonchura striata, assembly GCF_050655825.1. Classification (NCBI taxonomy): domain Eukaryota; kingdom Metazoa; phylum Chordata; class Aves; order Passeriformes; family Estrildidae; genus Lonchura; species Lonchura striata. The sequence continues at coordinate 1,494,768 of NC_140707.1, forward strand.
AATCGTGTTTCTGGACAAGGGAGGCATAAGTGCGCTGCGCTCTTAAGCTATCTCCCTGCGAGACACACTGCCAAAGCTTTTCGCTATGATGCAGTCTAATGCAGACGCAGACTACGGCTCTCCGGAGCTGTCCGAAGCCAAGCGCCGGTCGCCGGCGTCTTTCGGCTGAAGCAGCGCTTCGGAGCGTACGGCTGTTGTGTGCGCGAAGCAGCCGCTTCTCCTGCTCCGGGAGCCGGACAGAGCGGTAGCTTGTAGGAGGGCGAAGAACGAAGCCGCAGAGCACCGGGCTTCTGCGCGCACCCTAAGGACTGCTAGAGGACCCTGGTGGCCGCTCGCCTGCCCCTTCAATTCCATTCTAGCATACTTATGGAAGGTGTTCCAGGACAATTTTCCTGAGTTTTGAATTCGTCCTGATGCAGCCCTTCCTGGGAAACTCGTGCTCGTCCTCTGAGGCTCCGACATGCAGAGACCTCGATGGCAACTGCAGAAATGAAGGGCTGCGTTGAGTTGTCGAGAAGCAAGAACCTAGCCAGCGCCTTATGTTTGGGAGTCAGCAGCTGCTGGACTTTTGCGATTGCTTTCACTGTGCACTGAATGCCAGGACGGCATGTGCACGTTACAACAACGAGCTGGGCAAGAGTAATCGAAAGATCACGGCCGTCAGAAAGCAGCTTATATATTGCCCTGGAAAGGGCAGTGTTTTTGGAGTGTGCAGTAAAATCGTGTTTCTGGACAAGGGAGGCATAAGTGCGCTGCGCTCTTAAGCTATCTCCCTGCGAGACACACTGCCAAAGCTTTTCGCTATGATGCAGTCTAATGCAGACGCAGACTACGGCTCTCCGGAGCTGTCCGAAGCCAAGCGCCGGTCGCCGGCGTCTTTCGGCTGAAGCAGCGCTTCGGAGCGTACGGCTGTTGTGTGCGCGAAGCAGCCGCTTCTCCTGCTCCGGGAGCCGGACAGAGCGGTAGCTTGTAGGAGGGCGAAGAACGAAGCCGCAGAGCACCGGGCTTCTGCGCGCACCCTAAGGACTGCTAGAGGACCCTGGTGGCCGCTCGCCTGCCCCTTCAATTCTATTCTAGCATACTTATGGAAGGTGTTCCAGGACAATTTTCCTGAGTTTTGAATTCGTCCTGATGTAGCCCCTCCTGGGAAACTCCTGCTCGTCCTCTGAGTCTCCGACATGCAGAGACCTCGATGGCAACTGCAGAAATGAAGGGCTGCGTTGAGTTGTCGAGAAGCAAGAACCTAGCCAGCGCCTTATGTTTGGGAGTCAGCAGCTGCTGGACTTTTGCGATTGCTTTCACTGTGCACTGAATGCCAGGACGGCATGTGCACGTTAAAACAACGAGCTGGGCAAGAGTAATCGAAAGATCACGGCCGTCAGAAAGCAGCTTATATATTGCCCTGGAAAGAGCAGTGTTTTTGGAGTGTGCAGTAAAATCGTGTTTCTGGACAAGGGAGGCATAAGTGCGCTGCGCTCCTAAGCTATCTCCCTGCGAGACACACTGCCGAAGCTTTTCGCTATCATGCAGTCTAGTGCAGACGCACACTCCGGTTCTCCGGAGCTGTCCGAAGCCAAGCGCCGGTCGCCGGCGTCTTTCGGCTGAAGCAGCGCTTCGGAGCGTACGGCTGTTGTGTGCGCGAAGCAGCCGCTTCTCCTGCTCCGGGAGCCGGACAGAGCGGTAGCTTGTACGAGGGCGAAGAACGAAGCCGCAGAGCACCGGGCTTCTGCGCGCACCCTAAGGACTGCTAGAGGACCCTGGTGGCCGCTCGCCTGCCCCTTCAATTCTATTCTAGCATACTTATGGAAGGTGTTCCAGGACAATTTTCCTGAGTTTTGAATTCGTCCTGATGCAGCCCTTCCTGGGAAACTCCTGCTCGTCCTCTGAGGCTCCGACATGCAGAGACCTCGATGGCAACTGCAGAAATGAAGGGCTGCGTTGAGTTGTCGAGAAGCAAGAACCTAGCCAGCGCCTTATGTTTGGGAGTCAGCAGCTGCTGGACTTTTGCGATTGCTTTCACTGTGCACTGAATGCCAGGACGGCATGTGCACGTTACAACAACGAGCTGGGCAAGAGTAATCGAAAGATCACGGCCGTCAGAAAGCAGCTTATATATTGCCCTGGAAAGGGCAGTGTTTTTGGAGTGTGCAGTAAAATCGTGTTTCTGGACAAGGGAGGCATAAGTGCGCTGCGCTCTTAAGCTATCTCCCTGCGAGACACACTGCCAAAGCTTTTCGCTATGATGCAGTCTAATGCAGACGCAGACTACGGCTCTCCGGAGCTGTCCGAAGCCAAGCGCCGGTCGCCGGCGTCTTTCGGCTGAAGCAGCGCTTCGGAGCGTACTGCTGTTGTGTGCGCGAAGCAGCCGCTTCTCCTGCTCCGGGAGCCGGACAGAGCGGTAGCTTGTAGGAGGGCGAAGAACGAAGCCGCAGAGCACCGGGCTTCTGCGCGCACCCTAAGGACTGCTAGAGGACCCTGGTGGCCGCTCGCCTGCCCCTTCAATTCTATTCTAGCATACTTATGGAAGGTGTTCCAGGACAATTTTCCTGAGTTTTGAATTCGTCCTGATGCAGCCCTTCCTGGGAAACTCCTGCTCGTCCTCTGAGTCTCCGACATGCAGAGACCTCGATGGCAACTGCAGAAATGAAGGGCTGCGTTGAGTTGTCGAGAAGCAAGAACCTAGCCAGCGCCTTATGTTTGGGAGTCAGCAGCTGCTGGACTTTTGCGATTGCTTTCACTGTGCACTGAATGCCAGGACGGCATGTGCACGTTAAAACAACGAGCTGGGCAAGAGTAATCGAAAGATCACGGCCGTCAGAAAGCAGCTTATATATTGCCCTGGAAAGAGCAGTGTTTTTGGAGTGTGCAGTAAAATCGTGTTTCTGGACAAGGGAGGCATAAGTGCGCTGCGCTCCTAAGCTATCTCCCTGCGAGACACACTGCCGAAGCTTTTCGCTATCATGCAGTCTAGTGCAGACGCACACTCCGGTTCTCCGGAGCTGTCCGAAGCCAAGCGCCGGTCGCCGGCGTCTTTCGGCTGAAGCAGCGCTTCGGAGCGTACGGCTGTTGTGTGCGCGAAGCAGCCGCTTCTCCTGCTCCGGGAGCCGGACAGAGCGGTAGCTTGTAGGAGGGCGAAGAACGAAGCCGCAGAGCACCGGGCTTCTGCGCGCACCCTAAGGACTGCTAGAGGACCCTGGTGGCCGCTCGCCTGCCCCTTCAATTCTATTCTAGCATACTTATGGAAGGTGTTCCAGGACAATTTTCCTGAGTTTTGAATTCGTCCTGATGCAGCCCTTCCTGGGAAACTCGTGCTCGTCCTCTGAGGCTCCGACATGCAGAGACCTCGATGGCAACTGCAGAAATGAAGGGCTGCGTTGAGTTGTCGAGAAGCAAGAACCTAGCCAGCGCCTTATGTTTGGGAGTCAGCAGCTGCTGGACTTTTGCGATTGCTTTCACTGTGCACTGAATGCCAGGACGGCATGTGCACGTTACAACAACGAGCTGGGCAAGAGTAATCGAAAGATCACGGCCGTCAGAAAGCAGCTTATATATTGCCCTGGAAAGGGCAGTGTTTTAGGAGTGTGCAGTAAAATCGTGTTTCTGGACAAGGGAGGCATAAGTGCGCTGCGCTCTTAAGCTATCTCCCTGCGAGACACACTGCCAAAGCTTTTCGCTATGATGCAGTCTAATGCAGACGCAGACTACGGCTCTCCGGAGCTGTCCGAAGCCAAGCGCCGGTCGCCGGCGTCTTTCGGCTGAAGCAGCGCTTCGGAGCGTACGGCTGTTGTGTGCGCGAAGCAGCCGCTTCTCCTGCTCCGGGAGCCGGACAGAGCGGTAGCTTGTAGGAGGGCGAAGAACGAAGCCGCAGAGCACCGGGCTTCTGCGCGCACCCTAAGGACTGCTAGAGGACCCTGGTGGCCGCTCGCCTGCCCCTTCAATTCCATTCTAGCATACTTATGGAAGGTGTTCCAGGACAATTTTCCTGAGTTTTGAATTCGTCCTGATGCAGCCCTTCCTGGGAAACTCGTGCTCGTCCTCTGAGGCTCCGACATGCAGAGACCTCGATGGCAACTGCAGAAATGAAGGGCTGCGTTGAGTTGTCGAGAAGCAAGAACCTAGCCAGCGCCTTATGTTTGGGAGTCAGCAGCTGCTGGACTTTTGCGATTGCTTTCACTGTGCACTGAATGCCAGGACGGCATGTGCACGTTACAACAACGAGCTGGGCAAGAGTAATCGAAAGATCACGGCCGTCAGAAAGCAGCTTATATATTGCCCTGGAAAGGGCAGTGTTTTAGGAGTGTGCAGTAAAATCGTGTTTCTGGACAAGGGAGGCATAAGTGCGCTGCGCTCTTAAGCTATCTCCCTGCGAGACACACTGCCAAAGCTTTTCGCTATGATGCAGTCTAATGCAGACGCAGACTACGGCTCTCCGGAGCTGTCCGAAGCCAAGCGCCGGTCGCCGGCGTCTTTCGGCTGAAGCAGCGCTTCGGAGCGTACGGCTGTTGTGTGCACGAAGCAGCCGCTTCTCCTGCTCCGGGAGCCGGACAGAGCGGTAGCTTGTAGGAGGGCGAAGAACGAAGCCGCAGAGCACCGGGCTTCTGCGCGCACCCTAAGGACTGCTAGAGGACCCTGGTGGCCGCTCGCCTGCCCCTTCAATTCTATTCTAGCATACTTATGGAAGGTGTTCCAGGACAATTTTCCTGAGTTTTGAATTCGTCCTGATGCAGCCCTTCCTGGGAAACTCGTGCTCGTCCTCTGAGGCTCCGACATGCAGAGACCTCGATGGCAACTGCAGAAATGAAGGGCTGCGTTGAGTTGTCGAGAAGCAAGAACCTAGCCAGCGCCTTATGTTTGGGAGTCAGCAGCTGCTGGACTTTTGCGATTGCTTTCACTGTGCACTGAATGCCAGGACGGCATGTGCACGTTACAACAACGAGCTGGGCAAGAGTAATCGAAAGATCACGGCCGTCAGAAAGCAGCTTATATATTGCCCTGGAAAGGGCAGTGTTTTTGGAGTGTGCAGTAAAATCGTGTTTCTGGACAAGGGAGGCATAAGTGCGCTGCGCTCTTAAGCTATCTCCCTGCGAGACACACTGCCGAAGCTTTTCGCTATCATGCAGTCTAGTGCAGACGCACTCTACGGCTCTCCGGTGCTGTCCGAAGCCAAGCGCCGGTCGCCGGCGTCTTTCGGCTGAAGCAGCGCTTCGGAGCGTACGGCTGTTGTGTGCGCGAAGCAGCCGCTTCTCCTGCTCCGGGAGCCGGACAGAGCGGTAGCTTGTAGGAGGGCGAAGAACGAAGCCGCACCGGGCTTCTGCGCGCACCCTAAGGACTGCTAGAGGACCCTGGTGGCCGCTCGCCTGCCCCTTCAATTCTATTCTAGCATACTTATGGAAGGTGTTCCAGGACAATTTTCCTGAGTTTTGAATTCGTCCTGATGCAGCCCTTCCTGGGAAACTCGTGCTCGTCCTCTGAGGCTCCGACATGCAGAGACCTCGATGGCAACTGCAGAAATGAAGGGCTGCGTTGAGTTGTCGAGAAGCAAGAACCTAGCCAGCGCCTTATGTTTGGGAGTCAGCAGCTGCTGGACTTTTGCGATTGCTTTCACTGTGCACTGAATGCCAGGACGGCATGTGCACGTTACAACAACGAGCTGGGCAAGAGTAATCGAAAGATCACGGCCGTCAGAAAGCAGCTTATATATTGCCCTGGAAAGGGCAGTGTTTTTGGAGTGTGCAGTAAAATCGTGTTTCTGGACAAGGGAGGCATAAGTGCGCTGCGCTCTTAAGCTATCTCCCTGCGAGACACACTGCCGAAGCTTTTCGCTATCATGCAGTCTAGTGCAGACGCACACTCCGGCTCTCCGGAGCTGTCCGAAGCCAAGCGCCGGTCGCCGGCGTCTTTCGGCTGAAGCAGCGCTTCGGAGCGTACGGCTGTTGTGTGCGCGAAGCAGCCGCTTCTCCTGCTCCGGGAGCCGGACAGAGCGGTAGCTTGTAGGAGGGCGAAGAACGAAGCCGCAGAGCACCGGGCTTCTGCGCGCACCCTAAGGACTGCTAGAGGACCCTGGTGGCCGCTCGCCTGCCCCTTCAATTCTATTCTAGCATACTTATGGAAGGTGTTCCAGGACAATTTTCCTGAGTTTTGAATTCGTCCTGATGCAGCCCTTCCTGGGAAACTCGTGCTCGTCCTCTGAGGCTCCGACATGCAGAGACCTCGATGGCAACTGCAGAAATGAAGGGCTGCGTTGAGTTGTCGAGAAGCAAGAACCTAGCCAGCGCCTTATGTTTGGGAGTCAGCAGCTGCTGGACTTTTGCGATTGCTTTCACTGTGCACTGAATGCCAGGACGGCATGTGCACGTTACAACAACGAGCTGGGCAAGAGTAATCGAAAGATCACGGCCGTCAGAAAGCAGCTTATATATTGCCCTGGAAAGGGCAGTGTTTTTGGAGTGTGCAGTAAAATCGTGTTTCTGGACAAGGGAGGCATAAGTGCGCTGCGCTCTTAAGCTATCTCCCTGAGAGACACACTGCCGAAGCTTTTCGCTATCATGCAGTCTAGTGCAGACGCACTCTACGGCTCTCCGGTGCTGTCCGAAGCCAAGCGCCGGTCGCCGGCGTCTTTCGGCTGAAGCAGCGCTTCGGAGCGTACGGCTGTTGTGTGCGCGAAGCAGCCGCTTCTCCTGCTCCGGGAGCCGGACAGAGCGGTAGCTTGTACGAGGGCGAAGAACGAAGCCGCACCGGGCTTCTGCGCGCACCCTAAGGACTGCTAGAGGACCCTGGTGGCCGCTCGCCTGCCCCTTCAATTCTATTCTAGCATACTTATGGAAGGTGTTCCAGGACAATTTTCCTGAGTTTTGAATTCGTCCTGATGCAGCCCTTCCTGGGAAACTCGTGCTCGTCCTCTGAGGCTCCGACATGCAGAGACCTCGATGGCAACTGCAGAAATGAAGGGCTGCGTTGAGTTGTCGAGAAGCAAGAACCTAGCCAGCGCCTTATGTTTGGGAGTCAGCAGCTGCTGGACTTTTGCGATTGCTTTCACTGTGCACTGAATGCCAGGACGGCATGTGCACGTTACAACAACGAGCTGGGCAAGAGTAATCGAAAGATCACGGCCGTCAGAAAGCAGCTTATATATTGCCCTGGAAAGGGCAGTGTTTTTGGAGTGTGCAGTAAAATCGTGTTTCTGGACAAGGGAGGCATAAGTGCGCTGCGCTCTTAAGCTATCTCCCTGCGAGACACACTGCCAAAGCTTTTCGCTATGATGCAGTCTAATGCAGACGCAGACTACGGCTCTCCGGAGCTGTCCGAAGCCAAGCGCCGGTCGCCGGCGTCTTTCGGCTGAAGCAGCGCTTCGGAGCGTACGGCTGTTGTGTGCGCGAAGCAGCCGCTTCTCCTGCTCCGGGAGCCGGACAGAGCGGTAGCTTGTACGAGGGCGAAGAACGAAGCCGCAGAGCACCGGGCTTCTGCGCGCACCCTAAGGACTGCTAGAGGACCCTGGTGGCCGCTCGCCTGCCCCTTCAATTCCATTCTAGCATACTTATGGAAGGTGTTCCAGGACAATTTTCCTGAGTTTTGAATTCGTCCTGATGCAGCCCTTCCTGGGAAACTCGTGCTCGTCCTCTGAGACTCCCACATGCAGAGACCTCGATGGCAACTGCAGAAATGAAGGGCTGCGTTGAGTTGTCGAGAAGCAAGAACCTAGCCAGCGCCTTATGTTTGGGAGTCAGCAGCTGCTGGACTTTTGCGATTGCTTTCACTGTGCACTGAATGCCAGGACGGCATGTGCACGTTACAACAACGAGCTGGGCAAGAGTAATCGAAAGATCACGGCCGTCAGAAAGCAGCTTATATATTGCCCTGGAAAGAGCAGTGTTTTTGGAGTGTGCAGTAAAATCGTGTTTCTGGACAAGGGAGGCATAAATGCGCTGCGCTCTTAAGCTATCTCCCTGCGAGACACACTGCCGAAGCTTTTCGCTATCATGCAGTCTAGTGCAGACGCACTCTACGGCTCTCCGGTGCTGTCCGAAGCCAAGCGCCGGTCGCCGGCGTCTTTCGGCTGAAGCAGCGCTTCGGAGCGTACGGCTGTTGTGTGCGCGAAGCAGCCGCTTCTCCTGCTCCGGGAGCCGGACAGAGCGGTAGCTTGTACGAGGGCGAAGAACGAAGCCGCAGAGCACCGGGCTTCTGCGCGCACCCTAAGGACTGCTAGAGGACCCTGGTGGCCGCTCGCCTGCCCCTTCAATTCTATTCTAGCATACTTATGGAAGGTGTTCCAGGACAATTTTCCTGAGTTTTGAATTCGTCCTGATGCAGCCCTTCCTGGGAAACTCCTGCTCGTCCTCTGAGGCTCCGACATGCAGAGACCTCGATGGCAACTGCAGAAATGAAGGGCTGCGTTGAGTTGTCGAGAAGCAAGAACCTAGCCAGCGCCTTATGTTTGGGAGTCAGCAGCTGCTGGACTTTTGCGATTGCTTTCACTGTGCACTGAATGCCAGGACGGCATGTGCACGTTACAACAACGAGCTGGGCAAGAGTAATCGAAAGATCACGGCCGTCAGAAAGCAGCTTATATATTGCCCTGGAAAGGGCAGTGTTTTTGGAGTGTGCAGTAAAATCGTGTTTCTGGACAAGGGAGGCATAAGTGCGCTGCGCTCTTAAGCTATCTCCCTGCGAGACACACTGCCGAAGCTTTTCGCTATCATGCAGTCTAGTGCAGACGCACTCTACGGCTCTCCGGTGCTGTCCGAAGCCAAGCGCCGGTCGCCGGCGTCTTTCGGCTGAAGCAGCGCTTCGGAGCGTACGGCTGTTGTGTGCGCGAAGCAGCCGCTTCTCCTGCTCCGGGAGCCGGACAGAGCGGTAGCTTGTAGGAGGGCGAAGAACGAAGCCGCAGAGCACCGGGCTTCTGCGCGCACCCTAAGGACTGCTAGAGGACCCTGGTGGCCGCTCGCCTGCCCCTTCAATTCTATTCTAGCATACTTATGGAAGGTGTTCCAGGACAATTTTCCTGAGTTTTGAATTCGTCCTGATGCAGCCCTTCCTGGGAAACTCGTGCTCGTCCTCTGAGGCTCCGACATGCAGAGACCTCGATGGCAACTGCAGAAATGAAGGGCTGCGTTGAGTTGTCGAGAAGCAAGAACCTAGCCAGCGCCTTATGTTTGGGAGTCAGCAGCTGCTGGACTTTTGCGATTGCTTTCACTGTGCACTGAATGCCAGGACGGCATGTGCACGTTACAACAACGAGCTGGGCAAGAGTAATCGAAAGATCACGGCCGTCAGAAAGCAGCTTATATATTGCCCTGGAAAGGGCAGTGTTTTAGGAGTGTGCAGTAAAATCGTGTTTCTGGACAAGGGAGGCATAAGTGCGCTGCGCTCTTAAGCTATCTCCCTGCGAGACACACTGCCAAAGCTTTTCGCTATGATGCAGTCTAATGCAGACGCAGACTACGGCTCTCCGGAGCTGTCCGAAGCCAAGCGCCGGTCGCCGGCGTCTTTCGGCTGAAGCAGCGCTTCGGAGCGTACGGCTGTTGTGTGCGCGAAGCAGCCGCTTCTCCTGCTCCGGGAGCCGGACAGAGCGGTAGCTTGTAGGAGGGCGAAGAACGAAGCCGCAGAGCACCGGGCTTCTGCGCGCACCCTAAGGACTGCTAGAGGACCCTGGTGGCCGCTCGCCTGCCCCTTCAATTCCATTCTAGCATACTTATGGAAGGTGTTCCAGGACAATTTTCCTGAGTTTTGAATTCGTCCTGATGCAGCCCTTCCTGGGAAACTCGTGCTCGTCCTCTGAGGCTCCGACATGCAGAGACCTCGATGGCAACTGCAGAAATGAAGGGCTGCGTTGAGTTGTCGAGAAGCAAGAACCTAGCCAGCGCCTTATGTTTGGGAGTCAGCAGCTGCTGGACTTTTGCGATTGCTTTCACTGTGCACTGAATGCCAGGACGGCATGTGCACGTTACAACAACGAGCTGGGCAAGAGTAATCGAAAGATCACGGCCGTCAGAAAGCAGCTTATATATTGCCCTGGAAAGGGCAGTGTTTTTGGAGTGTGCAGTAAAATCGTGTTTCTGGACAAGGGAGGCATAAGTGCGCTGCGCTCTTAAGCTATCTCCCTGCGAGACACACTGCCAAAGCTTTTCGCTATGATGCAGTCTAATGCAGACGCAGACTACGGCTCTCCGGAGCTGTCCGAAGCCAAGCGCCGGTCGCCGGCGTCTTTCGGCTGAAGCAGCGCTTCGGAGCGTACGGCTGTTGTGTGCGCGAAGCAGCCGCTTCTCCTGCTCCGGGAGCCGGACAGAGCGGTAGCTTGTAGGAGGGCGAAGAACGAAGCCGCAGAGCACCGGGCTTCTGCGCGCACCCTAAGGACTGCTAGAGGACCCTGGTGGCCGCTCGCCTGCCCCTTCAATTCTATTCTAGCATACTTATGGAAGGTGTTCCAGGACAATTTTCCTGAGTTTTGAATTCGTCCTGATGTAGCCCCTCCTGGGAAACTCCTGCTCGTCCTCTGAGTCTCCGACATGCAGAGACCTCGATGGCAACTGCAGAAATGAAGGGCTGCGTTGAGTTGTCGAGAAGCAAGAACCTAGCCAGCGCCTTATGTTTGGGAGTCAGCAGCTGCTGGACTTTTGCGATTGCTTTCACTGTGCACTGAATGCCAGGACGGCATGTGCACGTTAAAACAACGAGCTGGGCAAGAGTAATCGAAAGATCACGGCCGTCAGAAAGCAGCTTATATATTGCCCTGGAAAGAGCAGTGTTTTTGGAGTGTGCAGTAAAATCGTGTTTCTGGACAAGGGAGGCATAAGTGCGCTGCGCTCCTAAGCTATCTCCCTGCGAGACACACTGCCGAAGCTTTTCGCTATCATGCAGTCTAGTGCAGACGCACACTCCGGTTCTCCGGAGCTGTCCGAAGCCAAGCGCCGGTCGCCGGCGTCTTTCGGCTGAAGCAGCGCTTCGGAGCGTACGGCTGTTGTGTGCGCGAAGCAGCCGCTTCTCCTGCTCCGGGAGCCGGACAGAGCGGTAGCTTGTACGAGGGCGAAGAACGAAGCCGCAGAGCACCGGGCTTCTGCGCGCACCCTAAGGACTGCTAGAGGACCCTGGTGGCCGCTCGCCTGCCCCTTCAATTCTATTCTAGCATACTTATGGAAGGTGTTCCAGGACAATTTTCCTGAGTTTTGAATTCGTCCTGATGCAGCCCTTCCTGGGAAACTCCTGCTCGTCCTCTGAGGCTCCGACATGCAGAGACCTCGATGGCAACTGCAGAAATGAAGGGCTGCGTTGAGTTGTCGAGAAGCAAGAACCTAGCCAGCGCCTTATGTTTGGGAGTCAGCAGCTGCTGGACTTTTGCGATTGCTTTCACTGTGCACTGAATGCCAGGACGGCATGTGCACGTTACAACAACGAGCTGGGCAAGAGTAATCGAAAGATCACGGCCGTCAGAAAGCAGCTTATATATTGCCCTGGAAAGGGCAGTGTTTTTGGAGTGTGCAGTAAAATCGTGTTTCTGGACAAGGGAGGCATAAGTGCGCTGCGCTCTTAAGCTATCTCCCTGCGAGACACACTGCCAAAGCTTTTCGCTATGATGCAGTCTAATGCAGACGCAGACTACGGCTCTCCGGAGCTGTCCGAAGCCAAGCGCCGGTCGCCGGCGTCTTTCGGCTGAAGCAGCGCTTCGGAGCGTACTGCTGTTGTGTGCGCGAAGCAGCCGCTTCTCCTGCTCCGGGAGCCGGACAGAGCGGTAGCTTGTAGGAGGGCGAAGAACGAAGCCGCAGAGCACCGGGCTTCTGCGCGCACCCTAAGGACTGCTAGAGGACCCTGGTGGCCGCTCGCCTGCCCCTTCAATTCTATTCTAGCATACTTATGGAAGGTGTTCCAGGACAATTTTCCTGAGTTTTGAATTCGTCCTGATGCAGCCCTTCCTGGGAAACTCCTGCTCGTCCTCTGAGTCTCCGACATGCAGAGACCTCGATGGCAACTGCAGAAATGAAGGGCTGCGTTGAGTTGTCGAGAAGCAAGAACCTAGCCAGCGCCTTATGTTTGGGAGTCAGCAGCTGCTGGACTTTTGCGATTGCTTTCACTGTGCACTGAATGCCAGGACGGCATGTGCACGTTAAAACAACGAGCTGGGCAAGAGTAATCGAAAGATCACGGCCGTCAGAAAGCAGCTTATATATTGCCCTGGAAAGAGCAGTGTTTTTGGAGTGTGCAGTAAAATCGTGTTTCTGGACAAGGGAGGCATAAGTGCGCTGCGCTCCTAAGCTATCTCCCTGCGAGACACACTGCCGAAGCTTTTCGCTATCATGCAGTCTAGTGCAGACGCACACTCCGGTTCTCCGGAGCTGTCCGAAGCCAAGCGCCGGTCGCCGGCGTCTTTCGGCTGAAGCAGCGCTTCGGAGCGTACGGCTGTTGTGTGCGCGAAGCAGCCGCTTCTCCTGCTCCGGGAGCCGGACAGAGCGGTAGCTTGTAGGAGGGCGAAGAACGAAGCCGCAGAGCACCGGGCTTCTGCGCGCACCCTAAGGACTGCTAGAGGACCCTGGTGGCCGCTCGCCTGCCCCTTCAATTCTATTCTAGCATACTTATGGAAGGTGTTCCAGGACAATTTTCCTGAGTTTTGAATTCGTCCTGATGCAGCCCTTCCTGGGAAACTCGTGCTCGTCCTCTGAGGCTCCGACATGCAGAGACCTCGATGGCAACTGCAGAAATGAAGGGCTGCGTTGAGTTGTCGAGAAGCAAGAACCTAGCCAGCGCCTTATGTTTGGGAGTCAGCAGCTGCTGGACTTTTGCGATTGCTTTCACTGTGCACTGAATGCCAGGACGGCATGTGCACGTTACAACAACGAGCTGGGCAAGAGTAATCGAAAGATCACGGCCGTCAGAAAGCAGCTTATATATTGCCCTGGAAAGGGCAGTGTTTTAGGAGTGTGCAGTAAAATCGTGTTTCTGGACAAGGGAGGCATAAGTGCGCTGCGCTCTTAAGCTATCTCCCTGCGAGACACACTGCCAAAGCTTTTCGCTATGATGCAGTCTAATGCAGACGCAGACTACGGCTCTCCGGAGCTGTCCGAAGCCAAGCGCCGGTCGCCGGCGTCTTTCGGCTGAAGCAGCGCTTCGGAGCGTACGGCTGTTGTGTGCGCGAAGCAGCCGCTTCTCCTGCTCCGGGAGCCGGACAGAGCGGTAGCTTGTAGGAGGGCGAAGAACGAAGCCGCAGAGCACCGGGCTTCTGCGCGCACCCTAAGGACTGCTAGAGGACCCTGGTGGCCGCTCGCCTGCCCCTTCAATTCCATTCTAGCATACTTATGGAAGGTGTTCCAGGACAATTTTCCTGAGTTTTGAATTCGTCCTGATGCAGCCCTTCCTGGGAAACTCGTGCTCGTCCTCTGAGGCTCCGACATGCAGAGACCTCGATGGCAACTGCAGAAATGAAGGGCTGCGTTGAGTTGTCGAGAAGCAAGAACCTAGCCAGCGCCTTATGTTTGGGAGTCAGCAGCTGCTGGACTTTTGCGATTGCTTTCACTGTGCACTGAATGCCAGGACGGCATGTGCACGTTACAACAACGAGCTGGGCAAGAGTAATCGAAAGATCACGGCCGTCAGAAAGCAGCTTATATATTGCCCTGGAAAGGGCAGTGTTTTAGGAGTGTGCAGTAAAATCGTGTTTCTGGACAAGGGAGGCATAAGTGCGCTGCGCTCTTAAGCTATCTCCCTGCGAGACACACTGCCAAAGCTTTTCGCTATGATGCAGTCTAATGCAGACGCAGACTACGGCTCTCCGGAGCTGTCCGAAGCCAAGCGCCGGTCGCCGGCGTCTTTCGGCTGAAGCAGCGCTTCGGAGCGTACGGCTGTTGTGTGCACGAAGCAGCCGCTTCTCCTGCTCCGGGAGCCGGACAGAGCGGTAGCTTGTAGGAGGGCGAAGAACGAAGCCGCAGAGCACCGGGCTTCTGCGCGCACCCTAAGGACTGCTAGAGGACCCTGGTGGCCGCTCGCCTGCCCCTTCAATTCTATTCTAGCATACTTATGGAAGGTGTTCCAGGACAATTTTCCTGAGTTTTGAATTCGTCCTGATGCAGCCCTTCCTGGGAAACTCGTGCTCGTCCTCTGAGGCTCCGACATGCAGAGACCTCGATGGCAACTGCAGAAATGAAGGGCTGCGTTGAGTTGTCGAGAAGCAAGAACCTAGCCAGCGCCTTATGTTTGGGAGTCAGCAGCTGCTGGACTTTTGCGATTGCTTTCACTGTGCACTGAATGCCAGGACGGCATGTGCACGTTACAACAACGAGCTGGGCAAGAGTAATCGAAAGATCACGGCCGTCAGAAAGCAGCTTATATATTGCCCTGGAAAGGGCAGTGTTTTTGGAGTGTGCAGTAAAATCGTGTTTCTGGACAAGGGAGGCATAAGTGCGCTGCGCTCTTAAGCTATCTCCCTGCGAGACACACTGCCGAAGCTTTTCGCTATCATGCAGTCTAGTGCAGACGCACTCTACGGCTCTCCGGTGCTGTCCGAAGCCAAGCGCCGGTCGCCGGCGTCTTTCGGCTGAAGCAGCGCTTCGGAGCGTACGGCTGTTGTGTGCGCGAAGCAGCCGCTTCTCCTGCTCCGGGAGCCGGACAGAGCGGTAGCTTGTACGAGGGCGAAGAACGAAGCCGCACCGGGCTTCTGCGCGCACCCTAAGGACTGCTAGAGGACCCTGGTGGCCGCTCGCCTGCCCCTTCAATTCTATTCTAGCATACTTATGGAAGGTGTTCCAGGACAATTTTCCTGAGTTTTGAATTCGTCCTGATGCAGCCCTTCCTGGGAAACTCGTGCTCGTCCTCTGAGGCTCCGACATGCAGAGACCTCGATGGCAACTGCAGAAATGAAGGGCTGCGTTGAGTTGTCGAGAAGCAAGAACCTAGCCAGCGCCTTATGTTTGGGAGTCAGCAGCTGCTGGACTTTTGCGATTGCTTTCACTGTGCACTGAATGCCAGGACGGCATGTGCACGTTACAACAACGAGCTGGGCAAGAGTAATCGAAAGATCACGGCCGTCAGAAAGCAGCTTATATATTGCCCTGGAAAGGGCAGTGTTTTTGGAGTGTGCAGTAAAATCGTGTTTCTGGACAAGGGAGGCATAAGTGCGCTGCGCTCTTAAGCTATCTCCCTGCGAGACACACTGCCGAAGCTTTTCGCTATCATGCAGTCTAGTGCAGACGCACACTCCGGCTCTCCGGAGCTGTCCGAAGCCAAGCGCCGGTCGCCGGCGTCTTTCGGCTGAAGCAGCGCTTCGGAGCGTACGGCTGTTGTGTGCACGAAGCAGCCGCTTCTCCTGCTCCGGGAGCCGGACAGAGCGGTAGCTTGTACGAGGGCGAAGAACGAAGCCGCAGAGCACCGGGCTTCTGCGCGCACCCTAAGGACTGCTAGAGGACCCTGGTGGCCGCTCGCCTGCCCCTTCAATTCTATTCTAGCATACTTATGGAAGGTGTTCCAGGACAATTTTCCTGAGTTTTGAATTCGTCCTGATGCAGCCCTTCCTGGGAAACTCGTGCTCGTCCTCTGAGGCTCCGACATGCAGAGACCTCGATGGCAACTGCAGAAATGAAGGGCTGCGTTGAGTTGTCGAGAAGCAAGAACCTAGCCAGCGCCTTATGTTTGGGAGTCAGCAGCTGCTGGACTTTTGCGATTGCTTTCACTGTGCACTGAATGCCAGGACGGCATGTGCACGTTACAACAACGAGCTGGGCAAGAGTAATCGAAAGATCACGGCCGTCAGAAAGCAGCTTATATATTGCCCTGGAAAGGGCAGTGTTTTTGGAGTGTGCAGTAAAATCGTGTTTCTGGACAAGGGAGGCATAAGTGCGCTGCGCTCTTAAGCTATCTCCCTGAGAGACACACTGCCGAAGCTTTTCGCTATCATGCAGTCTAGTGCAGACGCACTCTACGGCTCTCCGGTGCTGTCCGAAGCCAAGCGCCGGTCGCCGGCGTCTTTCGGCTGAAGCAGCGCTTCGGAGCGTACGGCTGTTGTGTGCGCGAAGCAGCCGCTTCTCCTGCTCCGGGAGCCGGACAGAGCGGTAGCTTGTACGAGGGCGAAGAACGAAGCCGCACCGGGCTTCTGCGCGCACCCTAAGGACTGCTAGAGGACCCTGGTGGCCGCTCGCCTGCCCCTTCAATTCTATTCTAGCATACTTATGGAAGGTGTTCCAGGACAATTTTCCTGAGTTTTGAATTCGTCCTGATGCAGCCCTTCCTGGGAAACTCGTGCTCGTCCTCTGAGGCTCCGACATGCAGAGACCTCGATGGCAACTGCAGAAATGAAGGGCTGCGTTGAGTTGTCGAGAAGCAAGAACCTAGCCAGCGCCTTATGTTTGGGAGTCAGCAGCTGCTGGACTTTTGCGATTGCTTTCACTGTGCACTGAATGCCAGGACGGCATGTGCACGTTACAACAACGAGCTGGGCAAGAGTAATCGAAAGATCACGGCCGTCAGAAAGCAGCTTATATATTGCCCTGGAAAGGGCAGTGTTTTTGGAGTGTGCAGTAAAATCGTGTTTCTGGACAAGGGAGGCATAAGTGCGCTGCGCTCTTAAGCTATCTCCCTGCGAGACACACTGCCAAAGCTTTTCGCTATGATGCAGTCTAATGCAGACGCAGACTACGGCTCTCCGGAGCTGTCCGAAGCCAAGCGCCGGTCGCCGGCGTCTTTCGGCTGAAGCAGCGCTTCGGAGCGTACGGCTGTTGTGTGCACGAAGCAGCCGCTTCTCCTGCTCCGGGAGCCGGACAGAGCGGTAGCTTGTAGGAGGGCGAAGAACGAAGCCGCAGAGCACCGGGCTTCTGCGCGCACCCTAAGGACTGCTAGAGGACCCTGGTGGCCGCTCGCCTGCCCCTTCAATTCCATTCTAGCATACTTATGGAAGGTGTTCCAGGACAATTTTCCTGAGTTTTGAATTCGTCCTGATGCAGCCCTTCCTGGGAAACTCGTGCTCGTCCTCTGAGGCTCCGACATGCAGAGACCTCGATGGCAACTGCAGAAATGAAGGGCTGCGTTGAGTTGTCGAGAAGCAAGAACCTAGCCAGCGCCTTATGTTTGGGAGTCAGCAGCTGCTGGACTTTTGCGATTGCTTTCACTGTGCACTGAATGCCAGGACGGCATGTGCACGTTACAACAACGAGCTGGGCAAGAGTAATCGAAAGATCACGGCCGTCAGAAAGCAGCTTATATATTGCCCTGGAAAGGGCAGTGTTTTAGGAGTGTGCAGTAAAATCGTGTTTCTGGACAAGGGAGGCATAAGTGCGCTGCGCTCTTAAGCTATCTCCCTGCGAGACACACTGCCAAAGCTTTTCGCTATGATGCAGTCTAATGCAGACGCAGACTACGGCTCTCCGGAGCTGTCCGAAGCCAAGCGCCGGTCGCCGGCGTCTTTCGGCTGAAGCAGCGCTTCGGAGCGTACTGCTGTTGTGTGCGCGAAGCAGCCGCTTCTCCTGCTCCGGGAGCCGGACAGAGCGGTAGCTTGTAGGAGGGCGAAGAACGAAGCCGCAGAGCACCGGGCTTCTGCGCGCACCCTAAGGACTGCTAGAGGACCCTGGTGGCCGCTCGCCTGCCCCTTCAATTCTATTCTAGCATACTTATGGAAGGTGTTCCAGGACAATTTTCCTGAGTTTTGAATTCGTCCTGATGCAGCCCTTCCTGGGAAACTCCTGCTCGTCCTCTGAGTCTCCGACATGCAGAGACCTCGATGGCAACTGCAGAAATGAAGGGCTGCGTTGAGTTGTCGAGAAGCAAGAACCTAGCCAGCGCCTTATGTTTGGGAGTCAGCAGCTGCTGGACTTTTGCGATTGCTTTCACTGTGCACTGAATGCCAGGACGGCATGTGCACGTTAAAACAACGAGCTGGGCAAGAGTAATCGAAAGATCACGGCCGTCAGAAAGCAGCTTATATATTGCCCTGGAAAGAGCAGTGTTTTTGGAGTGTGCAGTAAAATCGTGTTTCTGGACAAGGGAGGCATAAGTGCGCTGCGCTCCTAAGCTATCTCCCTGCGAGACACACTGCCGAAGCTTTTCGCTATCATGCAGTCTAGTGCAGACGCACACTCCGGTTCTCCGGAGCTGTCCGAAGCCAAGCGCCGGTCGCCGGCGTCTTTCGGCTGAAGCAGCGCTTCGGAGCGTACGGCTGTTGTGTGCGCGAAGCAGCCGCTTCTCCTGCTCCGGGAGCCGGACAGAGCGGTAGCTTGTACGAGGGCGAAGAACGAAGCCGCAGAGCACCGGGCTTCTGCGCGCACCCTAAGGACTGCTAGAGGACCCTGGTGGCCGCTCGCCTGCCCCTTCAATTCCATTCTAGCATACTTATGGAAGGTGTTCCAGGACAATTTTCCTGAGTTTTGAATTCGTCCTGATGCAGCCCTTCCTGGGAAACTCGTGCTCGTCCTCTGAGGCTCCGACATGCAGAGACCTCGATGGCAACTGCAGAAATGAAGGGCTGCGTTGAGTTGTCGAGAAGCAAGAACCTAGCCAGCGCCTTATGTTTGGGAGTCAGCAGCTGCTGGACTTTTGCGATTGCTTTCACTGTGCACTGAATGCCAGGACGGCATGTGCACGTTACAACAACGAGCTGGGCAAGAGTAATCGAAAGATCACGGCCGTCAGAAAGCAGCTTATATATTGCCCTGGAAAGGGCAGTGTTTTAGGAGTGTGCAGTAAAATCGTGTTTCTGGACAAGGGAGGCATAAGTGCTCTGCGCTCTTAAGCTATCTCCCTGCGAGACACACTGCCAAAGCTTTTCGCTATGATGCAGTCTAATGCAGACGCAGACTACGGCTCTCCGGAGCTGTCCGAAGCCAAGCGCCGGTCGCCGGCGTCTTTCGGCTGAAGCAGCGCTTCGGAGCGTACGGCTGTTGTGTGCGCGAAGCAGCCGCTTCTCCTGCTCCGGGAGCCGGACAGAGCGGTAGCTTGTACGAGGGCGAAGAACGAAGCCGCAGAGCACCGGGCTTCTGCGCGCACCCTAAGGACTGCTAGAGGACCCTGGTGGCCGCTCGCCTGCCCCTTCAATTCCATTCTAGCATACTTATGGAAGGTGTTCCAGGACAATTTTCCTGAGTTTTGAATTCGTCCTGATGCAGCCCTTCCTGGGAAACTCGTGCTCCTCCTCTGAGGCTCCGACATGCAGAGACCTCGATGGCAACTGCAGAAATGAAGGGCTGCGTTGAGTTGTCGAGAAGCAAGAACCTAGCCAGCGCCTTATGTTTGGGAGTCAGCAGCTGCTGGACTTTTGCGATTGCTTTCACTGTGCACTGAATGCCAGGACGGCATGTGCACGTTACAACAACGAGCTGGGCAAGAGTAATCGAAAGATCACGGCCGTCAGAAAGCAGCTTATATATTGCCCTGGAAAGAGCAGTGTTTTTGGAGTGTGCAGTAAAATCGTGTTTCTGGACAAGGGAGGCATAAGTGCGCTGCGCTCCTAAGCTATCTCCCTGCGAGACACACTGCCGAAGCTTTTCGCTATCATGCAGTCTAGTGCAGACGCACTCTACGGCTCTCCGGTGCTGTCCGAAGCCAAGCGCCGGTCGCCGGCGTCTTTCGGCTGAAGCAGCGCTTCGGAGCGTACGGCTGTTGTGTGCGCGAAGCAGCCGCTTCTCCTGCTCCGGGAGCCGGACAGAGCGGTAGCTTGTAGGAGGGCGAAGAACGAAGCCGCAGAGCACCGGGCTTCTGCGCGCACCCTAAGGACTGCTAGAGGACCCTGGTGGCCGCTCGCCTGCCCCTTCAATTCTATTCTAGCATACTTATGGAAGGTGTTCCAGGACAATTTTCCTGAGTTTTGAATTCGTCCTGATGTAGCCCCTCCTGGGAAACTCCTGCTCGTCCTCTGAGTCTCCGACATGCAGAGACCTCGATGGCAACTGCAGAAATGAAGGGCTGCGTTGAGTTGTCGAGAAGCAAGAACCTAGCCAGCGCCTTATGTTTGGGAGTCAGCAGCTGCTGGACTTTTGCGATTGCTTTCACTGTGCACTGAATGCCAGGACGGCATGTGCACGTTAAAACAACGAGCTGGGCAAGAGTAATCGAAAGATCACGGCCGTCAGAAAGCAGCTTATATATTGCCCTGGAAAGGGCAGTGTTTTTGGAGTGTGCAGTAAAATCGTGTTTCTGGACAAGGGAGGCATAAGTGCGCTGCGCTCCTAAGCTATCTCTCTGCGAGACACACTGCCGAAGCTTTTCGCTATCATGCAGTCTAGTGCAGACGCACACTCCGGTTCTCCGGTGCTGTCCGAAGCCAAGCGCCGGTCGCCGGCGTCTTTCGGCTGAAGCAGCGCTTCGGAGCGTACGGCTGTTGTGTGCGCGAAGCAGCCGCTTCTCCTGCTCCGGGAGCCGGACAGAGCGGTAGCTTGTACGAGGGCGAAGAACGAAGCCGCAGAGCACCGGGCTTCTGCGCGCACCCTAAGGACTGCTAGAGGACCCTGGTGGCCGCTCGCCTGCCCCTTCAATTCTATTCTAGCATACTTATGGAAGGTGTTCCAGGACAATTTTCCTGAGTTTTGAATTCGTCCTGATGCAGCCCTTCCTGGGAAACTCGTGCTCGTCCTCTGAGGCTCCGACATGCAGAGACCTCGATGGCAACTGCAGAAATGAAGGGCTGCGTTGAGTTGTCGAGAAGCAAGAACCTAGCCAGCGCCTTATGTTTGGGAGTCAGCAGCTGCTGGACTTTTGCGATTGCTTTCACTGTGCACTGAATGCCAGGACGGCATGTGCACGTTACAACAACGAGCTGGGCAAGAGTAATCGAAAGATCACGGCCGTCAGAAAGCAGCTTATATATTGCCCTGGAAAGGGCAGTGTTTTTGGAGTGTGCAGTAAAATCGTGTTTCTGGACAAGGGAGGCATAAGTGCGCTGCGCTCTTAAGCTATCTCCCTGCGAGACACACTGCCAAAGCTTTTCGCTATGATGCAGTCTAATGCAGACGCAGACTACGGCTCTCCGGTGCTGTCCGAAGCCAAGCGCCGGTCGCCGGCGTCTTTCGGCTGAAGCAGCGCTTCGGAGCGTACGGCTGTTGTGTGCGCGAAGCAGCCGCTTCTCCTGCTCCGGGAGCCGGACAGAGCGGTAGCTTGTACGAGGGCGAAGAACGAAGCCGCACCGGGCTTCTGCGCGCACCCTAAGGACTGCTAGAGGACCCTGGTGGCCGCTCGCCTGCCCCTTCAATTCTATTCTAGCATACTTATGGAAGGTGTTCCAGGACAATTTTCCTGAGTTTTGAATTCGTCCTGATGCAGCCCTTCCTGGGAAACTCGTGCTCGTCCTCTGAGGCTCCGACATGCAGAGACCTCGATGGCAACTGCAGAAATGAAGGGCTGCGTTGAGTTGTCGAGAAGCAAGAACCTAGCCAGCGCCTTATGTTTGGGAGTCAGCAGCTGCTGGACTTTTGCGATTGCTTTCACTGTGCACTGAATGCCAGGACGGCATGTGCACGTTACAACAACGAGCTGGGCAAGAGTAATCGAAAGATCACGGCCGTCAGAAAGCAGCTTATATATTGCCCTGGAAAGGGCAGTGTTTTTGGAGTGTGCAGTAAAATCGTGTTTCTGGACAAGGGAGGCATAAGTGCGCTGCGCTCTTAAGCTATCTCCCTGCGAGACACACTGCCAAAGCTTTTCGCTATGATGCAGTCTAATGCAGACGCAGACTACGGCTCTCCGGAGCTGTCCGAAGCCAAGCGCCGGTCGCCGGCGTCTTTCGGCTGAAGCAGCGCTTCGGAGCGTACGGCTGTTGTGTGCGCGAAGCAGCCGCTTCTCCTGCTCCGGGAGCCGGACAGAGCGGTAGCTTGTAGGAGGGCGAAGAACGAAGCCGCAGAGCACCGGGCTTCTGCGCGCACCCTAAGGACTGCTAGAGGACCCTGGTGGCCGCTCGCCTGCCCCTTCAATTCTATTCTAGCATACTTATGGAAGGTGTTCCAGGACAATTTTCCTGAGTTTTGAATTCGTCCTGATGCAGCCCTTCCTGGGAAACTCGTGCTCGTCCTCTGAGGCTCCGACATGCAGAGACCTCGATGGCAACTGCAGAAATGAAGGGCTGCGTTGAGTTGTCGAGAAGCAAGAACCTAGCCAGCGCCTTATGTTTGGGAGTCAGCAGCTGCTGGACTTTTGCGATTGCTTTCACTGTGCACTGAATGCCAGGACGGCATGTGCACGTTACAACAACGAGCTGGGCAAGAGTAATCGAAAGATCACGGCCGTCAGAAAGCAGCTTATATATTGCCCTGGAAAGGGCAGTGTTTTTGGAGTGTGCAGTAAAATCGTGTTTCTGGACAAGGGAGGCATAAGTGCGCTGCGCTCTTAAGCTATCTCCCTGCGAGACACACTGCCAAAGCTTTTCGCTATGATGCAGTCTAATGCAGACGCAGACTACGGCTCTCCGGAGCTGTCCGAAGCCAAGCGCCGGTCGCCGGCGTCTTTCGGCTGAAGCAGCGCTTCGGAGCGTACGGCTGTTGTGTGCGCGAAGCAGCCGCTTCTCCTGCTCCGGGAGCCGGACAGAGCGGTAGCTTGTAGGAGGGCGAAGAACGAAGCCGCAGAGCACCGGGCTTCTGCGCGCACCCTAAGGACTGCTAGAGGACCCTGGTGGCCGCTCGCCTGCCCCTTCAATTCCATTCTAGCATACTTATGGAAGGTGTTCCAGGACAATTTTCCTGAGTTTTGAATTCGTCCTGATGCAGCCCTTCCTGGGAAACTCGTGCTCGTCCTCTGAGGCTCCGACATGCAGAGACCTCGATGGCAACTGCAGAAATGAAGGGCTGCGTTGAGTTGTCGAGAAGCAAGAACCTAGCCAGCGCCTTATGTTTGGGAGTCAGCAGCTGCTGGACTTTTGCGATTGCTTTCACTGTGCACTGAATGCCAGGACGGCATGTGCACGTTACAACAACGAGCTGGGCAAGAGTAATCGAAAGATCACGGCCGTCAGAAAGCAGCTTATATATTGCCCTGGAAAGGGCAGTGTTTTTGGAGTGTGCAGTAAAATCGTGTTTCTGGACAAGGGAGGCATAAGTGCGCTGCGCTCTTAAGCTATCTCCCTGCGAGACACACTGCCAAAGCTTTTCGCTATGATGCAGTCTAATGCAGACGCAGACTACGGCTCTCCGGAGCTGTCCGAAGCCAAGCGCCGGTCGCCGGCGTCTTTCGGCTGAAGCAGCGCTTCGGAGCGTACGGCTGTTGTGTGCGCGAAGCAGCCGCTTCTCCTGCTCCGGGAGCCGGACAGAGCGGTAGCTTGTAGGAGGGCGAAGAACGAAGCCGCAGAGCACCGGGCTTCTGCGCGCACCCTAAGGACTGCTAGAGGACCCTGGTGGCCGCTCGCCTGCCCCTTCAATTCTATTCTAGCATACTTATGGAAGGTGTTCCAGGACAATTTTCCTGAGTTTTGAATTCGTCCTGATGTAGCCCCTCCTGGGAAACTCCTGCTCGTCCTCTGAGTCTCCGACATGCAGAGACCTCGATGGCAACTGCAGAAATGAAGGGCTGCGTTGAGTTGTCGAGAAGCAAGAACCTAGCCAGCGCCTTATGTTTGGGAGTCAGCAGCTGCTGGACTTTTGCGATTGCTTTCACTGTGCACTGAATGCCAGGACGGCATGTGCACGTTAAAACAACGAGCTGGGCAAGAGTAATCGAAAGATCACGGCCGTCAGAAAGCAGCTTATATATTGCCCTGGAAAGAGCAGTGTTTTTGGAGTGTGCAGTAAAATCGTGTTTCTGGACAAGGGAGGCATAAGTGCGCTGCGCTCCTAAGCTATCTCCCTGCGAGACACACTGCCGAAGCTTTTCGCTATCATGCAGTCTAGTGCAGACGCACACTCCGGTTCTCCGGAGCTGTCCGAAGCCAAGCGCCGGTCGCCGGCGTCTTTCGGCTGAAGCAGCGCTTCGGAGCGTACGGCTGTTGTGTGCGCGAAGCAGCCGCTTCTCCTGCTCCGGGAGCCGGACAGAGCGGTAGCTTGTACGAGGGCGAAGAACGAAGCCGCAGAGCACCGGGCTTCTGCGCGCACCCTAAGGACTGCTAGAGGACCCTGGTGGCCGCTCGCCTGCCCCTTCAATTCTATTCTAGCATACTTATGGAAGGTGTTCCAGGACAATTTTCCTGAGTTTTGAATTCGTCCTGATGCAGCCCTTCCTGGGAAACTCGTGCTCGTCCTCTGAGGCTCCGACATGCAGAGACCTCGATGGCAACTGCAGAAATGAAGGGCTGCGTTGAGTTGTCGAGAAGCAAGAACCTAGCCAGCGCCTTATGTTTGGGAGTCAGCAGCTGCTGGACTTTTGCGATTGCTTTCACTGTGCACTGAATGCCAGGACGGCATGTGCACGTTACAACAACGAGCTGGGCAAGAGTAATCGAAAGATCACGGCCGTCAGAAAGCAGCTTATATATTGCCCTGGAAAGGGCAGTGTTTTTGGAGTGTGCAGTAAAATCGTGTTTCTGGACAAGGGAGGCATAAGTGCGCTGCGCTCTTAAGCTATCTCCCTGCGAGACACACTGCCAAAGCTTTTCGCTATGATGCAGTCTAATGCAGACGCAGACTACGGCTCTCCGGAGCTGTCCGAAGCCAAGCGCCGGTCGCCGGCGTCTTTCGGCTGAAGCAGCGCTTCGGAGCGTACGGCTGTTGTGTGCGCGAAGCAGCCGCTTCTCCTGCTCCGGGAGCCGGACAGAGCGGTAGCTTGTACGAGGGCGAAGAACGAAGCCGCAGAGCACCGGGCTTCTGCGCGCACCCTAAGGACTGCTAGAGGACCCTGGTGGCCGCTCGCCTGCCCCTTCAATTCTATTCTAGCATACTTATGGAAGGTGTTCCAGGACAATTTTCCTGAGTTTTGAATTCGTCCTGATGCAGCCCTTCCTGGGAAACTCGTGCTCGTCCTCTGAGGCTCCGACATGCAGAGACCTCGATGGCAACTGCAGAAATGAAGGGCTGCGTTGAGTTGTCGAGAAGCAAGAACCTAGCCAGCGCCTTATGTTTGGGAGTCAGCAGCTGCTGGACTTTTGCGATTGCTTTCACTGTGCACTGAATGCCAGGACGGCATGTGCACGTTACAACAACGAGCTGGGCAAGAGTAATCGAAAGATCACGGCCGTCAGAAAGCAGCTTATATATTGCCCTGGAAAGGGCAGTGTTTTAGGAGTGTGCAGTAAAATCGTGTTTCTGGACAAGGGAGGCATAAGTGCGCTGCGCTCCTAAGCTATCTCCCTGCGTGACACACTGCCGAAGCTTTTCGCTATCATGCAGTCTAGTGCAGACGCACACTCCGGTTCTCCGGAGCTGTCCGAAGCCAAGCGCCGGTCGCCTGCGTCTTTCGGCTGAAGCAGCGCTTCGGAGCGTACGGCTGTTGTGTGCGCGAAGCAGCCGCTTCTCCTGCTCCGGGAGCCGGACAGAGCGGTAGCTTGTACGAGGGCGAAGAACGAAGCCGCAGAGCACCGGGCTTCTGCGCGCACCCTAAGGACTGCTAGAGGACCCTGGTGGCCGCTCGCCTGCCCCTTCAATTCTATTCTAGCATACTTATGGAAGGTGTTCCAGGACAATTTTCCTGAGTTTTGAATTCGTCCTGATGTAGCCCCTCCTGGGAAACTCCTGCTCGTCCTCTGAGTCTCCGACATGCAGAGACCTCGATGGCAACTGCAGAAATGAAGGGCTGCGTTGAGTTGTCGAGAAGCAAGAACCTAGCCAGCGCCTTATGTTTGGGAGTCAGCAGCTGCTGGACTTTTGCGATTGCTTTCACTGTGCACTGAATGCCAGGACGGCATGTGCACGTTACAACAACGAGCTGGGCAAGAGTAATCGAAAGATCACGGCCGTCAGAAAGCAGCTTATATATTGCCCTGGAAAGGGCAGTGTTTTAGGAGTGTGCAGTAAAATCGTGTTTCTGGACAAGGGAGGCATAAGTGCGCTGCGCTCTTAAGCTATCTCCCTGCGAGACACACTGCCAAAGCTTTTCGCTATGATGCAGTCTAATGCAGACGCAGACTACGGCTCTCCGGAGCTGTCCGAAGCCAAGCGCCGGTCGCCGGCGTCTTTCGGCTGAAGCAGCGCTTCGGAGCGTACGGCTGTTGTGTGCGCGAAGCAGCCGCTTCTCCTGCTCCGGGAGCCGGACAGAGCGGTAGCTTGTACGAGGGCGAAGAACGAAGCCGCAGAGCACCGGGCTTCTGCGCGCACCCTAAGGACTGCTAGAGGACCCTGGTGGCCGCTCGCCTGCCCCTTCAATTCCATTCTAGCATACTTATGGAAGGTGTTCCAGGACAATTTTCCTGAGTTTTGAATTCGTCCTGATGCAGCCCTTCCTGGGAAACTCGTGCTCGTCCTCTGAGGCTCCGACATGCAGAGACCTCGATGGCAACTGCAGAAATGAAGGGCTGCGTTGAGTTGTCGAGAAGCAAGAACCTAGCCAGCGCCTTATGTTTGGGAGTCAGCAGCTGCTGGACTTTTGCGATTGCTTTCACTGTGCACTGAATGCCAGGACGGCATGTGCACGTTACAACAACGAGCTGGGCAAGAGTAATCGAAAGATCACGGCCGTCAGAAAGCAGCTTATATATTGCCCTGGAAAGGGCAGTGTTTTAGGAGTGTGCAGTAAAATCGTGTTTCTGGACAAGGGAGGCTTAAGTGCGCTGCGCTCTTAAGCTATCTCCCTGCGAGACACACTGCCAAAGCTTTTCGCTATGATGCAGTCTAATGCAGACGCAGACTACGGCTCTCCGGAGCTGTCCGAAGCCAAGCGCCGGTCGCCGGCGTCTTTCGGCTGAAGCAGCGCTTCGGAGCGTACGGCTGTTGTGTGCACGAAGCAGCCGCTTCTCCTGCTCCGGGAGCCGGACAGAGCGGTAGCTTGTAGGAGGGCGAAGAACGAAGCCGCAGAGCACCGGGCTTCTGCGCGCACCCTAAGGACTGCTAGAGGACCCTGGTGGCCGCTCGCCTGCCCCTTCAATTCCATTCTAGCATACTTATGGAAGGTGTTCCAGGACAATTTTCCTGAGTTTTGAATTCGTCCTGATGCAGCCCTTCCTGGGAAACTCGTGCTCGTCCTCTGAGGCTCCGACATGCAGAGACCTCGATGGCAACTGCAGAAATGAAGGGCTGCGTTGAGTTGTCGAGAAGCAAGAACCTAGCCAGCGCCTTATGTTTGGGAGTCAGCAGCTGCTGGACTTTTGCGATTGCTTTCACTGTGCACTGAATGCCAGGACGGCATGTGCACGTTACAACAACGAGCTGGGCAAGAGTAATCGAAAGATCACGGCCGTCAGAAAGCAGCTTATATATTGCCCTGGAAAGGGCAGTGTTTTTGGAGTGTGCAGTAAAATCGTGTTTCTGGACAAGGGAGGCATAAGTGCGCTGCGCTCTTAAGCTATCTCCCTGCGAGACACACTGCCGAAGCTTTTCGCTATCATGCAGTCTAGTGCAGACGCACTCTACGGCTCTCCGGTGCTGTCCGAAGCCAAGCGCCGGTCGCCGGCGTCTTTCGGCTGAAGCAGCGCTTCGGAGCGTACGGCTGTTGTGTGCGCGAAGCAGCCGCTTCTCCTGCTCCGGGAGCCGGACAGAGCGGTAGCTTGTACGAGGGCGAAGAACGAAGCCGCACCGGGCTTCTGCGCGCACCCTAAGGACTGCTAGAGGACCCTGGTGGCCGCTCGCCTGCCCCTTCAATTCTATTCTAGCATACTTATGGAAGGTGTTCCAGGACAATTTTCCTGAGTTTTGAATTCGTCCTGATGCAGCCCTTCCTGGGAAACTCGTGCTCGTCCTCTGAGGCTCCGACATGCAGAGACCTCGATGGCAACTGCAGAAATGAAGGGCTGCGTTGAGTTGTCGAGAAGCAAGAACCTAGCCAGCGCCTTATGTTTGGGAGTCAGCAGCTGCTGGACTTTTGCGATTGCTTTCACTGTGCACTGAATGCCAGGACGGCATGTGCACGTTACAACAACGAGCTGGGCAAGAGTAATCGAAAGATCACGGCCGTCAGAAAGCAGCTTATATATTGCCCTGGAAAGGGCAGTGTTTTTGGAGTGTGCAGTAAAATCGTGTTTCTGGACAAGGGAGGCATAAGTGCGCTGCGCTCTTAAGCTATCTCCCTGCGAGACACACTGCCGAAGCTTTTCGCTATCATGCAGTCTAATGCAGACGCAGACTACGGCTCTCCGGAGCTGTCCGAAGCCAAGCGCCGGTCGCCGGCGTCTTTCGGCTGAAGCAGCGCTTCGGAGCGTACGGCTGTTGTGTGCACGAAGCAGCCGCTTCTCCTGCTCCGGGAGCCGGACAGAGCGGTAGCTTGTACGAGGGCGAAGAACGAAGCCGCAGAGCACCGGGCTTCTGCGCGCACCCTAAGGACTGCTAGAGGACCCTGGTGGCCGCTCGCCTGCCCCTTCAATTCCATTCTAGCATACTTATGGAAGGTGTTCCAGGACAATTTTCCTGAGTTTTGAATTCGTCCTGATGCAGCCCTTCCTGGGAAACTCGTGCTCGTCCTCTGAGGCTCCGACATGCAGAGACCTCGATGGCAACTGCAGAAATGAAGGGCTGCGTTGAGTTGTCGAGAAGCAAGAACCTAGCCAGCGCCTTATGTTTGGGAGTCAGCAGCTGCTGGACTTTTGCGATTGCTTTCACTGTGCACTGAATGCCAGGACGGCATGTGCACGTTACAACAACGAGCTGGGCAAGAGTAATCGAAAGATCACGGCCGTCAGAAAGCAGCTTATATATTGCCCTGGAAAGGGCAGTGTTTTTGGAGTGTGCAGTAAAATCGTGTTTCTGGACAAGGGAGGCATAAGTGCGCTGCGCTCTTAAGCTATCTCCCTGCGAGACACACTGCCGAAGCTTTTCGCTATCATGCAGTCTAGTGCAGACGCACTCTACGGCTCTCCGGTGCTGTCCGAAGCCAAGCGCCGGTCGCCGGCGTCTTTCGGCTGAAGCAGCGCTTCGGAGCGTACGGCTGTTGTGTGCGCGAAGCAGCCGCTTCTCCTGCTCCGGGAGCCGGACAGAGCGGTAGCTTGTACGAGGGCGAAGAACGAAGCCGCACCGGGCTTCTGCGCGCACCCTAAGGACTGCTAGAGGACCCTGGTGGCCGCTCGCCTGCCCCTTCAATTCTATTCTAGCATACTTATGGAAGGTGTTCCAGGACAATTTTCCTGAGTTTTGAATTCGTCCTGATGCAGCCCTTCCTGGGAAACTCGTGCTCGTCCTCTGAGGCTCCGACATGCAGAGACCTCGATGGCAACTGCAGAAATGAAGGGCTGCGTTGAGTTGTCGAGAAGCAAGAACCTAGCCAGCGCCTTATGTTTGGGAGTCAGCAGCTGCTGGACTTTTGCGATTGCTTTCACTGTGCACTGAATGCCAGGACGGCATGTGCACGTTACAACAACGAGCTGGGCAAGAGTAATCGAAAGATCACGGCCGTCAGAAAGCAGCTTATATATTGCCCTGGAAAGGGCAGTGTTTTTGGAGTGTGCAGTAAAATCGTGTTTCTGGACAAGGGAGGCATAAGTGCGCTGCGCTCTTAAGCTATCTCCCTGCGAGACACACTGCCAAAGCTTTTCGCTATGATGCAGTCTAATGCAGACGCAGACTACGGCTCTCCGGAGCTGTCCGAAGCCAAGCGCCGGTCGCCGGCGTCTTTCGGCTGAAGCAGCGCTTCGGAGCGTACGGCTGTTGTGTGCACGAAGCAGCCGCTTCTCCTGCTCCGGGAGCCGGACAGAGCGGTAGCTTGTACGAGGGCGAAGAACGAAGCCGCAGAGCACCGGGCTTCTGCGCGCACCCTAAGGACTGCTAGAGGACCCTGGTGGCCGCTCGCCTGCCCCTTCAATTCCATTCTAGCATACTTATGGAAGGTGTTCCAGGACAATTTTCCTGAGTTTTGAATTCGTCCTGATGCAGCCCTTCCTGGGAAACTCGTGCTCGTCCTCTGAGGCTCCGACATGCAGAGACCTCGATGGCAACTGCAGAAATGAAGGGCTGCGTTGAGTTGTCGAGAAGCAAGAACCTAGCCAGCGCCTTATGTTTGGGAGTCAGCAGCTGCTGGACTTTTGCGATTGCTTTCACTGTGCACTGAATGCCAGGACGGCATGTGCACGTTACAACAACGAGCTGGGCAAGAGTAATCGAAAGATCACGGCCGTCAGAAAGCAGCTTATATATTGCCCTGGAAAGGGCAGTGTTTTTGGAGTGTGCAGTAAAATCGTGTTTCTGGACAAGGGAGGCATAAGTGCGCTGCGCTCTTAAGCTATCTCCCTGCGAGACACACTGCCAAAGCTTTTCGCTATGATGCAGTCTAATGCAGACGCAGACTACGGCTCTCCGGAGCTGTCCGAAGCCAAGCGCCGGTCGCCGGCGTCTTTCGGCTGAAGCAGCGCTTCGGAGCGTACTGCTGTTGTGTGCGCGAAGCAGCCGCTTCTCCTGCTCCGGGAGCCGGACAGAGCGGTAGCTTGTACGAGGGCGAAGAACGAAGCCGCAGAGCACCGGGCTTCTGCGCGCACCCTAAGGACTGCTAGAGGACCCTGGTGGCCGCTCGCCTGCCCCTTCAATTCTATTCTAGCATACTTATGGAAGGTGTTCCAGGACAATTTTCCTGAGTTTTGAATTCGTCCTGATGCAGCCCTTCCTGGGAAACTCCTGCTCGTCCTCTGAGTCTCCGACATGCAGAGACCTCGATGGCAACTGCAGAAATGAAGGGCTGCGTTGAGTTGTCGAGAAGCAAGAACCTAGCCAGCGCCTTATGTTTGGGAGTCAGCAGCTGCTGGACTTTTGCGATTGCTTTCACTGTGCACTGAATGCCAGGACGGCATGTGCACGTTAAAACAACGAGCTGGGCAAGAGTAATCGAAAGATCACGGCCGTCAGAAAGCAGCTTATATATTGCCCTGGAAAGAGCAGTGTTTTTGGAGTGTGCAGTAAAATCGTGTTTCTGGACAAGGGAGGCATAAGTGCGCTGCGCTCCTAAGCTATCTCCCTGCGAGACACACTGCCGAAGCTTTTCGCTATCATGCAGTCTAGTGCAGACGCACACTCCGGTTCTCCGGAGCTGTCCGAAGCCAAGCGCCGGTCGCCGGCGTCTTTCGGCTGAAGCAGCGCTTCGGAGCGTACGGCTGTTGTGTGCGCGAAGCAGCCGCTTCTCCTGCTCCGGGAGCCGGACAGAGCGGTAGCTTGTACGAGGGCGAAGAACGAAGCCGCAGAGCACCGGGCTTCTGCGCGCACCCTAAGGACTGCTAGAGGACCCTGGTGGCCGCTCGCCTGCCCCTTCAATTCCATTCTAGCATACTTATGGAAGGTCTTCCAGGACAATTTTCCTGAGTTTTGAATTCGTCCTGATGCAGCCCTTCCTGGGAAACTCGTGCTCCTCCTCTGAGGCTCCGACATGCAGAGACCTCGATGGCAACTGCAGAAATGAAGGGCTGCGTTGAGTTGTCGAGAAGCAAGAACCTAGCCAGCGCCTTATGTTTGGGAGTCAGCAGCTGCTGGACTTTTGCGATTGCTTTCACTGTGCACTGAATGCCAGGACGGCATGTGCACGTTACAACAACGAGCTGGGCAAGAGTAATCGAAAGATCACGGCCGTCAGAAAGCAGCTTATATATTGCCCTGGAAAGAGCAGTGTTTTTGGAGTGTGCAGTAAAATCGTGTTTCTGGACAAGGGAGGCATAAGTGCGCTGCGCTCCTAAGCTATCTCCCTGCGAGACACACTGCCGAAGCTTTTCGCTATCATGCAGTCTAGTGCAGACGCACTCTACGGCTCTCCGGTGCTGTCCGAAGCCAAGCGCCGGTCGCCGGCGTCTTTCGGCTGAAGCAGCGCTTCGGAGCGTACGGCTGTTGTGTGCGCGAAGCAGCCGCTTCTCCTGCTCCGGGAGCCGGACAGAGCGGTAGCTTGTACGAGGGCGAAGAACGAAGCCGCAGAGCACCGGGCTTCTGCGCGCACCCTAAGGACTGCTAGAGGACCCTGGTGGCCGCTCGCCTGCCCCTTCAATTCTATTCTAGCATACTTATGGAAGGTGTTCCAGGACAATTTTCCTGAGTTTTGAATTCGTCCTGATGTAGCCCCTCCTGGGAAACTCCTGCTCGTCCTCTGAGTCTCCGACATGCAGAGACCTCGATGGCAACTGCAGAAATGAAGGGCTGCGTTGAGTTGTCGAGAAGCAAGAACCTAGCCAGCGCCTTATGTTTGGGAGTCAGCAGCTGCTGGACTTTTGCGATTGCTTTCACTGTGCACTGAATGCCAGGACGGCATGTGCACGTTAAAACAACGAGCTGGGCAAGAGTAATCGAAAGATCACGGCCGTCAGAAAGCAGCTTATATATTGCCCTGGAAAGGGCAGTGTTTTAGGAGTGTGCAGTAAAATCGTGTTTCTGGACAAGGGAGGCATAAGTGCGCTGCGCTCCTAAGCTATCTCTCTGCGAGACACACTGCCGAAGCTTTTCGCTATCATGCAGTCTAGTGCAGACGCACACTCCGGTTCTCCGGTGCTGTCCGAAGCCAAGCGCCGGTCGCCGGCGTCTTTCGGCTGAAGCAGCGCTTCGGAGCGTACGGCTGTTGTGTGCGCGAAGCAGCCGCTTCTCCTGCTCCGGGAGCCGGACAGAGCGGTAGCTTGTACGAGGGCGAAGAACGAAGCCGCAGAGCACCGGGCTTCTGCGCGCACCCTAAGGACTGCTAGAGGACCCTGGTGGCCGCTCGCCTGCCCCTTCAATTCTATTCTAGCATACTTATGGAAGGTGTTCCAGGACAATTTTCCTGAGTTTTGAATTCGTCCTGATGCAGCCCTTCCTGGGAAACTCGTGCTCGTCCTCTGAGGCTCCGACATGCAGAGACCTCGATGGCAACTGCAGAAATGAAGGGCTGCGTTGAGTTGTCGAGAAGCAAGAACCTAGCCAGCGCCTTATGTTTGGGAGTCAGCAGCTGCTGGACTTTTGCGATTGCTTTCACTGTGCACTGAATGCCAGGACGGCATGTGCACGTTACAACAACGAGCTGGGCAAGAGTAATCGAAAGATCACGGCCGTCAGAAAGCAGCTTATATATTGCCCTGGAAAGGGCAGTGTTTTTGGAGTGTGCAGTAAAATCGTGTTTCTGGACAAGGGAGGCATAAGTGCGCTGCGCTCTTAAGCTATCTCCCTGCGAGACACACTGCCAAAGCTTTTCGCTATGATGCAGTCTAATGCAGACGCAGACTACGGCTCTCCGGTGCTGTCCGAAGCCAAGCGCCGGTCGCCGGCGTCTTTCGGCTGAAGCAGCGCTTCGGAGCGTACGGCTGTTGTGTGCGCGAAGCAGCCGCTTCTCCTGCTCCGGGAGCCGGACAGAGCGGTAGCTTGTACGAGGGCGAAGAACGAAGCCGCACCGGGCTTCTGCGCGCACCCTAAGGACTGCTAGAGGACCCTGGTGGCCGCTCGCCTGCCCCTTCAATTCTATTCTAGCATACTTATGGAAGGTGTTCCAGGACAATTTTCCTGAGTTTTGAATTCGTCCTGATGCAGCCCTTCCTGGGAAACTCGTGCTCGTCCTCTGAGGCTCCGACATGCAGAGACCTCGATGGCAACTGCAGAAATGAAGGGCTGCGTTGAGTTGTCGAGAAGCAAGAACCTAGCCAGCGCCTTATGTTTGGGAGTCAGCAGCTGCTGGACTTTTGCGATTGCTTTCACTGTGCACTGAATGCCAGGACGGCATGTGCACGTTACAACAACGAGCTGGGCAAGAGTAATCGAAAGATCACGGCCGTCAGAAAGCAGCTTATATATTGCCCTGTAAGGGCAGTATTTTTGGAGTGTGCAGTAAAATCGTGTTTCTGGACAAGGGAGGCATAAATGCGCTGCGCTCTTAAGCTATCTCCCTGCGAGACACACTGCCAAAGCTTTTCGCTATGATGCAGTCTAATGCAGACGCAGACTACGGCTCTCCGGAGCTGTCCGAAGCCAAGCGCCGGTCGCCGGCGTCTTTCGGCTGAAGCAGCGCTTCGGAGCGTACGGCTGTTGTGTGCGCGAAGCAGCCGCTTCTCCTGCTCCGGGAGCCGGACAGAGCGGTAGCTTGTACGAGGGCGAAGAACGAAGCCGCACCGGGCTTCTGCGCGCACCCTAAGGACTGCTAGAGGACCCTGGTGGCCGCTCGCCTGCCCCTTCAATTCTATTCTAGCATACTTATGGAAGGTGTTCCAGGACAATTTTCCTGAGTTTTGAATTCGTCCTGATGCAGCCCTTCCTGGGAAACTCGTGCTCGTCCTCTGAGGCTCCGACATGCAGAGACCTCGATGGCAACTGCAGAAATGAAGGGCTGCGTTGAGTTGTCGAGAAGCAAGAACCTAGCCAGCGCCTTATGTTTGGGAGTCAGCAGCTGCTGGACTTTTGCGATTGCTTTCACTGTGCACTGAATGCCAGGACGGCATGTGCACGTTACAACAACGAGCTGGGCAAGAGTAATCGAAAGATCACGGCCGTCAGAAAGCAGCTTATATATTGCCCTGGAAAGGGCAGTGTTTTTGGAGTGTGCAGTAAAATCGTGTTTCTGGACAAGGGAGGCATAAGTGCGCTGCGCTCTTAAGCTATCTCCCTGCGAGACACACTGCCAAAGCTTTTCGCTATGATGCAGTCTAATGCAGACGCAGACTACGGCTCTCCGGAGCTGTCCGAAGCCAAGCGCCGGTCGCCGGCGTCTTTCGGCTGAAGCAGCGCTTCGGAGCGTACGGCTGTTGTGTGCGCGAAGCAGCCGCTTCTCCTGCTCCGGGAGCCGGACAGAGCGGTAGCTTGTACGAGGGCGAAGAACGAAGCCGCAGAGCACCGGGCTTCTGCGCGCACCCTAAGGACTGCTAGAGGACCCTGGTGGCCGCTCGCCTGCCCCTTCAATTCCATTCTAGCATACTTATGGAAGGTGTTCCAGGACAATTTTCCTGAGTTTTGAATTCGTCCTGATGCAGCCCTTCCTGGGAAACTCGTGCTCGTCCTCTGAGACTCCCACATGCAGAGACCTCGATGGCAACTGCAGAAATGAAGGGCTGCGTTGAGTTGTCGAGAAGCAAGAACCTAGCCAGCGCCTTATGTTTGGGAGTCAGCAGCTGCTGGACTTTTGCGATTGCTTTCACTGTGCACTGAATGCCAGGACGGCATGTGCACGTTAAAACAACGAGCTGGGCAAGAGTAATCGAAAGATCACGGCCGTCAGAAAGCAGCTTATATATTGCCCTGGAAAGAGCAGTGTTTTTGGAGTGTGCAGTAAAATCGTGTTTCTGGACAAGGGAGGCATAAGTGCGCTGCGCTCCTAAGCTATCTCCCTGCGAGACACACTGCCGAAGCTTTTCGCTATCATGCAGTCTAGTGCAGACGCACTCTACGGCTCTCCGGTGCTGTCCGAAGCCAAGCGCCGGTCGCCGGCGTCTTTCGGCTGAAGCAGCGCTTCGGAGCGTACGGCTGTTGTGTGCGCGAAGCAGCCGCTTCTCCTGCTCCGGGAGCCGGACAGAGCGGTAGCTTGTAGGAGGGCGAAGAACGAAGCCGCAGAGCACCGGGCTTCTGCGCGCACCCTAAGGACTGCTAGAGGACCCTGGTGGCCGCTCGCCTGCCCCTTCAATTCTATTCTAGCATACTTATGGAAGGTGTTCCAGGACAATTTTCCTGAGTTTTGAATTCGTCCTGATGTAGCCCCTCCTGGGAAACTCCTGCTCGTCCTCTGAGTCTCCGACATGCAGAGACCTCGATGGCAACTGCAGAAATGAAGGGCTGCGTTGAGTTGTCGAGAAGCAAGAACCTAGCCAGCGCCTTATGTTTGGGAGTCAGCAGCTGCTGGACTTTTGCGATTGCTTTCACTGTGCACTGAATGCCAGGACGGCATGTGCACGTTACAACAACGAGCTGGGCAAGAGTAATCGAAAGATCACGGCCGTCAGAAAGCAGCTTATATATTGCCCTGGAAAGAGCAGTGTTTTTGGAGTGTGCAGTAAAATCGTGTTTCTGGACAAGGGAGGCATAAGTGCGCTGCGCTCCTAAGCTATCTCTCTGCGAGACACACTGCCGAAGCTTTTCGCTATCATGCAGTCTAGTGC
This sequence comes from Lonchura striata, assembly GCF_050655825.1. NCBI lineage: Eukaryota > Metazoa > Chordata > Aves > Passeriformes > Estrildidae > Lonchura > Lonchura striata. The sequence goes on from NC_140707.1 coordinate 1,530,724, forward strand.
CGACGCACACTCCGGTTCTCCGGTGCTGTCCGAAGCCAAGCGCCGGTGGCCGGCGTCTTTCGGCTGAAGCAGCGCTTCGGAGCGTACGGCTGTTGTGTGCGCGAAGCAGCCGCTTCTCCTGCTCCGGGAGCCGGACAGAGCGGTAGCTTGTAGGAGGGCGAAGAACGAAGCCGCAGAGCACCGGGCTTCTGCGCGCACCCTAAGGACTGCTAGAGGACCCTGGTGGCCGCTCGCCTGCCCCTTCAATTCTATTCTAGCATACTTATGGAAGGTGTTCCAGGACAATTTTCCTGAGTTTTGAATTCGTCCTGATGCAGCCCTTCCTGGGAAACTCGTGCTCGTCCTCTGAGGCTCCGACATGCAGAGACCTCGATGGCAACTGCAGAAATGAAGGGCTGCGTTGAGTTGTCGAGAAGCAAGAACCTAGCCAGCGCCTTATGTTTGGGAGTCAGCAGCTGCTGGACTTTTGCGATTGCTTTCACTGTGCACTGAATGCCAGGACGGCATGTGCACGTTACAACAACGAGCTGGGCAAGAGTAATCGAAAGATCACGGCCGTCAGAAAGCAGCTTATATATTGCCCTGGAAAGGGCAGTGTTTTTGGAGTGTGCAGTAAAATCGTGTTTCTGGACAAGGGAGGCATAAGTGCGCTGCGCTCTTAAGCTATCTCCCTGCGAGACACACTGCCAAAGCTTTTCGCTATGATGCAGTCTAATGCAGACGCAGACTACGGCTCTCCGGAGCTGTCCGAAGCCAAGCGCCGGTCGCCGGCGTCTTTCGGCTGAAGCAGCGCTTCGGAGCGTACGGCTGTTGTGTGCGCGAAGCAGCCGCTTCTCCTGCTCCGGGAGCCGGACAGAGCGGTAGCTTGTAGGAGGGCGAAGAACGAAGCCGCAGAGCACCGGGCTTCTGCGCGCACCCTAAGGACTGCTAGAGGACCCTGGTGGCCGCTCGCCTGCCCCTTCAATTCTATTCTAGCATACTTATGGAAGGTGTTCCAGGACAATTTTCCTGAGTTTTGAATTCGTCCTGATGTAGCCCCTCCTGGGAAACTCCTGCTCGTCCTCTGAGTCTCCGACATGCAGAGACCTCGATGGCAACTGCAGAAATGAAGGGCTGCGTTGAGTTGTCGAGAAGCAAGAACCTAGCCAGCGCCTTGTGTTTGGGAGTCAGCAGCTGCTGGACTTTTGCGATTGCTTTCACTGTGCACTGAATGCCAGGACGGCATGTGCACGTTACAACAACGAGCTGGGCAAGAGTAATCGAAAGATCACGGCCGTCAGAAAGCAGCTTATATATTGCCCTGGAAAGGGCAGTGTTTTTGGAGTGTGCAGTAAAATCGTGTTTCTGGACAAGGGAGGCATAAGTGCGCTGCGCTCTTAAGCTATCTCCCTGCGAGACACACTGCCGAAGCTTTTCGCTATCATGCAGTCTAGTGCAGACGCACTCTACGGCTCTCCGGTGCTGTCCGAAGCCAAGCGCCGGTCGCCGGCGTCTTTCGGCTGAAGCAGCGCTTCGGAGCGTACGGCTGTTGTGTGCGCGAAGCAGCCGCTTCTCCTGCTCCGGGAGCCGGACAGAGCGGTAGCTTGTACGAGGGCGAAGAACGAAGCCGCACCGGGCTTCTGCGCGCACCCTAAGGACTGCTAGAGGACCCTGGTGGCCGCTCGCCTGCCCCTTCAATTCTATTCTAGCATACTTATGGAAGGTGTTCCAGGACAATTTTCCTGAGTTTTGAATTCGTCCTGATGCAGCCCTTCCTGGGAAACTCGTGCTCGTCCTCTGAGGCTCCGACATGCAGAGACCTCGATGGCAACTGCAGAAATGAAGGGCTGCGTTGAGTTGTCGAGAAGCAAGAACCTAGCCAGCGCCTTATGTTTGGGAGTCAGCAGCTGCTGGACTTTTGCGATTGCTTTCACTGTGCACTGAATGCCAGGACGGCATGTGCACGTTAAAACAACGAGCTGGGCAAGAGTAATCGAAAGATCACGGCCGTCAGAAAGCAGCTTATATATTGCCCTGGAAAGGGCAGTGTTTTTGGAGTGTGCAGTAAAATCGTGTTTCTGGACAAGGGAGGCATAAGTGCGCTGCGCTCTTAAGCTATCTCCCTGCGAGACACACTGCCGAAGCTTTTCGCTATCATGCAGTCTAATGCAGACGCAGACTACGGCTCTCCGGAGCTGTCCGAAGCCAAGCGCCGGTCGCCGGCGTCTTTCGGCTGAAGCAGCGCTTCGGAGCGTACGGCTGTTGTGTGCACGAAGCAGCCGCTTCTCCTGCTCCGGGAGCCGGACAGAGCGGTAGCTTGTACGAGGGCGAAGAACGAAGCCGCAGAGCACCGGGCTTCTGCGCGCACCCTAAGGACTGCTAGAGGACCCTGGTGGCCGCTCGCCTGCCCCTTCAATTCCATTCTAGCATACTTATGGAAGGTGTTCCAGGACAATTTTCCTGAGTTTTGAATTCGTCCTGATGCAGCCCTTCCTGGGAAACTCGTGCTCGTCCTCTGAGGCTCCGACATGCAGAGACCTCGATGGCAACTGCAGAAATGAAGGGCTGCGTTGAGTTGTCGAGAAGCAAGAACCTAGCCAGCGCCTTATGTTTGGGAGTCAGCAGCTGCTGGACTTTTGCGATTGCTTTCACTGTGCACTGAATGCCAGGACGGCATGTGCACGTTACAACAACGAGCTGGGCAAGAGTAATCGAAAGATCACGGCCGTCAGAAAGCAGCTTATATATTGCCCTGGAAAGGGCAGTGTTTTTGGAGTGTGCAGTAAAATCGTGTTTCTGGACAAGGGAGGCATAAGTGCGCTGCGCTCTTAAGCTATCTCCCTGCGAGACACACTGCCGAAGCTTTTCGCTATCATGCAGTCTAGTGCAGACGCACTCTACGGCTCTCCGGTGCTGTCCGAAGCCAAGCGCCGGTCGCCGGCGTCTTTCGGCTGAAGCAGCGCTTCGGAGCGTACGGCTGTTGTGTGCGCGAAGCAGCCGCTTCTCCTGCTCCGGGAGCCGGACAGAGCGGTAGCTTGTACGAGGGCGAAGAACGAAGCCGCACCGGGCTTCTGCGCGCACCCTAAGGACTGCTAGAGGACCCTGGTGGCCGCTCGCCTGCCCCTTCAATTCTATTCTAGCATACTTATGGAAGGTGTTCCAGGACAATTTTCCTGAGTTTTGAATTCGTCCTGATGCAGCCCTTCCTGGGAAACTCGTGCTCGTCCTCTGAGGCTCCGACATGCAGAGACCTCGATGGCAACTGCAGAAATGAAGGGCTGCGTTGAGTTGTCGAGAAGCAAGAACCTAGCCAGCGCCTTATGTTTGGGAGTCAGCAGCTGCTGGACTTTTGCGATTGCTTTCACTGTGCACTGAATGCCAGGACGGCATGTGCACGTTACAACAACGAGCTGGGCAAGAGTAATCGAAAGATCACGGCCGTCAGAAAGCAGCTTATATATTGCCCTGGAAAGGGCAGTGTTTTAGGAGTGTGCAGTAAAATCGTGTTTCTGGACAAGGGAGGCATAAGTGCGCTGCGCTCTTAAGCTATCTCCCTGCGAGACACACTGCCAAAGCTTTTCGCTATGATGCAGTCTAATGCAGACGCAGACTACGGCTCTCCGGAGCTGTCCGAAGCCAAGCGCCGGTCGCCGGCGTCTTTCGGCTGAAGCAGCGCTTCGGAGCGTACGGCTGTTGTGTGCGCGAAGCAGCCGCTTCTCCTGCTCCGGGAGCCGGACAGAGCGGTAGCTTGTACGAGGGCGAAGAACGAAGCCGCAGAGCACCGGGCTTCTGCGCGCACCCTAAGGACTGCTAGAGGACCCTGGTGGCCGCTCGCCTGCCCCTTCAATTCCATTCTAGCATACTTATGGAAGGTGTTCCAGGACAATTTTCCTGAGTTTTGAATTCGTCCTGATGCAGCCCTTCCTGGGAAACTCGTGCTCCTCCTCTGAGGCTCCGACATGCAGAGACCTCGATGGCAACTGCAGAAATGAAGGGCTGCGTTGAGTTGTCGAGAAGCAAGAACCTAGCCAGCGCCTTATGTTTGGGAGTCAGCAGCTGCTGGACTTTTGCGATTGCTTTCACTGTGCACTGAATGCCAGGACGGCATGTGCACGTTACAACAACGAGCTGGGCAAGAGTAATCGAAAGATCACGGCCGTCAGAAAGCAGCTTATATATTGCCCTGGAAAGAGCAGTGTTTTTGGAGTGTGCAGTAAAATCGTGTTTCTGGACAAGGGAGGCATAAGTGCGCTGCGCTCCTAAGCTATCTCCCTGCGAGACACACTGCCGAAGCTTTTCGCTATCATGCAGTCTAGTGCAGACGCACTCTACGGCTCTCCGGTGCTGTCCGAAGCCAAGCGCCGGTCGCCGGCGTCTTTCGGCTGAAGCAGCGCTTCGGAGCGTACGGCTGTTGTGTGCGCGAAGCAGCCGCTTCTCCTGCTCCGGGAGCCGGACAGAGCGGTAGCTTGTAGGAGGGCGAAGAACGAAGCCGCAGAGCACCGGGCTTCTGCGCGCACCCTAAGGACTGCTAGAGGACCCTGGTGGCCGCTCGCCTGCCCCTTCAATTCTATTCTAGCATACTTATGGAAGGTGTTCCAGGACAATTTTCCTGAGTTTTGAATTCGTCCTGATGTAGCCCCTCCTGGGAAACTCCTGCTCGTCCTCTGAGTCTCCGACATGCAGAGACCTCGATGGCAACTGCAGAAATGAAGGGCTGCGTTGAGTTGTCGAGAAGCAAGAACCTAGCCAGCGCCTTATGTTTGGGAGTCAGCAGCTGCTGGACTTTTGCGATTGCTTTCACTGTGCACTGAATGCCAGGACGGCATGTGCACGTTAAAACAACGAGCTGGGCAAGAGTAATCGAAAGATCACGGCCGTCAGAAAGCAGCTTATATATTGCCCTGGAAAGGGCAGTGTTTTTGGAGTGTGCAGTAAAATCGTGTTTCTGGACAAGGGAGGCATAAGTGCGCTGCGCTCCTAAGCTATCTCTCTGCGAGACACACTGCCGAAGCTTTTCGCTATCATGCAGTCTAGTGCAGACGCACACTCCGGTTCTCCGGTGCTGTCCGAAGCCAAGCGCCGGTCGCCGGCGTCTTTCGGCTGAAGCAGCGCTTCGGAGCGTACGGCTGTTGTGTGCGCGAAGCAGCCGCTTCTCCTGCTCCGGGAGCCGGACAGAGCGGTAGCTTGTACGAGGGCGAAGAACGAAGCCGCAGAGCACCGGGCTTCTGCGCGCACCCTAAGGACTGCTAGAGGACCCTGGTGGCCGCTCGCCTGCCCCTTCAATTCCATTCTAGCATACTTATGGAAGGTGTTCCAGGACAATTTTCCTGAGTTTTGAATTCGTCCTGATGCAGCCCTTCCTGGGAAACTCGTGCTCCTCCTCTGAGGCTCCGACATGCAGAGACCTCGATGGCAACTGCAGAAATGAAGGGCTGCGTTGAGTTGTCGAGAAGCAAGAACCTAGCCAGCGCCTTATGTTTGGGAGTCAGCAGCTGCTGGACTTTTGCGATTGCTTTCACTGTGCACTGAATGCCAGGACGGCATGTGCACGTTACAACAACGAGCTGGGCAAGAGTAATCGAAAGATCACGGCCGTCAGAAAGCAGCTTATATATTGCCCTGGAAAGAGCAGTGTTTTTGGAGTGTGCAGTAAAATCGTGTTTCTGGACAAGGGAGGCATAAGTGCGCTGCGCTCCTAAGCTATCTCCCTGCGAGACACACTGCCGAAGCTTTTCGCTATCATGCAGTCTAGTGCAGACGCACTCTACGGCTCTCCGGTGCTGTCCGAAGCCAAGCGCCGGTCGCCGGCGTCTTTCGGCTGAAGCAGCGCTTCGGAGCGTACGGCTGTTGTGTGCGCGAAGCAGCCGCTTCTCCTGCTCCGGGAGCCGGACAGAGCGGTAGCTTGTACGAGGGCGAAGAACGAAGCCGCAGAGCACCGGGCTTCTGCGCGCACCCTAAGGACTGCTAGAGGACCCTGGTGGCCGCTCGCCTGCCCCTTCAATTCTATTCTAGCATACTTATGGAAGGTGTTCCAGGACAATTTTCCTGAGTTTTGAATTCGTCCTGATGTAGCCCCTCCTGGGAAACTCCTGCTCGTCCTCTGAGTCTCCGACATGCAGAGACCTCGATGGCAACTGCAGAAATGAAGGGCTGCGTTGAGTTGTCGAGAAGCAAGAACCTAGCCAGCGCCTTATGTTTGGGAGTCAGCAGCTGCTGGACTTTTGCGATTGCTTTCACTGTGCACTGAATGCCAGGACGGCATGTGCACGTTAAAACAACGAGCTGGGCAAGAGTAATCGAAAGATCACGGCCGTCAGAAAGCAGCTTATATATTGCCCTGGAAAGGGCAGTGTTTTTGGAGTGTGCAGTAAAATCGTGTTTCTGGACAAGGGAGGCATAAGTGCGCTGCGCTCCTAAGCTATCTCTCTGCGAGACACACTGCCGAAGCTTTTCGCTATCATGCAGTCTAGTGCAGACGCACACTCCGGTTCTCCGGTGCTGTCCGAAGCCAAGCGCCGGTCGCCGGCGTCTTTCGGCTGAAGCAGCGCTTCGGAGCGTACGGCTGTTGTGTGCGCGAAGCAGCCGCTTCTCCTGCTCCGGGAGCCGGAGAGAGCGGTAGCTTGTAGGAGGGCGAAGAACGAAGCCGCAGAGCACTGGGCTTCTGCGCGCACCCTAAGGACTGCTAGAGGACCCTGGTGGCCGCTCGCCTGCCCCTTCAATTCTATTCTAGCATACTTATGGAAGGTGTTCCAGGACAATTTTCGTGAGTTTTGAATTCGTCCTGATGCAGCCCTTCCTGGGAAACTCGTGCTCGTCCTCTGAGGCTCCGACATGCAGAGACCTCGATGGCAACTGCAGAAATGAAGGGCTGCGTTGAGTTGTCGAGAAGCAAGAACCTAGCCAGCGCCTTATGTTTGGGAGTCAGCAGCTGCTGGACTTTTGCGATTGCTTTCACTGTGCACTGAATGCCAGGACGGCATGTGCACGTTACAACAACGAGCTGGGCAAGAGTAATCGAAAGATCACGGCCGTCAGAAAGCAGCTTATATATTGCCCTGGAAAGGGCAGTGTTTTTGGAGTGTGCAGTAAAATCGTGTTTCTGGACAAGGGAGGCATAAGTGCGCTGCGCTCTTAAGCTATCTCCCTGCGAGACACACTGCCAAAGCTTTTCGCTATGATGCAGTCTAATGCAGACGCAGACTACGGCTCTCCGGTGCTGTCCGAAGCCAAGCGCCGGTCGCCGGCGTCTTTCGGCTGAAGCAGCGCTTCGGAGCGTACGGCTGTTGTGTGCGCGAAGCAGCCGCTTCTCCTGCTCCGGGAGCCGGACAGAGCGGTAGCTTGTACGAGGGCGAAGAACGAAGCCGCACCGGGCTTCTGCGCGCACCCTAAGGACTGCTAGAGGACCCTGGTGGCCGCTCGCCTGCCCCTTCAATTCTATTCTAGCATACTTATGGAAGGTGTTCCAGGACAATTTTCCTGAGTTTTGAATTCGTCCTGATGCAGCCCTTCCTGGGAAACTCGTGCTCGTCCTCTGAGGCTCCGACATGCAGAGACCTCGATGGCAACTGCAGAAATGAAGGGCTGCGTTGAGTTGTCGAGAAGCAAGAACCTAGCCAGCGCCTTATGTTTGGGAGTCAGCAGCTGCTGGACTTTTGCGATTGCTTTCACTGTGCACTGAATGCCAGGACGGCATGTGCACGTTACAACAACGAGCTGGGCAAGAGTAATCGAAAGATCACGGCCGTCAGAAAGCAGCTTATATATTGCCCTGGAAAGGGCAGTATTTTTGGAGTGTGCAGTAAAATCGTGTTTCTGGACAAGGGAGGCATAAATGCGCTGCGCTCTTAAGCTATCTCCCTGCGAGACACACTGCCAAAGCTTTTCGCTATGATGCAGTCTAATGCAGACGCAGACTACGGCTCTCCGGAGCTGTCCGAAGCCAAGCGCCGGTCGCCGGCGTCTTTCGGCTGAAGCAGCGCTTCGGAGCGTACGGCTGTTGTGTGCGCGAAGCAGCCGCTTCTCCTGCTCCGGGAGCCGGACAGAGCGGTAGCTTGTACGAGGGCGAAGAACGAAGCCGCACCGGGCTTCTGCGCGCACCCTAAGGACTGCTAGAGGACCCTGGTGGCCGCTCGCCTGCCCCTTCAATTCTATTCTAGCATACTTATGGAAGGTGTTCCAGGACAATTTTCGTGAGTTTTGAATTCGTCCTGATGCAGCCCTTCCTGGGAAACTCGTGCTCGTCCTCTGAGGCTCCGACATGCAGAGACCTCGATGGCAACTGCAGAAATGAAGGGCTGCGTTGAGTTGTCGAGAAGCAAGAACCTAGCCAGCGCCTTATGTTTGGGAGTCAGCAGCTGCTGGACTTTTGCGATTGCTTTCACTGTGCACTGAATGCCAGGACGGCATGTGCACGTTACAACAACGAGCTGGGCAAGAGTAATCGAAAGATCACGGCCGTCAGAAAGCAGCTTATATATTGCCCTGGAAAGGGCAGTGTTTTTGGAGTGTGCAGTAAAATCGTGTTTCTGGACAAGGGAGGCATAAGTGCGCTGCGCTCTTAAGCTATCTCCCTGCGAGACACACTGCCAAAGCTTTTCGCTATGATGCAGTCTAATGCAGACGCAGACTACGGCTCTCCGGAGCTGTCCGAAGCCAAGCGCCGGTCGCCGGCGTCTTTCGGCTGAAGCAGCGCTTCGGAGCGTACGGCTGTTGTGTGCGCGAAGCAGCCGCTTCTCCTGCTCCGGGAGCCGGACAGAGCGGTAGCTTGTACGAGGGCGAAGAACGAAGCCGCACCGGGCTTCTGCGCGCACCCTAAGGACTGCTAGAGGACCCTGGTGGCCGCTCGCCTGCCCCTTCAATTCTATTCTAGCATACTTATGGAAGGTGTTCCAGGACAATTTTCGTGAGTTTTGAATTCGTCCTGATGCAGCCCTTCCTGGGAAACTCGTGCTCGTCCTCTGAGGCTCCGACATGCAGAGACCTCGATGGCAACTGCAGAAATGAAGGGCTGCGTTGAGTTGTCGAGAAGCAAGAACCTAGCCAGCGCCTTATGTTTGGGAGTCAGCAGCTGCTGGACTTTTGCGATTGCTTTCACTGTGCACTGAATGCCAGGACGGCATGTGCACGTTACAACAACGAGCTGGGCAAGAGTAATCGAAAGATCACGGCCGTCAGAAAGCAGCTTATATATTGCCCTGGAAAGGGCAGTGTTTTTGGAGTGTGCAGTAAAATCGTGTTTCTGGACAAGGGAGGCATAAGTGCGCTGCGCTCTTAAGCTATCTCCCTGCGAGACACACTGCCAAAGCTTTTCGCTATGATGCAGTCTAATGCAGACGCAGACTACGGCTCTCCGGAGCTGTCCGAAGCCAAGCGCCGGTCGCCGGCGTCTTTCGGCTGAAGCAGCGCTTCGGAGCGTACGGCTGTTGTGTGCGCGAAGCAGCCGCTTCTCCTGCTCCGGGAGCCGGACAGAGCGGTAGCTTGTACGAGGGCGAAGAACGAAGCCGCAGAGCACCGGGCTTCTGCGCGCACCCTAAGGACTGCTAGAGGACCCTGGTGGCCGCTCGCCTGCCCCTTCAATTCCATTCTAGCATACTTATGGAAGGTGTTCCAGGACAATTTTCCTGAGTTTTGAATTCGTCCTGATGCAGCCCTTCCTGGGAAACTCGTGCTCGTCCTCTGAGACTCCCACATGCAGAGACCTCGATGGCAACTGCAGAAATGAAGGGCTGCGTTGAGTTGTCGAGAAGCAAGAACCTAGCCAGCGCCTTATGTTTGGGAGTCAGCAGCTGCTGGACTTTTGCGATTGCTTTCACTGTGCACTGAATGCCAGGACGGCATGTGCACGTTAAAACAACGAGCTGGGCAAGAGTAATCGAAAGATCACGGCCGTCAGAAAGCAGCTTATATATTGCCCTGGAAAGAGCAGTGTTTTTGGAGTGTGCAGTAAAATCGTGTTTCTGGACAAGGGAGGCATAAGTGCGCTGCGCTCCTAAGCTATCTCCCTGCGAGACACACTGCCGAAGCTTTTCGCTATCATGCAGTCTAGTGCAGACGCACTCTACGGCTCTCCGGTGCTGTCCGAAGCCAAGCGCCGGTCGCCGGCGTCTTTCGGCTGAAGCAGCGCTTCGGAGCGTACGGCTGTTGTGTGCGCGAAGCAGCCGCTTCTCCTGCTCCGGGAGCCGGACAGAGCGGTAGCTTGTAGGAGGGCGAAGAACGAAGCCGCAGAGCACCGGGCTTCTGCGCGCACCCTAAGGACTGCTAGAGGACCCTGGTGGCCGCTCGCCTGCCCCTTCAATTCTATTCTAGCATACTTATGGAAGGTGTTCCAGGACAATTTTCCTGAGTTTTGAATTCGTCCTGATGTAGCCCCTCCTGGGAAACTCCTGCTCGTCCTCTGAGTCTCCGACATGCAGAGACCTCGATGGCAACTGCAGAAATGAAGGGCTGCGTTGAGTTGTCGAGAAGCAAGAACCTAGCCAGCGCCTTATGTTTGGGAGTCAGCAGCTGCTGGACTTTTGCGATTGCTTTCACTGTGCACTGAATGCCAGGACGGCATGTGCACGTTACAACAACGAGCTGGGCAAGAGTAATCGAAAGATCACGGCCGTCAGAAAGCAGCTTATATATTGCCCTGGAAAGAGCAGTGTTTTTGGAGTGTGCAGTAAAATCGTGTTTCTGGACAAGGGAGGCATAAGTGCGCTGCGCTCCTAAGCTATCTCTCTGCGAGACACACTGCCGAAGCTTTTCGCTATCATGCAGTCTAGTGCCGACGCACACTCCGGTTCTCCGGTGCTGTCCGAAGCCAAGCGCCGGTCGCCGGCGTCTTTCGGCTGAAGCAGCGCTTCGGAGCGTACGGCTGTTGTGTGCGCGAAGCAGCCGCTTCTCCTGCTCCGGGAGCCGGACAGAGCGGTAGCTTGTAGGAGGGCGAAGAACGAAGCCGCAGAGCACCGGGCTTCTGCGCGCACCCTAAGGACTGCTAGAGGACCCTGGTGGCCGCTCGCCTGCCCCTTCAATTCTATTCTAGCATACTTATGGAAGGTGTTCCAGGACAATTTTCCTGAGTTTTGAATTCGTCCTGATGCAGCCCTTCCTGGGAAACTCCTGCTCGTCCTCTGAGGCTCCGACATGCAGAGACCTCGATGGCAACTGCAGAAATGAAGGGCTGCGTTGAGTTGTCGAGAAGCAAGAACCTAGCCAGCGCCTTATGTTTGGGAGTCAGCAGCTGCTGGACTTTTGCGATTGCTTTCACTGTGCACTGAATGCCAGGACGGCATGTGCACGTTACAACAACGAGCTGGGCAAGAGTAATCGAAAGATCACGGCCGTCAGAAAGCAGCTTATATATTGCCCTGGAAAGGGCAGTGTTTTTGGAGTGTGCAGTAAAATCGTGTTTCTGGACAAGGGAGGCATAAGTGCGCTGCGCTCTTAAGCTATCTCCCTGCGAGACACACTGCCAAAGCTTTTCGCTATGATGCAGTCTAATGCAGACGCAGACTACGGCTCTCCGGAGCTGTCCGAAGCCAAGCGCCGGTCGCCGGCGTCTTTCGGCTGAAGCAGCGCTTCGGAGCGTACGGCTGTTGTGTGCGCGAAGCAGCCGCTTCTCCTGCTCCGGGAGCCGGACAGAGCGGTAGCTTGTAGGAGGGCGAAGAACGAAGCCGCAGAGCACCGGGCTTCTGCGCGCACCCTAAGGACTGCTAGAGGACCCTGGTGGCCGCTCGCCTGCCCCTTCAATTCTATTCTAGCATACTTATGGAAGGTGTTCCAGGACAATTTTCCTGAGTTTTGAATTCGTCCTGATGTAGCCCCTCCTGGGAAACTCCTGCTCGTCCTCTGAGTCTCCGACATGCAGAGACCTCGATGGCAACTGCAGAAATGAAGGGCTGCGTTGAGTTGTCGAGAAGCAAGAACCTAGCCAGCGCCTTGTGTTTGGGAGTCAGCAGCTGCTGGACTTTTGCGATTGCTTTCACTGTGCACTGAATGCCAGGACGGCATGTGCACGTTAAAACAACGAGCTGGGCAAGAGTAATCGAAAGATCACGGCCGTCAGAAAGCAGCTTATATATTGCCCTGGAAAGAGCAGTGTTTTTGGAGTGTGCAGTAAAATCGTGTTTCTGGACAAGGGAGGCATAAGTGCGCTGCGCTCCTAAGCTATCTCTCTGCGAGACACACTGCCGAAGCTTTTCGCTATCATGCAGTCTAGTGCAGACGCACACTCCGGTTCTCCGGAGCTGTCCGAAGCCAAGCGCCGGTCGCCGGCGTCTTTCGGCTGAAGCAGCGCTTCGGAGCGTACGGCTGTTGTGTGCGCGAAGCAGCCGCTTCTCCTGCTCCGGGAGCCGGACAGAGCGGTAGCTTGTACGAGGGCGAAGAACGAAGCCGCAGAGCACCGGGCTTCTGCGCGCACCCTAAGGACTGCTAGAGGACCCTGGTGGCCGCTCGCCTGCCCCTTCAATTCTATTCTAGCATACTTATGGAAGGTGTTCCAGGACAATTTTCCTGAGTTTTGAATTCGTCCTGATGCAGCCCTTCCTGGGAAACTCGTGCTCGTCCTCTGAGGCTCCGACATGCAGAGACCTCGATGGCAACTGCAGAAATGAAGGGCTGCGTTGAGTTGTCGAGAAGCAAGAACCTAGCCAGCGCCTTATGTTTGGGAGTCAGCAGCTGCTGGACTTTTGCGATTGCTTTCACTGTGCACTGAATGCCAGGACGGCATGTGCACGTTACAACAACGAGCTGGGCAAGAGTAATCGAAAGATCACGGCCGTCAGAAAGCAGCTTATATATTGCCCTGGAAAGGGCAGTGTTTTTGGAGTGTGCAGTAAAATCGTGTTTCTGGACAAGGGAGGCATAAGTGCGCTGCGCTCTTAAGCTATCTCCCTGCGAGACACACTGCCAAAGCTTTTCGCTATGATGCAGTCTAATGCAGACGCAGACTACGGCTCTCCGGAGCTGTCCGAAGCCAAGCGCCGGTCGCCGGCGTCTTTCGGCTGAAGCAGCGCTTCGGAGCGTACGGCTGTTGTGTGCGCGAAGCAGCCGCTTCTCCTGCTCCGGGAGCCGGACAGAGCGGTAGCTTGTAGGAGGGCGAAGAACGAAGCCGCAGAGCACCGGGCTTCTGCGCGCACCCTAAGGACTGCTAGAGGACCCTGGTGGCCGCTCGCCTGCCCCTTCAATTCTATTCTAGCATACTTATGGAAGGTGTTCCAGGACAATTTTCCTGAGTTTTGAATTCGTCCTGATGCAGCCCTTCCTGGGAAACTCCTGCTCGTCCTCTGAGGCTCCGACATGCAGAGACCTCGATGGCAACTGCAGAAATGAAGGGCTGCGTTGAGTTGTCGAGAAGCAAGAACCTAGCCAGCGCCTTATGTTTGGGAGTCAGCAGCTGCTGGACTTTTGCGATTGCTTTCACTGTGCACTGAATGCCAGGACGGCATGTGCACGTTACAACAACGAGCTGGGCAAGAGTAATCGAAAGATCACGGCCGTCAGAAAGCAGCTTATATATTGCCCTGGAAAGGGCAGTGTTTTTGGAGTGTGCAGTAAAATCGTGTTTCTGGACAAGGGAGGCATAAGTGCGCTGCGCTCTTAAGCTATCTCCCTGCGAGACACACTGCCAAAGCTTTTCGCTATGATGCAGTCTAATGCAGACGCAGACTACGGCTCTCCGGAGCTGTCCGAAGCCAAGCGCCGGTCGCCGGCGTCTTTCGGCTGAAGCAGCGCTTCGGAGCGTACGGCTGTTGTGTGCGCGAAGCAGCCGCTTCTCCTGCTCCGGGAGCCGGACAGAGCGGTAGCTTGTAGGAGGGCGAAGAACGAAGCCGCAGAGCACCGGGCTTCTGCGCGCACCCTAAGGACTGCTAGAGGACCCTGGTGGCCGCTCGCCTGCCCCTTCAATTCTATTCTAGCATACTTATGGAAGGTGTTCCAGGACAATTTTCCTGAGTTTTGAATTCGTCCTGATGTAGCCCCTCCTGGGAAACTCCTGCTCGTCCTCTGAGTCTCCGACATGCAGAGACCTCGATGGCAACTGCAGAAATGAAGGGCTGCGTTGAGTTGTCGAGAAGCAAGAACCTAGCCAGCGCCTTGTGTTTGGGAGTCAGCAGCTGCTGGACTTTTGCGATTGCTTTCACTGTGCACTGAATGCCAGGACGGCATGTGCACGTTAAAACAACGAGCTGGGCAAGAGTAATCGAAAGATCACGGCCGTCAGAAAGCAGCTTATATATTGCCCTGGAAAGAGCAGTGTTTTTGGAGTGTGCAGTAAAATCGTGTTTCTGGACAAGGGAGGCATAAGTGCGCTGCGCTCCTAAGCTATCTCTCTGCGAGACACACTGCCGAAGCTTTTCGCTATCATGCAGTCTAGTGCAGACGCACACTCCGGTTCTCCGGAGCTGTCCGAAGCCAAGCGCCGGTCGCCGGCGTCTTTCGGCTGAAGCAGCGCTTCGGAGCGTACGGCTGTTGTGTGCGCGAAGCAGCCGCTTCTCCTGCTCCGGGAGCCGGACAGAGCGGTAGCTTGTACGAGGGCGAAGAACGAAGCCGCAGAGCACCGGGCTTCTGCGCGCACCCTAAGGACTGCTAGAGGACCCTGGTGGCCGCTCGCCTGCCCCTTCAATTCTATTCTAGCATACTTATGGAAGGTGTTCCAGGACAATTTTCCTGAGTTTTGAATTCGTCCTGATGCAGCCCTTCCTGGGAAACTCGTGCTCGTCCTCTGAGGCTCCGACATGCAGAGACCTCGATGGCAACTGCAGAAATGAAGGGCTGCGTTGAGTTGTCGAGAAGCAAGAACCTAGCCAGCGCCTTATGTTTGGGAGTCAGCAGCTGCTGGACTTTTGCGATTGCTTTCACTGTGCACTGAATGCCAGGACGGCATGTGCACGTTACAACAACGAGCTGGGCAAGAGTAATCGAAAGATCACGGCCGTCAGAAAGCAGCTTATATATTGCCCTGGAAAGGGCAGTGTTTTTGGAGTGTGCAGTAAAATCGTGTTTCTGGACAAGGGAGGCATAAGTGCGCTGCGCTCTTAAGCTATCTCCCTGCGAGACACACTGCCAAAGCTTTTCGCTATGATGCAGTCTAATGCAGACGCAGACTACGGCTCTCCGGAGCTGTCCGAAGCCAAGCGCCGGTCGCCGGCGTCTTTCGGCTGAAGCAGCGCTTCGGAGCGTACGGCTGTTGTGTGCGCGAAGCAGCCGCTTCTCCTGCTCCGGGAGCCGGACAGAGCGGTAGCTTGTACGAGGGCGAAGAACGAAGCCGCAGAGCACCGGGCTTCTGCGCGCACCCTAAGGACTGCTAGAGGACCCTGGTGGCCGCTCGCCTGCCCCTTCAATTCCATTCTAGCATACTTATGGAAGGTGTTCCAGGACAATTTTCCTGAGTTTTGAATTCGTCCTGATGCAGCCCTTCCTGGGAAACTCGTGCTCCTCCTCTGAGGCTCCGACATGCAGAGACCTCGATGGCAACTGCAGAAATGAAGGGCTGCGTTGAGTTGTCGAGAAGCAAGAACCTAGCCAGCGCCTTATGTTTGGGAGTCAGCAGCTGCTGGACTTTTGCGATTGCTTTCACTGTGCACTGAATGCCAGGACGGCATGTGCACGTTACAACAACGAGCTGGGCAAGAGTAATCGAAAGATCACGGCCGTCAGAAAGCAGCTTATATATTGCCCTGGAAAGGGCAGTGTTTTAGGAGTGTGCAGTAAAATCGTGTTTCTGGACAAGGGAGGCATAAGTGCGCTGCGCTCTTAAGCTATCTCCCTGCGAGACACACTGCCAAAGCTTTTCGCTATGATGCAGTCTAATGCAGACGCAGACTACGGCTCTCCGGAGCTGTCCGAAGCCAAGCGCCGGTCGCCGGCGTCTTTCGGCTGAAGCAGCGCTTCGGAGCGTACGGCTGTTGTGTGCGCGAAGCAGCCGCTTCTCCTGCTCCGGGAGCCGGACAGAGCGGTAGCTTGTAGGAGGGCGAAGAACGAAGCCGCAGAGCACCGGGCTTCTGCGCGCACCCTAAGGACTGCTAGAGGACCCTGGTGGCCGCTCGCCTGCCCCTTCAATTCCATTCTAGCATACTTATGGAAGGTGTTCCAGGACAATTTTCCTGAGTTTTGAATTCGTCCTGATGCAGCCCTTCCTGGGAAACTCGTGCTCGTCCTCTGAGGCTCCGACATGCAGAGACCTCGATGGCAACTGCAGAAATGAAGGGCTGCGTTGAGTTGTCGAGAAGCAAGAACCTAGCCAGCGCCTTATGTTTGGGAGTCAGCAGCTGCTGGACTTTTGCGATTGCTTTCACTGTGCACTGAATGCCAGGACGGCATGTGCACGTTAAAACAACGAGCTGGGCAAGAGTAATCGAAAGATCACGGCCGTCAGAAAGCAGCTTATATATTGCCCTGGAAAGGGCAGTGTTTTTGGAGTGTGCAGTAAAATCGTGTTTCTGGACAAGGGAGGCATAAGTGCGCTGCGCTCTTAAGCTATCTCCCTGCGAGACACACTGCCAAAGCTTTTCGCTATGATGCAGTCTAATGCAGACGCAGACTACGGCTCTCCGGAGCTGTCCGAAGCCAAGCGCCGGTCGCCGGCGTCTTTCGGCTGAAGCAGCGCTTCGGAGCGTACGGCTGTTGTGTGCGCGAAGCAGCCGCTTCTCCTGCTCCGGGAGCCGGACAGAGCGGTAGCTTGTACGAGGGCGAAGAACGAAGCCGCAGAGCACCGGGCTTCTGCGCGCACCCTAAGGACTGCTAGAGGACCCTGGTGGCCGCTCGCCTGCCCCTTCAATTCCATTCTAGCATACTTATGGAAGGTGTTCCAGGACAATTTTCCTGAGTTTTGAATTCGTCCTGATGCAGCCCTTCCTGGGAAACTCGTGCTCGTCCTCTGAGGCTCCGACATGCAGAGACCTCGATGGCAACTGCAGAAATGAAGGGCTGCGTTGAGTTGTCGAGAAGCAAGAACCTAGCCAGCGCCTTATGTTTGGGAGTCAGCAGCTGCTGGACTTTTGCGATTGCTTTCACTGTGCACTGAATGCCAGGACGGCATGTGCACGTTACAACAACGAGCTGGGCAAGAGTAATCGAAAGATCACGGCCGTCAGAAAGCAGCTTATATATTGCCCTGGAAAGGGCAGTGTTTTTGGAGTGTGCAGTAAAATCGTGTTTCTGGACAAGGGAGGCATAAGTGCGCTGCGCTCTTAAGCTATCTCCCTGCGAGACACACTGCCAAAGCTTTTCGCTATGATGCAGTCTAATGCAGACGCAGACTACGGCTCTCCGGAGCTGTCCGAAGCCAAGCGCCGGTCGCCGGCGTCTTTCGGCTGAAGCAGCGCTTCGGAGCGTACGGCTGTTGTGTGCGCGAAGCAGCCGCTTCTCCTGCTCCGGGAGCCGGACAGAGCGGTAGCTTGTAGGAGGGCGAAGAACGAAGCCGCACCGGGCTTCTGCGCGCACCCTAAGGACTGCTAGAGGACCCTGGTGGCCGCTCGCCTGCCCCTTCAATTCTATTCTAGCATACTTATGGAAGGTGTTCCAGGACAATTTTCCTGAGTTTTGAATTCGTCCTGATGCAGCCCTTCCTGGGAAACTCGTGCTCGTCCTCTGAGGCTCCGACATGCAGAGACCTCGATGGCAACTGCAGAAATGAAGGGCTGCGTTGAGTTGTCGAGAAGCAAGAACCTAGCCAGCGCCTTATGTTTGGGAGTCAGCAGCTGCTGGACTTTTGCGATTGCTTTCACTGTGCACTGAATGCCAGGACGGCATGTGCACGTTACAACAACGAGCTGGGCAAGAGTAATCGAAAGATCACGGCCGTCAGAAAGCAGCTTATATATTGCCCTGGAAAGGGCAGTGTTTTTGGAGTGTGCAGTAAAATCGTGTTTCTGGACAAGGGAGGCATAAGTGCGCTGCGCTCTTAAGCTATCTCCCTGCGAGACACACTGCCAAAGCTTTTCGCTATGATGCAGTCTAATGCAGACGCAGACTACGGCTCTCCGGAGCTGTCCGAAGCCAAGCGCCGGTCGCCGGCGTCTTTCGGCTGAAGCAGCGCTTCGGAGCGTACGGCTGTTGTGTGCGCGAAGCAGCCGCTTCTCCTGCTCCGGGAGCCGGACAGAGCGGTAGCTTGTACGAGGGCGAAGAACGAAGCCGCACCGGGCTTCTGCGCGCACCCTAAGGACTGCTAGAGGACCCTGGTGGCCGCTCGCCTGCCCCTTCAATTCTATTCTAGCATACTTATGGAAGGTGTTCCAGGACAATTTTCCTGAGTTTTGAATTCGTCCTGATGCAGCCCTTCCTGGGAAACTCGTGCTCCTCCTC
This sequence comes from Lonchura striata, assembly GCF_050655825.1. NCBI lineage: Eukaryota > Metazoa > Chordata > Aves > Passeriformes > Estrildidae > Lonchura > Lonchura striata. Next base: position 1,548,985 of record NC_140707.1, read on the forward strand.
TGAGGCTCCGACATGCAGAGACCTCGATGGCAACTGCAGAAATGAAGGGCTGCGTTGAGTTGTCGAGAAGCAAGAACCTAGCCAGCGCCTTATGTTTGGGAGTCAGCAGCTGCTGGACTTTTGCGATTGCTTTCACTGTGCACTGAATGCCAGGACGGCATGTGCACGTTACAACAACGAGCTGGGCAAGAGTAATCGAAAGATCACGGCCGTCAGAAAGCAGCTTATATATTGCCCTGGAAAGGGCAGTGTTTTTGGAGTGTGCAGTAAAATCGTGTTTCTGGACAAGGGAGGCATAAGTGCGCTGCGCTCTTAAGCTATCTCCCTGCGAGACACACTGCCAAAGCTTTTCGCTATGATGCAGTCTAATGCAGACGCAGACTACGGCTCTCCGGAGCTGTCCGAAGCCAAGCGCCGGTCGCCGGCGTCTTTCGGCTGAAGCAGCGCTTCGGAGCGTACGGCTGTTGTGTGCGCGAAGCAGCCGCTTCTCCTGCTCCGGGAGCCGGACAGAGCGGTAGCTTGTACGAGGGCGAAGAACGAAGCCGCAGAGCACCGGGCTTCTGCGCGCACCCTAAGGACTGCTAGAGGACCCTGGTGGCCGCTCGCCTGCCCCTTCAATTCCATTCTAGCATACTTATGGAAGGTGTTCCAGGACAATTTTCCTGAGTTTTGAATTCGTCCTGATGCAGCCCTTCCTGGGAAACTCGTGCTCGTCCTCTGAGACTCCCACATGCAGAGACCTCGATGGCAACTGCAGAAATGAAGGGCTGCGTTGAGTTGTCGAGAAGCAAGAACCTAGCCAGCGCCTTATGTTTGGGAGTCAGCAGCTGCTGGACTTTTGCGATTGCTTTCACTGTGCACTGAATGCCAGGACGGCATGTGCACGTTAAAACAACGAGCTGGGCAAGAGTAATCGAAAGATCACGGCCGTCAGAAAGCAGCTTATATATTGCCCTGGAAAGAGCAGTGTTTTTGGAGTGTGCAGTAAAATCGTGTTTCTGGACAAGGGAGGCATAAGTGCGCTGCGCTCCTAAGCTATCTCCCTGCGAGACACACTGCCGAAGCTTTTCGCTATCATGCAGTCTAGTGCAGACGCACTCTACGGCTCTCCGGTGCTGTCCGAAGCCAAGCGCCGGTCGCCGGCGTCTTTCGGCTGAAGCAGCGCTTCGGAGCGTACGGCTGTTGTGTGCGCGAAGCAGCCGCTTCTCCTGCTCCGGGAGCCGGACAGAGCGGTAGCTTGTACGAGGGCGAAGAACGAAGCCGCAGAGCACCGGGCTTCTGCGCGCACCCTAAGGACTGCTAGAGGACCCTGGTGGCCGCTCGCCTGCCCCTTCAATTCTATTCTAGCATACTTATGGAAGGTGTTCCAGGACAATTTTCCTGAGTTTTGAATTCGTCCTGATGTAGCCCCTCCTGGGAAACTCCTGCTCGTCCTCTGAGTCTCCGACATGCAGAGACCTCGATGGCAACTGCAGAAATGAAGGGCTGCGTTGAGTTGTCGAGAAGCAAGAACCTAGCCAGCGCCTTGTGTTTGGGAGTCAGCAGCTGCTGGACTTTTGCGATTGCTTTCACTGTGCACTGAATGCCAGGACGGCATGTGCACGTTACAACAACGAGCTGGGCAAGAGTAATCGAAAGATCACGGCCGTCAGAAAGCAGCTTATATATTGCCCTGGAAAGAGCAGTGTTTTTGGAGTGTGCAGTAAAATCGTGTTTCTGGACAAGGGAGGCATAAGTGCGCTGCGCTCCTAAGCTATCTCTCTGCGAGACACACTGCCGAAGCTTTTCGCTATCATGCAGTCTAGTGCAGACGCACACTCCGGTTCTCCGGAGCTGTCCGAAGCCAAGCGCCGGTCGCCGGCGTCTTTCGGCTGAAGCAGCGCTTCGGAGCGTACGGCTGTTGTGTGCGCGAAGCAGCCGCTTCTCCTGCTCCGGGAGCCGGACAGAGCGGTAGCTTGTAGGAGGGCGAAGAACGAAGCCGCAGAGCACCGGGCTTCTGCGCGCACCCTAAGGACTGCTAGAGGACCCTGGTGGCCGCTCGCCTGCCCCTTCAATTCTATTCTAGCATACTTATGGAAGGTGTTCCAGGACAATTTTCCTGAGTTTTGAATTCGTCCTGATGCAGCCCTTCCTGGGAAACTCGTGCTCGTCCTCTGAGGCTCTGACATGCAGAGACCTCGATGGCAACTGCAGAAATGAAGGGCTGCGTTGAGTTGTCGAGAAGCAAGAACCTAGCCAGCGCCTTATGTTTGGGAGTCAGCAGCTGCTGGACTTTTGCGATTGCTTTCACTGTGCACTGAATGCCAGGACGGCATGTGCACGTTACAACAACGAGCTGGGCAAGAGTAATCGAAAGATCACGGCCGTCAGAAAGCAGCTTATATATTGCCCTGGAAAGGGCAGTGTTTTTGGAGTGTGCAGTAAAATCGTGTTTCTGGACAAGGGAGGCATAAGTGCGCTGCGCTCTTAAGCTATCTCCCTGCGAGACACACTGCCAAAGCTTTTCGCTATGATGCAGTCTAATGCAGACGCAGACTACGGCTCTCCGGAGCTGTCCGAAGCCAAGCGCCGGTCGCCGGCGTCTTTCGGCTGAAGCAGCGCTTCGGAGCGTACGGCTGTTGTGTGCGCGAAGCAGCCGCTTCTCCTGCTCCGGGAGCCGGACAGAGCGGTAGCTTGTAGGAGGGCGAAGAACGAAGCCGCAGAGCACCGGGCTTCTGCGCGCACCCTAAGGACTGCTAGAGGACCCTGGTGGCCGCTCGCCTGCCCCTTCAATTCTATTCTAGCATACTTATGGAAGGTGTTCCAGGACAATTTTCCTGAGTTTTGAATTCGTCCTGATGCAGCCCTTCCTGGGAAACTCGTGCTCCTCCTCTGAGGCTCCGACATGCAGAGACCTCGATGGCAACTGCAGAAATGAAGGGCTGCGTTGAGTTGTCGAGAAGCAAGAACCTAGCCAGCGCCTTATGTTTGGGAGTCAGCAGCTGCTGGACTTTTGCGATTGCTTTCACTGTGCACTGAATGCCAGGACGGCATGTGCACGTTACAACAACGAGCTGGGCAAGAGTAATCGAAAGATCACGGCCGTCAGAAAGCAGCTTATATATTGCCCTGGAAAGGGCAGTGTTTTAGGAGTGTGCAGTAAAATCGTGTTTCTGGACAAGGGAGGCATAAGTGCGCTGCGCTCTTAAGCTATCTCCCTGCGAGACACACTGCCAAAGCTTTTCGCTATGATGCAGTCTAATGCAGACGCAGACTACGGCTCTCCGGAGCTGTCCGAAGCCAAGCGCCGGTCGCCGGCGTCTTTCGGCTGAAGCAGCGCTTCGGAGCGTACGGCTGTTGTGTGCGCGAAGCAGCCGCTTCTCCTGCTCCGGGAGCCGGACAGAGCGGTAGCTTGTAGGAGGGCGAAGAACGAAGCCGCAGAGCACCGGGCTTCTGCGCGCACCCTAAGGACTGCTAGAGGACCCTGGTGGCCGCTCGCCTGCCCCTTCAATTCCATTCTAGCATACTTATGGAAGGTGTTCCAGGACAATTTTCCTGAGTTTTGAATTCGTCCTGATGCAGCCCTTCCTGGGAAACTCGTGCTCGTCCTCTGAGACTCCCACATGCAGAGACCTCGATGGCAACTGCAGAAATGAAGGGCTGCGTTGAGTTGTCGAGAAGCAAGAACCTAGCCAGCGCCTTATGTTTGGGAGTCAGCAGCTGCTGGACTTTTGCGATTGCTTTCACTGTGCACTGAATGCCAGGACGGCATGTGCACGTTAAAACAACGAGCTGGGCAAGAGTAATCGAAAGATCACGGCCGTCAGAAAGCAGCTTATATATTGCCCTGGAAAGAGCAGTGTTTTTGGAGTGTGCAGTAAAATCGTGTTTCTGGACAAGGGAGGCATAAGTGCGCTGCGCTCCTAAGCTATCTCCCTGCGAGACACACTGCCAAAGCTTTTCGCTATCATGCAGTCTAGTGCAGACGCACTCTACGGCTCTCCGGTGCTGTCCGAAGCCAAGCGCCGGTCGCCGGCGTCTTTCGGCTGAAGCAGCGCTTCGGAGCGTACGGCTGTTGTGTGCGCGAAGCAGCCGCTTCTCCTGCTCCGGGAGCCGGACAGAGCGGTAGCTTGTACGAGGGCGAAGAACGAAGCCGCACCGGGCTTCTGCGCGCACCCTAAGGACTGCTAGAGGACCCTGGTGGCCGCTCGCCTGCCCCTTCAATTCTATTCTAGCATACTTATGGAAGGTGTTCCAGGACAATTTTCCTGAGTTTTGAATTCGTCCTGATGCAGCCCTTCCTGGGAAACTCGTGCTCGTCCTCTGAGGCTCCGACATGCAGAGACCTCGATGGCAACTGCAGAAATGAAGGGCTGCGTTGAGTTGTCGAGAAGCAAGAACCTAGCCAGCGCCTTATGTTTGGGAGTCAGCAGCTGCTGGACTTTTGCGATTGCTTTCACTGTGCACTGAATGCCAGGACGGCATGTGCACGTTAAAACAACGAGCTGGGCAAGAGTAATCGAAAGATCACGGCCGTCAGAAAGCAGCTTATATATTGCCCTGGAAAGGGCAGTGTTTTTGGAGTGTGCAGTAAAATCGTGTTTCTGGACAAGGGAGGCATAAGTGCGCTGCGCTCTTAAGCTATCTCCCTGCGAGACACACTGCCGAAGCTTTTCGCTATCATGCAGTCTAATGCAGACGCAGACTACGGCTCTCCGGAGCTGTCCGAAGCCAAGCGCCGGTCGCCGGCGTCTTTCGGCTGAAGCAGCGCTTCGGAGCGTACGGCTGTTGTGTGCACGAAGCAGCCGCTTCTCCTGCTCCGGGAGCCGGACAGAGCGGTAGCTTGTACGAGGGCGAAGAACGAAGCCGCAGAGCACCGGGCTTCTGCGCGCACCCTAAGGACTGCTAGAGGACCCTGGTGGCCGCTCGCCTGCCCCTTCAATTCCATTCTAGCATACTTATGGAAGGTGTTCCAGGACAATTTTCCTGAGTTTTGAATTCGTCCTGATGCAGCCCTTCCTGGGAAACTCGTGCTCGTCCTCTGAGGCTCCGACATGCAGAGACCTCGATGGCAACTGCAGAAATGAAGGGCTGCGTTGAGTTGTCGAGAAGCAAGAACCTAGCCAGCGCCTTATGTTTGGGAGTCAGCAGCTGCTGGACTTTTGCGATTGCTTTCACTGTGCACTGAATGCCAGGACGGCATGTGCACGTTACAACAACGAGCTGGGCAAGAGTAATCGAAAGATCACGGCCGTCAGAAAGCAGCTTATATATTGCCCTGGAAAGGGCAGTGTTTTTGGAGTGTGCAGTAAAATCGTGTTTCTGGACAAGGGAGGCATAAGTGCGCTGCGCTCTTAAGCTATCTCCCTGCGAGACACACTGCCGAAGCTTTTCGCTATCATGCAGTCTAGTGCAGACGCACTCTACGGCTCTCCGGTGCTGTCCGAAGCCAAGCGCCGGTCGCCGGCGTCTTTCGGCTGAAGCAGCGCTTCGGAGCGTACGGCTGTTGTGTGCGCGAAGCAGCCGCTTCTCCTGCTCCGGGAGCCGGACAGAGCGGTAGCTTGTACGAGGGCGAAGAACGAAGCCGCACCGGGCTTCTGCGCGCACCCTAAGGACTGCTAGAGGACCCTGGTGGCCGCTCGCCTGCCCCTTCAATTCTATTCTAGCATACTTATGGAAGGTGTTCCAGGACAATTTTCCTGAGTTTTGAATTCGTCCTGATGCAGCCCTTCCTGGGAAACTCGTGCTCGTCCTCTGAGGCTCCGACATGCAGAGACCTCGATGGCAACTGCAGAAATGAAGGGCTGCGTTGAGTTGTCGAGAAGCAAGAACCTAGCCAGCGCCTTATGTTTGGGAGTCAGCAGCTGCTGGACTTTTGCGATTGCTTTCACTGTGCACTGAATGCCAGGACGGCATGTGCACGTTACAACAACGAGCTGGGCAAGAGTAATCGAAAGATCACGGCCGTCAGAAAGCAGCTTATATATTGCCCTGGAAAGAGCAGTGTTTTTGGAGTGTGCAGTAAAATCGTGTTTCTGGACAAGGGAGGCATAAGTGCGCTGCGCTCTTAAGCTATCTCTCTGCGAGACACACTGCCGAAGCTTTTCGCTATCATGCAGTCTAGTGCAGACGCACACTCCGGTTCTCCGGAGCTGTCCGAAGCCAAGCGCCGGTCGCCGGCGTCTTTCGGCTGAAGCAGCGCTTCGGAGCGTACGGCTGTTGTGTGCGCGAAGCAGCCGCTTCTCCTGCTCCGGGAGCCGGACAGAGCGGTAGCTTGTACGAGGGCGAAGAACGAAGCCGCAGAGCACCGGGCTTCTGCGCGCACCCTAAGGACTGCTAGAGGACCCTGGTGGCCGCTCGCCTGCCCCTTCAATTCTATTCTAGCATACTTATGGAAGGTGTTCCAGGACAATTTTCCTGAGTTTTGAATTCGTCCTGATGCAGCCCTTCCTGGGAAACTCGTGCTCGTCCTCTGAGGCTCCGACATGCAGAGACCTCGATGGCAACTGCAGAAATGAAGGGCTGCGTTGAGTTGTCGAGAAGCAAGAACCTAGCCAGCGCCTTATGTTTGGGAGTCAGCAGCTGCTGGACTTTTGCGATTGCTTTCACTGTGCACTGAATGCCAGGACGGCATGTGCACGTTACAACAACGAGCTGGGCAAGAGTAATCGAAAGATCACGGCCGTCAGAAAGCAGCTTATATATTGCCCTGGAAAGGGCAGTGTTTTAGGAGTGTGCAGTAAAATCGTGTTTCTGGACAAGGGAGGCATAAGTGCGCTGCGCTCTTAAGCTATCTCCCTGCGAGACACACTGCCAAAGCTTTTCGCTATGATGCAGTCTAATGCAGACGCAGACTACGGCTCTCCGGAGCTGTCCGAAGCCAAGCGCCGGTCGCCGGCGTCTTTCGGCTGAAGCAGCGCTTCGGAGCGTACGGCTGTTGTGTGCGCGAAGCAGCCGCTTCTCCTGCTCCGGGAGCCGGACAGAGCGGTAGCTTGTACGAGGGCGAAGAACGAAGCCGCAGAGCACCGGGCTTCTGCGCGCACCCTAAGGACTGCTAGAGGACCCTGGTGGCCGCTCGCCTGCCCCTTCAATTCCATTCTAGCATACTTATGGAAGGTGTTCCAGGACAATTTTCCTGAGTTTTGAATTCGTCCTGATGCAGCCCTTCCTGGGAAACTCGTGCTCCTCCTCTGAGGCTCCGACATGCAGAGACCTCGATGGCAACTGCAGAAATGAAGGGCTGCGTTGAGTTGTCGAGAAGCAAGAACCTAGCCAGCGCCTTATGTTTGGGAGTCAGCAGCTGCTGGACTTTTGCGATTGCTTTCACTGTGCACTGAATGCCAGGACGGCATGTGCACGTTACAACAACGAGCTGGGCAAGAGTAATCGAAAGATCACGGCCGTCAGAAAGCAGCTTATATATTGCCCTGGAAAGAGCAGTGTTTTTGGAGTGTGCAGTAAAATCGTGTTTCTGGACAAGGGAGGCATAAGTGCGCTGCGCTCCTAAGCTATCTCCCTGCGAGACACACTGCCGAAGCTTTTCGCTATCATGCAGTCTAGTGCAGACGCACTCTACGGCTCTCCGGTGCTGTCCGAAGCCAAGCGCCGGTCGCCGGCGTCTTTCGGCTGAAGCAGCGCTTCGGAGCGTACGGCTGTTGTGTGCGCGAAGCAGCCGCTTCTCCTGCTCCGGGAGCCGGACAGAGCGGTAGCTTGTAGGAGGGCGAAGAACGAAGCCGCAGAGCACCGGGCTTCTGCGCGCACCCTAAGGACTGCTAGAGGACCCTGGTGGCCGCTCGCCTGCCCCTTCAATTCTATTCTAGCATACTTATGGAAGGTGTTCCAGGACAATTTTCCTGAGTTTTGAATTCGTCCTGATGTAGCCCCTCCTGGGAAACTCCTGCTCGTCCTCTGAGTCTCCGACATGCAGAGACCTCGATGGCAACTGCAGAAATGAAGGGCTGCGTTGAGTTGTCGAGAAGCAAGAACCTAGCCAGCGCCTTATGTTTGGGAGTCAGCAGCTGCTGGACTTTTGCGATTGCTTTCACTGTGCACTGAATGCCAGGACGGCATGTGCACGTTAAAACAACGAGCTGGGCAAGAGTAATCGAAAGATCACGGCCGTCAGAAAGCAGCTTATATATTGCCCTGGAAAGGGCAGTGTTTTTGGAGTGTGCAGTAAAATCGTGTTTCTGGACAAGGGAGGCATAAGTGCGCTGCGCTCCTAAGCTATCTCTCTGCGAGACACACTGCCGAAGCTTTTCGCTATCATGCAGTCTAGTGCAGACGCACACTCCGGTTCTCCGGTGCTGTCCGAAGCCAAGCGCCGGTCGCCGGCGTCTTTCGGCTGAAGCAGCGCTTCGGAGCGTACGGCTGTTGTGTGCGCGAAGCAGCCGCTTCTCCTGCTCCGGGAGCCGGACAGAGCGGTAGCTTGTACGAGGGCGAAGAACGAAGCCGCAGAGCACCGGGCTTCTGCGCGCACCCTAAGGACTGCTAGAGGACCCTGGTGGCCGCTCGCCTGCCCCTTCAATTCCATTCTAGCATACTTATGGAAGGTGTTCCAGGACAATTTTCCTGAGTTTTGAATTCGTCCTGATGCAGCCCTTCCTGGGAAACTCGTGCTCCTCCTCTGAGGCTCCGACATGCAGAGACCTCGATGGCAACTGCAGAAATGAAGGGCTGCGTTGAGTTGTCGAGAAGCAAGAACCTAGCCAGCGCCTTATGTTTGGGAGTCAGCAGCTGCTGGACTTTTGCGATTGCTTTCACTGTGCACTGAATGCCAGGACGGCATGTGCACGTTACAACAACGAGCTGGGCAAGAGTAATCGAAAGATCACGGCCGTCAGAAAGCAGCTTATATATTGCCCTGGAAAGAGCAGTGTTTTTGGAGTGTGCAGTAAAATCGTGTTTCTGGACAAGGGAGGCATAAGTGCGCTGCGCTCCTAAGCTATCTCCCTGCGAGACACACTGCCGAAGCTTTTCGCTATCATGCAGTCTAGTGCAGACGCACTCTACGGCTCTCCGGTGCTGTCCGAAGCCAAGCGCCGGTCGCCGGCGTCTTTCGGCTGAAGCAGCGCTTCGGAGCGTACGGCTGTTGTGTGCGCGAAGCAGCCGCTTCTCCTGCTCCGGGAGCCGGACAGAGCGGTAGCTTGTAGGAGGGCGAAGAACGAAGCCGCAGAGCACCGGGCTTCTGCGCGCACCCTAAGGACTGCTAGAGGACCCTGGTGGCCGCTCGCCTGCCCCTTCAATTCTATTCTAGCATACTTATGGAAGGTGTTCCAGGACAATTTTCCTGAGTTTTGAATTCGTCCTGATGTAGCCCCTCCTGGGAAACTCCTGCTCGTCCTCTGAGTCTCCGACATGCAGAGACCTCGATGGCAACTGCAGAAATGAAGGGCTGCGTTGAGTTGTCGAGAAGCAAGAACCTAGCCAGCGCCTTATGTTTGGGAGTCAGCAGCTGCTGGACTTTTGCGATTGCTTTCACTGTGCACTGAATGCCAGGACGGCATGTGCACGTTAAAACAACGAGCTGGGCAAGAGTAATCGAAAGATCACGGCCGTCAGAAAGCAGCTTATATATTGCCCTGGAAAGGGCAGTGTTTTTGGAGTGTGCAGTAAAATCGTGTTTCTGGACAAGGGAGGCATAAGTGCGCTGCGCTCCTAAGCTATCTCTCTGCGAGACACACTGCCGAAGCTTTTCGCTATCATGCAGTCTAGTGCAGACGCACACTCCGGTTCTCCGGTGCTGTCCGAAGCCAAGCGCCGGTCGCCGGCGTCTTTCGGCTGAAGCAGCGCTTCGGAGCGTACGGCTGTTGTGTGCGCGAAGCAGCCGCTTCTCCTGCTCCGGGAGCCGGACAGAGCGGTAGCTTGTAGGAGGGCGAAGAACGAAGCCGCAGAGCACCGGGCTTCTGCGCGCACCCTAAGGACTGCTAGAGGACCCTGGTGGCCGCTCGCCTGCCCCTTCAATTCCATTCTAGCATACTTATGGAAGGTGTTCCAGGACAATTTTCCTGAGTTTTGAATTCGTCCTGATGCAGCCCTTCCTGGGAAACTCGTGCTCCTCCTCTGAGGCTCCGACATGCAGAGACCTCGATGGCAACTGCAGAAATGAAGGGCTGCGTTGAGTTGTCGAGAAGCAAGAACCTAGCCAGCGCCTTATGTTTGGGAGTCAGCAGCTGCTGGACTTTTGCGATTGCTTTCACTGTGCACTGAATGCCAGGACGGCATGTGCACGTTACAACAACGAGCTGGGCAAGAGTAATCGAAAGATCACGGCCGTCAGAAAGCAGCTTATATATTGCCCTGGAAAGAGCAGTGTTTTTGGAGTGTGCAGTAAAATCGTGTTTCTGGACAAGGGAGGCATAAGTGCGCTGCGCTCCTAAGCTATCTCCCTGCGAGACACACTGCCGAAGCTTTTCGCTATCATGCAGTCTAGTGCAGACGCACTCTACGGCTCTCCGGTGCTGTCCGAAGCCAAGCGCCGGTCGCCGGCGTCTTTCGGCTGAAGCAGCGCTTCGGAGCGTACGGCTGTTGTGTGCGCGAAGCAGCCGCTTCTCCTGCTCCGGGAGCCGGACAGAGCGGTAGCTTGTACGAGGGCGAAGAACGAAGCCGCAGAGCACCGGGCTTCTGCGTGCACCCTAAGGACTGCTAGAGGACCCTGGTGGCCGCTCGCCTGCCCCTTCAATTCTATTCTAGCATACTTATGGAAGGTGTTCCAGGACAATTTTCCTGAGTTTTGAATTCGTCCTGATGTAGCCCCTCCTGGGAAACTCCTGCTCGTCCTCTGAGTCTCCGACATGCAGAGACCTCGATGGCAACTGCAGAAATGAAGGGCTGCGTTGAGTTGTCGAGAAGCAAGAACCTAGCCAGCGCCTTATGTTTGGGAGTCAGCAGCTGCTGGACTTTTGCGATTGCTTTCACTGTGCACTGAATGCCAGGACGGCATGTGCACGTTAAAACAACGAGCTGGGCAAGAGTAATCGAAAGATCACGGCCGTCAGAAAGCAGCTTATATATTGCCCTGGAAAGGGCAGTGTTTTTGGAGTGTGCAGTAAAATCGTGTTTCTGGACAAGGGAGGCATAAGTGCGCTGCGCTCCTAAGCTATCTCTCTGCGAGACACACTGCCGAAGCTTTTCGCTATCATGCAGTCTAGTGCAGACGCACACTCCGGTTCTCCGGTGCTGTCCGAAGCCAAGCGCCGGTCGCCGGCGTCTTTCGGCTGAAGCAGCGCTTCGGAGCGTACGGCTGTTGTGTGCGCGAAGCAGCCGCTTCTCCTGCTCCGGGAGCCGGAGAGAGCGGTAGCTTGTAGGAGGGCGAAGAACGAAGCCGCAGAGCACCGGGCTTCTGCGCGCACCCTAAGGACTGCTAGAGGACCCTGGTGGCCGCTCGCCTGCCCCTTCAATTCTATTCTAGCATACTTATGGAAGGTGTTCCAGGACAATTTTCCTGAGTTTTGAATTCGTCCTGATGCAGCCCTTCCTGGGAAACTCGTGCTCGTCCTCTGAGGCTCCGACATGCAGAGACCTCGATGGCAACTGCAGAAATGAAGGGCTGCGTTGAGTTGTCGAGAAGCAAGAACCTAGCCAGCGCCTTATGTTTGGGAGTCAGCAGCTGCTGGACTTTTGCGATTGCTTTCACTGTGCACTGAATGCCAGGACGGCATGTGCACGTTACAACAACGAGCTGGGCAAGAGTAATCGAAAGATCACGGCCGTCAGAAAGCAGCTTATATATTGCCCTGGAAAGGGCAGTGTTTTTGGAGTGTGCAGTAAAATCGTGTTTCTGGACAAGGGAGGCATAAGTGCGCTGCGCTCTTAAGCTATCTCCCTGCGAGACACACTGCCAAAGCTTTTCGCTATGATGCAGTCTAATGCAGACGCAGACTACGGCTCTCCGGTGCTGTCCGAAGCCAAGCGCCGGTCGCCGGCGTCTTTCGGCTGAAGCAGCGCTTCGGAGCGTACGGCTGTTGTGTGCGCGAAGCAGCCGCTTCTCCTGCTCCGGGAGCCGGACAGAGCGGTAGCTTGTACGAGGGCGAAGAACGAAGCCGCACCGGGCTTCTGCGCGCACCCTAAGGACTGCTAGAGGACCCTGGTGGCCGCTCGCCTGCCCCTTCAATTCTATTCTAGCATACTTATGGAAGGTGTTCCAGGACAATTTTCCTGAGTTTTGAATTCGTCCTGATGCAGCCCTTCCTGGGAAACTCGTGCTCGTCCTCTGAGGCTCCGACATGCAGAGACCTCGATGGCAACTGCAGAAATGAAGGGCTGCGTTGAGTTGTCGAGAAGCAAGAACCTAGCCAGCGCCTTATGTTTGGGAGTCAGCAGCTGCTGGACTTTTGCGATTGCTTTCACTGTGCACTGAATGCCAGGACGGCATGTGCACGTTACAACAACGAGCTGGGCAAGAGTAATCGAAAGATCACGGCCGTCAGAAAGCAGCTTATATATTGCCCTGGAAAGGGCAGTATTTTTGGAGTGTGCAGTAAAATCGTGTTTCTGGACAAGGGAGGCATAAATGCGCTGCGCTCTTAAGCTATCTCCCTGCGAGACACACTGCCAAAGCTTTTCGCTATGATGCAGTCTAATGCAGACGCAGACTACGGCTCTCCGGAGCTGTCCGAAGCCAAGCGCCGGTCGCCGGCGTCTTTCGGCTGAAGCAGCGCTTCGGAGCGTACGGCTGTTGTGTGCGCGAAGCAGCCGCTTCTCCTGCTCCGGGAGCCGGACAGAGCGGTAGCTTGTACGAGGGCGAAGAACGAAGCCGCACCGGGCTTCTGCGCGCACCCTAAGGACTGCTAGAGGACCCTGGTGGCCGCTCGCCTGCCCCTTCAATTCTATTCTAGCATACTTATGGAAGGTGTTCCAGGACAATTTTCCTGAGTTTTGAATTCGTCCTGATGCAGCCCTTCCTGGGAAACTCGTGCTCGTCCTCTGAGGCTCCGACATGCAGAGACCTCGATGGCAACTGCAGAAATGAAGGGCTGCGTTGAGTTGTCGAGAAGCAAGAACCTAGCCAGCGCCTTATGTTTGGGAGTCAGCAGCTGCTGGACTTTTGCGATTGCTTTCACTGTGCACTGAATGCCAGGACGGCATGTGCACGTTACAACAACGAGCTGGGCAAGAGTAATCGAAAGATCACGGCCGTCAGAAAGCAGCTTATATATTGCCCTGGAAAGGGCAGTGTTTTTGGAGTGTGCAGTAAAATCGTGTTTCTGGACAAGGGAGGCATAAGTGCGCTGCGCTCTTAAGCTATCTCCCTGCGAGACACACTGCCAAAGCTTTTCGCTATGATGCAGTCTAATGCAGACGCAGACTACGGCTCTCCGGAGCTGTCCGAAGCCAAGCGCCGGTCGCCGGCGTCTTTCGGCTGAAGCAGCGCTTCGGAGCGTACGGCTGTTGTGTGCGCGAAGCAGCCGCTTCTCCTGCTCCGGGAGCCGGACAGAGCGGTAGCTTGTACGAGGGCGAAGAACGAAGCCGCAGAGCACCGGGCTTCTGCGCGCACCCTAAGGACTGCTAGAGGACCCTGGTGGCCGCTCGCCTGCCCCTTCAATTCTATTCTAGCATACTTATGGAAGGTGTTCCAGGACAATTTTCGTGAGTTTTGAATTCGTCCTGATGCAGCCCTTCCTGGGAAACTCGTGCTCGTCCTCTGAGGCTCCGACATGCAGAGACCTCGATGGCAACTGCAGAAATGAAGGGCTGCGTTGAGTTGTCGAGAAGCAAGAACCTAGCCAGCGCCTTATGTTTGGGAGTCAGCAGCTGCTGGACTTTTGCGATTGCTTTCACTGTGCACTGAATGCCAGGACGGCATGTGCACGTTACAACAACGAGCTGGGCAAGAGTAATCGAAAGATCACGGCCGTCAGAAAGCAGCTTATATATTGCCCTGGAAAGGGCAGTGTTTTTGGAGTGTGCAGTAAAATCGTGTTTCTGGACAAGGGAGGCATAAGTGCGCTGCGCTCTTAAGCTATCTCCCTGCGAGACACACTGCCAAAGCTTTTCGCTATGATGCAGTCTAATGCAGACGCAGACTACGGCTCTCCGGAGCTGTCCGAAGCCAAGCGCCGGTCGCCGGCGTCTTTCGGCTGAAGCAGCGCTTCGGAGCGTACGGCTGTTGTGTGCGCGAAGCAGCCGCTTCTCCTGCTCCGGGAGCCGGACAGAGCGGTAGCTTGTACGAGGGCGAAGAACGAAGCCGCAGAGCACCGGGCTTCTGCGCGCACCCTAAGGACTGCTAGAGGACCCTGGTGGCCGCTCGCCTGCCCCTTCAATTCCATTCTAGCATACTTATGGAAGGTGTTCCAGGACAATTTTCCTGAGTTTTGAATTCGTCCTGATGCAGCCCTTCCTGGGAAACTCGTGCTCGTCCTCTGAGACTCCCACATGCAGAGACCTCGATGGCAACTGCAGAAATGAAGGGCTGCGTTGAGTTGTCGAGAAGCAAGAACCTAGCCAGCGCCTTATGTTTGGGAGTCAGCAGCTGCTGGACTTTTGCGATTGCTTTCACTGTGCACTGAATGCCAGGACGGCATGTGCACGTTAAAACAACGAGCTGGGCAAGAGTAATCGAAAGATCACGGCCGTCAGAAAGCAGCTTATATATTGCCCTGGAAAGAGCAGTGTTTTTGGAGTGTGCAGTAAAATCGTGTTTCTGGACAAGGGAGGCATAAGTGCGCTGCGCTCCTAAGCTATCTCCCTGCGAGACACACTGCCGAAGCTTTTCGCTATCATGCAGTCTAGTGCAGACGCACTCTACGGCTCTCCGGTGCTGTCCGAAGCCAAGCGCCGGTCGCCGGCGTCTTTCGGCTGAAGCAGCGCTTCGGAGCGTACGGCTGTTGTGTGCGCGAAGCAGCCGCTTCTCCTGCTCCGGGAGCCGGACAGAGCGGTAGCTTGTAGGAGGGCGAAGAACGAAGCCGCAGAGCACCGGGCTTCTGCGCGCACCCTAAGGACTGCTAGAGGACCCTGGTGGCCGCTCGCCTGCCCCTTCAATTCTATTCTAGCATACTTATGGAAGGTGTTCCAGGACAATTTTCCTGAGTTTTGAATTCGTCCTGATGTAGCCCCTCCTGGGAAACTCCTGCTCGTCCTCTGAGTCTCCGACATGCAGAGACCTCGATGGCAACTGCAGAAATGAAGGGCTGCGTTGAGTTGTCGAGAAGCAAGAACCTAGCCAGCGCCTTATGTTTGGGAGTCAGCAGCTGCTGGACTTTTGCGATTGCTTTCACTGTGCACTGAATGCCAGGACGGCATGTGCACGTTACAACAACGAGCTGGGCAAGAGTAATCGAAAGATCACGGCCGTCAGAAAGCAGCTTATATATTGCCCTGGAAAGAGCAGTGTTTTTGGAGTGTGCAGTAAAATCGTGTTTCTGGACAAGGGAGGCATAAGTGCGCTGCGCTCCTAAGCTATCTCTCTGCGAGACACACTGCCGAAGCTTTTCGCTATCATGCAGTCTAGTGCCGACGCACACTCCGGTTCTCCGGTGCTGTCCGAAGCCAAGCGCCGGTCGCCGGCGTCTTTCGGCTGAAGCAGCGCTTCGGAGCGTACGGCTGTTGTGTGCGCGAAGCAGCCGCTTCTCCTGCTCCGGGAGCCGGACAGAGCGGTAGCTTGTAGGAGGGCGAAGAACGAAGCCGCAGAGCACCGGGCTTCTGCGCGCACCCTAAGGACTGCTAGAGGACCCTGGTGGCCGCTCGCCTGCCCCTTCAATTCTATTCTAGCATACTTATGGAAGGTGTTCCAGGACAATTTTCCTGAGTTTTGAATTCGTCCTGATGCAGCCCTTCCTGGGAAACTCCTGCTCGTCCTCTGAGGCTCCGACATGCAGAGACCTCGATGGCAACTGCAGAAATGAAGGGCTGCGTTGAGTTGTCGAGAAGCAAGAACCTAGCCAGCGCCTTATGTTTGGGAGTCAGCAGCTGCTGGACTTTTGCGATTGCTTTCACTGTGCACTGAATGCCAGGACGGCATGTGCACGTTACAACAACGAGCTGGGCAAGAGTAATCGAAAGATCACGGCCGTCAGAAAGCAGCTTATATATTGCCCTGGAAAGGGCAGTGTTTTTGGAGTGTGCAGTAAAATCGTGTTTCTGGACAAGGGAGGCATAAGTGCGCTGCGCTCTTAAGCTATCTCCCTGCGAGACACACTGCCAAAGCTTTTCGCTATGATGCAGTCTAATGCAGACGCAGACTACGGCTCTCCGGAGCTGTCCGAAGCCAAGCGCCGGTCGCCGGCGTCTTTCGGCTGAAGCAGCGCTTCGGAGCGTACGGCTGTTGTGTGCGCGAAGCAGCCGCTTCTCCTGCTCCGGGAGCCGGACAGAGCGGTAGCTTGTAGGAGGGCGAAGAACGAAGCCGCAGAGCACCGGGCTTCTGCGCGCACCCTAAGGACTGCTAGAGGACCCTGGTGGCCGCTCGCCTGCCCCTTCAATTCTATTCTAGCATACTTATGGAAGGTGTTCCAGGAC
Organism: Lonchura striata; assembly: GCF_050655825.1. Lineage (NCBI taxonomy): Eukaryota > Metazoa > Chordata > Aves > Passeriformes > Estrildidae > Lonchura > Lonchura striata. The sequence goes on from NC_140707.1 coordinate 1,565,416, forward strand.
AATTTTCCTGAGTTTTGAATTCGTCCTGATGTAGCCCCTCCTGGGAAACTCCTGCTCGTCCTCTGAGTCTCCGACATGCAGAGACCTCGATGGCAACTGCAGAAATGAAGGGCTGCGTTGAGTTGTCGAGAAGCAAGAACCTAGCCAGCGCCTTGTGTTTGGGAGTCAGCAGCTGCTGGACTTTTGCGATTGCTTTCACTGTGCACTGAATGCCAGGACGGCATGTGCACGTTAAAACAACGAGCTGGGCAAGAGTAATCGAAAGATCACGGCCGTCAGAAAGCAGCTTATATATTGCCCTGGAAAGGGCAGTGTTTTTGGAGTGTGCAGTAAAATCGTGTTTCTGGACAAGGAAGGCATAAGTGCGCTGCGCTCCTAAGCTATCTCTCTGCGAGACACACTGCCGAAGCTTTTCGCTATCATGCAGTCTAGTGCAGACGCACACTCCGGTTCTCCGGAGCTGTCCGAAGCCAAGCGCCGGTCGCCGGCGTCTTTCGGCTGAAGCAGCGCTTCGGAGCGTACGGCTGTTGTGTGCGCGAAGCAGCCGCTTCTCCTGCTCCGGGAGCCGGACAGAGCGGTAGCTTGTACGAGGGCGAAGAACGAAGCCGCAGAGCACCGGGCTTCTGCGCGCACCCTAAGGACTGCTAGAGGACCCTGGTGGCCGCTCGCCTGCCCCTTCAATTCTATTCTAGCATACTTATGGAAGGTGTTCCAGGACAATTTTCCTGAGTTTTGAATTCGTCCTGATGCAGCCCTTCCTGGGAAACTCGTGCTCGTCCTCTGAGGCTCCGACATGCAGAGACCTCGATGGCAACTGCAGAAATGAAGGGCTGCGTTGAGTTGTCGAGAAGCAAGAACCTAGCCAGCGCCTTATGTTTGGGAGTCAGCAGCTGCTGGACTTTTGCGATTGCTTTCACTGTGCACTGAATGCCAGGACGGCATGTGCACGTTACAACAACGAGCTGGGCAAGAGTAATCGAAAGATCACGGCCGTCAGAAAGCAGCTTATATATTGCCCTGGAAAGGGCAGTGTTTTTGGAGTGTGCAGTAAAATCGTGTTTCTGGACAAGGGAGGCATAAGTGCGCTGCGCTCTTAAGCTATCTCCCTGCGAGACACACTGCCAAAGCTTTTCGCTATGATGCAGTCTAATGCAGACGCAGACTACGGCTCTCCGGAGCTGTCCGAAGCCAAGCGCCGGTCGCCGGCGTCTTTCGGCTGAAGCAGCGCTTCGGAGCGTACGGCTGTTGTGTGCGCGAAGCAGCCGCTTCTCCTGCTCCGGGAGCCGGACAGAGCGGTAGCTTGTACGAGGGCGAAGAACGAAGCCGCAGAGCACCGGGCTTCTGCGCGCACCCTAAGGACTGCTAGAGGACCCTGGTGGCCGCTCGCCTGCCCCTTCAATTCCATTCTAGCATACTTATGGAAGGTGTTCCAGGACAATTTTCCTGAGTTTTGAATTCGTCCTGATGCAGCCCTTCCTGGGAAACTCGTGCTCCTCCTCTGAGGCTCCGACATGCAGAGACCTCGATGGCAACTGCAGAAATGAAGGGCTGCGTTGAGTTGTCGAGAAGCAAGAACCTAGCCAGCGCCTTATGTTTGGGAGTCAGCAGCTGCTGGACTTTTGCGATTGCTTTCACTGTGCACTGAATGCCAGGACGGCATGTGCACGTTACAACAACGAGCTGGGCAAGAGTAATCGAAAGATCACGGCCGTCGGAAAGCAGCTTATATATTGCCCTGGAAAGGGCAGTGTTTTAGGAGTGTGCAGTAAAATCGTGTTTCTGGACAAGGGAGGCATAAGTGCGCTGCGCTCTTAAGCTATCTCCCTGCGAGACACACTGCCAAAGCTTTTCGCTATGATGCAGTCTAATGCAGACGCAGACTACGGCTCTCCGGAGCTGTCCGAAGCCAAGCGCCGGTCGCCGGCGTCTTTCGGCTGAAGCAGCGCTTCGGAGCGTACGGCTGTTGTGTGCGCGAAGCAGCCGCTTCTCCTGCTCCGGGAGCCGGACAGAGCGGTAGCTTGTAGGAGGGCGAAGAACGAAGCCGCAGAGCACCGGGCTTCTGCGCGCACCCTAAGGACTGCTAGAGGACCCTGGTGGCCGCTCGCCTGCCCCTTCAATTCCATTCTAGCATACTTATGGAAGGTGTTCCAGGACAATTTTCCTGAGTTTTGAATTCGTCCTGATGCAGCCCTTCCTGGGAAACTCGTGCTCGTCCTCTGAGGCTCCGACATGCAGAGACCTCGATGGCAACTGCAGAAATGAAGGGCTGCGTTGAGTTGTCGAGAAGCAAGAACCTAGCCAGCGCCTTATGTTTGGGAGTCAGCAGCTGCTGGACTTTTGCGATTGCTTTCACTGTGCACTGAATGCCAGGACGGCATGTGCACGTTAAAACAACGAGCTGGGCAAGAGTAATCGAAAGATCACGGCCGTCAGAAAGCAGCTTATATATTGCCCTGGAAAGGGCAGTGTTTTTGGAGTGTGCAGTAAAATCGTGTTTCTGGACAAGGGAGGCATAAGTGCGCTGCGCTCTTAAGCTATCTCCCTGCGAGACACACTGCCAAAGCTTTTCGCTATGATGCAGTCTAATGCAGACGCAGACTACGGCTCTCCGGAGCTGTCCGAAGCCAAGCGCCGGTCGCCGGCGTCTTTCGGCTGAAGCAGCGCTTCGGAGCGTACGGCTGTTGTGTGCGCGAAGCAGCCGCTTCTCCTGCTCCGGGAGCCGGACAGAGCGGTAGCTTGTACGAGGGCGAAGAACGAAGCCGCAGAGCACCGGGCTTCTGCGCGCACCCTAAGGACTGCTAGAGGACCCTGGTGGCCGCTCGCCTGCCCCTTCAATTCCATTCTAGCATACTTATGGAAGGTGTTCCAGGACAATTTTCCTGAGTTTTGAATTCGTCCTGATGCAGCCCTTCCTGGGAAACTCGTGCTCGTCCTCTGAGGCTCCGACATGCAGAGACCTCGATGGCAACTGCAGAAATGAAGGGCTGCGTTGAGTTGTCGAGAAGCAAGAACCTAGCCAGCGCCTTATGTTTGGGAGTCAGCAGCTGCTGGACTTTTGCGATTGCTTTCACTGTGCACTGAATGCCAGGACGGCATGTGCACGTTACAACAACGAGCTGGGCAAGAGTAATCGAAAGATCACGGCCGTCAGAAAGCAGCTTATATATTGCCCTGGAAAGGGCAGTGTTTTTGGAGTGTGCAGTAAAATCGTGTTTCTGGACAAGGGAGGCATAAGTGCGCTGCGCTCTTAAGCTATCTCCCTGCGAGACACACTGCCAAAGCTTTTCGCTATGATGCAGTCTAATGCAGACGCAGACTACGGCTCTCCGGAGCTGTCCGAAGCCAAGCGCCGGTCGCCGGCGTCTTTCGGCTGAAGCAGCGCTTCGGAGCGTACGGCTGTTGTGTGCGCGAAGCAGCCGCTTCTCCTGCTCCGGGAGCCGGACAGAGCGGTAGCTTGTAGGAGGGCGAAGAACGAAGCCGCACCGGGCTTCTGCGCGCACCCTAAGGACTGCTAGAGGACCCTGGTGGCCGCTCGCCTGCCCCTTCAATTCTATTCTAGCATACTTATGGAAGGTGTTCCAGGACAATTTTCCTGAGTTTTGAATTCGTCCTGATGCAGCCCTTCCTGGGAAACTCGTGCTCGTCCTCTGAGGCTCCGACATGCAGAGACCTCGATGGCAACTGCAGAAATGAAGGGCTGCGTTGAGTTGTCGAGAAGCAAGAACCTAGCCAGCGCCTTATGTTTGGGAGTCAGCAGCTGCTGGACTTTTGCGATTGCTTTCACTGTGCACTGAATGCCAGGACGGCATGTGCACGTTACAACAACGAGCTGGGCAAGAGTAATCGAAAGATCACGGCCGTCAGAAAGCAGCTTATATATTGCCCTGGAAAGGGCAGTGTTTTTGGAGTGTGCAGTAAAATCGTGTTTCTGGACAAGGGAGGCATAAGTGCGCTGCGCTCTTAAGCTATCTCCCTGCGAGACACACTGCCAAAGCTTTTCGCTATGATGCAGTCTAATGCAGACGCAGACTACGGCTCTCCGGAGCTGTCCGAAGCCAAGCGCCGGTCGCCGGCGTCTTTCGGCTGAAGCAGCGCTTCGGAGCGTACGGCTGTTGTGTGCGCGAAGCAGCCGCTTCTCCTGCTCCGGGAGCCGGACAGAGCGGTAGCTTGTACGAGGGCGAAGAACGAAGCCGCACCGGGCTTCTGCGCGCACCCTAAGGACTGCTAGAGGACCCTGGTGGCCGCTCGCCTGCCCCTTCAATTCTATTCTAGCATACTTATGGAAGGTGTTCCAGGACAATTTTCCTGAGTTTTGAATTCGTCCTGATGCAGCCCTTCCTGGGAAACTCGTGCTCGTCCTCTGAGGCTCCGACATGCAGAGACCTCGATGGCAACTGCAGAAATGAAGGGCTGCGTTGAGTTGTCGAGAAGCAAGAACCTAGCCAGCGCCTTATGTTTGGGAGTCAGCAGCTGCTGGACTTTTGCGATTGCTTTCACTGTGCACTGAATGCCAGGACGGCATGTGCACGTTACAACAACGAGCTGGGCAAGAGTAATCGAAAGATCACGGCCGTCAGAAAGCAGCTTATATATTGCCCTGGAAAGGGCAGTGTTTTTGGAGTGTGCAGTAAAATCGTGTTTCTGGACAAGGGAGGCATAAGTGCGCTGCGCTCTTAAGCTATCTCCCTGCGAGACACACTGCCAAAGCTTTTCGCTATGATGCAGTCTAATGCAGACGCAGACTACGGCTCTCCGGAGCTGTCCGAAGCCAAGCGCCGGTCGCCGGCGTCTTTCGGCTGAAGCAGCGCTTCGGAGCGTACGGCTGTTGTGTGCGCGAAGCAGCCGCTTCTCCTGCTCCGGGAGCCGGACAGAGCGGTAGCTTGTACGAGGGCGAAGAACGAAGCCGCAGAGCACCGGGCTTCTGCGCGCACCCTAAGGACTGCTAGAGGACCCTGGTGGCCGCTCGCCTGCCCCTTCAATTCCATTCTAGCATACTTATGGAAGGTGTTCCAGGACAATTTTCCTGAGTTTTGAATTCGTCCTGATGCAGCCCTTCCTGGGAAACTCGTGCTCGTCCTCTGAGACTCCCACATGCAGAGACCTCGATGGCAACTGCAGAAATGAAGGGCTGCGTTGAGTTGTCGAGAAGCAAGAACCTAGCCAGCGCCTTATGTTTGGGAGTCAGCAGCTGCTGGACTTTTGCGATTGCTTTCACTGTGCACTGAATGCCAGGACGGCATGTGCACGTTAAAACAACGAGCTGGGCAAGAGTAATCGAAAGATCACGGCCGTCAGAAAGCAGCTTATATATTGCCCTGGAAAGGGCAGTGTTTTTGGAGTGTGCAGTAAAATCGTGTTTCTGGACAAGGGAGGCATAAGTGCGCTGCGCTCCTAAGCTATCTCTCTGCGAGACACACTGCCGAAGCTTTTCGCTATCATGCAGTCTAGTGCAGACGCACTCTACGGCTCTCCGGTGCTGTCCGAAGCCAAGCGCCGGTCGCCGGCGTCTTTCGGCTGAAGCAGCGCTTCGGAGCGTACGGCTGTTGTGTGCGCGAAGCAGCCGCTTCTCCTGCTCCGGGAGCCGGACAGAGCGGTAGCTTGTACGAGGGCGAAGAACGAAGCCGCAGAGCACCGGGCTTCTGCGCGCACCCTAAGGACTGCTAGAGGACCCTGGTGGCCGCTCGCCTGCCCCTTCAATTCTATTCTAGCATACTTATGGAAGGTGTTCCAGGACAATTTTCCTGAGTTTTGAATTCGTCCTGATGTAGCCCCTCCTGGGAAACTCCTGCTCGTCCTCTGAGTCTCCGACATGCAGAGACCTCGATGGCAACTGCAGAAATGAAGGGCTGCGTTGAGTTGTCGAGAAGCAAGAACCTAGCCAGCGCCTTGTGTTTGGGAGTCAGCAGCTGCTGGACTTTTGCGATTTCTTTCACTGTGCACTGAATGCCAGGACGGCATGTGCACGTTACAACAACGAGCTGGGCAAGAGTAATCGAAAGATCACGGCCGTCAGAAAGCAGCTTATATATTGCCCTGGAAAGGGCAGTGTTTTAGGAGTGTGCAGTAAAATCGTGTTTCTGGACAAGGGAGGCATAAGTGCGCTGCGCTCCTAAGCTATCTCTCTGCGAGACACACTGCCGAAGCTTTTCGCTATCATGCAGTCTAGTGCAGACGCACACTCCGGTTCTCCGGAGCTGTCCGAAGCCAAGCGCCGGTCGCCGGCGTCTTTCGGCTGAAGCAGCGCTTCGGAGCGTACGGCTGTTGTGTGCGCGAAGCAGCCGCTTCTCCTGCTCCGGGAGCCGGACAGAGCGGTAGCTTGTAGGAGGGCGAAGAACGAAGCCGCAGAGCACCGGGCTTCTGCGCGCACCCTAAGGACTGCTAGAGGACCCTGGTGGCCGCTCGCCTGCCCCTTCAATTCTATTCTAGCATACTTATGGAAGGTGTTCCAGGACAATTTTCCTGAGTTTTGAATTCGTCCTGATGCAGCCCTTCCTGGGAAACTCGTGCTCCTCCTCTGAGGCTCCGACATGCAGAGACCTCGATGGCAACTGCAGAAATGAAGGGCTGCGTTGAGTTGTCGAGAAGCAAGAACCTAGCCAGCGCCTTATGTTTGGGAGTCAGCAGCTGCTGGACTTTTGCGATTGCTTTCACTGTGCACTGAATGCCAGGACGGCATGTGCACGTTACAACAACGAGCTGGGCAAGAGTAATCGAAAGATCACGGCCGTCAGAAAGCAGCTTATATATTGCCCTGGAAAGGGCAGTGTTTTAGGAGTGTGCAGTAAAATCGTGTTTCTGGACAAGGGAGGCATAAGTGCGCTGCGCTCTTAAGCTATCTCCCTGCGAGACACACTGCCAAAGCTTTTCGCTATGATGCAGTCTAATGCAGACGCAGACTACGGCTCTCCGGAGCTGTCCGAAGCCAAGCGCCGGTCGCCGGCGTCTTTCGGCTGAAGCAGCGCTTCGGAGCGTACGGCTGTTGTGTGCGCGAAGCAGCCGCTTCTCCTGCTCCGGGAGCCGGACAGAGCGGTAGCTTGTAGGAGGGCGAAGAACGAAGCCGCAGAGCACCGGGCTTCTGCGCGCACCCTAAGGACTGCTAGAGGACCCTGGTGGCCGCTCGCCTGCCCCTTCAATTCCATTCTAGCATACTTATGGAAGGTGTTCCAGGACAATTTTCCTGAGTTTTGAATTCGTCCTGATGCAGCCCTTCCTGGGAAACTCGTGCTCGTCCTCTGAGGCTCCGACATGCAGAGACCTCGATGGCAACTGCAGAAATGAAGGGCTGCGTTGAGTTGTCGAGAAGCAAGAACCTAGCCAGCGCCTTATGTTTGGGAGTCAGCAGCTGCTGGACTTTTGCGATTGCTTTCACTGTGCACTGAATGCCAGGACGGCATGTGCACGTTACAACAACGAGCTGGGCAAGAGTAATCGAAAGATCACGGCCGTCAGAAAGCAGCTTATATATTGCCCTGGAAAGGGCAGTGTTTTTGGAGTGTGCAGTAAAATCGTGTTTCTGGACAAGGGAGGCATAAGTGCGCTGCGCTCTTAAGCTATCTCCCTGCGAGACACACTGCCAAAGCTTTTCGCTATGATGCAGTCTAATGCAGACGCAGACTACGGCTCTCCGGAGCTGTCCGAAGCCAAGCGCCGGTCGCCGGCGTCTTTCGGCTGAAGCAGCGCTTCGGAGCGTACGGCTGTTGTGTGCGCGAAGCAGCCGCTTCTCCTGCTCCGGGAGCCGGACAGAGCGGTAGCTTGTACGAGGGCGAAGAACGAAGCCGCAGAGCACCGGGCTTCTGCGCGCACCCTAAGGACTGCTAGAGGACCCTGGTGGCCGCTCGCCTGCCCCTTCAATTCCATTCTAGCATACTTATGGAAGGTGTTCCAGGACAATTTTCCTGAGTTTTGAATTCGTCCTGATGCAGCCCTTCCTGGGAAACTCGTGCTCGTCCTCTGAGGCTCCGACATGCAGAGACCTCGATGGCAACTGCAGAAATGAAGGGCTGCGTTGAGTTGTCGAGAAGCAAGAACCTAGCCAGCGCCTTATGTTTGGGAGTCAGCAGCTGCTGGACTTTTGCGATTGCTTTCACTGTGCACTGAATGCCAGGACGGCATGTGCACGTTACAACAACGAGCTGGGCAAGAGTAATCGAAAGATCACGGCCGTCAGAAAGCAGCTTATATATTGCCCTGGAAAGGGCAGTGTTTTTGGAGTGTGCAGTAAAATCGTGTTTCTGGACAAGGGAGGCATAAGTGCGCTGCGCTCTTAAGCTATCTCCCTGCGAGACACACTGCCGAAGCTTTTCGCTATCATGCAGTCTAGTGCAGACGCACTCTACGGCTCTCCGGTGCTGTCCGAAGCCAAGCGCCGGTCGCCGGCGTCTTTCGGCTGAAGCAGCGCTTCGGAGCGTACGGCTGTTGTGTGCGCGAAGCAGCCGCTTCTCCTGCTCCGGGAGCCGGACAGAGCGGTAGCTTGTAGGAGGGCGAAGAACGAAGCCGCAGAGCACCGGGCTTCTGCGCGCACCCTAAGGACTGCTAGAGGACCCTGGTGGCCGCTCGCCTGCCCCTTCAATTCTATTCTAGCATACTTATGGAAGGTGTTCCAGGACAATTTTCCTGAGTTTTGAATTCGTCCTGATGCAGCCCTTCCTGGGAAACTCGTGCTCGTCCTCTGAGGCTCCGACATGCAGAGACCTCGATGGCAACTGCAGAAATGAAGGGCTGCGTTGAGTTGTCGAGAAGCAAGAACCTAGCCAGCGCCTTATGTTTGGGAGTCAGCAGCTGCTGGACTTTTGCGATTGCTTTCACTGTGCACTGAATGCCAGGACGGCATGTGCACGTTACAACAACGAGCTGGGCAAGAGTAATCGAAAGATCACGGCCGTCAGAAAGCAGCTTATATATTGCCCTGGAAAGGGCAGTGTTTTAGGAGTGTGCAGTAAAATCGTGTTTCTGGACAAGGGAGGCATAAGTGCGCTGCGCTCTTAAGCTATCTCCCTGCGAGACACACTGCCAAAGCTTTTCGCTATGATGCAGTCTAATGCAGACGCAGACTACGGCTCTCCGGAGCTGTCCGAAGCCAAGCGCCGGTCGCCGGCGTCTTTCGGCTGAAGCAGCGCTTCGGAGCGTACGGCTGTTGTGTGCGCGAAGCAGCCGCTTCTCCTGCTCCGGGAGCCGGACAGAGCGGTAGCTTGTAGGAGGGCGAAGAACGAAGCCGCAGAGCACCGGGCTTCTGCGCGCACCCTAAGGACTGCTAGAGGACCCTGGTGGCCGCTCGCCTGCCCCTTCAATTCTATTCTAGCATACTTATGGAAGGTGTTCCAGGACAATTTTCCTGAGTTTTGAATTCGTCCTGATGTAGCCCCTCCTGGGAAACTCCTGCTCGTCCTCTGAGTCTCCGACATGCAGAGACCTCGATGGCAACTGCAGAAATGAAGGGCTGCGTTGAGTTGTCGAGAAGCAAGAACCTAGCCAGCGCCTTATGTTTGGGAGTCAGCAGCTGCTGGACTTTTGCGATTGCTTTCACTGTGCACTGAATGCCAGGACGGCATGTGCACGTTAAAACAACGAGCTGGGCAAGAGTAATCGAAAGATCACGGCCGTCAGAAAGCAGCTTATATATTGCCCTGGAAAGAGCAGTGTTTTTGGAGTGTGCAGTAAAATCGTGTTTCTGGACAAGGGAGGCATAAGTGCGCTGCGCTCCTAAGCTATCTCCCTGCGAGACACACTGCCGAAGCTTTTCGCTATCATGCAGTCTAGTGCAGACGCACACTCCGGTTCTCCGGAGCTGTCCGAAGCCAAGCGCCGGTCGCCGGCGTCTTTCGGCTGAAGCAGCGCTTCGGAGCGTACGGCTGTTGTGTGCGCGAAGCAGCCGCTTCTCCTGCTCCGGGAGCCGGACAGAGCGGTAGCTTGTACGAGGGCGAAGAACGAAGCCGCAGAGCACCGGGCTTCTGCGCGCACCCTAAGGACTGCTAGAGGACCCTGGTGGCCGCTCGCCTGCCCCTTCAATTCTATTCTAGCATACTTATGGAAGGTGTTCCAGGACAATTTTCCTGAGTTTTGAATTCGTCCTGATGCAGCCCTTCCTGGGAAACTCGTGCTCGTCCTCTGAGGCTCCGACATGCAGAGACCTCGATGGCAACTGCAGAAATGAAGGGCTGCGTTGAGTTGTCGAGAAGCAAGAACCTAGCCAGCGCCTTATGTTTGGGAGTCAGCAGCTGCTGGACTTTTGCGATTGCTTTCACTGTGCACTGAATGCCAGGACGGCATGTGCACGTTACAACAACGAGCTGGGCAAGAGTAATCGAAAGATCACGGCCGTCAGAAAGCAGCTTATATATTGCCCTGGAAAGGGCAGTGTTTTTGGAGTGTGCAGTAAAATCGTGTTTCTGGACAAGGGAGGCATAAGTGCGCTGCGCTCTTAAGCTATCTCCCTGCGAGACACACTGCCAAAGCTTTTCGCTATCATGCAGTCTAGTGCAGACGCACTCTACGGCTCTCCGGTGCTGTCCGAAGCCAAGCGCCGGTCGCCGGCGTCTTTCGGCTGAAGCAGCGCTTCGGAGCGTACGGCTGTTGTGTGCGCGAAGCAGCCGCTTCTCCTGCTCCGGGAGCCGGACAGAGCGGTAGCTTGTAGGAGGGCGAAGAACGAAGCCGCAGAGCACCGGGCTTCTGCGCGCACCCTAAGGACTGCTAGAGGACCCTGGTGGCCGCTCGCCTGCCCCTTCAATTCTATTCTAGCATACTTATGGAAGGTGTTCCAGGACAATTTTCCTGAGTTTTGAATTCGTCCTGATGCAGCCCTTCCTGGGAAACTCGTGCTCGTCCTCTGAGGCTCCGACATGCAGAGACCTCGATGGCAACTGCAGAAATGAAGGGCTGCGTTGAGTTGTCGAGAAGCAAGAACCTAGCCAGCGCCTTATGTTTGGGAGTCAGCAGCTGCTGGACTTTTGCGATTGCTTTCACTGTGCACTGAATGCCAGGACGGCATGTGCACGTTACAACAACGAGCTGGGCAAGAGTAATCGAAAGATCACGGCCGTCAGAAAGCAGCTTATATATTGCCCTGGAAAGGGCAGTGTTTTAGGAGTGTGCAGTAAAATCGTGTTTCTGGACAAGGGAGGCATAAGTGCGCTGCGCTCTTAAGCTATCTCCCTGCGAGACACACTGCCAAAGCTTTTCGCTATGATGCAGTCTAATGCAGACGCAGACTACGGCTCTCCGGAGCTGTCCGAAGCCAAGCGCCGGTCGCCGGCGTCTTTCGGCTGAAGCAGCGCTTCGGAGCGTACGGCTGTTGTGTGCGCGAAGCAGCCGCTTCTCCTGCTCCGGGAGCCGGACAGAGCGGTAGCTTGTAGGAGGGCGAAGAACGAAGCCGCAGAGCACCGGGCTTCTGCGCGCACCCTAAGGACTGCTAGAGGACCCTGGTGGCCGCTCGCCTGCCCCTTCAATTCTATTCTAGCATACTTATGGAAGGTGTTCCAGGACAATTTTCCTGAGTTTTGAATTCGTCCTGATGTAGCCCCTCCTGGGAAACTCCTGCTCGTCCTCTGAGTCTCCGACATGCAGAGACCTCGATGGCAACTGCAGAAATGAAGGGCTGCGTTGAGTTGTCGAGAAGCAAGAACCTAGCCAGCGCCTTATGTTTGGGAGTCAGCAGCTGCTGGACTTTTGCGATTGCTTTCACTGTGCACTGAATGCCAGGACGGCATGTGCACGTTAAAACAACGAGCTGGGCAAGAGTAATCGAAAGATCACGGCCGTCAGAAAGCAGCTTATATATTGCCCTGGAAAGAGCAGTGTTTTTGGAGTGTGCAGTAAAATCGTGTTTCTGGACAAGGGAGGCATAAGTGCGCTGCGCTCCTAAGCTATCTCCCTGCGAGACACACTGCCGAAGCTTTTCGCTATCATGCAGTCTAGTGCAGACGCACACTCCGGTTCTCCGGAGCTGTCCGAAGCCAAGCGCCGGTCGCCGGCGTCTTTCGGCTGAAGCAGCGCTTCGGAGCGTACGGCTGTTGTGTGCGCGAAGCAGCCGCTTCTCCTGCTCCGGGAGCCGGACAGAGCGGTAGCTTGTACGAGGGCGAAGAACGAAGCCGCAGAGCACCGGGCTTCTGCGCGCACCCTAAGGACTGCTAGAGGACCCTGGTGGCCGCTCGCCTGCCCCTTCAATTCTATTCTAGCATACTTATGGAAGGTGTTCCAGGACAATTTTCCTGAGTTTTGAATTCGTCCTGATGCAGCCCTTCCTGGGAAACTCGTGCTCGTCCTCTGAGGCTCCGACATGCAGAGACCTCGATGGCAACTGCAGAAATGAAGGGCTGCGTTGAGTTGTCGAGAAGCAAGAACCTAGCCAGCGCCTTATGTTTGGGAGTCAGCAGCTGCTGGACTTTTGCGATTGCTTTCACTGTGCACTGAATGCCAGGACGGCATGTGCACGTTACAACAACGAGCTGGGCAAGAGTAATCGAAAGATCACGGCCGTCAGAAAGCAGCTTATATATTGCCCTGGAAAGGGCAGTGTTTTTGGAGTGTGCAGTAAAATCGTGTTTCTGGACAAGGGAGGCATAAGTGCGCTGCGCTCTTAAGCTATCTCCCTGCGAGACACACTGCCAAAGCTTTTCGCTATGATGCAGTCTAATGCAGACGCAGACTACGGCTCTCCGGAGCTGTCCGAAGCCAAGCGCCGGTCGCCGGCGTCTTTCGGCTGAAGCAGCGCTTCGGAGCGTACTGCTGTTGTGTGCGCGAAGCAGCCGCTTCTCCTGCTCCGGGAGCCGGACAGAGCGGTAGCTTGTAGGAGGGCGAAGAACGAAGCCGCAGAGCACCGGGCTTCTGCGCGCACCCTAAGGACTGCTAGAGGACCCTGGTGGCCGCTCGCCTGCCCCTTCAATTCTATTCTAGCATACTTATGGAAGGTGTTCCAGGACAATTTTCCTGAGTTTTGAATTCGTCCTGATGCAGCCCTTCCTGGGAAACTCCTGCTCGTCCTCTGAGTCTCCGACATGCAGAGACCTCGATGGCAACTGCAGAAATGAAGGGCTGCGTTGAGTTGTCGAGAAGCAAGAACCTAGCCAGCGCCTTATGTTTGGGAGTCAGCAGCTGCTGGACTTTTGCGATTGCTTTCACTGTGCACTGAATGCCAGGACGGCATGTGCACGTTAAAACAACGAGCTGGGCAAGAGTAATCGAAAGATCACGGCCGTCAGAAAGCAGCTTATATATTGCCCTGGAAAGAGCAGTGTTTTTGGAGTGTGCAGTAAAATCGTGTTTCTGGACAAGGGAGGCATAAGTGCGCTGCGCTCCTAAGCTATCTCCCTGCGAGACACACTGCCGAAGCTTTTCGCTATCATGCAGTCTAGTGCAGACGCACACTCCGGTTCTCCGGAGCTGTCCGAAGCCAAGCGCCGGTCGCCGGCGTCTTTCGGCTGAAGCAGCGCTTCGGAGCGTACGGCTGTTGTGTGCGCGAAGCAGCCGCTTCTCCTGCTCCGGGAGCCGGACAGAGCGGTAGCTTGTACGAGGGCGAAGAACGAAGCCGCAGAGCACCGGGCTTCTGCGCGCACCCTAAGGACTGCTAGAGGACCCTGGTGGCCGCTCGCCTGCCCCTTCAATTCTATTCTAGCATACTTATGGAAGGTGTTCCAGGACAATTTTCCTGAGTTTTGAATTCGTCCTGATGCAGCCCTTCCTGGGAAACTCGTGCTCGTCCTCTGAGGCTCCGACATGCAGAGACCTCGATGGCAACTGCAGAAATGAAGGGCTGCGTTGAGTTGTCGAGAAGCAAGAACCTAGCCAGCGCCTTATGTTTGGGAGTCAGCAGCTGCTGGACTTTTGCGATTGCTTTCACTGTGCACTGAATGCCAGGACGGCATGTGCACGTTACAACAACGAGCTGGGCAAGAGTAATCGAAAGATCACGGCCGTCAGAAAGCAGCTTATATATTGCCCTGGAAAGGGCAGTGTTTTAGGAGTGTGCAGTAAAATCGTGTTTCTGGACAAGGGAGGCATAAGTGCGCTGCGCTCTTAAGCTATCTCCCTGCGAGACACACTGCCAAAGCTTTTCGCTATGATGCAGTCTAATGCAGACGCAGACTACGGCTCTCCGGAGCTGTCCGAAGCCAAGCGCCGGTCGCCGGCGTCTTTCGGCTGAAGCAGCGCTTCGGAGCGTACGGCTGTTGTGTGCGCGAAGCAGCCGCTTCTCCTGCTCCGGGAGCCGGACAGAGCGGTAGCTTGTACGAGGGCGAAGAACGAAGCCGCAGAGCACCGGGCTTCTGCGCGCACCCTAAGGACTGCTAGAGGACCCTGGTGGCCGCTCGCCTGCCCCTTCAATTCCATTCTAGCATACTTATGGAAGGTGTTCCAGGACAATTTTCCTGAGTTTTGAATTCGTCCTGATGCAGCCCTTCCTGGGAAACTCGTGCTCGTCCTCTGAGGCTCCGACATGCAGAGACCTCGATGGCAACTGCAGAAATGAAGGGCTGCGTTGAGTTGTCGAGAAGCAAGAACCTAGCCAGCGCCTTACGTTTGGGAGTCAGCAGCTGCTGGACTTTTGCGATTGCTTTCACTGTGCACTGAATGCCAGGACGGCATGTGCACGTTACAACAACGAGCTGGGCAAGAGTAATCGAAAGATCACGGCCGTCAGAAAGCAGCTTATATATTGCCCTGGAAAGGGCAGTGTTTTTGGAGTGTGCAGTAAAATCGTGTTTCTGGACAAGGGAGGCATAAGTGCGCTGCGCTCTTAAGCTATCTCCCTGCGAGACACACTGCCGAAGCTTTTCGCTATCATGCAGTCTAGTGCAGACGCACTCTACGGCTCTCCGGTGCTGTCCGAAGCCAAGCGCCGGTCGCCGGCGTCTTTCGGCTGAAGCAGCGCTTCGGAGCGTACGGCTGTTGTGTGCGCGAAGCAGCCGCTTCTCCTGCTCCGGGAGCCGGACAGAGCGGTAGCTTGTACGAGGGCGAAGAACGAAGCCGCACCGGGCTTCTGCGCGCACCCTAAGGACTGCTAGAGGACCCTGGTGGCCGCTCGCCTGCCCCTTCAATTCTATTCTAGCATACTTATGGAAGGTGTTCCAGGACAATTTTCCTGAGTTTTGAATTCGTCCTGATGCAGCCCTTCCTGGGAAACTCGTGCTCCTCCTCTGAGGCTCCGACATGCAGAGACCTCGATGGCAACTGCAGAAATGAAGGGCTGCGTTGAGTTGTCGAGAAGCAAGAACCTAGCCAGCGCCTTATGTTTGGGAGTCAGCAGCTGCTGGACTTTTGCGATTGCTTTCACTGTGCACTGAATGCCAGGACGGCATGTGCACGTTACAACAACGAGCTGGGCAAGAGTAATCGAAAGATCACGGCCGTCAGAAAGCAGCTTATATATTGCCCTGGAAAGGGCAGTGTTTTTGGAGTGTGCAGTAAAATCGTGTTTCTGGACAAGGGAGGCATAAGTGCGCTGCGCTCTTAAGCTATCTCCCTGCGAGACACACTGCCGAAGCTTTTCGCTATGATGCAGTCTAATGCAGACGCAGACTACGGCCCTCCGGAGCTGTCCGAAGCCAAGCGCCGGTCGCCGGCGTCTTTCGGCTGAAGCAGCGCTTCGGAGCGTACGGCTGTTGTGTGCACGAAGCAGCCGCTTCTCCTGCTCCGGGAGCCGGACAGAGCGGTAGCTTGTACGAGGGCGAAGAACGAAGCCGCAGAGCACCGGGCTTCTGCGCGCACCCTAAGGACTGCTAGAGGACCCTGGTGGCCGCTCGCCTGCCCCTTCAATTCCATTCTAGCATACTTATGGAAGGTGTTCCAGGACAATTTTCCTGAGTTTTGAATTCGTCCTGATGCAGCCCTTCCTGGGAAACTCGTGCTCGTCCTCTGAGGCTCCGACATGCAGAGACCTCGATGGCAACTGCAGAAATGAAGGGCTGCGTTGAGTTGTCGAGAAGCAAGAACCTAGCCAGCGCCTTATGTTTGGGAGTCAGCAGCTGCTGGACTTTTGCGATTGCTTTCACTGTGCACTGAATGCCAGGACGGCATGTGCACGTTACAACAACGAGCTGGGCAAGAGTAATCGAAAGATCACGGCCGTCAGAAAGCAGCTTATATATTGCCCTGGAAAGGGCAGTGTTTTTGGAGTGTGCAGTAAAATCGTGTTTCTGGACAAGGGAGGCATAAGTGCGCTGCGCTCTTAAGCTATCTCCCTGCGAGACACACTGCCGAAGCTTTTCGCTATCATGCAGTCTAGTGCAGACGCACTCTACGGCTCTCCGGTGCTGTCCGAAGCCAAGCGCCGGTCGCCGGCGTCTTTCGGCTGAAGCAGCGCTTCGGAGCGTACGGCTGTTGTGTGCGCGAAGCAGCCGCTTCTCCTGCTCCGGGAGCCGGACAGAGCGGTAGCTTGTAGGAGGGCGAAGAACGAAGCCGCAGAGCACCGGGCTTCTGCGCGCACCCTAAGGACTGCTAGAGGACCCTGGTGGCCGCTCGCCTGCCCCTTCAATTCTATTCTAGCATACTTATGGAAGGTGTTCCAGGACAATTTTCCTGAGTTTTGAATTCGTCCTGATGCAGCCCTTCCTGGGAAACTCGTGCTCGTCCTCTGAGGCTCCGACATGCAGAGACCTCGATGGCAACTGCAGAAATGAAGGGCTGCGTTGAGTTGTCGAGAAGCAAGAACCTAGCCAGCGCCTTATGTTTGGGAGTCAGCAGCTGCTGGACTTTTGCGATTGCTTTCACTGTGCACTGAATGCCAGGACGGCATGTGCACGTTACAACAACGAGCTGGGCAAGAGTAATCGAAAGATCACGGCCGTCAGAAAGCAGCTTATATATTGCCCTGGAAAGGGCAGTGTTTTTGGAGTGTGCAGTAAAATCGTGTTTCTGGACAAGGGAGGCATAAGTGCGCTGCGCTCTTAAGCTATCTCCCTGCGAGACACACTGCCAAAGCTTTTCGCTATGATGCAGTCTAATGCAGACGCAGACTACGGCTCTCCGGAGCTGTCCGAAGCCAAGCGCCGGTCGCCGGCGTCTTTCGGCTGAAGCAGCGCTTCGGAGCGTACGGCTGTTGTGTGCACGAAGCAGCCGCTTCTCCTGCTCCGGGAGCCGGACAGAGCGGTAGCTTGTACGAGGGCGAAGAACGAAGCCGCAGAGCACCGGGCTTCTGCGCGCACCCTAAGGACTGCTAGAGGACCCTGGTGGCCGCTCGCCTGCCCCTTCAATTCCATTCTAGCATACTTATGGAAGGTGTTCCAGGACAATTTTCCTGAGTTTTGAATTCGTCCTGATGCAGCCCTTCCTGGGAAACTCGTGCTCGTCCTCTGAGGCTCCGACATGCAGAGACCTCGATGGCAACTGCAGAAATGAAGGGCTGCGTTGAGTTGTCGAGAAGCAAGAACCTAGCCAGCGCCTTATGTTTGGGAGTCAGCAGCTGCTGGACTTTTGCGATTGCTTTCACTGTGCACTGAATGCCAGGACGGCATGTGCACGTTACAACAACGAGCTGGGCAAGAGTAATCGAAAGATCACGGCCGTCAGAAAGCAGCTTATATATTGCCCTGGAAAGGGCAGTGTTTTTGGAGTGTGCAGTAAAATCGTGTTTCTGGACAAGGGAGGCATAAGTGCGCTGCGCTCTTAAGCTATCTCCCTGCGAGACACACTGCCAAAGCTTTTCGCTATCATGCAGTCTAGTGCAGACGCACTCTACGGCTCTCCGGAGCTGTCCGAAGCCAAGCGCCGGTCGCCGGCGTCTTTCGGCTGAAGCAGCGCTTCGGAGCGTACTGCTGTTGTGTGCGCGAAGCAGCCGCTTCTCCTGCTCCGGGAGCCGGACAGAGCGGTAGCTTGTAGGAGGGCGAAGAACGAAGCCGCAGAGCACCGGGCTTCTGCGCGCACCCTAAGGACTGCTAGAGGACCCTGGTGGCCGCTCGCCTGCCCCTTCAATTCTATTCTAGCATACTTATGGAAGGTGTTCCAGGACAATTTTCCTGAGTTTTGAATTCGTCCTGATGCAGCCCTTCCTGGGAAACTCGTGCTCGTCCTCTGAGGCTCCGACATGCAGAGACCTCGATGGCAACTGCAGAAATGAAGGGCTGCGTTGAGTTGTCGAGAAGCAAGAACCTAGCCAGCGCCTTATGTTTGGGAGTCAGCAGCTGCTGGACTTTTGCGATTGCTTTCACTGTGCACTGAATGCCAGGACGGCATGTGCACGTTAAAACAACGAGCTGGGCAAGAGTAATCGAAAGATCACGGCCGTCAGAAAGCAGCTTATATATTGCCCTGGAAAGAGCAGTGTTTTTGGAGTGTGCAGTAAAATCGTGTTTCTGGACAAGGGAGGCATAAGTGCGCTGCGCTCCTAAGCTATCTCCCTGCGAGACACACTGCCGAAGCTTTTCGCTATCATGCAGTCTAGTGCAGACGCACACTCCGGTTCTCCGGAGCTGTCCGAAGCCAAGCGCCGGTCGCCGGCGTCTTTCGGCTGAAGCAGCGCTTCGGAGCGTACGGCTGTTGTGTGCGCGAAGCAGCCGCTTCTCCTGCTCCGGGAGCCGGACAGAGCGGTAGCTTGTACGAGGGCGAAGAACGAAGCCGCAGAGCACCGGGCTTCTGCGCGCACCCTAAGGACTGCTAGAGGACCCTGGTGGCCGCTCGCCTGCCCCTTCAATTCTATTCTAGCATACTTATGGAAGGTGTTCCAGGACAATTTTCCTGAGTTTTGAATTCGTCCTGATGCAGCCCTTCCTGGGAAACTCGTGCTCGTCCTCTGAGGCTCCGACATGCAGAGACCTCGATGGCAACTGCAGAAATGAAGGGCTGCGTTGAGTTGTCGAGAAGCAAGAACCTAGCCAGCGCCTTATGTTTGGGAGTCAGCAGCTGCTGGACTTTTGCGATTGCTTTCACTGTGCACTGAATGCCAGGACGGCATGTGCACGTTACAACAACGAGCTGGGCAAGAGTAATCGAAAGATCACGGCCGTCAGAAAGCAGCTTATATATTGCCCTGGAAAGGGCAGTGTTTTAGGAGTGTGCAGTAAAATCGTGTTTCTGGACAAGGGAGGCATAAGTGCGCTGCGCTCTTAAGCTATCTCCCTGCGAGACACACTGCCAAAGCTTTTCGCTATGATGCAGTCTAATGCAGACGCAGACTACGGCTCTCCGGAGCTGTCCGAAGCCAAGCGCCGGTCGCCGGCGTCTTTCGGCTGAAGCAGCGCTTCGGAGCGTACGGCTGTTGTGTGCGCGAAGCAGCCGCTTCTCCTGCTCCGGGAGCCGGACAGAGCGGTAGCTTGTACGAGGGCGAAGAACGAAGCCGCAGAGCACCGGGCTTCTGCGCGCACCCTAAGGACTGCTAGAGGACCCTGGTGGCCGCTCGCCTGCCCCTTCAATTCCATTCTAGCATACTTATGGAAGGTGTTCCAGGACAATTTTCCTGAGTTTTGAATTCGTCCTGATGCAGCCCTTCCTGGGAAACTCGTGCTCGTCCTCTGAGGCTCCGACATGCAGAGACCTCGATGGCAACTGCAGAAATGAAGGGCTGCGTTGAGTTGTCGAGAAGCAAGAACCTAGCCAGCGCCTTATGTTTGGGAGTCAGCAGCTGCTGGACTTTTGCGATTGCTTTCACTGTGCACTGAATGCCAGGACGGCATGTGCACGTTACAACAACGAGCTGGGCAAGAGTAATCGAAAGATCACGGCCGTCAGAAAGCAGCTTATATATTGCCCTGGAAAGGGCAGTGTTTTAGGAGTGTGCAGTAAAATCGTGTTTCTGGACAAGGGAGGCATAAGTGCGCTGCGCTCTTAAGCTATCTCCCTGCGAGACACACTGCCAAAGCTTTTCGCTATGATGCAGTCTAATGCAGACGCAGACTACGGCTCTCCGGAGCTGTCCGAAGCCAAGCGCCGGTCGCCGGCGTCTTTCGGCTGAAGCAGCGCTTCGGAGCGTACGGCTGTTGTGTGCGCGAAGCAGCCGCTTCTCCTGCTCCGGGAGCCGGACAGAGCGGTAGCTTGTACGAGGGCGAAGAACGAAGCCGCAGAGCACCGGGCTTCTGCGCGCACCCTAAGGACTGCTAGAGGACCCTGGTGGCCGCTCGCCTGCCCCTTCAATTCCATTCTAGCATACTTATGGAAGGTGTTCCAGGACAATTTTCCTGAGTTTTGAATTCGTCCTGATGCAGCCCTTCCTGGGAAACTCGTGCTCGTCCTCTGAGGCTCCGACATGCAGAGACCTCGATGGCAACTGCAGAAATGAAGGGCTGCGTTGAGTTGTCGAGAAGCAAGAACCTAGCCAGCGCCTTATGTTTGGGAGTCAGCAGCTGCTGGACTTTTGCGATTGCTTTCACTGTGCACTGAATGCCAGGACGGCATGTGCACGTTACAACAACGAGCTGGGCAAGAGTAATCGAAAGATCACGGCCGTCAGAAAGCAGCTTATATATTGCCCTGGAAAGGGCAGTGTTTTAGGAGTGTGCAGTAAAATCGTGTTTCTGGACAAGGGAGGCATAAGTGCGCTGCGCTCTTAAGCTATCTCCCTGCGAGACACACTGCCAAAGCTTTTCGCTATGATGCAGTCTAATGCAGACGCAGACTACGGCTCTCCGGAGCTGTCCGAAGCCAAGCGCCGGTCGCCGGCGTCTTTCGGCTGAAGCAGCGCTTCGGAGCGTACGGCTGTTGTGTGCGCGAAGCAGCCGCTTCTCCTGCTCCGGGAGCCGGACAGAGCGGTAGCTTGTACGAGGGCGAAGAACGAAGCCGCAGAGCACCGGGCTTCTGCGCGCACCCTAAGGACTGCTAGAGGACCCTGGTGGCCGCTCGCCTGCCCCTTCAATTCCATTCTAGCATACTTATGGAAGGTGTTTCAGGACAATTTTCCTGAGTTTTGAATTCGTCCTGATGCAGCCCTTCCTGGGAAACTCGTGCTCGTCCTCTGAGGCTCCGACATGCAGAGACCTCGATGGCAACTGCAGAAATGAAGGGCTGCGTTGAGTTGTCGAGAAGCAAGAACCTAGCCAGCGCCTTATGTTTGGGAGTCAGCAGCTGCTGGACTTTTGCGATTGCTTTCACTGTGCACTGAATGCCAGGACGGCATGTGCACGTTACAACAACGAGCTGGGCAAGAGTAATCGAAAGATCACGGCCGTCAGAAAGCAGCTTATATATTGCCCTGGAAAGGGCAGTGTTTTAGGAGTGTGCAGTAAAATCGTGTTTCTGGACAAGGGAGGCATAAGTGCGCTGCGCTCTTAAGCTATCTCCCTGCGAGACACACTGCCGAAGCTTTTCGCTATCATGCAGTCTAGTGCAGACGCACTCTACGGCTCTCCGGTGCTGTCCGAAGCCAAGCGCCGGTCGCCGGCGTCTTTCGGCTGAAGCAGCGCTTCGGAGCGTACGGCTGTTGTGTGCGCGAAGCAGCCGCTTCTCCTGCTCCGGGAGCCGGACAGAGCGGTAGCTTGTACGAGGGCGAAGAACGAAGCCGCACCGGGCTTCTGCGCGCACCCTAAGGACTGCTAGAGGACCCTGGTGGCCGCTCGCCTGCCCCTTCAATTCTATTCTAGCATACTTATGGAAGGTGTTCCAGGACAATTTTCCTGAGTTTTGAATTCGTCCTGATGCAGCCCTTCCTGGGAAACTCGTGCTCCTCCTCTGAGGCTCCGACATGCAGAGACCTCGATGGCAACTGCAGAAATGAAGGGCTGCGTTGAGTTGTCGAGAAGCAAGAACCTAGCCAGCGCCTTATGTTTGGGAGTCAGCAGCTGCTGGACTTTTGCGATTGCTTTCACTGTGCACTGAATGCCAGGACGGCATGTGCACGTTACAACAACGAGCTGGGCAAGAGTAATCGAAAGATCACGGCCGTCAGAAAGCAGCTTATATATTGCCCTGGAAAGGGCAGTGTTTTTGGAGTGTGCAGTAAAATCGTGTTTCTGGACAAGGGAGGCATAAGTGCGCTGCGCTCTTAAGCTATCTCCCTGCGAGACACACTGCCGAAGCTTTTCGCTATCATGCAGTCTAATGCAGACGCAGACTACGGCTCTCCGGAGCTGTCCGAAGCCAAGCGCCGGTCGCCGGCGTCTTTCGGCTGAAGCAGCGCTTCGGAGCGTACGGCTGTTGTGTGCACGAAGCAGCCGCTTCTCCTGCTCCGGGAGCCGGACAGAGCGGTAGCTTGTACGAGGGCGAAGAACGAAGCCGCAGAGCACCGGGCTTCTGCGCGCACCCTAAGGACTGCTAG
Organism: Lonchura striata; assembly: GCF_050655825.1. Taxonomy (NCBI): domain Eukaryota; kingdom Metazoa; phylum Chordata; class Aves; order Passeriformes; family Estrildidae; genus Lonchura; species Lonchura striata. Next base: position 1,587,584 of record NC_140707.1, read on the forward strand.
AGGACCCTGGTGGCCGCTCGCCTGCCCCTTCAATTCCATTCTAGCATACTTATGGAAGGTGTTCCAGGACAATTTTCCTGAGTTTTGAATTCGTCCTGATGCAGCCCTTCCTGGGAAACTCGTGCTCGTCCTCTGAGGCTCCGACATGCAGAGACCTCGATGGCAACTGCAGAAATGAAGGGCTGCGTTGAGTTGTCGAGAAGCAAGAACCTAGCCAGCGCCTTATGTTTGGGAGTCAGCAGCTGCTGGACTTTTGCGATTGCTTTCACTGTGCACTGAATGCCAGGACGGCATGTGCACGTTACAACAACGAGCTGGGCAAGAGTAATCGAAAGATCACGGCCGTCAGAAAGCAGCTTATATATTGCCCTGGAAAGGGCAGTGTTTTTGGAGTGTGCAGTAAAATCGTGTTTCTGGACAAGGGAGGCATAAGTGCGCTGCGCTCTTAAGCTATCTCCCTGCGAGACACACTGCCGAAGCTTTTCGCTATCATGCAGTCTAGTGCAGACGCACTCTACGGCTCTCCGGTGCTGTCCGAAGCCAAGCGCCGGTCGCCGGCGTCTTTCGGCTGAAGCAGCGCTTCGGAGCGTACGGCTGTTGTGTGCGCGAAGCAGCCGCTTCTCCTGCTCCGGGAGCCGGACAGAGCGGTAGCTTGTACGAGGGCGAAGAACGAAGCCGCAGAGCACCGGGCTTCTGCGCGCACCCTAAGGACTGCTAGAGGACCCTGGTGGCCGCTCGCCTGCCCCTTCAATTCTATTCTAGCATACTTATGGAAGGTGTTCCAGGACAATTTTCCTGAGTTTTGAATTCGTCCTGATGCAGCCCTTCCTGGGAAACTCGTGCTCGTCCTCTGAGGCTCCGACATGCAGAGACCTCGATGGCAACTGCAGAAATGAAGGGCTGCGTTGAGTTGTCGAGAAGCAAGAACCTAGCCAGCGCCTTATGTTTGGGAGTCAGCAGCTGCTGGACTTTTGCGATTGCTTTCACTGTGCACTGAATGCCAGGACGGCATGTGCACGTTACAACAACGAGCTGGGCAAGAGTAATCGAAAGATCACGGCCGTCAGAAAGCAGCTTATATATTGCCCTGGAAAGGGCAGTGTTTTTGGAGTGTGCAGTAAAATCGTGTTTCTGGACAAGGGAGGCATAAGTGCGCTGCGCTCTTAAGCTATCTCCCTGCGAGACACACTGCCAAAGCTTTTCGCTATGATGCAGTCTAATGCAGACGCAGACTACGGCTCTCCGGAGCTGTCCGAAGCCAAGCGCCGGTCGCCGGCGTCTTTCGGCTGAAGCAGCGCTTCGGAGCGTACGGCTGTTGTGTGCACGAAGCAGCCGCTTCTCCTGCTCCGGGAGCCGGACAGAGCGGTAGCTTGTACGAGGGCGAAGAACGAAGCCGCAGAGCACCGGGCTTCTGCGCGCACCCTAAGGACTGCTAGAGGACCCTGGTGGCCGCTCGCCTGCCCCTTCAATTCCATTCTAGCATACTTATGGAAGGTGTTCCAGGACAATTTTCCTGAGTTTTGAATTCGTCCTGATGCAGCCCTTCCTGGGAAACTCGTGCTCGTCCTCTGAGGCTCCGACATGCAGAGACCTCGATGGCAACTGCAGAAATGAAGGGCTGCGTTGAGTTGTCGAGAAGCAAGAACCTAGCCAGCGCCTTATGTTTGGGAGTCAGCAGCTGCTGGACTTTTGCGATTGCTTTCACTGTGCACTGAATGCCAGGACGGCATGTGCACGTTACAACAACGAGCTGGGCAAGAGTAATCGAAAGATCACGGCCGTCAGAAAGCAGCTTATATATTGCCCTGGAAAGGGCAGTGTTTTTGGAGTGTGCAGTAAAATCGTGTTTCTGGACAAGGGAGGCATAAGTGCGCTGCGCTCTTAAGCTATCTCCCTGCGAGACACACTGCCAAAGCTTTTCGCTATGATGCAGTCTAATGCAGACGCACACTACGGCTCTCCGGAGCTGTCCGAAGCCAAGCGCCGGTCGCCGGCGTCTTTCGGCTGAAGCAGCGCTTCGGAGCGTACTGCTGTTGTGTGCGCGAAGCAGCCGCTTCTCCTGCTCCGGGAGCCGGACAGAGCGGTAGCTTGTAGGAGGGCGAAGAACGAAGCCGCAGAGCACCGGGCTTCTGCGCGCACCCTAAGGACTGCTAGAGGACCCTGGTGGCCGCTCGCCTGCCCCTTCAATTCCATTCTAGCATACTTATGGAAGGTGTTCCAGGACAATTTTCCTGAGTTTTGAATTCGTCCTGATGCAGCCCTTCCTGGGAAACTCGTGCTCGTCCTCTGAGGCTCCGACATGCAGAGACCTCGATGGCAACTGCAGAAATGAAGGGCTGCGTTGAGTTGTCGAGAAGCAAGAACCTAGCCAGCGCCTTATGTTTGGGAGTCAGCAGCTGCTGGACTTTTGCGATTGCTTTCACTGTGCACTGAATGCCAGGACGGCATGTGCACGTTAAAACAACGAGCTGGGCAAGAGTAATCGAAAGATCACGGCCGTCAGAAAGCAGCTTATATATTGCCCTGGAAAGAGCAGTGTTTTTGGAGTGTGCAGTAAAATCGTGTTTCTGGACAAGGGAGGCATAAGTGCGCTGCGCTCCTAAGCTATCTCCCTGCGAGACACACTGCCGAAGCTTTTCGCTATCATGCAGTCTAGTGCAGACGCACACTCCGGTTCTCCGGAGCTGTCCGAAGCCAAGCGCCGGTCGCCGGCGTCTTTCGGCTGAAGCAGCGCTTCGGAGCGTACGGCTGTTGTGTGCGCGAAGCAGCCGCTTCTCCTGCTCCGGGAGCCGGACAGAGCGGTAGCTTGTACGAGGGCGAAGAACGAAGCCGCAGAGCACCGGGCTTCTGCGCGCACCCTAAGGACTGCTAGAGGACCCTGGTGGCCGCTCGCCTGCCCCTTCAATTCTATTCTAGCATACTTATGGAAGGTGTTCCAGGACAATTTTCCTGAGTTTTGAATTCGTCCTGATGCAGCCCTTCCTGGGAAACTCGTGCTCGTCCTCTGAGGCTCCGACATGCAGAGACCTCGATGGCAACTGCAGAAATGAAGGGCTGCGTTGAGTTGTCGAGAAGCAAGAACCTAGCCAGCGCCTTATGTTTGGGAGTCAGCAGCTGCTGGACTTTTGCGATTGCTTTCACTGTGCACTGAATGCCAGGACGGCATGTGCACGTTACAACAACGAGCTGGGCAAGAGTAATCGAAAGATCACGGCCGTCAGAAAGCAGCTTATATATTGCCCTGGAAAGGGCAGTGTTTTAGGAGTGTGCAGTAAAATCGTGTTTCTGGACAAGGGAGGCATAAGTGCGCTGCGCTCTTAAGCTATCTCCCTGCGAGACACACTGCCAAAGCTTTTCGCTATGATGCAGTCTAATGCAGACGCAGACTACGGCTCTCCGGAGCTGTCCGAAGCCAAGCGCCGGTCGCCGGCGTCTTTCGGCTGAAGCAGCGCTTCGGAGCGTACGGCTGTTGTGTGCGCGAAGCAGCCGCTTCTCCTGCTCCGGGAGCCGGACAGAGCGGTAGCTTGTACGAGGGCGAAGAACGAAGCCGCAGAGCACCGGGCTTCTGCGCGCACCCTAAGGACTGCTAGAGGACCCTGGTGGCCGCTCGCCTGCCCCTTCAATTCCATTCTAGCATACTTATGGAAGGTGTTCCAGGACAATTTTCCTGAGTTTTGAATTCGTCCTGATGCAGCCCTTCCTGGGAAACTCGTGCTCGTCCTCTGAGGCTCCGACATGCAGAGACCTCGATGGCAACTGCAGAAATGAAGGGCTGCGTTGAGTTGTCGAGAAGCAAGAACCTAGCCAGCGCCTTATGTTTGGGAGTCAGCAGCTGCTGGACTTTTGCGATTGCTTTCACTGTGCACTGAATGCCAGGACGGCATGTGCACGTTACAACAACGAGCTGGGCAAGAGTAATCGAAAGATCACGGCCGTCAGAAAGCAGCTTATATATTGCCCTGGAAAGGGCAGTGTTTTAGGAGTGTGCAGTAAAATCGTGTTTCTGGACAAGGGAGGCATAAGTGCGCTGCGCTCTTAAGCTATCTCCCTGCGAGACACACTGCCAAAGCTTTTCGCTATGATGCAGTCTAATGCAGACGCAGACTACGGCTCTCCGGAGCTGTCCGAAGCCAAGCGCCGGTCGCCGGCGTCTTTCGGCTGAAGCAGCGCTTCGGAGCGTACGGCTGTTGTGTGCGCGAAGCAGCCGCTTCTCCTGCTCCGGGAGCCGGACAGAGCGGTAGCTTGTACGAGGGCGAAGAACGAAGCCGCAGAGCACCGGGCTTCTGCGCGCACCCTAAGGACTGCTAGAGGACCCTGGTGGCCGCTCGCCTGCCCCTTCAATTCCATTCTAGCATACTTATGGAAGGTGTTCCAGGACAATTTTCCTGAGTTTTGAATTCGTCCTGATGCAGCCCTTCCTGGGAAACTCGTGCTCGTCCTCTGAGGCTCCGACATGCAGAGACCTCGATGGCAACTGCAGAAATGAAGGGCTGCGTTGAGTTGTCGAGAAGCAAGAACCTAGCCAGCGCCTTATGTTTGGGAGTCAGCAGCTGCTGGACTTTTGCGATTGCTTTCACTGTGCACTGAATGCCAGGACGGCATGTGCACGTTACAACAACGAGCTGGGCAAGAGTAATCGAAAGATCACGGCCGTCAGAAAGCAGCTTATATATTGCCCTGGAAAGGGCAGTGTTTTTGGAGTGTGCAGTAAAATCGTGTTTCTGGACAAGGGAGGCATAAGTGCGCTGCGCTCTTAAGCTATCTCCCTGCGAGACACACTGCCGAAGCTTTTCGCTATCATGCAGTCTAGTGCAGACGCACTCTACGGCTCTCCGGTGCTGTCCGAAGCCAAGCGCCGGTCGCCGGCGTCTTTCGGCTGAAGCAGCGCTTCGGAGCGTACGGCTGTTGTGTGCGCGAAGCAGCCGCTTCTCCTGCTCCGGGAGCCGGACAGAGCGGTAGCTTGTACGAGGGCGAAGAACGAAGCCGCACCGGGCTTCTGCGCGCACCCTAAGGACTGCTAGAGGACCCTGGTGGCCGCTCGCCTGCCCCTTCAATTCTATTCTAGCATACTTATGGAAGGTGTTCCAGGACAATTTTCCTGAGTTTTGAATTCGTCCTGATGCAGCCCTTCCTGGGAAACTCGTGCTCGTCCTCTGAGGCTCCGACATGCAGAGACCTCGATGGCAACTGCAGAAATGAAGGGCTGCGTTGAGTTGTCGAGAAGCAAGAACCTAGCCAGCGCCTTATGTTTGGGAGTCAGCAGCTGCTGGACTTTTGCGATTGCTTTCACTGTGCACTGAATGCCAGGACGGCATGTGCACGTTACAACAACGAGCTGGGCAAGAGTAATCGAAAGATCACGGCCGTCAGAAAGCAGCTTATATATTGCCCTGGAAAGGGCAGTGTTTTTGGAGTGTGCAGTAAAATCGTGTTTCTGGACAAGGGAGGCATAAGTGCGCTGCGCTCTTAAGCTATCTCCCTGCGAGACACACTGCCAAAGCTTTTCGCTATGATGCAGTCTAATGCAGACGCAGACTACGGCTCTCCGGAGCTGTCCGAAGCCAAGCGCCGGTCGCCGGCGTCTTTCGGCTGAAGCAGCGCTTCGGAGCGTACGGCTGTTGTGTGCACGAAGCAGCCGCTTCTCCTGCTCCGGGAGCCGGACAGAGCGGTAGCTTGTAGGAGGGCGAAGAACGAAGCCGCAGAGCACCGGGCTTCTGCGCGCACCCTAAGGACTGCTAGAGGACCCTGGTGGCCGCTCGCCTGCCCCTTCAATTCCATTCTAGCATACTTATGGAAGGTGTTCCAGGACAATTTTCCTGAGTTTTGAATTCGTCCTGATGCAGCCCTTCCTGGGAAACTCGTGCTCGTCCTCTGAGGCTCCGACATGCAGAGACCTCGATGGCAACTGCAGAAATGAAGGGCTGCGTTGAGTTGTCGAGAAGCAAGAACCTAGCCAGCGCCTTATGTTTGGGAGTCAGCAGCTGCTGGACTTTTGCGATTGCTTTCACTGTGCACTGAATGCCAGGACGGCACGTGCACTTTAAAACAACGAGCTGGGCAAGAGTAATCGAAAGATCACGGCCGTCAGAAAGCAGCTTATATATTGCCCTGGAAAGGGCAGTGTTTTTGGAGTGTGCAGTAAAATCGTGTTTCTGGACAAGGGAGGCATAAGTGCGCTGCGCTCTTAAGCTATCTCCCTGCGAGACACACTGCCAAAGCTTTTCGCTATGATGCAGTCTAATGCAGACGCAGACTACGGCTCTCCGGAGCTGTCCGAAGCCAAGCGCCGGTCGCCGGCGTCTTTCGGCTGAAGCAGCGCTTCGGAGCGTACGGCTGTTGTGTGCACGAAGCAGCCGCTTCTCCTGCTCCGGGAGCCGGACAGAGCGGTAGCTTGTACGAGGGCGAAGAACGAAGCCGCAGAGCACCGGGCTTCTGCGCGCACCCTAAGGACTGCTAGAGGACCCTGGTGGCCGCTCGCCTGCCCCTTCAATTCCATTCTAGCATACTTATGGAAGGTGTTCCAGGACAATTTTCCTGAGTTTTGAATTCGTCCTGATGCAGCCCTTCCTGGGAAACTCGTGCTCGTCCTCTGAGGCTCCGACATGCAGAGACCTCGATGGCAACTGCAGAAATGAAGGGCTGCGTTGAGTTGTCGAGAAGCAAGAACCTAGCCAGCGCCTTATGTTTGGGAGTCAGCAGCTGCTGGACTTTTGCGATTGCTTTCACTGTGCACTGAATGCCAGGACGGCATGTGCACGTTACAACAACGAGCTGGGCAAGAGTAATCGAAAGATCACGGCCGTCAGAAAGCAGCTTATATATTGCCCTGGAAAGGGCAGTGTTTTTGGAGTGTGCAGTAAAATCGTGTTTCTGGACAAGGGAGGCATAAGTGCGCTGCGCTCTTAAGCTATCTCCCTGCGAGACACACTGCCGAAGCTTTTCGCTATCATGCAGTCTAGTGCAGACGCACTCTACGGCTCTCCGGTGCTGTCCGAAGCCAAGCGCCGGTCGCCGGCGTCTTTCGGCTGAAGCAGCGCTTCGGAGCGTACGGCTGTTGTGTGCGCGAAGCAGCCGCTTCTCCTGCTCCGGGAGCCGGACAGAGCGGTAGCTTGTACGAGGGCGAAGAACGAAGCCGCACCGGGCTTCTGCGCGCACCCTAAGGACTGCTAGAGGACCCTGGTGGCCGCTCGCCTGCCCCTTCAATTCTATTCTAGCATACTTATGGAAGGTGTTCCAGGACAATTTTCCTGAGTTTTGAATTCGTCCTGATGCAGCCCTTCCTGGGAAACTCGTGCTCGTCCTCTGAGGCTCCGACATGCAGAGACCTCGATGGCAACTGCAGAAATGAAGGGCTGCGTTGAGTTGTCGAGAAGCAAGAACCTAGCCAGCGCCTTATGTTTGGGAGTCAGCAGCTGCTGGACTTTTGCGATTGCTTTCACTGTGCACTGAATGCCAGGACGGCATGTGCACGTTACAACAACGAGCTGGGCAAGAGTAATCGAAAGATCACGGCCGTCAGAAAGCAGCTTATATATTGCCCTGGAAAGGGCAGTGTTTTTGGAGTGTGCAGTAAAATCGTGTTTCTGGACAAGGGAGGCATAAGTGCGCTGCGCTCTTAAGCTATCTCCCTGCGAGACACACTGCCAAAGCTTTTCGCTATGATGCAGTCTAATGCAGACGCAGACTACGGCTCTCCGGAGCTGTCCGAAGCCAAGCGCCGGTCGCCGGCGTCTTTCGGCTGAAGCAGCGCTTCGGAGCGTACGGCTGTTGTGTGCACGAAGCAGCCGCTTCTCCTGCTCCGGGAGCCGGACAGAGCGGTAGCTTGTAGGAGGGCGAAGAACGAAGCCGCAGAGCACCGGGCTTCTGCGCGCACCCTAAGGACTGCTAGAGGACCCTGGTGGCCGCTCGCCTGCCCCTTCAATTCCATTCTAGCATACTTATGGAAGGTGTTCCAGGACAATTTTCCTGAGTTTTGAATTCGTCCTGATGCAGCCCTTCCTGGGAAACTCGTGCTCGTCCTCTGAGGCTCCGACATGCAGAGACCTCGATGGCAACTGCAGAAATGAAGGGCTGCGTTGAGTTGTCGAGAAGCAAGAACCTAGCCAGCGCCTTATGTTTGGGAGTCAGCAGCTGCTGGACTTTTGCGATTGCTTTCACTGTGCACTGAATGCCAGGACGGCACGTGCACTTTAAAACAACGAGCTGGGCAAGAGTAATCGAAAGATCACGGCCGTCAGAAAGCAGCTTATATATTGCCCTGGAAAGGGCAGTGTTTTTGGAGTGTGCAGTAAAATCGTGTTTCTGGACAAGGGAGGCATAAGTGCGCTGCGCTCTTAAGCTATCTCCCTGCGAGACACACTGCCAAAGCTTTTCGCTATGATGCAGTCTAATGCAGACGCAGACTACGGCTCTCCGGAGCTGTCCGAAGCCAAGCGCCGGTCGCCGGCGTCTTTCGGCTGAAGCAGCGCTTCGGAGCGTACGGCTGTTGTGTGCACGAAGCAGCCGCTTCTCCTGCTCCGGGAGCCGGACAGAGCGGTAGCTTGTACGAGGGCGAAGAACGAAGCCGCAGAGCACCGGGCTTCTGCGCGCACCCTAAGGACTGCTAGAGGACCCTGGTGGCCGCTCGCCTGCCCCTTCAATTCCATTCTAGCATACTTATGGAAGGTGTTCCAGGACAATTTTCCTGAGTTTTGAATTCGTCCTGATGCAGCCCTTCCTGGGAAACTCGTGCTCGTCCTCTGAGGCTCCGACATGCAGAGACCTCGATGGCAACTGCAGAAATGAAGGGCTGCGTTGAGTTGTCGAGAAGCAAGAACCTAGCCAGCGCCTTATGTTTGGGAGTCAGCAGCTGCTGGACTTTTGCGATTGCTTTCACTGTGCACTGAATGCCAGGACGGCATGTGCACGTTACAACAACGAGCTGGGCAAGAGTAATCGAAAGATCACGGCCGTCAGAAAGCAGCTTATATATTGCCCTGGAAAGGGCAGTGTTTTTGGAGTGTGCAGTAAAATCGTGTTTCTGGACAAGGGAGGCATAAGTGCGCTGCGCTCTTAAGCTATCTCCCTGCGAGACACACTGCCAAAGCTTTTCGCTATCATGCAGTCTAGTGCAGACGCACTCTACGGCTCTCCGGTGCTGTCCGAAGCCAAGCGCCGGTCGCCGGCGTCTTTCGGCTGAAGCAGCGCTTCGGAGCGTACGGCTGTTGTGTGCGCGAAGCAGCCGCTTCTCCTGCTCCGGGAGCCGGACAGAGCGGTAGCTTGTACGAGGGCGAAGAACGAAGCCGCACCGGGCTTCTGCGCGCACCCTAAGGACTGCTAGAGGACCCTGGTGGCCGCTCGCCTGCCCCTTCAATTCTATTCTAGCATACTTATGGAAGGTGTTCCAGGACAATTTTCCTGAGTTTTGAATTCGTCCTGATGCAGCCCTTCCTGGGAAACTCGTGCTCGTCCTCTGAGGCTCCGACATGCAGAGACCTCGATGGCAACTGCAGAAATGAAGGGCTGCGTTGAGTTGTCGAGAAGCAAGAACCTAGCCAGCGCCTTATGTTTGGGAGTCAGCAGCTGCTGGACTTTTGCGATTGCTTTCACTGTGCACTGAATGCCAGGACGGCATGTGCACGTTACAACAACGAGCTGGGCAAGAGTAATCGAAAGATCACGGCCGTCAGAAAGCAGCTTATATATTGCCCTGGAAAGGGCAGTGTTTTTGGAGTGTGCAGTAAAATCGTGTTTCTGGACAAGGGAGGCATAAGTGCGCTGCGCTCTTAAGCTATCTCCCTGCGAGACACACTGCCAAAGCTTTTCGCTATGATGCAGTCTAATGCAGACGCAGACTACGGCTCTCCGGAGCTGTCCGAAGCCAAGCGCCGGTCGCCGGCGTCTTTCGGCTGAAGCAGCGCTTCGGAGCGTACGGCTGTTGTGTGCACGAAGCAGCCGCTTCTCCTGCTCCGGGAGCCGGACAGAGCGGTAGCTTGTAGGAGGGCGAAGAACGAAGCCGCAGAGCACCGGGCTTCTGCGCGCACCCTAAGGACTGCTAGAGGACCCTGGTGGCCGCTCGCCTGCCCCTTCAATTCCATTCTAGCATACTTATGGAAGGTGTTCCAGGACAATTTTCCTGAGTTTTGAATTCGTCCTGATGCAGCCCTTCCTGGGAAACTCGTGCTCGTCCTCTGAGGCTCCGACATGCAGAGACCTCGATGGCAACTGCAGAAATGAAGGGCTGCGTTGAGTTGTCGAGAAGCAAGAACCTAGCCAGCGCCTTATGTTTGGGAGTCAGCAGCTGCTGGACTTTTGCGATTGCTTTCACTGTGCACTGAATGCCAGGACGGCATGTGCACGTTACAACAACGAGCTGGGCAAGAGTAATCGAAAGATCACGGCCGTCAGAAAGCAGCTTATATATTGCCCTGGAAAGGGCAGTGTTTTAGGAGTGTGCAGTAAAATCGTGTTTCTGGACAAGGGAGGCATAAGTGCGCTGCGCTCTTAAGCTATCTCCCTGCGAGACACACTGCCAAAGCTTTTCGCTATGATGCAGTCTAATGCAGACGCAGACTACGGCTCTCCGGAGCTGTCCGAAGCCAAGCGCCGGTCGCCGGCGTCTTTCGGCTGAAGCAGCGCTTCGGAGCGTACGGCTGTTGTGTGCGCGAAGCAGCCGCTTCTCCTGCTCCGGGAGCCGGACAGAGCGGTAGCTTGTAGGAGGGCGAAGAACGAAGCCGCAGAGCACCGGGCTTCTGCGCGCACCCTAAGGACTGCTAGAGGACCCTGGTGGCCGCTCGCCTGCCCCTTCAATTCCATTCTAGCATACTTATGGAAGGTGTTCCAGGACAATTTTCCTGAGTTTTGAATTCGTCCTGATGCAGCCCTTCCTGGGAAACTCGTGCTCGTCCTCTGAGGCTCCGACATGCAGAGACCTCGATGGCAACTGCAGAAATGAAGGGCTGCGTTGAGTTGTCGAGAAGCAAGAACCTAGCCAGCGCCTTATGTTTGGGAGTCAGCAGCTGCTGGACTTTTGCGATTGCTTTCACTGTGCACTGAATGCCAGGACGGCATGTGCACGTTACAACAACGAGCTGGGCAAGAGTAATCGAAAGATCACGGCCGTCAGAAAGCAGCTTATATATTGCCCTGGAAAGGGCAGTGTTTTTGGAGTGTGCAGTAAAATCGTGTTTCTGGACAAGGGAGGCATAAGTGCGCTGCGCTCTTAAGCTATCTCCCTGCGAGACACACTGCCGAAGCTTTTCGCTATCATGCAGTCTAGTGCAGACGCACTCTACGGCTCTCCGGTGCTGTCCGAAGCCAAGCGCCGGTCGCCGGCGTCTTTCGGCTGAAGCAGCGCTTCGGAGCGTACGGCTGTTTTGTGCGCGAAGCAGCCGCTTCTCCTGCTCCGGGAGCCGGACAGAGCGGTAGCTTGTACGAGGGCGAAGAACGAAGCCGCACCGGGCTTCTGCGCGCACCCTAAGGACTGCTAGAGGACCCTGGTGGCCGCTCGCCTGCCCCTTCAATTCTATTCTAGCATACTTATGGAAGGTGTTCCAGGACAATTTTCCTGAGTTTTGAATTCGTCCTGATGCAGCCCTTCCTGGGAAACTCGTGCTCGTCCTCTGAGGCTCCGACATGCAGAGACCTCGATGGCAACTGCAGAAATGAAGGGCTGCGTTGAGTTGTCGAGAAGCAAGAACCTAGCCAGCGCCTTATGTTTGGGAGTCAGCAGCTGCTGGACTTTTGCGATTGCTTTCACTGTGCACTGAATGCCAGGACGGCATGTGCACGTTACAACAACGAGCTGGGCAAGAGTAATCGAAAGATCACGGCCGTCAGAAAGCAGCTTATATATTGCCCTGGAAAGGGCAGTGTTTTTGGAGTGTGCAGTAAAATCGTGTTTCTGGACAAGGGAGGCATAAGTGCGCTGCGCTCTTAAGCTATCTCCCTGCGAGACACACTGCCAAAGCTTTTCGCTATGATGCAGTCTAATGCAGACGCAGACTACGGCTCTCCGGAGCTGTCCGAAGCCAAGCGCCGGTCGCCGGCGTCTTTCGGCTGAAGCAGCGCTTCGGAGCGTACGGCTGTTGTGTGCACGAAGCAGCCGCTTCTCCTGCTCCGGGAGCCGGACAGAGCGGTAGCTTGTAGGAGGGCGAAGAACGAAGCCGCAGAGCACCGGGCTTCTGCGCGCACCCTAAGGACTGCTAGAGGACCCTGGTGGCCGCTCGCCTGCCCCTTCAATTCCATTCTAGCATACTTATGGAAGGTGTTCCAGGACAATTTTCCTGAGTTTTGAATTCGTCCTGATGCAGCCCTTCCTGGGAAACTCGTGCTCGTCCTCTGAGGCTCCGACATGCAGAGACCTCGATGGCAACTGCAGAAATGAAGGGCTGCGTTGAGTTGTCGAGAAGCAAGAACCTAGCCAGCGCCTTATGTTTGGGAGTCAGCAGCTGCTGGACTTTTGCGATTGCTTTCACTGTGCACTGAATGCCAGGACGGCACGTGCACTTTAAAACAACGAGCTGGGCAAGAGTAATCGAAAGATCACGGCCGTCAGAAAGCAGCTTATATATTGCCCTGGAAAGGGCAGTGTTTTTGGAGTGTGCAGTAAAATCGTGTTTCTGGACAAGGGAGGCATAAGTGCGCTGCGCTCTTAAGCTATCTCCCTGCGAGACACACTGCCAAAGCTTTTCGCTATGATGCAGTCTAATGCAGACGCAGACTACGGCTCTCCGGAGCTGTCCGAAGCCAAGCGCCGGTCGCCGGCGTCTTTCGGCTGAAGCAGCGCTTCGGAGCGTACGGCTGTTGTGTGCACGAAGCAGCCGCTTCTCCTGCTCCGGGAGCCGGACAGAGCGGTAGCTTGTACGAGGGCGAAGAACGAAGCCGCAGAGCACCGGGCTTCTGCGCGCACCCTAAGGACTGCTAGAGGACCCTGGTGGCCGCTCGCCTGCCCCTTCAATTCCATTCTAGCATACTTATGGAAGGTGTTCCAGGACAATTTTCCTGAGTTTTGAATTCGTCCTGATGCAGCCCTTCCTGGGAAACTCGTGCTCGTCCTCTGAGGCTCCGACATGCAGAGACCTCGATGGCAACTGCAGAAATGAAGGGCTGCGTTGAGTTGTCGAGAAGCAAGAACCTAGCCAGCGCCTTATGTTTGGGAGTCAGCAGCTGCTGGACTTTTGCGATTGCTTTCACTGTGCACTGAATGCCAGGACGGCATGTGCACGTTACAACAACGAGCTGGGCAAGAGTAATCGAAAGATCACGGCCGTCAGAAAGCAGCTTATATATTGCCCTGGAAAGGGCAGTGTTTTTGGAGTGTGCAGTAAAATCGTGTTTCTGGACAAGGGAGGCATAAGTGCGCTGCGCTCTTAAGCTATCTCCCTGCGAGACACACTGCCGAAGCTTTTCGCTATCATGCAGTCTAGTGCAGACGCACTCTACGGCTCTCCGGTGCTGTCCGAAGCCAAGCGCCGGTCGCCGGCGTCTTTCGGCTGAAGCAGCGCTTCGGAGCGTACGGCTGTTGTGTGCGCGAAGCAGCCGCTTCTCCTGCTCCGGGAGCCGGACAGAGCGGTAGCTTGTACGAGGGCGAAGAACGAAGCCGCACCGGGCTTCTGCGCGCACCCTAAGGACTGCTAGAGGACCCTGGTGGCCGCTCGCCTGCCCCTTCAATTCTATTCTAGCATACTTATGGAAGGTGTTCCAGGACAATTTTCCTGAGTTTTGAATTCGTCCTGATGCAGCCCTTCCTGGGAAACTCGTGCTCGTCCTCTGAGGCTCCGACATGCAGAGACCTCGATGGCAACTGCAGAAATGAAGGGCTGCGTTGAGTTGTCGAGAAGCAAGAACCTAGCCAGCGCCTTATGTTTGGGAGTCAGCAGCTGCTGGACTTTTGCGATTGCTTTCACTGTGCACTGAATGCCAGGACGGCATGTGCACGTTACAACAACGAGCTGGGCAAGAGTAATCGAAAGATCACGGCCGTCAGAAAGCAGCTTATATATTGCCCTGGAAAGGGCAGTGTTTTTGGAGTGTGCAGTAAAATCGTGTTTCTGGACAAGGGAGGCATAAGTGCGCTGCGCTCTTAAGCTATCTCCCTGCGAGACACACTGCCAAAGCTTTTCGCTATGATGCAGTCTAATGCAGACGCAGACTACGGCTCTCCGGAGCTGTCCGAAGCCAAGCGCCGGTCGCCGGCGTCTTTCGGCTGAAGCAGCGCTTCGGAGCGTACGGCTGTTGTGTGCACGAAGCAGCCGCTTCTCCTGCTCCGGGAGCCGGACAGAGCGGTAGCTTGTAGGAGGGCGAAGAACGAAGCCGCAGAGCACCGGGCTTCTGCGCGCACCCTAAGGACTGCTAGAGGACCCTGGTGGCCGCTCGCCTGCCCCTTCAATTCCATTCTAGCATACTTATGGAAGGTGTTCCAGGACAATTTTCCTGAGTTTTGAATTCGTCCTGATGCAGCCCTTCCTGGGAAACTCGTGCTCGTCCTCTGAGGCTCCGACATGCAGAGACCTCGATGGCAACTGCAGAAATGAAGGGCTGCGTTGAGTTGTCGAGAAGCAAGAACCTAGCCAGCGCCTTATGTTTGGGAGTCAGCAGCTGCTGGACTTTTGCGATTGCTTTCACTGTGCACTGAATGCCAGGACGGCATGTGCACGTTACAACAACGAGCTGGGCAAGAGTAATCGAAAGATCACGGCCGTCAGAAAGCAGCTTATATATTGCCCTGGAAAGGGCAGTGTTTTTGGAGTGTGCAGTAAAATCGTGTTTCTGGACAAGGGAGGCATAAGTGCGCTGCGCTCTTAAGCTATCTCCCTGCGAGACACACTGCCAAAGCTTTTCGCTATGATGCAGTCTAATGCAGACGCAGACTACGGCTCTCCGGAGCTGTCCGAAGCCAAGCGCCGGTCGCCGGCGTCTTTCGGCTGAAGCAGCGCTTCGGAGCGTACGGCTGTTGTGTGCACGAAGCAGCCGCTTCTCCTGCTCCGGGAGCCGGACAGAGCGGTAGCTTGTAGGAGGGCGAAGAACGAAGCCGCAGAGCACCGGGCTTCTGCGCGCACCCTAAGGACTGCTAGAGGACCCTGGTGGCCGCTCGCCTGCCCCTTCAATTCCATTCTAGCATACTTATGGAAGGTGTTCCAGGACAATTTTCCTGAGTTTTGAATTCGTCCTGATGCAGCCCTTCCTGGGAAACTCGTGCTCGTCCTCTGAGGCTCCGACATGCAGAGACCTCGATGGCAACTGCAGAAATGAAGGGCTGCGTTGAGTTGTCGAGAAGCAAGAACCTAGCCAGCGCCTTATGTTTGGGAGTCAGCAGCTGCTGGACTTTTGCGATTGCTTTCACTGTGCACTGAATGCCAGGACGGCATGTGCACGTTACAACAACGAGCTGGGCAAGAGTAATCGAAAGATCACGGCCGTCAGAAAGCAGCTTATATATTGCCCTGGAAAGGGCAGTGTTTTTGGAGTGTGCAGTAAAATCGTGTTTCTGGACAAGGGAGGCATAAGTGCGCTGCGCTCCTAAGCTATCTCCCTGCGAGACACACTGCCGAAGCTTTTCGCTATCATGCAGTCTAGTGCAGACGCACACTCCGGTTCTCCGGTGCTGTCCGAAGCCAAGCGCCGCTCGCCGGCGTCTTTCGGCTGAAGCAGCGCTTCGGAGCGTACGGCTGTTGTGTGCGCGAAGCAGCCGCTTCTCCTGCTCCGGGAGCCGGACAGAGCGGTAGCTTGTAGGAGGGCGAAGAACGAAGCCGCAGAGCACCGGGCTTCTGCGCGCACCCTAAGGACTGCTAGAGGACCCTGGTGGCCGCTCGCCTGCCCCTTCAATTCTATTCTAGCATACTTATGGAAGGTGTTCCAGGACAATTTTCCTGAGTTTTGAATTCGTCCTGATGCAGCCCTTCCTGGGAAACTCGTGCTCGTCCTCTGAGGCTCCGACATGCAGAGACCTCGATGGCAACTGCAGAAATGAAGGGCTGCGTTGAGTTGTCGAGAAGCAAGAACCTCGCCAGCGCCTTATGTTTGGGAGTCAGCAGCTGCTGGACTTTTGCGATTGCTTTCACTGTGCACTGAATGCCAGGACGGCATGTGCACGTTACAACAACGAGCTGGGCAAGAGTAATCGAAAGATCACGGCCGTCAGAAAGCAGCTTATATATTGCCCTGGAAAGGGCAGTGTTTTTGGAGTGTGCAGTAAAATCGTGTTTCTGGACAAGGGAGGCATAAGTGCGCTGCGCTCTTAAGCTATCTCCCTGCGAGACACACTGCCAAAGCTTTTCGCTATGATGCAGTCTAATGCAGACGCAGACTACGGCTCTCCGGAGCTGTCCGAAGCCAAGCGCCGGTCGCCGGCGTCTTTCGGCTGAAGCAGCGCTTCGGAGCGTACGGCTGTTGTGTGCACGAAGCAGCCGCTTCTCCTGCTCCGGGAGCCGGACAGAGCGGTAGCTTGTAGGAGGGCGAAGAACGAAGCCGCAGAGCACCGGGCTTCTGCGCGCACCCTAAGGACTGCTAGAGGACCCTGGTGGCCGCTCGCCTGCCCCTTCAATTCCATTCTAGCATACTTATGGAAGGTGTTCCAGGACAATTTTCCTGAGTTTTGAATTCGTCCTGATGCAGCCCTTCCTGGGAAACTCGTGCTCGTCCTCTGAGGCTCCGACATGCAGAGACCTCGATGGCAACTGCAGAAATGAAGGGCTGCGTTGAGTTGTCGAGAAGCAAGAACCTAGCCAGCGCCTTATGTTTGGGAGTCAGCAGCTGCTGGACTTTTGCGATTGCTTTCACTGTGCACTGAATGCCAGGACGGCATGTGCACGTTACAACAACGAGCTGGGCAAGAGTAATCGAAAGATCACGGCCGTCAGAAAGCAGCTTATATATTGCCCTGGAAAGGGCAGTGTTTTTGGAGTGTGCAGTAAAATCGTGTTTCTGGACAAGGGAGGCATAAGTGCGCTGCGCTCTTAAGCTATCTCCCTGCGAGACACACTGCCAAAGCTTTTCGCTATGATGCAGTCTAATGCAGACGCAGACTACGGCTCTCCGGAGCTGTCCGAAGCCAAGCGCCGGTCGCCGGCGTCTTTCGGCTGAAGCAGCGCTTCGGAGCGTACGGCTGTTGTGTGCGCGAAGCAGCCGCTTCTCCTGCTCCGGGAGCCGGACAGAGCGGTAGCTTGTAGGAGGGCGAAGAACGAAGCCGCAGAGCACCGGGCTTCTGCGCGCACCCTAAGGACTGCTAGAGGACCCTGGTGGCCGCTCGCCTGCCCCTTCAATTCCATTCTAGCATACTTATGGAAGGTGTTCCAGGACAATTTTCCTGAGTTTTGAATTCGTCCTGATGCAGCCCTTCCTGGGAAACTCGTGCTCGTCCTCTGAGGCTCCGACATGCAGAGACCTCGATGGCAACTGCAGAAATGAAGGGCTGCGTTGAGTTGTCGAGAAGCAAGAACCTAGCCAGCGCCTTATGTTTGGGAGTCAGCAGCTGCTGGACTTTTGCGATTGCTTTCACTGTGCACTGAATGCCAGGACGGCATGTGCACGTTACAACAACGAGCTGGGCAAGAGTAATCGAAAGATCACGGCCGTCAGAAAGCAGCTTATATATTGCCCTGGAAAGGGCAGTGTTTTTGGAGTGTGCAGTAAAATCGTGTTTCTGGACAAGGGAGGCATAAGTGCGCTGCGCTCTTAAGCTATCTCCCTGCGAGACACACTGCCAAAGCTTTTCGCTATGATGCAGTCTAATGCAGACGCAGACTACGGCTCTCCGGAGCTGTCCGAAGCCAAGCGCCGGTCGCCGGCGTCTTTCGGCTGAAGCAGCGCTTCGGAGCGTACGGCTGTTGTGTGCGCGAAGCAGCCGCTTCTCCTGCTCCGGGAGCCGGACAGAGCGGTAGCTTGTACGAGGGCGAAGAACGAAGCCGCAGAGCACCGGGCTTCTGCGCGCACCCTAAGGACTGCTAGAGGACCCTGGTGGCCGCTCGCCTGCCCCTTCAATTCCATTCTAGCATACTTATGGAAGGTGTTCCAGGACAATTTTCCTGAGTTTTGAATTCGTCCTGATGCAGCCCTTCCTGGGAAACTCGTGCTCGTCCTCTGAGGCTCCGACATGCAGAGACCTCGATGGCAACTGCAGAAATGAAGGGCTGCGTTGAGTTGTCGAGAAGCAAGAACCTAGCCAGCGCCTTATGTTTGGGAGTCAGCAGCTGCTGGACTTTTGCGATTGCTTTCACTGTGCACTGAATGCCAGGACGGCATGTGCACGTTAAAACAACGAGCTGGGCAAGAGTAATCGAAAGATCACGGCCGTCAGAAAGCAGCTTATATATTGCCCTGGAAAGAGCAGTGTTTTTGGAGTGTGCAGTAAAATCGTGTTTCTGGACAAGGGAGGCATAAGTGCGCTGCGCTCTTAAGCTATCTCCCTGCGAGACACACTGCCGAAGCTTTTCGCTATCATGCAGTCTAGTGCAGACGCACTCTACGGCTCTCCGGTGCTGTCCGAAGCCAAGCGCCGGTCGCCGGCGTCTTTCGGCTGAAGCAGCGCTTCGGAGCGTACGGCTGTTGTGTGCGCGAAGCAGCCGCTTCTCCTGCTCCGGGAGCCGGACAGAGCGGTAGCTTGTAGGAGGGCGAAGAACGAAGCCGCAGAGCACCGGGCTTCTGCGCGCACCCTAAGGACTGCTAGAGGACCCTGGTGGCCGCTCGCCTGCCCCTTCAATTCTATTCTAGCATACTTATGGAAGGTGTTCCAGGACAATTTTCCTGAGTTTTGAATTCGTCCTGATGCAGCCCTTCCTGGGAAACTCGTGCTCGTCCTCTGAGGCTCCGACATGCAGAGACCTCGATGGCAACTGCAGAAATGAAGGGCTGCGTTGAGTTGTCGAGAAGCAAGAACCTAGCCAGCGCCTTATGTTTGGGAGTCAGCAGCTGCTGGACTTTTGCGATTGCTTTCACTGTGCACTGAATGCCAGGACGGCATGTGCACGTTACAACAACGAGCTGGGCAAGAGTAATCGAAAGATCACGGCCGTCAGAAAGCAGCTTATATATTGCCCTGGAAAGGGCAGTGTTTTTGGAGTGTGCAGTAAAA
Source organism: Lonchura striata (assembly GCF_050655825.1). NCBI lineage: Eukaryota > Metazoa > Chordata > Aves > Passeriformes > Estrildidae > Lonchura > Lonchura striata. The sequence continues at coordinate 1,606,632 of NC_140707.1, forward strand.
TCGTGTTTCTGGACAAGGGAGGCATAAGTGCGCTGCGCTCTTAAGCTATCTCCCTGCGAGACACACTGCCAAAGCTTTTCGCTATGATGCAGTCTAATGCAGACGCACACTACGGCTCTCCGGAGCTGTCCGAAGCCAAGCGCCGGTCGCCGGCGTCTTTCGGCTGAAGCAGCGCTTCGGAGCGTACGGCTGTTGTGTGCGCGAAGCAGCCGCTTCTCCTGCTCCGGGAGCCGGACAGAGCGGTAGCTTGTAGGAGGGCGAAGAACGAAGCCGCAGAGCACCGGGCTTCTGCGCGCACCCTAAGGACTGCTAGAGGACCCTGGTGGCCGCTCGCCTGCCCCTTCAATTCCATTCTAGCATACTTATGGAAGGTGTTCCAGGACAATTTTCCTGAGTTTTGAATTCGTCCTGATGCAGCCCTTCCTGGGAAACTCGTGCTCGTCCTCTGAGGCTCCGACATGCAGAGACCTCGATGGCAACTGCAGAAATGAAGGGCTGCGTTGAGTTGTCGAGAAGCAAGAACCTAGCCAGCGCCTTATGTTTGGGAGTCAGCAGCTGCTGGACTTTTGCGATTGCTTTCACTGTGCACTGAATGCCAGGACGGCATGTGCACGTTACAACAACGAGCTGGGCAAGAGTAATCGAAAGATCACGGCCGTCAGAAAGCAGCTTATATATTGCCCTGGAAAGGGCAGTGTTTTTGGAGTGTGCAGTAAAATCGTGTTTCTGGACAAGGGAGGCATAAGTGCGCTGCGCTCTTAAGCTATCTCCCTGCGAGACACACTGCCAAAGCTTTTCGCTATGATGCAGTCTAATGCAGACGCACACTACGGCTCTCCGGAGCTGTCCGAAGCCAAGCGCCGGTCGCCGGCGTCTTTCGGCTGAAGCAGCGCTTCGGAGCGTACTGCTGTTGTGTGCGCGAAGCAGCCGCTTCTCCTGCTCCGGGAGCCGGACAGAGCGGTAGCTTGTAGGAGGGCGAAGAACGAAGCCGCAGAGCACCGGGCTTCTGCGCGCACCCTAAGGACTGCTAGAGGACCCTGGTGGCCGCTCGCCTGCCCCTTCAATTCTATTCTAGCATACTTATGGAAGGTGTTCCAGGACAATTTTCCTGAGTTTTGAATTCGTCCTGATGCAGCCCTTCCTGGGAAACTCGTGCTCCTCCTCTGAGGCTCCGACATGCAGAGACCTCGATGGCAACTGCAGAAATGAAGGGCTGCGTTGAGTTGTCGAGAAGCAAGAACCTAGCCAGCGCCTTATGTTTGGGAGTCAGCAGCTGCTGGACTTTTGCGATTGCTTTCACTGTGCACTGAATGCCAGGACGGCATGTGCACGTTACAACAACGAGCTGGGCAAGAGTAATCGAAAGATCACGGCCGTCAGAAAGCAGCTTATATATTGCCCTGGAAAGGGCAGTGTTTTTGGAGTGTGCAGTAAAATCGTGTTTCTGGACAAGGGAGGCATAAGTGCGCTGCGCTCTTAAGCTATCTCCCTGCGAGACACACTGCCGAAGCTTTTCGCTATGATGCAGTCTAATGCAGACGCACACTACGGCTCTCCGGAGCTGTCCGAAGCCAAGCGCCGGTCGCCGGCGTCTTTCGGCTGAAGCAGCGCTTCGGAGCGTACGGCTGTTGTGTGCGCGAAGCAGCCGCTTCTCCTGCTCCGGGAGCCGGACAGAGCGGTAGCTTGTAGGAGGGCGAAGAACGAAGCCGCAGAGCACCGGGCTTCTGCGCGCACCCTAAGGACTGCTAGAGGACCCTGGTGGCCGCTCGCCTGCCCCTTCAATTCCATTCTAGCATACTTATGGAAGGTGTTCCAGGACAATTTTCCTGAGTTTTGAATTCGTCCTGATGCAGCCCTTCCTGGGAAACTCGTGCTCGTCCTCTGAGGCTCCGACATGCAGAGACCTCGATGGCAACTGCAGAAATGAAGGGCTGCGTTGAGTTGTCGAGAAGCAAGAACCTAGCCAGCGCCTTATGTTTGGGAGTCAGCAGCTGCTGGACTTTTGCGATTGCTTTCACTGTGCACTGAATGCCAGGACGGCATGTGCACGTTACAACAACGAGCTGGGCAAGAGTAATCGAAAGATCACGGCCGTCAGAAAGCAGCTTATATATTGCCCTGGAAAGGGCAGTGTTTTTGGAGTGTGCAGTAAAATCGTGTTTCTGGACAAGGGAGGCATAAGTGCGCTGCGCTCTTAAGCTATCTCCCTGCGAGACACACTGCCAAAGCTTTTCGCTATGATGCAGTCTAATGCAGACGCACACTACGGCTCTCCGGAGCTGTCCGAAGCCAAGCGCCGGTCGCCGGCGTCTTTCGGCTGAAGCAGCGCTTCGGAGCGTACTGCTGTTGTGTGCGCGAAGCAGCCGCTTCTCCTGCTCCGGGAGCCGGACAGAGCGGTAGCTTGTAGGAGGGCGAAGAACGAAGCCGCAGAGCACCGGGCTTCTGCGCGCACCCTAAGGACTGCTAGAGGACCCTGGTGGCCGCTCGCCTGCCCCTTCAATTCTATTCTAGCATACTTATGGAAGGTGTTCCAGGACAATTTTCCTGAGTTTTGAATTCGTCCTGATGCAGCCCTTCCTGGGAAACTCGTGCTCGTCCTCTGAGGCTCCGACATGCAGAGACCTCGATGGCAACTGCAGAAATGAAGGGCTGCGTTGAGTTGTCGAGAAGCAAGAACCTAGCCAGCGCCTTATGTTTGGGAGTCAGCAGCTGCTGGACTTTTGCGATTGCTTTCACTGTGCACTGAATGCCAGGACGGCATGTGCACGTTAAAACAACGAGCTGGGCAAGAGTAATCGAAAGATCACGGCCGTCAGAAAGCAGCTTATATATTGCCCTGGAAAGAGCAGTGTTTTTGGAGTGTGCAGTAAAATCGTGTTTCTGGACAAGGGAGGCATAAGTGCGCTGCGCTCCTAAGCTATCTCCCTGCGAGACACACTGCCGAAGCTTTTCGCTATCATGCAGTCTAGTGCAGACGCACACTCCGGTTCTCCGGAGCTGTCCGAAGCCAAGCGCCGGTCGCCGGCGTCTTTCGGCTGAAGCAGCGCTTCGGAGCGTACGGCTGTTGTGTGCGCGAAGCAGCCGCTTCTCCTGCTCCGGGAGCCGGACAGAGCGGTAGCTTGTACGAGGGCGAAGAACGAAGCCGCAGAGCACCGGGCTTCTGCGCGCACCCTAAGGACTGCTAGAGGACCCTGGTGGCCGCTCGCCTGCCCCTTCAATTCTATTCTAGCATACTTATGGAAGGTGTTCCAGGACAATTTTCCTGAGTTTTGAATTCGTCCTGATGCAGCCCTTCCTGGGAAACTCGTGCTCGTCCTCTGAGGCTCCGACATGCAGAGACCTCGATGGCAACTGCAGAAATGAAGGGCTGCGTTGAGTTGTCGAGAAGCAAGAACCTAGCCAGCGCCTTATGTTTGGGAGTCAGCAGCTGCTGGACTTTTGCGATTGCTTTCACTGTGCACTGAATGCCAGGACGGCATGTGCACGTTACAACAACGAGCTGGGCAAGAGTAATCGAAAGATCACGGCCGTCAGAAAGCAGCTTATATATTGCCCTGGAAAGGGCAGTGTTTTAGGAGTGTGCAGTAAAATCGTGTTTCTGGACAAGGGAGGCATAAGTGCGCTGCGCTCTTAAGCTATCTCCCTGCGAGACACACTGCCAAAGCTTTTCGCTATGATGCAGTCTAATGCAGACGCAGACTACGGCTCTCCGGAGCTGTCCGAAGCCAAGCGCCGGTCGCCGGCGTCTTTCGGCTGAAGCAGCGCTTCGGAGCGTACGGCTGTTGTGTGCGCGAAGCAGCCGCTTCTCCTGCTCCGGGAGCCGGACAGAGCGGTAGCTTGTACGAGGGCGAAGAACGAAGCCGCAGAGCACCGGGCTTCTGCGCGCACCCTAAGGACTGCTAGAGGACCCTGGTGGCCGCTCGCCTGCCCCTTCAATTCCATTCTAGCATACTTATGGAAGGTGTTCCAGGACAATTTTCCTGAGTTTTGAATTCGTCCTGATGCAGCCCTTCCTGGGAAACTCGTGCTCCTCCTCTGAGGCTCCGACATGCAGAGACCTCGATGGCAACTGCAGAAATGAAGGGCTGCGTTGAGTTGTCGAGAAGCAAGAACCTAGCCAGCGCCTTATGTTTGGGAGTCAGCAGCTGCTGGACTTTTGCGATTGCTTTCACTGTGCACTGAATGCCAGGACGGCATGTGCACGTTAAAACAACGAGCTGGGCAAGAGTAATCGAAAGATCACGGCCGTCAGAAAGCAGCTTATATATTGCCCTGGAAAGGGCAGTGTTTTAGGAGTGTGCAGTAAAATCGTGTTTCTGGACAAGGGAGGCATAAGTGCGCTGCGCTCTTAAGCTATCTCCCTGCGAGACACACTGCCAAAGCTTTTCGCTATGATGCAGTCTAATGCAGACGCAGACTACGGCTCTCCGGAGCTGTCCGAAGCCAAGCGCCGGTCGCCGGCGTCTTTCGGCTGAAGCAGCGCTTCGGAGCGTACGGCTGTTGTGTGCGCGAAGCAGCCGCTTCTCCTGCTCCGGGAGCCGGACAGAGCGGTAGCTTGTAGGAGGGCGAAGAACGAAGCCGCAGAGCACCGGGCTTCTGCGCGCACCCTAAGGACTGCTAGAGGACCCTGGTGGCCGCTCGCCTGCCCCTTCAATTCCATTCTAGCATACTTATGGAAGGTGTTCCAGGACAATTTTCCTGAGTTTTGAATTCGTCCTGATGCAGCCCTTCCTGGGAAACTCGTGCTCGTCCTCTGAGGCTCCGACATGCAGAGACCTCGATGGCAACTGCAGAAATGAAGGGCTGCGTTGAGTTGTCGAGAAGCAAGAACCTAGCCAGCGCCTTATGTTTGGGAGTCAGCAGCTGCTGGACTTTTGCGATTGCTTTCACTGTGCACTGAATGCCAGGACGGCATGTGCACGTTACAACAACGAGCTGGGCAAGAGTAATCGAAAGATCACGGCCGTCAGAAAGCAGCTTATATATTGCCCTGGAAAGGGCAGTGTTTTTGGAGTGTGCAGTAAAATCGTGTTTCTGGACAAGGGAGGCATAAGTGCGCTGCGCTCTTAAGCTATCTCCCTGCGAGACACACTGCCGAAGCTTTTCGCTATCATGCAGTCTAGTGCAGACGCAGACTACGGCTCTCCGGTGCTGTCCGAAGCCAAGCGCCGGTCGCCGGCGTCTTTCGGCTGAAGCAGCGCTTCGGAGCGTACGGCTGTTGTGTGCGCGAAGCAGCCGCTTCTCCTGCTCCGGGAGCCGGACAGAGCGGTAGCTTGTACGAGGGCGAAGAACGAAGCCGCACCGGGCTTCTGCGCGCACCCTAAGGACTGCTAGAGGACCCTGGTGGCCGCTCGCCTGCCCCTTCAATTCTATTCTAGCATACTTATGGAAGGTGTTCCAGGACAATTTTCCTGAGTTTTGAATTCGTCCTGATGCAGCCCTTCCTGGGAAACTCGTGCTCGTCCTCTGAGGCTCCGACATGCAGAGACCTCGATGGCAACTGCAGAAATGAAGGGCTGCGTTGAGTTGTCGAGAAGCAAGAACCTAGCCAGCGCCTTATGTTTGGGAGTCAGCAGCTGCTGGACTTTTGCGATTGCTTTCACTGTGCACTGAATGCCAGGACGGCATGTGCACGTTACAACAACGAGCTGGGCAAGAGTAATCGAAAGATCACGGCCGTCAGAAAGCAGCTTATATATTGCCCTGGAAAGGGCAGTGTTTTTGGAGTGTGCAGTAAAATCGTGTTTCTGGACAAGGGAGGCATAAGTGCGCTGCGCTCTTAAGCTATCTCCCTGCGAGACACACTGCCAAAGCTTTTCGCTATGATGCAGTCTAATGCAGACGCAGACTACGGCTCTCCGGAGCTGTCCGAAGCCAAGCGCCGGTCGCCGGCGTCTTTCGGCTGAAGCAGCGCTTCGGAGCGTACGGCTGTTGTGTGCACGAAGCAGCCGCTTCTCCTGCTCCGGGAGCCGGACAGAGCGGTAGCTTGTAGGAGGGCGAAGAACGAAGCCGCAGAGCACCGGGCTTCTGCGCGCACCCTAAGGACTGCTAGAGGACCCTGGTGGCCGCTCGCCTGCCCCTTCAATTCCATTCTAGCATACTTATGGAAGGTGTTCCAGGACAATTTTCCTGAGTTTTGAATTCGTCCTGATGCAGCCCTTCCTGGGAAACTCGTGCTCGTCCTCTGAGGCTCCGACATGCAGAGACCTCGATGGCAACTGCAGAAATGAAGGGCTGCGTTGAGTTGTCGAGAAGCAAGAACCTAGCCAGCGCCTTATGTTTGGGAGTCAGCAGCTGCTGGACTTTTGCGATTGCTTTCACTGTGCACTGAATGCCAGGACGGCACGTGCACTTTAAAACAACGAGCTGGGCAAGAGTAATCGAAAGATCACGGCCGTCAGAAAGCAGCTTATATATTGCCCTGGAAAGGGCAGTGTTTTTGGAGTGTGCAGTAAAATCGTGTTTCTGGACAAGGGAGGCATAAGTGCGCTGCGCTCTTAAGCTATCTCCCTGCGAGACACACTGCCAAAGCTTTTCGCTATGATGCAGTCTAATGCAGACGCAGACTACGGCTCTCCGGAGCTGTCCGAAGCCAAGCGCCGGTCGCCGGCGTCTTTCGGCTGAAGCAGCGCTTCGGAGCGTACGGCTGTTGTGTGCACGAAGCAGCCGCTTCTCCTGCTCCGGGAGCCGGACAGAGCGGTAGCTTGTAGGAGGGCGAAGAACGAAGCCGCAGAGCACCGGGCTTCTGCGCGCACCCTAAGGACTGCTAGAGGACCCTGGTGGCCGCTCGCCTGCCCCTTCAATTCCATTCTAGCATACTTATGGAAGGTGTTCCAGGACAATTTTCCTGAGTTTTGAATTCGTCCTGATGCAGCCCTTCCTGGGAAACTCGTGCTCGTCCTCTGAGGCTCCGACATGCAGAGACCTCGATGGCAACTGCAGAAATGAAGGGCTGCGTTGAGTTGTCGAGAAGCAAGAACCTAGCCAGCGCCTTATGTTTGGGAGTCAGCAGCTGCTGGACTTTTGCGATTGCTTTCACTGTGCACTGAATGCCAGGACGGCATGTGCACGTTACAACAACGAGCTGGGCAAGAGTAATCGAAAGATCACGGCCGTCAGAAAGCAGCTTATATATTGCCCTGGAAAGGGCAGTGTTTTTGGAGTGTGCAGTAAAATCGTGTTTCTGGACAAGGGAGGCATAAGTGCGCTGCGCTCTTAAGCTATCTCCCTGCGAGACACACTGCCGAAGCTTTTCGCTATCATGCAGTCTAGTGCAGACGCACTCTACGGCTCTCCGGTGCTGTCCGAAGCCAAGCGCCGGTCGCCGGCGTCTTTCGGCTGAAGCAGCGCTTCGGAGCGTACGGCTGTTGTGTGCGCGAAGCAGCCGCTTCTCCTGCTCCGGGAGCCGGACAGAGCGGTAGCTTGTACGAGGGCGAAGAACGAAGCCGCACCGGGCTTCTGCGCGCACCCTAAGGACTGCTAGAGGACCCTGGTGGCCGCTCGCCTGCCCCTTCAATTCTATTCTAGCATACTTATGGAAGGTGTTCCAGGACAATTTTCCTGAGTTTTGAATTCGTCCTGATGCAGCCCTTCCTGGGAAACTCGTGCTCGTCCTCTGAGGCTCCGACATGCAGAGACCTCGATGGCAACTGCAGAAATGAAGGGCTGCGTTGAGTTGTCGAGAAGCAAGAACCTAGCCAGCGCCTTATGTTTGGGAGTCAGCAGCTGCTGGACTTTTGCGATTGCTTTCACTGTGCACTGAATGCCAGGACGGCATGTGCACGTTACAACAACGAGCTGGGCAAGAGTAATCGAAAGATCACGGCCGTCAGAAAGCAGCTTATATATTGCCCTGGAAAGGGCAGTGTTTTTGGAGTGTGCAGTAAAATCGTGTTTCTGGACAAGGGAGGCATAAGTGCGCTGCGCTCTTAAGCTATCTCCCTGCGAGACACACTGCCGAAGCTTTTCGCTATCATGCAGTCTAGTGCAGACGCACTCTACGGCTCTCCGGTGCTGTCCGAAGCCAAGCGCCGGTCGCCGGCGTCTTTCGGCTGAAGCAGCGCTTCGGAGCGTACGGCTGTTGTGTGCACGAAGCAGCCGCTTCTCCTGCTCCGGGAGCCGGACAGAGCGGTAGCTTGTAGGAGGGCGAAGAACGAAGCCGCAGAGCACCGGGCTTCTGCGCGCACCCTAAGGACTGCTAGAGGACCCTGGTGGCCGCTCGCCTGCCCCTTCAATTCCATTCTAGCATACTTATGGAAGGTGTTCCAGGACAATTTTCCTGAGTTTTGAATTCGTCCTGATGCAGCCCTTCCTGGGAAACTCGTGCTCGTCCTCTGAGGCTCCGACATGCAGAGACCTCGATGGCAACTGCAGAAATGAAGGGCTGCGTTGAGTTGTCGAGAAGCAAGAACCTAGCCAGCGCCTTATGTTTGGGAGTCAGCAGCTGCTGGACTTTTGCGATTGCTTTCACTGTGCACTGAATGCCAGGACGGCATGTGCACGTTACAACAACGAGCTGGGCAAGAGTAATCGAAAGATCACGGCCGTCAGAAAGCAGCTTATATATTGCCCTGGAAAGGGCAGTGTTTTTGGAGTGTGCAGTAAAATCGTGTTTCTGGACAAGGGAGGCATAAGTGCGCTGCGCTCTTAAGCTATCTCCCTGCGAGACACACTGCCAAAGCTTTTCGCTATGATGCAGTCTAATGCAGACGCAGACTACGGCTCTCCGGAGCTGTCCGAAGCCAAGCGCCGGTCGCCGGCGTCTTTCGGCTGAAGCAGCGCTTCGGAGCGTACGGCTGTTGTGTGCGCGAAGCAGCCGCTTCTCCTGCTCCGGGAGCCGGACAGAGCGGTAGCTTGTAGGAGGGCGAAGAACGAAGCCGCAGAGCACCGGGCTTCTGCGCGCACCCTAAGGACTGCTAGAGGACCCTGGTGGCCGCTCGCCTGCCCCTTCAATTCCATTCTAGCATACTTATGGAAGGTGTTCCAGGACAATTTTCCTGAGTTTTGAATTCGTCCTGATGCAGCCCTTCCTGGGAAACTCGTGCTCGTCCTCTGAGGCTCCGACATGCAGAGACCTCGATGGCAACTGCAGAAATGAAGGGCTGCGTTGAGTTGTCGAGAAGCAAGAACCTAGCCAGCGCCTTATGTTTGGGAGTCAGCAGCTGCTGGACTTTTGCGATTGCTTTCACTGTGCACTGAATGCCAGGACGGCATGTGCACGTTACAACAACGAGCTGGGCAAGAGTAATCGAAAGATCACGGCCGTCAGAAAGCAGCTTATATATTGCCCTGGAAAGGGCAGTGTTTTTGGAGTGTGCAGTAAAATCGTGTTTCTGGACAAGGGAGGCATAAGTGCGCTGCGCTCCTAAGCTATCTCCCTGCGAGACACACTGCCGAAGCTTTTCGCTATGATGCAGTCTAGTGCAGACGCACACTCCGGTTCTCCGGTGCTGTCCGAAGCCAAGCGCCGCTCGCCGGCGTCTTTCGGCTGAAGCAGCGCTTCGGAGCGTACGGCTGTTGTGTGCGCGAAGCAGCCGCTTCTCCTGCTCCGGGAGCCGGACAGAGCGGTAGCTTGTAGGAGGGCGAAGAACGAAGCCGCAGAGCACCGGGCTTCTGCGCGCACCCTAAGGACTGCTAGAGGACCCTGGTGGCCGCTCGCCTGCCCCTTCAATTCTATTCTAGCATACTTATGGAAGGTGTTCCAGGACAATTTTCCTGAGTTTTGAATTCGTCCTGATGCAGCCCTTCCTGGGAAACTCGTGCTCGTCCTCTGAGGCTCCGACATGCAGAGACCTCGATGGCAACTGCAGAAATGAAGGGCTGCGTTGAGTTGTCGAGAAGCAAGAACCTAGCCAGCGCCTTATGTTTGGGAGTCAGCAGCTGCTGGACTTTTGCGATTGCTTTCACTGTGCACTGAATGCCAGGACGGCATGTGCACGTTACAACAACGAGCTGGGCAAGAGTAATCGAAAGATCACGGCCGTCAGAAAGCAGCTTATATATTGCCCTGGAAAGGGCAGTGTTTTTGGAGTGTGCAGTAAAATCGTGTTTCTGGACAAGGGAGGCATAAGTGCGCTGCGCTCTTAAGCTATCTCCCTGCGAGACACACTGCCAAAGCTTTTCGCTATGATGCAGTCTAATGCAGACGCAGACTACGGCTCTCCGGAGCTGTCCGAAGCCAAGCGCCGGTCGCCGGCGTCTTTCGGCTGAAGCAGCGCTTCGGAGCGTACGGCTGTTGTGTGCGCGAAGCAGCCGCTTCTCCTGCTCCGGGAGCCGGACAGAGCGGTAGCTTGTAGGAGGGCGAAGAACGAAGCCGCAGAGCACCGGGCTTCTGCGCGCACCCTAAGGACTGCTAGAGGACCCTGGTGGCCGCTCGCCTGCCCCTTCAATTCCATTCTAGCATACTTATGGAAGGTGTTCCAGGACAATTTTCCTGAGTTTTGAATTCGTCCTGATGCAGCCCTTCCTGGGAAACTCGTGCTCGTCCTCTGAGGCTCCGACATGCAGAGACCTCGATGGCAACTGCAGAAATGAAGGGCTGCGTTGAGTTGTCGAGAAGCAAGAACCTAGCCAGCGCCTTATGTTTGGGAGTCAGCAGCTGCTGGACTTTTGCGATTGCTTTCACTGTGCACTGAATGCCAGGACGGCATGTGCACGTTACAACAACGAGCTGGGCAAGAGTAATCGAAAGATCACGGCCGTCAGAAAGCAGCTTATATATTGCCCTGGAAAGGGCAGTGTTTTTGGAGTGTGCAGTAAAATCGTGTTTCTGGACAAGGGAGGCATAAGTGCGCTGCGCTCTTAAGCTATCTCCCTGCGAGACACACTGCCAAAGCTTTTCGCTATGATGCAGTCTAATGCAGACGCAGACTACGGCTCTCCGGAGCTGTCCGAAGCCAAGCGCCGGTCGCCGGCGTCTTTCGGCTGAAGCAGCGCTTCGGAGCGTACGGCTGTTGTGTGCGCGAAGCAGCCGCTTCTCCTGCTCCGGGAACCGGACAGAGCGGTAGCTTGTACGAGGGCGAAGAACGAAGCCGCAGAGCACCGGGCTTCTGCGCGCACCCTAAGGACTGCTAGAGGACCCTGGTGGCCGCTCGCCTGCCCCTTCAATTCCATTCTAGCATACTTATGGAAGGTGTTCCAGGACAATTTTCCTGAGTTTTGAATTCGTCCTGATGCAGCCCTTCCTGGGAAACTCGTGCTCGTCCTCTGAGGCTCCGACATGCAGAGACCTCGATGGCAACTGCAGAAATGAAGGGCTGCGTTGAGTTGTCGAGAAGCAAGAACCTAGCCAGCGCCTTATGTTTGGGAGTCAGCAGCTGCTGGACTTTTGCGATTGCTTTCACTGTGCACTGAATGCCAGGACGGCATGTGCACGTTAAAACAACGAGCTGGGCAAGAGTAATCGAAAGATCACGGCCGTCAGAAAGCAGCTTATATATTGCCCTGGAAAGAGCAGTGTTTTTGGAGTGTGCAGTAAAATCGTGTTTCTGGACAAGGGAGGCATAAGTGCGCTGCGCTCTTAAGCTATCTCCCTGCGAGACACACTGCCGAAGCTTTTCGCTATCATGCAGTCTAGTGCAGACGCACTCTACGGCTCTCCGGTGCTGTCCGAAGCCAAGCGCCGGTCGCCGGCGTCTTTCGGCTGAAGCAGCGCTTCGGAGCGTACGGCTGTTGTGTGCGCGAAGCAGCCGCTTCTCCTGCTCCGGGAGCCGGACAGAGCGGTAGCTTGTACGAGGGCGAAGAACGAAGCCGCAGAGCACCGGGCTTCTGCGCGCACCCTAAGGACTGCTAGAGGACCCTGGTGGCCGCTCGCCTGCCCCTTCAATTCTATTCTAGCATACTTATGGAAGGTGTTCCAGGACAATTTTCCTGAGTTTTGAATTCGTCCTGATGCAGCCCTTCCTGGGAAACTCGTGCTCGTCCTCTGAGGCTCCGACATGCAGAGACCTCGATGGCAACTGCAGAAATGAAGGGCTGCGTTGAGTTGTCGAGAAGCAAGAACCTAGCCAGCGCCTTATGTTTGGGAGTCAGCAGCTGCTGGACTTTTGCGATTGCTTTCACTGTGCACTGAATGCCAGGACGGCATGTGCACGTTAAAACAACGAGCTGGGCAAGAGTAATCGAAAGATCACGGCCGTCAGAAAGCAGCTTATATATTGCCCTGGAAAGGGCAGTGTTTTTGGAGTGTGCAGTAAAATCGTGTTTCTGGACAAGGGAGGCATAAGTGCGCTGCGCTCTTAAGCTATCTCCCTGCGAGACACACTGCCAAAGCTTTTCGCTATGATGCAGTCTAATGCAGACGCAGACTACGGCTCTCCGGAGCTGTCCGAAGCCAAGCGCCGGTCGCCGGCGTCTTTCGGCTGAAGCAGCGCTTCGGAGCGTACGGCTGTTGTGTGCACGAAGCAGCCGCTTCTCCTGCTCCGGGAGCCGGACAGAGCGGTAGCTTGTACGAGGGCGAAGAACGAAGCCGCAGAGCACCGGGCTTCTGCGCGCACCCTAAGGACTGCTAGAGGACCCTGGTGGCCGCTCGCCTGCCCCTTCAATTCCATTCTAGCATACTTATGGAAGGTGTTCCAGGACAATTTTCCTGAGTTTTGAATTCGTCCTGATGCAGCCCTTCCTGGGAAACTCGTGCTCGTCCTCTGAGGCTCCGACATGCAGAGACCTCGATGGCAACTGCAGAAATGAAGGGCTGCGTTGAGTTGTCGAGAAGCAAGAACCTAGCCAGCGCCTTATGTTTGGGAGTCAGCAGCTGCTGGACTTTTGCGATTGCTTTCACTGTGCACTGAATGCCAGGACGGCATGTGCACGTTACAACAACGAGCTGGGCAAGAGTAATCGAAAGATCACGGCCGTCAGAAAGCAGCTTATATATTGCCCTGGAAAGAGCAGTGTTTTTGGAGTGTGCAGTAAAATCGTGTTTCTGGACAAGGGAGGCATAAATGCGCTGCGCTCTTAAGCTATCTCCCTGCGAGACACACTGCCGAAGCTTTTCGCTATCATGCAGTCTAGTGCAGACGCACTCTACGGCTCTCCGGTGCTGTCCGAAGCCAAGCGCCGGTCGCCGGCGTCTTTCGGCTGAAGCAGCGCTTCGGAGCGTACGGCTGTTGTGTGCGCGAAGCAGCCGCTTCTCCTGCTCCGGGAGCCGGACAGAGCGGTAGCTTGTAGGAGGGCGAAGAACGAAGCCGCAGAGCACCGGGCTTCTGCGCGCACCCTAAGGACTGCTAGAGGACCCTGGTGGCCGCTCGCCTGCCCCTTCAATTCTATTCTAGCATACTTATGGAAGGTGTTCCAGGACAATTTTCCTGAGTTTTGAATTCGTCCTGATGCAGCCCTTCCTGGGAAACTCGTGCTCGTCCTCTGAGGCTCCGACATGCAGAGACCTCGATGGCAACTGCAGAAATGAAGGGCTGCGTTGAGTTGTCGAGAAGCAAGAACCTAGCCAGCGCCTTATGTTTGGGAGTCAGCAGCTGCTGGACTTTTGCGATTGCTTTCACTGTGCACTGAATGCCAGGACGGCATGTGCACGTTACAACAACGAGCTGGGCAAGAGTAATCGAAAGATCACGGCCGTCAGAAAGCAGCTTATATATTGCCCTGGAAAGGGCAGTGTTTTTGGAGTGTGCAGTAAAATCGTGTTTCTGGACAAGGGAGGCATAAGTGCGCTGCGCTCTTAAGCTATCTCCCTGCGAGACACACTGCCGAAGCTTTTCGCTATCATGCAGTCTAGTGCAGACGCAGACTACGGCTCTCCGGAGCTGTCCGAAGCCAAGCGCCGGTCGCCGGCGTCTTTCGGCTGAAGCAGCGCTTCGGAGCGTACGGCTGTTGTGTGCGCGAAGCAGCCGCTTCTCCTGCTCCGGGAGCCGGACAGAGCGGTAGCTTGTACGAGGGCGAAGAACGAAGCCGCAGAGCACCGGGCTTCTGCGCGCACCCTAAGGACTGCTAGAGGACCCTGGTGGCCGCTCGCCTGCCCCTTCAATTCCATTCTAGCATACTTATGGAAGGTGTTCCAGGACAATTTTCCTGAGTTTTGAATTCGTCCTGATGCAGCCCTTCCTGGGAAACTCGTGCTCGTCCTCTGAGACTCCCACATGCAGAGACCTCGATGGCAACTGCAGAAATGAAGGGCTGCGTTGAGTTGTCGAGAAGCAAGAACCTAGCCAGCGCCTTATGTTTGGGAGTCAGCAGCTGCTGGACTTTTGCGATTGCTTTCACTGTGCACTGAATGCCAGGACGGCATGTGCACGTTACAACAACGAGCTGGGCAAGAGTAATCGAAAGATCACGGCCGTCAGAAAGCAGCTTATATATTGCCCTGGAAAGAGCAGTGTTTTTGGAGTGTGCAGTAAAATCGTGTTTCTGGACAAGGGAGGCATAAGTGCGCTGCGCTCTTAAGCTATCTCCCTGCGAGACACACTGCCAAAGCTTTTCGCTATCATGCAGTCTAATGCAGACGCAGACTACGGCTCTCCGGAGCTGTCCGAAGCCAAGCGCCGGTCGCCGGCGTCTTTCGGCTGAAGCAGCGCTTCGGAGCGTACGGCTGTTGTGTGCGCGAAGCAGCCGCTTCTCCTGCTCCGGGAGCCGGACAGAGCGGTAGCTTGTAGGAGGGCGAAGAACGAAGCCGCAGAGCACCGGGCTTCTGCGCGCACCCTAAGGACTGCTAGAGGACCCTGGTGGCCGCTCGCCTGCCCCTTCAATTCCATTCTAGCATACTTATGGAAGGTGTTCCAGGACAATTTTCCTGAGTTTTGAATTCGTCCTGATGCAGCCCTTCCTGGGAAACTCGTGCTCGTCCTCTGAGGCTCCGACATGCAGAGACCTCGATGGCAACTGCAGAAATGAAGGGCTGCGTTGAGTTGTCGAGAAGCAAGAACCTAGCCAGCGCCTTATGTTTGGGAGTCAGCAGCTGCTGGACTTTTGCGATTGCTTTCACTGTGCACTGAATGCCAGGACGGCATGTGCACGTTACAACAACGAGCTGGGCAAGAGTAATCGAAAGATCACGGCCGTCAGAAAGCAGCTTATATATTGCCCTGGAAAGGGCAGTGTTTTTGGAGTGTGCAGTAAAATCGTGTTTCTGGACAAGGGAGGCATAAGTGCGCTGCGCTCTTAAGCTATCTCCCTGCGAGACACACTGCCGAAGCTTTTCGCTATCATGCAGTCTAGTGCAGACGCACTCTACGGCTCTCCGGTGCTGTCCGAAGCCAAGCGCCGGTCGCCGGCGTCTTTCGGCTGAAGCAGCGCTTCGGAGCGTACGGCTGTTGTGTGCGCGAAGCAGCCGCTTCTCCTGCTCCGGGAGCCGGACAGAGCGGTAGCTTGTACGAGGGCGAAGAACGAAGCCGCACCGGGCTTCTGCGCGCACCCTAAGGACTGCTAGAGGACCCTGGTGGCCGCTCGCCTGCCCCTTCAATTCTATTCTAGCATACTTATGGAAGGTGTTCCAGGACAATTTTCCTGAGTTTTGAATTCGTCCTGATGCAGCCCTTCCTGGGAAACTCGTGCTCGTCCTCTGAGTCTCCGACATGCAGAGACCTCGATGGCAACTGCAGAAATGAAGGGCTGCGTTGAGTTGTCGAGAAGCAAGAACCTAGCCAGCGCCTTATGTTTGGGAGTCAGCAGCTGCTGGACTTTTGCGATTGCTTTCACTGTGCACTGAATGCCAGGACGGCATGTGCACGTTACAACAACGAGCTGGGCAAGAGTAATCGAAAGATCACGGCCGTCAGAAAGCAGCTTATATATTGCCCTGGAAAGGGCAGTGTTTTTGGAGTGTGCAGTAAAATCGTGTTTCTGGACAAGGGAGGCATAAGTGCGCTGCGCTCTTAAGCTATCTCCCTGCGAGACACACTGCCAAAGCTTTTCGCTATGATGCAGTCTAATGCAGACGCAGACTACGGCTCTCCGGAGCTGTCCGAAGCCAAGCGCCGGTCGCCGGCGTCTTTCGGCTGAAGCAGCGCTTCGGAGCGTACGGCTGTTGTGTGCACGAAGCAGCCGCTTCTCCTGCTCCGGGAGCCGGACAGAGCGGTAGCTTGTAGGAGGGCGAAGAACGAAGCCGCAGAGCACCGGGCTTCTGCGCGCACCCTAAGGACTGCTAGAGGACCCTGGTGGCCGCTCGCCTGCCCCTTCAATTCCATTCTAGCATACTTATGGAAGGTGTTCCAGGACAATTTTCCTGAGTTTTGAATTCGTCCTGATGCAGCCCTTCCTGGGAAACTCGTGCTCGTCCTCTGAGGCTCCGACATGCAGAGACCTCGATGGCAACTGCAGAAATGAAGGGCTGCGTTGAGTTGTCGAGAAGCAAGAACCTAGCCAGCGCCTTATGTTTGGGAGTCAGCAGCTGCTGGACTTTTGCGATTGCTTTCACTGTGCACTGAATGCCAGGACGGCATGTGCACGTTACAACAACGAGCTGGGCAAGAGTAATCGAAAGATCACGGCCGTCAGAAAGCAGCTTATATATTGCCCTGGAAAGGGCAGTGTTTTTGGAGTGTGCAGTAAAATCGTGTTTCTGGACAAGGGAGGCATAAGTGCGCTGCGCTCTTAAGCTATCTCCCTGCGAGACACACTGCCGAAGCTTTTCGCTATCATGCAGTCTAGTGCAGACGCACTCTACGGCTCTCCGGTGCTGTCCGAAGCCAAGCGCCGGTCGCCGGCGTCTTTCGGCTGAAGCAGCGCTTCGGAGCGTACGGCTGTTGTGTGCGCGAAGCAGCCGCTTCTCCTGCTCCGGGAGCCGGACAGAGCGGTAGCTTGTACGAGGGCGAAGAACGAAGCCGCACCGGGCTTCTGCGCGCACCCTAAGGACTGCTAGAGGACCCTGGTGGCCGCTCGCCTGCCCCTTCAATTCTATTCTAGCATACTTATGGAAGGTGTTCCAGGACAATTTTCCTGAGTTTTGAATTCGTCCTGATGCAGCCCTTCCTGGGAAACTCGTGCTCGTCCTCTGAGTCTCCGACATGCAGAGACCTCGATGGCAACTGCAGAAATGAAGGGCTGCGTTGAGTTGTCGAGAAGCAAGAACCTAGCCAGCGCCTTATGTTTGGGAGTCAGCAGCTGCTGGACTTTTGCGATTGCTTTCACTGTGCACTGAATGCCAGGACGGCATGTGCACGTTACAACAACGAGCTGGGCAAGAGTAATCGAAAGATCACGGCCGTCAGAAAGCAGCTTATATATTGCCCTGGAAAGGGCAGTGTTTTTGGAGTGTGCAGTAAAATCGTGTTTCTGGACAAGGGAGGCATAAGTGCGCTGCGCTCTTAAGCTATCTCCCTGCGAGACACACTGCCAAAGCTTTTCGCTATGATGCAGTCTAATGCAGACGCAGACTACGGCTCTCCGGAGCTGTCCGAAGCCAAGCGCCGGTCGCCGGCGTCTTTCGGCTGAAGCAGCGCTTCGGAGCGTACGGCTGTTGTGTGCACGAAGCAGCCGCTTCTCCTGCTCCGGGAGCCGGACAGAGCGGTAGCTTGTAGGAGGGCGAAGAACGAAGCCGCAGAGCACCGGGCTTCTGCGCGCACCCTAAGGACTGCTAGAGGACCCTGGTGGCCGCTCGCCTGCCCCTTCAATTCCATTCTAGCATACTTATGGAAGGTGTTCCAGGACAATTTTCCTGAGTTTTGAATTCGTCCTGATGCAGCCCTTCCTGGGAAACTCGTGCTCGTCCTCTGAGGCTCCGACATGCAGAGACCTCGATGGCAACTGCAGAAATGAAGGGCTGCGTTGAGTTGTCGAGAAGCAAGAACCTAGCCAGCGCCTTATGTTTGGGAGTCAGCAGCTGCTGGACTTTTGCGATTGCTTTCACTGTGCACTGAATGCCAGGACGGCATGTGCACGTTACAACAACGAGCTGGGCAAGAGTAATCGAAAGATCACGGCCGTCAGAAAGCAGCTTATATATTGCCCTGGAAAGGGCAGTGTTTTTGGAGTGTGCAGTAAAATCGTGTTTCTGGACAAGGGAGGCATAAGTGCGCTGCGCTCTTAAGCTATCTCCCTGCGAGACACACTGCCAAAGCTTTTCGCTATGATGCAGTCTAATGCAGACGCAGACTACGGCTCTCCGGAGCTGTCCGAAGCCAAGCGCCGGTCGCCGGCGTCTTTCGGCTGAAGCAGCGCTTCGGAGCGTACGGCTGTTGTGTGCACGAAGCAGCCGCTTCTCCTGCTCCGGGAGCCGGACAGAGCGGTAGCTTGTAGGAGGGCGAAGAACGAAGCCGCAGAGCACCGGGCTTCTGCGCGCACCCTAAGGACTGCTAGAGGACCCTGGTGGCCGCTCGCCTGCCCCTTCAATTCCATTCTAGCATACTTATGGAAGGTGTTCCAGGACAATTTTCCTGAGTTTTGAATTCGTCCTGATGCAGCCCTTCCTGGGAAACTCGTGCTCGTCCTCTGAGGCTCCGACATGCAGAGACCTCGATGGCAACTGCAGAAATGAAGGGCTGCGTTGAGTTGTCGAGAAGCAAGAACCTAGCCAGCGCCTTATGTTTGGGAGTCAGCAGCTGCTGGACTTTTGCGATTGCTTTCACTGTGCACTGAATGCCAGGACGGCATGTGCACGTTACAACAACGAGCTGGGCAAGAGTAATCGAAAGATCACGGCCGTCAGAAAGCAGCTTATATATTGCCCTGGAAAGGGCAGTGTTTTTGGAGTGTGCAGTAAAATCGTGTTTCTGGACAAGGGAGGCATAAGTGCGCTGCGCTCTTAAGCTATCTCCCTGCGAGACACACTGCCGAAGCTTTTCGCTATGATGCAGTCTAGTGCAGACGCACACTCCGGTTCTCCGGTGCTGTCCGAAGCCAAGCGCCGCTCGCCGGCGTCTTTCGGCTGAAGCAGCGCTTCGGAGCGTACGGCTGTTGTGTGCGCGAAGCAGCCGCTTCTCCTGCTCCGGGAGCCGGACAGAGCGGTAGCTTGTAGGAGGGCGAAGAACGAAGCCGCAGAGCACCGGGCTTCTGCGCGCACCCTAAGGACTGCTAGAGGACCCTGGTGGCCGCTCGCCTGCCCCTTCAATTCTATTCTAGCATACTTATGGAAGGTGTTCCAGGACAATTTTCCTGAGTTTTGAATTCGTCCTGATGCAGCCCTTCCCGGGAAACTCGTGCTCGTCCTCTGAGGCTCCGACATGCAGAGACCTCGATGGCAACTGCAGAAATGAAGGGCTGCGTTGAGTTGTCGAGAAGCAAGAACCTAGCCAGCGCCTTATGTTTGGGAGTCAGCAGCTGCTGGACTTTTGCGATTGCTTTCACTGTGCACTGAATGCCAGGACGGCATGTGCACGTTACAACAACGAGCTGGGCAAGAGTAATCGAAAGATCACGGCCGTCAGAAAGCAGCTTATATATTGCCCTGGAAAGGGCAGTGTTTTTGGAGTGTGCAGTAAAATCGTGTTTCTGGACAAGGGAGGCATAAGTGCGCTGCGCTCTTAAGCTATCTCCCTGCGAGACACACTGCCAAAGCTTTTCGCTATGATGCAGTCTAATGCAGACGCAGACTACGGCTCTCCGGAGCTGTCCGAAGCCAAGCGCCGGTCGCCGGCGTCTTTCGGCTGAAGCAGCGCTTCGGAGCGTACGGCTGTTGTGTGCGCGAAGCAGCCGCTTCTCCTGCTCCGGGAGCCGGACAGAGCGGTAGCTTGTAGGAGGGCGAAGAACGAAGCCGCAGAGCACCGGGCTTCTGCGCGCACCCTAAGGACTGCTAGAGGACCCTGGTGGCCGCTCGCCTGCCCCTTCAATTCCATTCTAGCATACTTATGGAAGGTGTTCCAGGACAATTTTCCTGAGTTTTGAATTCGTCCTGATGCAGCCCTTCCTGGGAAACTCGTGCTCGTCCTCTGAGGCTCCGACATGCAGAGACCTCGATGGCAACTGCAGAAATGAAGGGCTGCGTTGAGTTGTCGAGAAGCAAGAACCTAGCCAGCGCCTTATGTTTGGGAGTCAGCAGCTGCTGGACTTTTGCGATTGCTTTCACTGTGCACTGAATGCCAGGACGGCATGTGCACGTTACAACAACGAGCTGGGCAAGAGTAATCGAAAGATCACGGCCGTCAGAAAGCAGCTTATATATTGCCCTGGAAAGGGCAGTGTTTTTGGAGTGTGCAGTAAAATCGTGTTTCTGGACAAGGGAGGCATAAGTGCGCTGCGCTCTTAAGCTATCTCCCTGCGAGACACACTGCCAAAGCTTTTCGCTATGATGCAGTCTAATGCAGACGCAGACTACGGCTCTCCGGAGCTGTCCGAAGCCAAGCGCCGGTCGCCGGCGTCTTTCGGCTGAAGCAGCGCTTCGGAGCGTACGGCTGTTGTGTGCGCGAAGCAGCCGCTTCTCCTGCTCCGGGAGCCGGACAGAGCGGTAGCTTGTACGAGGGCGAAGAACGAAGCCGCAGAGCACCGGGCTTCTGCGCGCACCCTAAGGACTGCTAGAGGACCCTGGTGGCCGCTCGCCTGCCCCTTCAATTCCATTCTAGCATACTTATGGAAGGTGTTCCAGGACAATTTTCCTGAGTTTTGAATTCGTCCTGATGCAGCCCTTCCTGGGAAACTCGTGCTCGTCCTCTGAGGCTCCGACATGCAGAGACCTCGATGGCAACTGCAGAAATGAAGGGCTGCGTTGAGTTGTCGAGAAGCAAGAACCTAGCCAGCGCCTTATGTTTGGGAGTCAGCAGCTGCTGGACTTTTGCGATTGCTTTCACTGTGCACTGAATGCCAGGACGGCATGTGCACGTTACAACAACGAGCTGGGCAAGAGTAATCGAAAGATCACGGCCGTCAGAAAGCAGCTTATATATTGCCCTGGAAAGGGCAGTGTTTTTGGAGTGTGCAGTAAAATCGTGTTTCTGGACAAGGGAGGCATAAGTGCGCTGCGCTCTTAAGCTATCTCCCTGCGAGACACACTGCCAAAGCTTTTCGCTATGATGCAGTCTAATGCAGACGCAGACTACGGCTCTCCGGAGCTGTCCGAAGCCAAGCGCCGGTCGCCGGCGTCTTTCGGCTGAAGCAGCGCTTCGGAGCGTACGGCTGTTGTGTGCACGAAGCAGCCGCTTCTCCTGCTCCGGGAGCCGGACAGAGCGGTAGCTTGTAGGAGGGCGAAGAACGAAGCCGCAGAGCACCGGGCTTCTGCGCGCACCCTAAGGACTGCTAGAGGACCCTGGTGGCCGCTCGCCTGCCCCTTCAATTCCATTCTAGCATACTTATGGAAGGTGTTCCAGGACAATTTTCCTGAGTTTTGAATTCGTCCTGATGCAGCCCTTCCTGGGAAACTCGTGCTCGTCCTCTGAGGCTCCGACATGCAGAGACCTCGATGGCAACTGCAGAAATGAAGGGCTGCGTTGAGTTGTCGAGAAGCAAGAACCTAGCCAGCGCCTTATGTTTGGGAGTCAGCAGCTGCTGGACTTTTGCGATTGCTTTCACTGTGCACTGAATGCCAGGACGGCATGTGCACGTTACAACAACGAGCTGGGCAAGAGTAATCGAAAGATCACGGCCGTCAGAAAGCAGCTTATATATTGCCCTGGAAAGAGCAGTGTTTTTGGAGTGTGCAGTAAAATCGTGTTTCTGGACAAGGGAGGCATAAATGCGCTGCGCTCTTAAGCTATCTCCCTGCGAGACACACTGCCGAAGCTTTTCGCTATGATGCAGTCTAGTGCAGACGCACTCTACGGCTCTCCGGTGCTGTCCGAAGCCAAGCGCCGGTCGCCGGCGTCTTTCGGCTGAAGCAGCGCTTCGGAGCGTACGGCTGTTGTGTGCGCGAAGCAGCCGCTTCTCCTGCTCCGGGAGCCGGACAGAGCGGTAGCTTGTAGGAGGGCGAAGAACGAAGCCGCAGAGCACCGGGCTTCTGCGCGCACCCTAAGGACTGCTAGAGGACCCTGGTGGCCGCTCGCCTGCCCCTTCAATTCTATTCTAGCATACTTATGGAAGGTGTTCCAGGACAATTTTCCTGAGTTTTGAATTCGTCCTGATGCAGCCCTTCCTGGGAAACTCGTGCTCGTCCTCTGAGGCTCCGACATGCAGAGACCTCGATGGCAACTGCAGAAATGAAGGGGTGCGTTGAGTTGTCGAGAAGCAAGAACCTAGCCAGCGCCTTGTGTTTGGGAGTCAGCAGCTGCTGGACTTTTGCGATTGCTTTCACTGTGCACTGAATGCCAGGACGGCATGTGCACGTTACAACAACGAGCTGGGCAAGAGTAATCGAAAGATCACGGCCGTCAGAAAGCAGCTTATATATTGCCCTGGAAAGGGCAGTGTTTTTGGAGTGTGCAGTAAAATCGTGTTTCTGGACAAGGGAGGCATAAGTGCGCTGCGCTCTTAAGCTATCTCCCTGCGAGACACACTGCCGAAGCTTTTCGCTATCATGCAGTCTAGTGCAGACGCAGACTACGGCTCTCCGGAGCTGTCCGAAGCCAAGCGCCGGTCGCCGGCGTCTTTCGGCTGAAGCAGCGCTTCGGAGCGTACGGCTGTTGTGTGCGCGAAGCAGCCGCTTCTCCTGCTCCGGGAGCCGGACAGAGCGGTAGCTTGTAGGAGGGCGAAGAACGAAGCCGCAGAGCACCGGGCTTCTGCGCGCACCCTAAGGACTGCTAGAGGACCCTGGTGGCCGCTCGCCTGCCCCTTCAATTCTATTCTAGCATACTTATGGAAGGTGTTCCAGGACAATTTTCCTGAGTTTTGAATTCGTCCTGATGCAGCCCTTCCTGGGAAACTCCTGCTCGTCCTCTGAGACTCCCACATGCAGAGACCTCGATGGCAACTGCAGAAATGAAGGGCTGCGTTGAGTTGTCGAGAAGCAAGAACCTAGCCAGCGCCTTGTGTTTGGGAGTCAGCAGCTGCTGGACTTTTGCGATTGCTTTCACTGTGCACTGAATGCCAGGACGGCATGTGCACGTTAAAACAACGAGCTGGGCAAGAGTAATCGAAAGATCACGGCCGTCAGAAAGCAGCTTATATATTGCCCTGGAAAGAGCAGTGTTTTTGGAGTGTGCAGTAAAATCGTGTTTCTGGACAAGGGAGGCATAAGTGCGCTGCGCTCCTAAGCTATCTCTCTGCGAGACACACTGCCGAAGCTTTTCGCTATCATGCAGTCTAGTGCAGACGCACACTCCGGTTCTCCGGTGCTGTCCGAAGCCAAGCGCCGGTCGCCGGCGTCTTTCGGCTGAAGCAGCGCTTCGGAGCGTACGGCTGTTGTGTGCGCGAAGCAGCCGCTTCTCCTGCTCCGGGAGCCGGACAGAGCGGTAGCTTGTACGAGGGCGAAGAACGAAGCCGCAGAGCACCGGGCTTCTGCGCGCACCCTAAGGACTGCTAGAGGACCCTGGTGGCCGCTCGCCTGCCCCTTCAATTCCATTCTAGCATACTTATGGAAGGTGTTCCAGGACAATTTTCCTGAGTTTTGAATTCGTCCTGATGCAGCCCCTCCTGGGAAACTCCTGCTCGTCCTCTGAGTCTCCGACATGCAGAGACCTCGATGGCAACTGCAGAAATGAAGGGCTGCGTTGAGTTGTCGAGAAGCAAGAACCTAGCCAGCGCCTTGTGTTTGGGAGTCAGCAGCTGCTGGACTTTTGCGATTGCTTTCACTGTGCACTGAATGCCAGGACGGCATGTGCACGTTAAAACAACGAGCTGGGCAAGAGTAATCGAAAGATCACGGCCGTCAGAAAGCAGCTTATATATTGCCCTGGAAAGAGCAGTGTTTTTGGAGTGTGCAGTAAAATCGTGTTTCTGGACAAGGGAGGCATAAGTGCGCTGCGCTCCTAAGCTATCTCTCTGCGAGACACACTGCCGAAGCTTTTCGCTATCATGCAGTCTAGTGCAGACGCACACTCCGGTTCTCCGGTGCTGTCCGAAGCCAAGCGCCGGTCGCCGGCGTCTTTCGGCTGAAGCAGCGCTTCGGAGCGTACGGCTGTTGTGTGCGCGAAGCAGCCGCTTCTCCTGCTCCGGGAGCCGGACAGAGCGGTAGCTTGTAGGAGGGCGAAGAACGAAGCCGCAGAGCACCGGGCTTCTGCGCGCACCCTAAGGACTGCTAGAGGACCCTGGTGGCCGCTCGCCTGCCCCTTCAATTCTATTCTAGCATACTTATGGAAGGTGTTCCAGGACAATTTTCCTGAGTTTTGAATTCGTCCTGATGCAGCCCTTCCTGGGAAACTCGTGCTCGTCCTCTGAGGCTCCGACATGCAGAGACCTCGATGGCAACTGCAGAAATGAAGGGCTGCGTTGAGTTGTCGAGAAGCAAGAACCTAGCCAGCGCCTTATGTTTGGGAGTCAGCAGCTGCTGGACTTTTGCGATTGCTTTCACTGTGCACTGAATGCCAGGACGGCATGTGCACGTTAAAACAACGAGCTGGGCAAGAGTAATCGAAAGATCACGGCCGTCAGAAAGCAGCTTATATATTGCCCTGGAAAGGGCAGTGTTTTTGGAGTGTGCAGTAAAATCGTGTTTCTGGACAAGGGAGGCATAAGTGCGCTGCGCTCTTAAGCTATCTCCCTGCGAGACACACTGCCAAAGCTTTTCGCTATGATGCAGTCTAATGCAGACGCAGACTACGGCTCTCCGGAGCTGTCCGAAGCCAAGCGCCGGTCGCCGGCGTCTTTCGGCTGAAGCAGCGCTTCGGAGCGTACGGCTGTTGTGTGCGCGAAGCAGCCGCTTCTCCTGCTCCGGGAGCCGGACAGAGCGGTAGCTTGTAGGAGGGCGAAGAACGAAGCCGCAGAGCACCGGGCTTCTGCGCGCACCCTAAGGACTGCTAGAGGACCCTGGTGGCCGCTCGCCTGCCCCTTCAATTCCATTCTAGCATACTTATGGAAGGTGTTCCAGGACAATTTTCCTGAGTTTTGAATTCGTCCTGATGCAGCCCTTCCTGGGAAACTCGTGCTCCTCCTCTGAGGCTCCGACATGCAGAGACCTCGATGGCAACTGCAGAAATGAAGGGCTGCGTTGAGTTGTCGAGAAGCAAGAACCTAGCCAGCGCCTTATGTTTGGGAGTCAGCAGCTGCTGGACTTTTGCGATTGCTTTCACTGTGCACTGAATGCCAGGACGGCATGTGCACGTTACAACAACGAGCTGGGCAAGAGTAATCGAAAGATCACGGCCGTCAGAAAGCAGCTTATATATTGCCCTGGAAAGGGCAGTGTTTTTGGAGTGTGCAGTAAAATCGTGTTTCTGGACAAGGGAGGCATAAGTGCGCTGCGCTCTTAAGCTATCTCCCTGCGAGACACACTGCCAAAGCTTTTCGCTATGATGCAGTCTAATGCAGACGCACACTACGGCTCTCCGGAGCTGTCCGAAGCCAAGCGCCGGTCGCCGGCGTCTTTCGGCTGAAGCAGCGCTTCGGAGCGTACGGCTGTTGTGTGCACGAAGCAGCCGCTTCTACTGCTCCGGGAGCCGGACAGAGCGGTAGCTTGTAGGAGGGCGAAGAACGAAGCCGCAGAGCACCGGGCTTCTGCGCGCACCCTAAGGACTGCTAGAGGACCCTGGTGGCCGCTCGCCTGCCCCTTCAATTCTATTCTAGCATACTTATGGAAGGTGTTCCAGGACAATTTTCCTGAGTTTTGAATTCGTCCTGATGCAGCCCTTCCTGGGAAACTCGTGCTCGTCCTCTGAGGCTCCGACATGCAGAGACCTCGATGGCAACTGCAGAAATGAAGGGCTGCGTTGAGTTGTCGAGAAGCAAGAACCTAGCCAGCGCCTTGTGTTTGGGAGTCAGCAGCTGCTGGACTTTTGCGATTGCTTTCACTGTGCACTGAATGCTAGGACGGCATGTGCACGTTACAACAACGAGCTGGGCAAGAGTAATCGAAAGATCACGGCCGTCAGAAAGCAGCTTTTATATTGCCCTGGAAAGGGCAGTGTTTTTGGAGTGTGCAGTAAAATCGTGTTTCTGGACAAGGGAGGCATAAGTGCGCTGCGCTCCTAAGCTATCTCTCTGCGAGACACACTGTCGAAGCTTTTCGCTATCATGCAGTCTAGTGCAGACGCACACTCCGGTTCTCCGGTGCTGTCCGAAGCCAAGCGCCGGTCGCCGGCGTCTTTCGGCTGAAGCAGCGCTTCGGAGCGTACGGCTGTTGTGTGCGCGAAGCAGCCGCTTCTCCTGCTCCGGGAGCCGGACAGAGCGGTAGCTTGTAGGAGGGCGAAGAACGAAGCCGCAGAGCACCGGGCTTCTGCGCGCACCCTAAGGACTGCTAGAGGACCCTGGTGGCCGCTCGCCTGCCCCTTCAATTCTATTCTAGCATACTTATGGAAGGTGTTCCAGGACAATTTTCCTGAGTTTTGAATTCGTCCTGATGCAGCCCTTCCTGGGAAACTCCTGCTCGTCCTCTGAGACTCCCACATGCAGAGACCTCGATGGCAACTGCAGAAATGAAGGGCTGCGTTGAGTTGTCGAGAAGCAAGAACCTAGCCAGCGCCTTATGTTTGGGAGTCAGCAGCTGCTGGACTTTTGCGATTGCTTTCACTGTGCACTGAATGCCAGGACGGCATGTGCACGTTAAAACAACGAGCTGGGCAAGAGTAATCGAAAGATCACGGCCGTCAGAAAGCAGCTTATATATTGCCCTGGAAAGGGCAGTGTTTTTGGAGTGTGCAGTAAAATCGTGTTTCTGGACAAGGGAGGCATAAGTGCGCTGCGCTCTTAAGCTATCTCCCTGCGAGACACACTGCCGAAGCTTTTCGCTATGATGCAGTCTAATGCAGACGCAGACTACGGCTCTCCGGAGCTGTCCGAAGCCAAGCGCCGGTCGCCGGCGTCTTTCGGCTGAAGCAGCGCTTCGGAGCGTACGGCTGTTGTGTGCGCGAAGCAGCCGCTTCTCCTGCTCCGGGAGCCGGACAGAGCGGTAGCTTGTACGAGGGCGAAGAACGAAGCCGCAGAGCACCGGGCTTCTGCGCGCACCCTAAGGACTGCTAGAGGACCCTGGTGGCCGCTCGCCTGCCCCTTCAATTCCATTCTAGCATACTTATGGAAGGTGTTCCAGGACAATTTTCCTGAGTTTTGAATTCGTCCTGATGTAGCCCCTCCTGGGAAACTCCTGCTCGTCCTCTGAGACTCCCACATGCAGAGACCTCGATGGCAACTGCAGAAATGAAGGGCTGCGTTGAGTTGTCGAGAAGCAAGAACCTAGCCAGCGCCTTGTGTTTGGGAGTCAGCAGCTGCTGGACTTTTGCGATTGCTTTCACTGTGCACTGAATGCCAGGACGGCATGTGCACGTTACAACAACGAGCTGGGCAAGAGTAATCGAAAGATCACGGCCGTCAGAAAGCAGCTTATATATTGCCCTGGAAAGAGCAGTGTTTTTGGAGTGTGCAGTAAAATCGTGTTTCTGGACAAGGGAGGCATAAGTGCGCTGCGCTCCTAAGCTATCTCCCTGCGAGACACACTGCCGAAGCTTTTCGCTATCATGCAGTCTAGTGCAGACGCACACTCCGGTTCTCCGGTGCTGTCCGAAGCCAAGCGCCGGTCGCCGGCGTCTTTCGGCTGAAGCAGCGCTTCGGAGCGTACGGCTGTTGTGTGCGCGAAGCAGCCGCTTCTCCTGCTCCGGGAGCCGGACAGAGCGGTAGCTTGTAGGAGGGCGAAGAACGAAGCCGCAGAGCACCGGGCTTCTGCGCGCACCCTAAGGACTGCTAGAGGACCCTGGTGGCCGCTCGCCTGCCCCTTCAATTCTATTCTAGCATACTTATGGAAGGTGTTCCAGGACAATTTTCCTGAGTTTTGAATTCGTCCTGATGCAGCCCTTCCTGGGAAACTCGTGCTCGTCCTCTGAGGCTCCGACATGCAGAGACCTCGATGGCAACTGCAGAAATGAAGGGCTGCGTTGAGTTGTCGAGAAGCAAGAACCTAGCCAGCGCCTTATGTTTGGGAGTCAGCAGCTGCTGGACTTTTGCGATTGCTTTCACTGTGCACTGAATGCCAGGACGGCATGTGCACGTTACAACAACGAGCTGGGCAAGAGTAATCGAAAGATCACGGCCGTCAGAAAGCAGCTTATATATTGCCCTGGAAAGGGCAGTGTTTTTGGAGTGTGCAGTAAAATCGTGTTTCTGGACAAGGGAGGCATAAGTGCGCTGCGCTCTTAAGCTATCTCCCTGCGAGACACACTGCCAAAGCTTTTCGCTATGATGCAGTCTAATGCAGACGCAGACTACGGCTCTCCGGAGCTGTCCGAAGCCAAGCGCCGGTCGCCGGCGTCTTTCGGCTGAAGCAGCGCTTCGGAGCGTACGGCTGTTGTGTGCGCGAAGCAGCCGCTTCTCCTGCTCCGGGAGCCGGACAGAGCGGTAGCTTGTACGAGGGCGAAGAACGAAGCCGCAGAGCACCGGGCTTCTGCGCGCACCCTAAGGACTGCTAGAGGACCCTGGTGGCCGCTCGCCTGCCCCTTCAATTCCATTCTAGCATACTTATGGAAGGTGTTCCAGGACAATTTTCCTGAGTTTTGAATTCGTCCTGATGCAGCCCTTCCTGGGAAACTCCTGCTCGTCCTCTGAGGCTCCGACATGCAGAGACCTCGATGGCAACTGCAGAAATGAAGGGCTGCGTTGAGTTGTCGAGAAGCAAGAACCTAGCCAGCGCCTTATGTTTGGGAGTCAGCAGCTGCTGGACTTTTGCGATTGCTTTCACTGTGCACTGAATGCCAGGACGGCATGTGCACGTTACAACAACGAGCTGGGCAAGAGTAATCGAAAGATCACGGCCGTCAGAAAGCAGCTTATATATTGCCCTGGAAAGGGCAGTGTTTTAGGAGTGTGCAGTAAAATCGTGTTTCTGGACAAGGGAGGCATAAGTGCGCTGCGCTCTTAAGCTATCTCCCTGCGAGACACACTGCCAAAGCTTTTCGCTATGATGCAGTCTAATGCAGACGCAGACTACGGCTCTCCGGAGCTGTCCGAAGCCAAGCGCCGGTCGCCGGCGTCTTTCGGCTGAAGCAGCGCTTCGGAGCGTACGGCTGTTGTGTGCGCGAAGCAGCCGCTTCTCCTGCTCCGGGAGCCGGACAGAGCGGTAGCTTGTACGAGGGCGAAGAACGAAGCCGCACCGGGCTTCTGCGCGCACCCTAAGGACTGCTAGAGGACCCTGGTGGCCGCTCGCCTGCCCCTTCAATTCTATTCTAGCATACTTATGGAAGGTGTTCCAGGACAATTTTCCTGAGTTTTGAATTCGTCCTGATGCAGCCCTTCCTGGGAAACTCGTGCTCGTCCTCTGAGGCTCCGACATGCAGAGACCTCGATGGCAACTGCAGAAATGAAGGGCTGCGTTGAGTTGTCGAGAAGCAAGAACCTAGCCAGCGCCTTATGTTTGGGAGTCAGCAGCTGCTGGACTTTTGCGATTGCTTTCACTGTGCACTGAATGCCAGGACGGCATGTGCACGTTACAACAACGAGCTGGGCAAGAGTAATCGAAAGATCACGGCCGTCAGAAAGCAGCTTATATATTGCCCTGGAAAGGGCAGTGTTTTTGGAGTGTGCAGTAAAATCGTGTTTCTGGACAAGGGAGGCATAAGTGCGCTGCGCTCTTAAGCTATCTCCCTGCGAGACACACTGCCAAAGCTTTTCGCTATGATGCAGTCTAATGCAGACGCAGACTACGGCTCTCCGGAGCTGTCCGAAGCCAAGCGCCGGTCGCCGGCGTCTTTCGGCTGAAGCAGCGCTTCGGAGCGTACGGCTGTTGTGTGCGCGAAGCAGCCGCTTCTCCTGCTCCGGGAGCCGGACAGAGCGGTAGCTTGTACGAGGGCGAAGAACGAAGCCGCAGAGCACCGGGCTTCTGCGCGCACCCTAAGGACTGCTAGAGGACCCTGGTGGCCGCTCGCCTGCCCCTTCAATTCCATTCTAGCATACTTATGGAAGGTGTTCCAGGACAATTTTCCTGAGTTTTGAATTCGTCCTGATGCAGCCCTTCCTGGGAAACTCGTGCTCGTCCTCTGAGACTCCCACATGCAGAGACCTCGATGGCAACTGCAGAAATGAAGGGCTGCGTTGAGTTGTCGAGAAGCAAGAACCTAGCCAGCGCCTTATGTTTGGGAGTCAGCAGCTGCTGGACTTTTGCGATTGCTTTCACTGTGCACTGAATGCCAGGACGGCATGTGCACGTTAAAACAACGAGCTGGGCAAGAGTAATCGAAAGATCACGGCCGTCAGAAAGCAGCTTATATATTG
This sequence comes from Lonchura striata, assembly GCF_050655825.1. Lineage (NCBI taxonomy): Eukaryota > Metazoa > Chordata > Aves > Passeriformes > Estrildidae > Lonchura > Lonchura striata. Next base: position 1,636,725 of record NC_140707.1, read on the forward strand.
CCCTGGAAAGAGCAGTGTTTTTGGAGTGTGCAGTAAAATCGTGTTTCTGGACAAGGGAGGCATAAGTGCGCTGCGCTCCTAAGCTATCTCCCTGCGAGACACACTGCCGAAGCTTTTCGCTATCATGCAGTCTAGTGCAGACGCACTCTACGGCTCTCCGGTGCTGTCCGAAGCCAAGCGCCGGTCGCCGGCGTCTTTCGGCTGAAGCAGCGCTTCGGAGCGTACGGCTGTTGTGTGCGCGAAGCAGCCGCTTCTCCTGCTCCGGGAGCCGGACAGAGCGGTAGCTTGTACGAGGGCGAAGAACGAAGCCGCAGAGCACCGGGCTTCTGCGCGCACCCTAAGGACTGCTAGAGGACCCTGGTGGCCGCTCGCCTGCCCCTTCAATTCTATTCTAGCATACTTATGGAAGGTGTTCCAGGACAATTTTCCTGAGTTTTGAATTCGTCCTGATGTAGCCCCTCCTGGGAAACTCCTGCTCGTCCTCTGAGTCTCCGACATGCAGAGACCTCGATGGCAACTGCAGAAATGAAGGGCTGCGTTGAGTTGTCGAGAAGCAAGAACCTAGCCAGCGCCTTGTGTTTGGGAGTCAGCAGCTGCTGGACTTTTGCGATTGCTTTCACTGTGCACTGAATGCCAGGACGGCATGTGCACGTTACAACAACGAGCTGGGCAAGAGTAATCGAAAGATCACGGCCGTCAGAAAGCAGCTTATATATTGCCCTGGAAAGAGCAGTGTTTTTGGAGTGTGCAGTAAAATCGTGTTTCTGGACAAGGGAGGCATAAGTGCGCTGCGCTCTTAAGCTATCTCCCTGCGAGACACACTGCCGAAGCTTTTCGCTATCATGCAGTCTAGTGCAGACGCACTCTACGGCTCTCCGGTGCTGTCCGAAGCCAAGCGCCGGTCGCCGGCGTCTTTCGGCTGAAGCAGCGCTTCGGAGCGTACGGCTGTTGTGTGCGCGAAGCAGCCGCTTCTCCTGCTCCGGGAGCCGGACAGAGCGGTAGCTTGTACGAGGGCGAAGAACGAAGCCGCAGAGCACCGGGCTTCTGCGCGCACCCTAAGGACTGCTAGAGGACCCTGGTGGCCGCTCGCCTGCCCCTTCAATTCCATTCTAGCATACTTATGGAAGGTGTTCCAGGACAATTTTCCTGAGTTTTGAATTCGTCCTGATGCAGCCCTTCCTGGGAAACTCCTGCTCGTCCTCTGAGACTCCCACATGCAGAGACCTCGATGGCAACTGCAGAAATGAAGGGGTGCGTTGAGTTGTCGAGAAGCAAGAACCTAGCCAGCGCCTTATGTTTGGGAGTCAGCAGCTGCTGGACTTTTGCGATTGCTTTCACTGTGCACTGAATGCCAGGACGGCATGTGCACGTTAAAACAACGAGCTGGGCAAGAGTAATCGAAAGATCACGGCCGTCAGAAAGCAGCTTATATATTGCCCTGGAAAGAGCAGTGTTTTTGGAGTGTGCAGTAAAATCGTGTTTCTGGACAAGGGAGGCATAAGTGCGCTGCGCTCTTAAGCTATCTCCCTGCGAGACACACTGCCGAAGCTTTTCGCTATCATGCAGTCTAGTGCAGACGCACTCTACGGCTCTCCGGTGCTGTCCGAAGCCAAGCGCCGGTCGCCGGCGTCTTTCGGCTGAAGCAGCGCTTCGGAGCGTACGGCTGTTGTGTGCGCGAAGCAGCCGCTTCTCCTGCTCCGGGAGCCGGACAGAGCGGTAGCTTGTACGAGGGCGAAGAACGAAGCCGCACCGGGCTTCTGCGCGCACCCTAAGGACTGCTAGAGGACCCTGGTGGCCGCTCGCCTGCCCCTTCAATTCTATTCTAGCATACTTATGGAAGGTGTTCCAGGACAATTTTCCTGAGTTTTGAATTCGTCCTGATGCAGCCCTTCCTGGGAAACTCGTGCTCGTCCTCTGAGGCTCCGACATGCAGAGACCTCGATGGCAACTGCAGAAATGAAGGGCTGCGTTGAGTTGTCGAGAAGCAAGAACCTAGCCAGCGCCTTGTGTTTGGGAGTCAGCAGCTGCTGGACTTTTGCGATTGCTTTCACTGTGCACTGAATGCCAGGACGGCATGTGCACGTTACAACAACGAGCTGGGCAAGAGTAATCGAAAGATCACGGCCGTCAGAAAGCAGCTTATATATTGCCCTGGAAAGGGCAGTGTTTTTGGAGTGTGCAGTAAAATCGTGTTTCTGGACAAGGGAGGCATAAGTGCGCTGCGCTCTTAAGCTATCTCCCTGCGAGACACACTGCCAAAGCTTTTCGCTATGATGCAGTCTAATGCAGACGCAGACTACGGCTCTCCGGAGCTGTCCGAAGCCAAGCGCCGGTCGCCGGCGTCTTTCGGCTGAAGCAGCGCTTCGGAGCGTACGGCTGTTGTGTGCGCGAAGCAGCCGCTTCTCCTGCTCCGGGAGCCGGACAGAGCGGTAGCTTGTACGAGGGCGAAGAACGAAGCCGCAGAGCACCGGGCTTCTGCGCGCACCCTAAGGACTGCTAGAGGACCCTGGTGGCCGCTCGCCTGCCCCTTCAATTCCATTCTAGCATACTTATGGAAGGTGTTCCAGGACAATTTTCCTGAGTTTTGAATTCGTCCTGATGCAGCCCTTCCTGGGAAACTCGTGCTCGTCCTCTGAGACTCCCACATGCAGAGACCTCGATGGCAACTGCAGAAATGAAGGGCTGCGTTGAGTTGTCGAGAAGCAAGAACCTAGCCAGCGCCTTATGTTTGGGAGTCAGCAGCTGCTGGACTTTTGCGATTGCTTTCACTGTGCACTGAATGCCAGGACGGCATGTGCACGTTAAAACAACGAGCTGGGCAAGAGTAATCGAAAGATCACGGCCGTCAGAAAGCAGCTTATATATTGCCCTGGAAAGAGCAGTGTTTTTGGAGTGTGCAGTAAAATCGTGTTTCTGGACAAGGGAGGCATAAGTGCGCTGCGCTCCTAAGCTATCTCCCTGCGAGACACACTGCCGAAGCTTTTCGCTATCATGCAGTCTAGTGCAGACGCACTCTACGGCTCTCCGGTGCTGTCCGAAGCCAAGCGCCGGTCGCCGGCGTCTTTCGGCTGAAGCAGCGCTTCGGAGCGTACGGCTGTTGTGTGCGCGAAGCAGCCGCTTCTCCTGCTCCGGGAGCCGGACAGAGCGGTAGCTTGTACGAGGGCGAAGAACGAAGCCGCAGAGCACCGGGCTTCTGCGCGCACCCTAAGGACTGCTAGAGGACCCTGGTGGCCGCTCGCCTGCCCCTTCAATTCTATTCTAGCATACTTATGGAAGGTGTTCCAGGACAATTTTCCTGAGTTTTGAATTCGTCCTGATGTAGCCCCTCCTGGGAAACTCCTGCTCGTCCTCTGAGTCTCCGACATGCAGAGACCTCGATGGCAACTGCAGAAATGAAGGGCTGCGTTGAGTTGTCGAGAAGCAAGAACCTAGCCAGCGCCTTGTGTTTGGGAGTCAGCAGCTGCTGGACTTTTGCGATTGCTTTCACTGTGCACTGAATGCCAGGACGGCATGTGCACGTTACAACAACGAGCTGGGCAAGAGTAATCGAAAGATCACGGCCGTCAGAAAGCAGCTTATATATTGCCCTGGAAAGAGCAGTGTTTTTGGAGTGTGCAGTAAAATCGTGTTTCTGGACAAGGGAGGCATAAGTGCGCTGCGCTCTTAAGCTATCTCCCTGCGAGACACACTGCCGAAGCTTTTCGCTATCATGCAGTCTAGTGCAGACGCACTCTACGGCTCTCCGGTGCTGTCCGAAGCCAAGCGCCGGTCGCCGGCGTCTTTCGGCTGAAGCAGCGCTTCGGAGCGTACGGCTGTTGTGTGCGCGAAGCAGCCGCTTCTCCTGCTCCGGGAGCCGGACAGAGCGGTAGCTTGTACGAGGGCGAAGAACGAAGCCGCAGAGCACCGGGCTTCTGCGCGCACCCTAAGGACTGCTAGAGGACCCTGGTGGCCGCTCGCCTGCCCCTTCAATTCCATTCTAGCATACTTATGGAAGGTGTTCCAGGACAATTTTCCTGAGTTTTGAATTCGTCCTGATGCAGCCCTTCCTGGGAAACTCCTGCTCGTCCTCTGAGACTCCCACATGCAGAGACCTCGATGGCAACTGCAGAAATGAAGGGGTGCGTTGAGTTGTCGAGAAGCAAGAACCTAGCCAGCGCCTTATGTTTGGGAGTCAGCAGCTGCTGGACTTTTGCGATTGCTTTCACTGTGCACTGAATGCCAGGACGGCATGTGCACGTTAAAACAACGAGCTGGGCAAGAGTAATCGAAAGATCACGGCCGTCAGAAAGCAGCTTATATATTGCCCTGGAAAGAGCAGTGTTTTTGGAGTGTGCAGTAAAATCGTGTTTCTGGACAAGGGAGGCATAAGTGCGCTGCGCTCTTAAGCTATCTCCCTGCGAGACACACTGCCGAAGCTTTTCGCTATCATGCAGTCTAGTGCAGACGCACTCTACGGCTCTCCGGTGCTGTCCGAAGCCAAGCGCCGGTCGCCGGCGTCTTTCGGCTGAAGCAGCGCTTCGGAGCGTACGGCTGTTGTGTGCGCGAAGCAGCCGCTTCTCCTGCTCCGGGAGCCGGACAGAGCGGTAGCTTGTACGAGGGCGAAGAACGAAGCCGCAGAGCACCGGGCTTCTGCGCGCACCCTAAGGACTGCTAGAGGACCCTGGTGGCCGCTCGCCTGCCCCTTCAATTCTATTCTAGCATACTTATGGAAGGTGTTCCAGGACAATTTTCCTGAGTTTTGAATTCGTCCTGATGCAGCCCTTCCTGGGAAACTCGTGCTCGTCCTCTGAGGCTCCGACATGCAGAGACCTCGATGGCAACTGCAGAAATGAAGGGCTGCGTTGAGTTGTCGAGAAGCAAGAACCTAGCCAGCGCCTTGTGTTTGGGAGTCAGCAGCTGCTGGACTTTTGCGATTGCTTTCACTGTGCACTGAATGCCAGGACGGCATGTGCACGCTACAACAACGAGCTGGGCAAGAGTAATCGAAAGATCACGGCCGTCAGAAAGCAGCTTATATATTGCCCTGGAAAGGGCAGTGTTTTTGGAGTGTGCAGTAAAATCGTGTTTCTGGACAAGGGAGGCATAAGTGCGCTGCGCTCTTAAGCTATCTCCCTGCGAGACACACTGCCGAAGCTTTTCGCTATCATGCAGTCTAATGCAGACGCAGACTACGGCTCTCCGGAGCTGTCCGAAGCCAAGCGCCGGTCGCCGGCGTCTTTCGGCTGAAGCAGCGCTTCGGAGCGTACGGCTGTTGTGTGCGCGAAGCAGCCGCTTCTCCTGCTCCGGGAGCCGGACAGAGCGGTAGCTTGTAGGAGGGCGAAGAACGAAGCCGCAGAGCACCGGGCTTCTGCGCGCACCCTAAGGACTGCTAGAGGACCCTGGTGGCCGCTCGCCTGCCCCTTCAATTCCATTCTAGCATACTTATGGAAGGTGTTCCAGGACAATTTTCCTGAGTTTTGAATTCGTCCTGATGCAGCCCTTCCTGGGAAACTCGTGCTCGTCCTCTGAGACTCCCACATGCAGAGACCTCGATGGCAACTGCAGAAATGAAGGGCTGCGTTGAGTTGTCGAGAAGCAAGAACCTAGCCAGCGCCTTATGTTTGGGAGTCAGCAGCTGCTGGACTTTTGCGATTGCTTTCACTGTGCACTGAATGCCAGGACGGCATGTGCACGTTAAAACAACGAGCTGGGCAAGAGTAATCGAAAGATCACGGCCGTCAGAAAGCAGCTTATATATTGCCCTGGAAAGAGCAGTGTTTTTGGAGTGTGCAGTAAAATCGTGTTTCTGGACAAGGGAGGCATAAGTGCGCTGCGCTCTTAAGCTATCTCCCTGCGAGACACACTGCCGAAGCTTTTCGCTATCATGCAGTCTAGTGCAGACGCACTCTACGGCTCTCCGGTGCTGTCCGAAGCCAAGCGCCGGTCGCCGGCGTCTTTCGGCTGAAGCAGCGCTTCGGAGCGTACGGCTGTTGTGTGCGCGAAGCAGCCGCTTCTCCTGCTCCGGGAGCCGGACAGAGCGGTAGCTTGTAGGAGGGCGAAGAACGAAGCCGCAGAGCACCGGGCTTCTGCGCGCACCCTAAGGACTGCTAGAGGACCCTGGTGGCCGCTCGCCTGCCCCTTCAATTCTATTCTAGCATACTTATGGAAGGTGTTCCAGGACAATTTTCCTGAGTTTTGAATTCGTCCTGATGCAGCCCTTCCTGGGAAACTCGTGCTCGTCCTCTGAGGCTCCGACATGCAGAGACCTCGATGGCAACTGCAGAAATGAAGGGCTGCGTTGAGTTGTCGAGAAGCAAGAACCTAGCCAGCGCCTTGTGTTTGGGAGTCAGCAGCTGCTGGACTTTTGCGATTGCTTTCACTGTGCACTGAATGCCAGGACGGCATGTGCACGCTACAACAACGAGCTGGGCAAGAGTAATCGAAAGATCACGGCCGTCAGAAAGCAGCTTATATATTGCCCTGGAAAGGGCAGTGTTTTTGGAGTGTGCAGTAAAATCGTGTTTCTGGACAAGGGAGGCATAAGTGCGCTGCGCTCTTAAGCTATCTCCCTGCGAGACACACTGCCGAAGCTTTTCGCTATCATGCAGTCTAATGCAGACGCAGACTACGGCTCTCCGGAGCTGTCCGAAGCCAAGCGCCGGTCGCCGGCGTCTTTCGGCTGAAGCAGCGCTTCGGAGCGTACGGCTGTTGTGTGCGCGAAGCAGCCGCTTCTCCTGCTCCGGGAGCCGGACAGAGCGGTAGCTTGTAGGAGGGCGAAGAACGAAGCCGCAGAGCACCGGGCTTCTGCGCGCACCCTAAGGACTGCTAGAGGACCCTGGTGGCCGCTCGCCTGCCCCTTCAATTCCATTCTAGCATACTTATGGAAGGTGTTCCAGGACAATTTTCCTGAGTTTTGAATTCGTCCTGATGCAGCCCTTCCTGGGAAACTCGTGCTCGTCCTCTGAGACTCCCACATGCAGAGACCTCGATGGCAACTGCAGAAATGAAGGGCTGCGTTGAGTTGTCGAGAAGCAAGAACCTAGCCAGCGCCTTATGTTTGGGAGTCAGCAGCTGCTGGACTTTTGCGATTGCTTTCACTGTGCACTGAATGCCAGGACGGCATGTGCACGTTAAAACAACGAGCTGGGCAAGAGTAATCGAAAGATCACGGCCGTCAGAAAGCAGCTTATATATTGCCCTGGAAAGAGCAGTGTTTTTGGAGTGTGCAGTAAAATCGTGTTTCTGGACAAGGGAGGCATAAGTGCGCTGCGCTCTTAAGCTATCTCCCTGCGAGACACACTGCCGAAGCTTTTCGCTATCATGCAGTCTAGTGCAGACGCACTCTACGGCTCTCCGGTGCTGTCCGAAGCCAAGCGCCGGTCGCCGGCGTCTTTCGGCTGAAGCAGCGCTTCGGAGCGTACGGCTGTTGTGTGCGCGAAGCAGCCGCTTCTCCTGCTCCGGGAGCCGGACAGAGCGGTAGCTTGTAGGAGGGCGAAGAACGAAGCCGCAGAGCACCGGGCTTCTGCGCGCACCCTAAGGACTGCTAGAGGACCCTGGTGGCCGCTCGCCTGCCCCTTCAATTCTATTCTAGCATACTTATGGAAGGTGTTCCAGGACAATTTTCCTGAGTTTTGAATTCGTCCTGATGCAGCCCTTCCTGGGAAACTCGTGCTCGTCCTCTGAGGCTCCGACATGCAGAGACCTCGATGGCAACTGCAGAAATGAAGGGCTGCGTTGAGTTGTCGAGAAGCAAGAACCTAGCCAGCGCCTTGTGTTTGGGAGTCAGCAGCTGCTGGACTTTTGCGATTGCTTTCACTGTGCACTGAATGCCAGGACGGCATGTGCACGCTACAACAACGAGCTGGGCAAGAGTAATCGAAAGATCACGGCCGTCAGAAAGCAGCTTATATATTGCCCTGGAAAGGGCAGTGTTTTTGGAGTGTGCAGTAAAATCGTGTTTCTGGACAAGGGAGGCATAAGTGCGCTGCGCTCTTAAGCTATCTCCCTGCGAGACACACTGCCGAAGCTTTTCGCTATCATGCAGTCTAATGCAGACGCAGACTACGGCTCTCCGGAGCTGTCCGAAGCCAAGCGCCGGTCGCCGGCGTCTTTCGGCTGAAGCAGCGCTTCGGAGCGTACGGCTGTTGTGTGCGCGAAGCAGCCGCTTCTCCTGCTCCGGGAGCCGGACAGAGCGGTAGCTTGTAGGAGGGCGAAGAACGAAGCCGCAGAGCACCGGGCTTCTGCGCGCACCCTAAGGACTGCTAGAGGACCCTGGTGGCCGCTCGCCTGCCCCTTCAATTCCATTCTAGCATACTTATGGAAGGTGTTCCAGGACAATTTTCCTGAGTTTTGAATTCGTCCTGATGTAGCCCCTCCTGGGAAACTCGTGCTCGTCCTCTGAGTCTCCGACATGCAGAGACCTCGATGTCAACTGCAGAAATGAAGGGCTGCGTTGAGTTGTCGAGAAGCAAGAACCTAGCCAGCGCCTTGTGTTTGGGAGTCAGCAGCTGCTGGACTTTTGCGATTGCTTTCACTGTGCACTGAATGCCAGGACGGCATGTGCACGTTAAAACAACGAGCTGGGCAAGAGTAATCGAAAGATCACGGCCGTCAGAAAGCAGCTTATATATTGCCCTGGAAAGAGCAGTGTTTTTGGAGTGTGCAGTAAAATCGTGTTTCTGGACAAGGGAGGCATAAGTGCGCTGCGCTCCTAAGCTATCTCTCTGCGAGACACACTGCCGAAGCTTTTCGCTATCATGCAGTCTAGTGCAGACGCACACTCCGGTTCTCCGGTGCTGTCCGAAGCCAAGCGCCGGTCGCCGGCGTCTTTCGGCTGAAGCAGCGCTTCGGAGCGTACGGCTGTTGTGTGCACGAAGCAGCCGCTTCTCCTGCTCCGGGAGCCGGACAGAGCGGTAGCTTGTAGGAGGGCGAAGAACGAAGCCGCAGAGCACCGGGCTTCTGCGCGCACCCTAAGGACTGCTAGAGGACCCTGGTGGCCGCTCGCCTGCCCCTTCAATTCTATTCTAGCATACTTATGGAAGGTGTTCCAGGACAATTTTCCTGAGTTTTGAATTCGTCCTGATGCAGCCCTTCCTGGGAAACTCGTGCTCGTCCTCTGAGGCTCCGACATGCAGAGACCTCGATGGCAACTGCAGAAATGAAGGGCTGCGTTGAGTTGTCGAGAAGCAAGAACCTAGCCAGCGCCTTATGTTTGGGAGTCAGCAGCTGCTGGATTTTTGCGATTGCTTTCACTGTGCACTGAATGCCAGGACGGCATGTGCACGTTACAACAACGAGCTGGGCAAGAGTAATCGAAAGATCACGGCCGTCAGAAAGCAGCTTATATATTGCCCTGGAAAGGGCAGTGTTTTTGGAGTGTGCAGTAAAATCGTGTTTCTGGACAAGGGAGGCATAAGTGCGCTGCGCTCTTAAGCTATCTCCCTGCGAGACACACTGCCAAAGCTTTTCGCTATGATGCAGTCTAATGCAGACGCAGACTACGGCTCTCCGGAGCTGTCCGAAGCCAAGCGCCGGTCGCCGGCGTCTTTCGGCTGAAGCAGCGCTTCGGAGCGTACGGCTGTTGTGTGCGCGAAGCAGCCGCTTCTCCTGCTCCGGGAGCCGGACAGAGCGGTAGCTTGTAGGAGGACGAAGAACGAAGCCGCAGAGCACCGGCCTTCTGCGCGCACCCTAAGGACTGCTAGAGGACCCTGGTGGCCGCTCGCCTGCCCCTTCAATTCTATTCTAGCATACTTATGGAAGGTGTTCCAGGACAATTTTCCTGAGTTTTGAATTCGTCCTGATGCAGCCCTTCCTGGGAAACTCGTGCTCGTCCTCTGAGGCTCCGACATGCAGAGACCTCGATGGCAACTGCAGAAATGAAGGGCTGCGTTGAGTTGTCGAGAAGCAAGAACCTAGCCAGCGCCTTGTGTTTGGGAGTCAGCAGCTGCTGGACTTTTGCGATTGCTTTCACTGTGCACTGAATGCCAGGACGGCATGTGCACGTTACAACAACGAGCTGGGCAAGAGTAATCGAAAGATCACGGCCGTCAGAAAGCAGCTTATATATTGCCCTGGAAAGGGCAGTGTTTTTGGAGTGTGCAGTAAAATCGTGTTTCTGGACAAGGGAGGCATAAGTGCGCTGCGCTCTTAAGCTATCTCCCTGCGAGACACACTGCCAAAGCTTTTCGCTATGATGCAGTCTAATGCAGACGCAGACTACGGCTCTCCGGAGCTGTCCGAAGCCAAGCGCCGGTCGCCGGCGTCTTTCGGCTGAAGCAGCGCTTCGGAGCGTACGGCTGTTGTGTGCGCGAAGCAGCCGCTTCTCCTGCTCCGGGAGCCGGACAGAGCGGTAGCTTGTAGGAGGGCGAAGAACGAAGCCGCAGAGCACCGGCCTTCTGCGCGCACCCTAAGGACTGCTAGAGGACCCTGGTGGCCGCTCGCCTGCCCCTTCAATTCCATTCTAGCATACTTATGGAAGGTGTTCCAGGACAATTTTCCTGAGTTTTGAATTCGTCCTGATGCAGCCCTTCCTGGGAAACTCCTGCTCGTCCTCTGAGACTCCCACATGCAGAGACCTCGATGGCAACTGCAGAAATGAAGGGCTGCGTTGAGTTGTCGAGAAGCAAGAACCTAGCCAGCGCCTTATGTTTGGGAGTCAGCAGCTGCTGGACTTTTGCGATTGCTTTCACTGTGCACTGAATGCCAGGACGGCATGTGCACGTTACAACAACGAGCTGGGCAAGAGTAATCGAAAGATCACGGCCGTCAGAAAGCAGCTTATATATTGCCCTGGAAAGGGCAGTGTTTTTGGAGTGTGCAGTAAAATCGTGTTTCTGGACAAGGGAGGCATAAGTGCGCTGCGCTCTTAAGCTATCTCCCTGCGAGACACACTGCCAAAGCTTTTCGCTATGATGCAGTCTAATGCAGACGCAGACTACGGCTCTCCGGAGCTGTCCGAAGCCAAGCGCCGGTCGCCGGCGTCTTTCGGCTGAAGCAGCGCTTCGGAGCGTACGGCTGTTGTGTGCACGAAGCAGCCGCTTCTCCTGCTCCGGGAGCCGGACAGAGCGGTAGCTTGTACGAGGGCGAAGAACGAAGCCGCAGAGCACCGGCCTTCTGCGCGCACCCTAAGGACTGCTAGAGGACCCTGGTGGCCGCTCGCCTGCCCCTTCAATTCTATTCTAGCATACTTATGGAAGGTGTTCCAGGACAATTTTCCTGAGTTTTGAATTCGTCCTGATGCAGCCCTTCCTGGGAAACTCCTGCTCGTCCTCTGAGACTCCCACATGCAGAGACCTCGATGGCAACTGCAGAAATGAAGGGCTGCGTTGAGTTGTCGAGAAGCAAGAACCTAGCCAGCGCCTTATGTTTGGGAGTCAGCAGCTGCTGGACTTTTGCGATTGCTTTCACTGTGCACTGAATGCCAGGACGGCATGTGCACGTTACAACAACGAGCTGGGCAAGAGTAATCGAAAGATCACGGCCGTCAGAAAGCAGCTTATATATTGCCCTGGAAAGAGCAGTGTTTTTGGAGTGTGCAGTAAAATCGTGTTTCTGGACAAGGGAGGCATAAGTGCGCTGCGCTCTTAAGCTATCTCCCTGCGAGACACACTGCCGAAGCTTTTCGCTATCATGCAGTCTAGTGCAGACGCACTCTACGGCTCTCCGGTGCTGTCCGAAGCCAAGCGCCGGTCGCCGGCGTCTTTCGGCTGAAGCAGCGCTTCGGAGCGTACGGCTGTTGTGTGCGCGAAGCAGCCGCTTCTCCTGCTCCGGGAGCCGGACAGAGCGGTAGCTTGTACGAGGGCGAAGAACGAAGCCGCAGAGCACCGGGCTTCTGCGCGCACCCTAAGGACTGCTAGAGGACCCTGGTGGCCGCTCGCCTGCCCCTTCAATTCTATTCTAGCATACTTATGGAAGGTGTTCCAGGACAATTTTCCTGAGTTTTGAATTCGTCCTGATGTAGCCCCTCCTGGGAAACTCCTGCTCGTCCTCTGAGTCTCCGACATGCAGAGACCTCGATGGCAACTGCAGAAATGAAGGGCTGCGTTGAGTTGTCGAGAAGCAAGAACCTAGCCAGCGCCTTGTGTTTGGGAGTCAGCAGCTGCTGGACTTTTGCGATTGCTTTCACTGTGCACTGAATGCCAGGACGGCATGTGCACGTTAAAACAACGAGCTGGGCAAGAGTAATCGAAAGATCACGGCCGTCAGAAAGCAGCTTATATATTGCCCTGGAAAGAGCAGTGTTTTTGGAGTGTGCAGTAAAATCGTGTTTCTGGACAAGGGAGGCATAAGTGCGCTGCGCTCTTAAGCTATCTCCCTGCGAGACACACTGCCGAAGCTTTTCGCTATCATGCAGTCTAGTGCAGACGCACTCTACGGCTCTCCGGTGCTGTCCGAAGCCAAGCGCCGGTCGCCGGCGTCTTTCGGCTGAAGCAGCGCTTCGGAGCGTACGGCTGTTGTGTGCGCGAAGCAGCCGCTTCTCCTGCTCCGGGAGCCGGACAGAGCGGTAGCTTGTAGGAGGGCGAAGAACGAAGCCGCAGAGCACCGGGCTTCTGCGCGCACCCTAAGGACTGCTAGAGGACCCTGGTGGCCGCTCGCCTGCCCCTTCAATTCTATTCTAGCATACTTATGGAAGGTGTTCCAGGACAATTTTCCTGAGTTTTGAATTCGTCCTGATGCAGCCCTTCCTGGGAAACTCGTGCTCGTCCTCTGAGGCTCCGACATGCAGAGACCTCGATGGCAACTGCAGAAATGAAGGGCTGCGTTGAGTTGTCGAGAAGCAAGAACCTAGCCAGCGCCTTATGTTTGGGAGTCAGCAGCTGCTGGACTTTTGCGATTGCTTTCACTGTGCACTGAATGCCAGGACGGCATGTGCACGTTACAACAACGAGCTGGGCAAGAGTAATCGAAAGATCACGGCCGTCAGAAAGCAGCTTATATATTGCCCTGGAAAGAGCAGTGTTTTTGGAGTGTGCAGTAAAATCGTGTTTCTGGACAAGGGAGGCATAAGTGCGCTGCGCTCTTAAGCTATCTCCCTGCGAGACACACTGCCAAAGCTTTTCGCTATGATGCAGTCTAATGCAGACGCAGACTACGGCTCTCCGGAGCTGTCCGAAGCCAAGCGCCGGTCGCCGGCGTCTTTCGGCTGAAGCAGCGCTTCGGAGCGTACGGCTGTTGTGTGCGCGAAGCAGCCGCTTCTCCTGCTCCGGGAGCCGGACAGAGCGGTAGCTTGTAGGAGGACGAAGAACGAAGCCGCAGAGCACCGGCCTTCTGCGCGCACCCTAAGGACTGCTAGAGGACCCTGGTGGCCGCTCGCCTGCCCCTTCAATTCTATTCTAGCATACTTATGGAAGGTGTTCCAGGACAATTTTCCTGAGTTTTGAATTCGTCCTGATGCAGCCCTTCCTGGGAAACTCCTGCTCGTCCTCTGAGACTCCCACATGCAGAGACCTCGATGGCAACTGCAGAAATGAAGGGCTGCGTTGAGTTGTCGAGAAGCAAGAACCTAGCCAGCGCCTTATGTTTGGGAGTCAGCAGCTGCTGGACTTTTGCGATTGCTTTCACTGTGCACTGAATGCCAGGACGGCATGTGCACGTTACAACAACGAGCTGGGCAAGAGTAATCGAAAGATCACGGCCGTCAGAAAGCAGCTTATATATTGCCCTGGAAAGAGCAGTGTTTTTGGAGTGTGCAGTAAAATCGTGTTTCTGGACAAGGGAGGCATAAGTGCGCTGCGCTCTTAAGCTATCTCCCTGCGAGACACACTGCCGAAGCTTTTCGCTATCATGCAGTCTAGTGCAGACGCACTCTACGGCTCTCCGGTGCTGTCCGAAGCCAAGCGCCGGTCGCCGGCGTCTTTCGGCTGAAGCAGCGCTTCGGAGCGTACGGCTGTTGTGTGCGCGAAGCAGCCGCTTCTCCTGCTCCGGGAGCCGGACAGAGCGGTAGCTTGTACGAGGGCGAAGAACGAAGCCGCAGAGCACCGGGCTTCTGCGCGCACCCTAAGGACTGCTAGAGGACCCTGGTGGCCGCTCGCCTGCCCCTTCAATTCTATTCTAGCATACTTATGGAAGGTGTTCCAGGACAATTTTCCTGAGTTTTGAATTCGTCCTGATGTAGCCCCTCCTGGGAAACTCCTGCTCGTCCTCTGAGGCTCCGACATGCAGAGACCTCGATGGCAACTGCAGAAATGAAGGGCTGCGTTGAGTTGTCGAGAAGCAAGAACCTAGCCAGCGCCTTGTGTTTGGGAGTCAGCAGCTGCTGGACTTTTGCGATTGCTTTCACTGTGCACTGAATGCCAGGACGGCATGTGCACGTTAAAACAACGAGCTGGGCAAGAGTAATCGAAAGATCACGGCCGTCAGAAAGCAGCTTATATATTGCCCTGGAAAGAGCAGTGTTTTTGGAGTGTGCAGTAAAATCGTGTTTCTGGACAAGGGAGGCATAAGTGCGCTGCGCTCTTAAGCTATCTCCCTGCGAGACACACTGCCGAAGCTTTTCGCTATCATGCAGTCTAGTGCAGACGCACTCTACGGCTCTCCGGAGCTGTCCGAAGCCAAGCGCCGGTCGCCGGCGTCTTTCGGCTGAAGCAGCGCTTCGGAGCGTACGGCTGTTGTGTGCGCGAAGCAGCCGCTTCTCCTGCTCCGGGAGCCGGACAGAGCGGTAGCTTGTAGGAGGGCGAAGAACGAAGCCGCAGAGCACCGGGCTTCTGCGCGCACCCTAAGGACTGCTAGAGGACCCTGGTGGCCGCTCGCCTGCCCCTTCAATTCTATTCTAGCATACTTATGGAAGGTGTTCCAGGACAATTTTCCTGAGTTTTGAATTCGTCCTGATGCAGCCCTTCCTGGGAAACTCGTGCTCGTCCTCTGAGGCTCCGACATGCAGAGACCTCGATGGCAACTGCAGAAATGAAGGGCTGCGTTGAGTTGTCGAGAAGCAAGAACCTAGCCAGCGCCTTATGTTTGGGAGTCAGCAGCTGCTGGACTTTTGCGATTGCTTTCACTGTGCACTGAATGCCAGGACGGCATGTGCACGTTACAACAACGAGCTGGGCAAGAGTAATCGAAAGATCACGGCCGTCAGAAAGCAGCTTATATATTGCCCTGGAAAGGGCAGTGTTTTTGGAGTGTGCAGTAAAATCGTGTTTCTGGACAAGGGAGGCATAAGTGCGCTGCGCTCTTAAGCTATCTCCCTGCGAGACACACTGCCAAAGCTTTTCGCTATGATGCAGTCTAATGCAGACGCAGACTACGGCTCTCCGGAGCTGTCCGAAGCCAAGCGCCGGTCGCCGGCGTCTTTCGGCTGAAGCAGCGCTTCGGAGCGTACGGCTGTTGTGTGCGCGAAGCAGCCGCTTCTCCTGCTCCGGGAGCCGGACAGAGCGGTAGCTTGTAGGAGGGCGAAGAACGAAGCCGCAGAGCACCGGGCTTCTGCGCGCACCCTAAGGACTGCTAGAGGACCCTGGTGGCCGCTCGCCTGCCCCTTCAATTCTATTCTAGCATACTTATGGAAGGTGTTCCAGGACAATTTTCCTGAGTTTTGAATTCGTCCTGATGCAGCCCTTCCTGGGAAACTCGTGCTCGTCCTCTGAGGCTCCGACATGCAGAGACCTCGATGGCAACTGCAGAAATGAAGGGGTGCGTTGAGTTGTCGAGAAGCAAGAACCTAGCCAGCGCCTTGTGTTTGGGAGTCAGCAGCTGCTGGACTTTTGCGATTGCTTTCACTGTGCACTGAATGCCAGGACGGCATGTGCACGTTACAACAACGAGCAGGGCAAGAGTAATCGAAAGATCACGGCCGTCAGAAAGCAGCTTATATATTGCCCTGGAAAGGGCAGTGTTTTTGGAGTGTGCAGTAAAATCGTGTTTCTGGACAAGGGAGGCATAAGTGCGCTGCGCTCTTAAGCTATCTCCCTGCGAGACACACTGCCGAAGCTTTTCGCTATCATGCAGTCTAGTGCAGACGCAGACTACGGCTCTCCGGAGCTGTCCGAAGCCAAGCGCCGGTCGCCGGCGTCTTTCGGCTGAAGCAGCGCTTCGGAGCGTACGGCTGTTGTGTGCGCGAAGCAGCCGCTTCTCCTGCTCCGGGAGCCGGACAGAGCGGTAGCTTGTAGGAGGGCGAAGAACGAAGCCGCAGAGCACCGGGCTTCTGCGCGCACCCTAAGGACTGCTAGAGGACCCTGGTGGCCGCTCGCCTGCCCCTTCAATTCTATTCTAGCATACTTATGGAAGGTGTTCCAGGACAATTTTCCTGAGTTTTGAATTCGTCCTGATGCAGCCCTTCCTGGGAAACTCCTGCTCGTCCTCTGAGACTCCCACATGCAGAGACCTCGATGGCAACTGCAGAAATGAAGGGCTGCGTTGAGTTGTCGAGAAGCAAGAACCTAGCCAGCGCCTTGTGTTTGGGAGTCAGCAGCTGCTGGACTTTTGCGATTGCTTTCACTGTGCACTGAATGCCAGGACGGCATGTGCACGTTAAAACAACGAGCTGGGCAAGAGTAATCGAAAGATCACGGCCATCAGAAAGCAGCTTATATATTGCCCTGGAAAGAGCAGTGTTTTTGGAGTGTGCAGTAAAATCGTGTTTCTGGACAAGGGAGGCATAAGTGCGCTGCGCTCTTAAGCTATCTCCCTGCGAGACACACTGCCGAAGCTTTTCGCTATCATGCAGTCTAGTGCAGACGCACTCTACGGCTCTCCGGTGCTGTCCGAAGCCAAGCGCCGGTCGCCGGCGTCTTTCGGCTGAAGCAGCGCTTCGGAGCGTACGGCTGTTGTGTGCGCGAAGCAGCCGCTTCTCCTGCTCCGGGAGCCGGACAGAGCGGTAGCTTGTAGGAGGGCGAAGAACGAAGCCGCAGAGCACCGGGCTTCTGCGCGCACCCTAAGGACTGCTAGAGGACCCTGGTGGCCGCTCGCCTGCCCCTTCAATTCTATTCTAGCATACTTATGGAAGGTGTTCCAGGACAATTTTCCTGAGTTTTGAATTCGTCCTGATGCAGCCCTTCCTGGGAAACTCGTGCTCGTCCTCTGAGGCTCCGACATGCAGAGACCTCGATGGCAACTGCAGAAATGAAGGGCTGCGTTGAGTTGTCGAGAAGCAAGAACCTAGCCAGCGCCTTATGTTTGGGAGTCAGCAGCTGCTGGACTTTTGCGATTGCTTTCACTGTGCACTGAATGCCAGGACGGCATGTGCACGTTACAACAACGAGCTGGGCAAGAGTAATCGAAAGATCACGGCCGTCAGAAAGCAGCTTATATATTGCCCTGGAAAGGGCAGTGTTTTTGGAGTGTGCAGTAAAATCGTGTTTCTGGACAAGGGAGGCATAAGTGCGCTGCGCTCTTAAGCTATCTCCCTGCGAGACACACTGCCAAAGCTTTTCGCTATGATGCAGTCTAATGCAGACGCAGACTACGGCTCTCCGGAGCTGTCCGAAGCCAAGCGCCGGTCGCCGGCGTCTTTCGGCTGAAGCAGCGCTTCGGAGCGTACGGCTGTTGTGTGCGCGAAGCAGCCGCTTCTCCTGCTCCGGGAGCCGGACAGAGCGGTAGCTTGTACGAGGGCGAAGAACGAAGCCGCAGAGCACCGGGCTTCTGCGCGCACCCTAAGGACTGCTAGAGGACCCTGGTGGCCGCTCGCCTGCCCCTTCAATTCCATTCTAGCATACTTATGGAAGGTGTTCCAGGACAATTTTCCTGAGTTTTGAATTCGTCCTGATGCAGCCCTTCCTGGGAAACTCGTGCTCGTCCTCTGAGGCTCCGACATGCAGAGACCTCGATGGCAACTGCAGAAATGAAGGGCTGCGTTGAGTTGTCGAGAAGCAAGAACCTAGCCAGCGCCTTATGTTTGGGAGTCAGCAGCTGCTGGACTTTTGCGATTGCTTTCACTGTGCACTGAATGCCAGGACGGCATGTGCACGTTACAACAACGAGCTGGGCAAGAGTAATCGAAAGATCACGGCCGTCAGAAAGCAGCTTATATATTGCCCTGGAAAGAGCAGTGTTTTTGGAGTGTGCAGTAAAATCGTGTTTCTGGACAAGGGAGGCATAAATGCGCTGCGCTCTTAAGCTATCTCCCTGCGAGACACACTGCCGAAGCTTTTCGCTATCATGCAGTCTAGTGCAGACGCACTCTACGGCTCTCCGGTGCTGTCCGAAGCCAAGCGCCGGTCGCCGGCGTCTTTCGGCTGAAGCAGCGCTTCGGAGCGTACGGCTGTTGTGTGCGCGAAGCAGCCGCTTCTCCTGCTCCGGGAGCCGGACAGAGCGGTAGCTTGTAGGAGGGCGAAGAACGAAGCCGCAGAGCACCGGGCTTCTGCGCGCACCCTAAGGACTGCTAGAGGACCCTGGTGGCCGCTCGCCTGCCCCTTCAATTCTATTCTAGCATACTTATGGAAGGTGTTCCAGGACAATTTTCCTGAGTTTTGAATTCGTCCTGATGCAGCCCTTCCTGGGAAACTCGTGCTCGTCCTCTGAGGCTCCGACATGCAGAGACCTCGATGGCAACTGCAGAAATGAAGGGCTGCGTTGAGTTGTCGAGAAGCAAGAACCTAGCCAGCGCCTTATGTTTGGGAGTCAGCAGCTGCTGGACTTTTGCGATTGCTTTCACTGTGCACTGAATGCCAGGACGGCATGTGCACGTTACAACAACGAGCTGGGCAAGAGTAATCGAAAGATCACGGCCGTCAGAAAGCAGCTTATATATTGCCCTGGAAAGGGCAGTGTTTTTGGAGTGTGCAGTAAAATCGTGTTTCTGGACAAGGGAGGCATAAGTGCGCTGCGCTCTTAAGCTATCTCCCTGCGAGACACACTGCCGAAGCTTTTCGCTATCATGCAGTCTAATGCAGACGCAGACTACGGCTCTCCGGAGCTGTCCGAAGCCAAGCGCCGGTCGCCGGCGTCTTTCGGCTGAAGCAGCGCTTCGGAGCGTACGGCTGTTGTGTGCGCGAAGCAGCCGCTTCTCCTGCTCCGGGAGCCGGACAGAGCGGTAGCTTGTAGGAGGGCGAAGAACGAAGCCGCAGAGCACCGGGCTTCTGCGCGCACCCTAAGGACTGCTAGAGGACCCTGGTGGCCGCTCGCCTGCCCCTTCAATTCCATTCTAGCATACTTATGGAAGGTGTTCCAGGACAATTTTCCTGAGTTTTGAATTCGTCCTGATGCAGCCCTTCCTGGGAAACTCCTGCTCGTCCTCTGAGGCTCCGACATGCAGAGACCTCGATGGCAACTGCAGAAATGAAGGGCTGCGTTGAGTTGTCGAGAAGCAAGAACCTAGCCAGCGCCTTATGTTTGGGAGTCAGCAGCTGCTGGACTTTTGCGATTGCTTTCACTGTGCACTGAATGCCAGGACGGCATGTGCACGTTACAACAACGAGCTGGGCAAGAGTAATCGAAAGATCACGGCCGTCAGAAAGCAGCTTATATATTGCCCTGGAAAGGGCAGTGTTTTTGGAGTGTGCAGTAAAATCGTGTTTCTGGACAAGGGAGGCATAAGTGCGCTGCGCTCTTAAGCTATCTCCCTGCGAGACACACTGCCAAAGCTTTTCGCTATGATGCAGTCTAATGCAGACGCAGACTACGGCTCTCCGGAGCTGTCCGAAGCCAAGCGCCGGTCGCCGGCGTCTTTCGGCTGAAGCAGCGCTTCGGAGCGTACGGCTGTTGTGTGCGCGAAGCAGCCGCTTCTCCTGCTCCGGGAGCCGGACAGAGCGGTAGCTTGTAGGAGGGCGAAGAACAAAGCCGCAGAGCACCGGGCTTCTGCGCGCACCCTAAGGACTGCTAGAGGACCCTGGTGGCCGCTCGCCTGCCCCTTCAATTCCATTCTAGCATACTTATGGAAGGTGTTCCAGGACAATTTTCCTGAGTTTTGAATTCGTCCTGATGCAGCCCTTCCTGGGAAACTCGTGCTCGTCCTCTGAGGCTCCGACATGCAGAGACCTCGATGGCAACTGCAGAAATGAAGGGCTGCGTTGAGTTGTCGAGAAGCAAGAACCTAGCCAGCGCCTTATGTTTGGGAGTCAGCAGCTGCTGGACTTTTGCGATTGCTTTCACTGTGCACTGAATGCCAGGACGGCATGTGCACGTTACAACAACGAGCTGGGCAAGAGTAATCGAAAGATCACGGCCGTCAGAAAGCAGCTTATATATTGCCCTGGAAAGGGCAGTGTTTTTGGAGTGTGCAGTAAAATCGTGTTTCTGGACAAGGGAGGCATAAGTGCGCTGCGCTCTTAAGCTATCTCCCTGCGAGACACACTGCCAAAGCTTTTCGCTATGATGCAGTCTAATGCAGACGCAGACTACGGCTCTCCGGAGCTGTCCGAAGCCAAGCGCCGGTCGCCGGCGTCTTTCGGCTGAAGCAGCGCTTCGGAGCGTACGGCTGTTGTGTGCGCGAAGCAGCCGCTTCTCCTGCTCCGGGAGCCGGACAGAGCGGTAGCTTGTACGAGGGCGAAGAACGAAGCCGCAGAGCACCGGGCTTCTGCGCGCACCCTAAGGACTGCTAGAGGACCCTGGTGGCCGCTCGCCTGCCCCTTCAATTCCATTCTAGCATACTTATGGAAGGTGTTCCAGGACAATTTTCCTGAGTTTTGAATTCGTCCTGATGCAGCCCTTCCTGGGAAACTCCTGCTCGTCCTCTGAGGCTCCGACATGCAGAGACCTCGATGGCAACTGCAGAAATGAAGGGCTGCGTTGAGTTGTCGAGAAGCAAGAACCTAGCCAGCGCCTTATGTTTGGGAGTCAGCAGCTGCTGGACTTTTGCGATTGCTTTCACTGTGCACTGAATGCCAGGACGGCATGTGCACGTTAAAACAACGAGCTGGGCAAGAGTAATCGAAAGATCACGGCCGTCAGAAAGCAGCTTATATATTGCCCTGGAAAGAGCAGTGTTTTTGGAGTGTGCAGTAAAATCGTGTTTCTGGACAAGGGAGGCATAAGTGCGCTGCGCTCTTAAGCTATCTCCCTGCGAGACACACTGCCGAAGCTTTTCGCTATCATGCAGTCTAGTGCAGACGCACTCTACGGCTCTCCGGTGCTGTCCGAAGCCAAGCGCCGGTCGCCGGCGTCTTTCGGCTGAAGCAGCGCTTCGGAGCGTACGGCTGTTGTGTGCGCGAAGCAGCCGCTTCTCCTGCTCCGGGAGCCGGACAGAGCGGTAGCTTGTACGAGGGCGAAGAACGAAGCCGCAGAGCACCGGGCTTCTGCGCGCACCCTAAGGACTGCTAGAGGACCCTGGTGGCCGCTCGCCTGCCCCTTCAATTCTATTCTAGCATACTTATGGAAGGTGTTCCAGGACAATTTTCCTGAGTTTTGAATTCGTCCTGATGCAGCCCTTCCTGGGAAACTCGTGCTCGTCCTCTGAGGCTCCGACATGCAGAGACCTCGATGGCAACTGCAGAAATGAAGGGCTGCGTTGAGTTGTCGAGAAGCAAGAACCTAGCCAGCGCCTTATGTTTGGGAGTCAGCAGCTGCTGGACTTTTGCGATTGCTTTCACTGTGCACTGAATGCCAGGACGGCATGTGCACGTTACAACAACGAGCTGGGCAAGAGTAATCGAAAGATCACGGCCGTCAGAAAGCAGCTTATATATTGCCCTGGAAAGGGCAGTGTTTTTGGAGTGTGCAGTAAAATCGTGTTTCTGGACAAGGGAGGCATAAGTGCGCTGCGCTCTTAAGCTATCTCCCTGCGAGACACACTGCCAAAGCTTTTCGCTATGATGCAGTCTAATGCAGACGCAGACTACGGCTCTCCGGAGCTGTCCGAAGCCAAGCGCCGGTCGCCGGCGTCTTTCGGCTGAAGCAGCGCTTCGGAGCGTACGGCTGTTGTGTGCGCGAAGCAGCCGCTTCTCCTGCTCCGGGAGCCGGACAGAGCGGTAGCTTGTACGAGGGCGAAGAACGAAGCCGCAGAGCACCGGGCTTCTGCGCGCACCCTAAGGACTGCTAGAGGACCCTGGTGGCCGCTCGCCTGCCCCTTCAATTCCATTCTAGCATACTTATGGAAGGTGTTCCAGGACAATTTTCCTGAGTTTTGAATTCGTCCTGATGCAGCCCTTCCTGGGAAACTCGTGCTCGTCCTCTGAGGCTCCGACATGCAGAGACCTCGATGGCAACTGCAGAAATGAAGGGCTGCGTTGAGTTGTCGAGAAGCAAGAACCTAGCCAGCGCCTTATGTTTGGGAGTCAGCAGCTGCTGGACTTTTGCGATTGCTTTCACTGTGCACTGAATGCCAGGACGGCATGTGCACGTTACAACAACGAGCTGGGCAAGAGTAATCGAAAGATCACGGCCGTCAGAAAGCAGCTTATATATTGCCCTGGAAAGGGCAGTGTTTTTGGAGTGTGCAGTAAAATCGTGTTTCTGGACAAGGGAGGCATAAGTGCGCTGCGCTCTTAAGCTATCTCCCTGCGAGACACACTGCCGAAGCTTTTCGCTATCATGCAGTCTAGTGCAGACGCAGACTACGGCTCTCCGGAGCTGTCCGAAGCCAAGCGCCGGTCGCCGGCGTCTTTCGGCTGAAGCAGCGCTTCGGAGCGTACGGCTGTTGTGTGCGCGAAGCAGCCGCTTCTCCTGCTCCGGGAGCCGGACAGAGCAGTAGCTTGTACGAGGGCGAAGAACGAAGCCGCAGAGCACCGGGCTTCTGCGCGCACCCTAAGGACTGCTAGAGGACCCTGGTGGCCGCTCGCCTGCCCCTTCAATTCCATTCTAGCATACTTATGGAAGGTGTTCCAGGACAATTTTCCTGAGTTTTGAATTCGTCCTGATGCAGCCCTTCCTGGGAAACTCGTGCTCGTCCTCTGAGACTCCCACATGCAGAGACCTCGATGGCAACTGCAGAAATGAAGGGCTGCGTTGAGTTGTCGAGAAGCAAGAACCTAGCCAGCGCCTTATGTTTGGGAGTCAGCAGCTGCTGGACTTTTGCGATTGCTTTCACTGTGCACTGAATGCCAGGACGGCATGTGCACGTTACAACAACGAGCTGGGCAAGAGTAATCGAAAGATCACGGCCGTCAGAAAGCAGCTTATATATTGCCCTGGAAAGAGCAGTGTTTTTGGAGTGTGCAGTAAAATCGTGTTTCTGGACAAGGGAGGCATAAGTGCGCTGCGCTCCTAAGCTATCTCCCTGCGAGACACACTGCCGAAGCTTTTCGCTATCATGCAGTCTAGTGCAGACGCACTCTACGGCTCTCCGGTGCTGTCCGAAGCCAAGCGCCGGTCGCCGGCGTCTTTCGGTTGAAGCAGCGCTTCGGAGCGTACGGCTGTTGTGTGCGCGAAGCAGCCGCTTCTCCTGCTCCGGGAGCCGGACAGAGCGGTAGCTTGTAGGAGGGCGAAGAACGAAGCCGCAGAGCACCGGGCTTCTGCGCGCACCCTAAGGACTGCTAGAGGACCCTGGTGGCCGCTCGCCTGCCCCTTCAATTCTATTCTAGCATACTTATGGAAGGTGTTCCAGGACAATTTTCCTGAGTTTTGAATTCGTCCTGATGTAGCCCCTCCTGGGAAACTCCTGCTCGTCCTCTGAGTCTCCGACATGCAGAGACCTCGATGGCAACTGCAGAAATGAAGGGCTGCGTTGAGTTGTCGAGAAGCAAGAACCTAGCCAGCGCCTTATGTTTGGGAGTCAGCAGCTGCTGGACTTTTGCGATTGCTTTCACTGTGCACTGAATGCCAGGACGGCATGTGCACGTTAAAACAACGAGCTGGGCAAGAGTAATCGAAAGATCACGGCCGTCAGAAAGCAGCTTATATATTGCCCTGGAAAGAGCAGTGTTTTTGGAGTGTGCAGTAAAATCGTGTTTCTGGACAAGGGAGGCATAAGTGCGCTGCGCTCCTAAGCTATCTCCCTGCGAGACACACTGCCGAAGCTTTTCGCTATGATGCAGTCTAGTGCAGACGCACACTCCGGTTCTCCGGTGCTGTCCGAAGCCAAGCGCCGGTCGCCGGCGTCTTTCGGCTGAAGCAGCGCTTCGGAGCGTACGGCTGTTGTGTGCGCGAAGCAGCCGCTTCTCCTGCTCCGGGAGCCGGACAGAGCGGTAGCTTGTACGAGGGCGAAGAACGAAGCCGCAGAGCACCGGGCTTCTGCGCGCACCCTAAGGACTGCTAGAGGACCCTGGTGGCCGCTCGCCTGCCCCTTCAATTCTATTCTAGCATACTTATGGAAGGTGTTCCAGGACAATTTTCCTGAGTTTTGAATTCGTCCTGATGCAGCCCTTCCTGGGAAACTCGTGCTCGTCCTCTGAGGCTCCGACATGCAGAGACCTCGATGGCAACTGTAGAAATGAAGGGCTGCGTTGAGTTGTCGAGAAGCAAGAACCTAGCCAGCGCCTTGTGTTTGGGAGTCAGCAGCTGCTGGACTTTTGCGATTGCTTTCACTGTGCACTGAATGCCAGGACGGCATGTGCACGTTACAACAACGAGCTGGGCAAGAGTAATCGAAAGATCACGGCCGTCAGAAAGCAGCTTATATATTGCCCTGGAAAGGGCAGTGTTTTTGGAGTGTGCAGTAAAATCGTGTTTCTGGACAAGGGAGGCATAAGTGCGCTGCGCTCTTAAGCTATCTCCCTGCGAGACACACTGCCAAAGCTTTTCGCTATGATGCAGTCTAATGCAGACGCAGACTACGGCTCTCCGGAGCTGTCCGAAGCCAAGCGCCGGTCGCCGGCGTCTTTCGGCTGAAGCAGCGCTTCGGAGCGTACGGCTGTTGTGTGCACGAAGCAGCCGCTTCTCCTGCTCCGGGAGCCGGACAGAGCGGTAGCTTGTAGGAGGGCGAAGAACGAAGCCGCAGAGCACCGGGCTTCTGCGCGCACCCTAAGGACTGCTAGAGGACCCTGGTGGCCGCTCGCCTGCCCCTTCAATTCTATTCTAGCATACTTATGGAAGGTGTTCCAGGACAATTTTCCTGAGTTTTGAATTCGTCCTGATGCAGCCCTTCCTGGGAAACTCGTGCTCGTCCTCTGAGGCTCCGACATGCAGAGACCTCGATGGCAACTGCAGAAATGAAGGGCTGCGTTGAGTTGTCGAGAAGCAAGAACCTAGCCAGCGCCTTATGTTTGGGAGTCAGCAGCTGCTGGACTTTTGCGATTGCTTTCACTGTGCACTGAATGCCAGGACGGCATGTGCACGTTACAACAACGAGCTGGGCAAGAGTAATCGAAAGATCACGGCCGTCAGAAAGCAGCTTATATATTGCCCTGGAAAGGGCAGTGTTTTTGGAGTGTGCAGTAAAATCGTGTTTCTGGACAAGGGAGGCATAAGTGCGCTGCGCTCTTAAGCTATCTCCCTGCGAGACACACTGCCAAAGCTTTTCGCTATGATGCAGTCTAATGCAGACGCAGACTACGGCTCTCCGGAGCTGTCCGAAGCCAAGCGCCGGTCGCCGGCGTCTTTCGGCTGAAGCAGCGCTTCGGAGCGTACGGCTGTTGTGTGCGCGAAGCAGCCGCTTCTCCTGCTCCGGGAGCCGGACAGAGCGGTAGCTTGTAGGAGGGCGAAGAACGAAGCCGCAGAGCACCGGGCTTCTGCGCGCACCCTAAGGACTGCTAGAGGACCCTGGTGGCCGCTCGCCTGCCCCTTCAATTCTATTCTAGCATACTTATGGAAGGTGTTCCAGGACAATTTTCCTGAGTTTTGAATTCGTCCTGATGCAGCCCTTCCTGGGAAACTCGTGCTCGTCCTCTGAGGCTCCGACATGCAGAGACCTCGATGGCAACTGCAGAAATGAAGGGCTGCGTTGAGTTGTCGAGAAGCAAGAACCTAGCCAGCGCCTTATGTTTGGGAGTCAGCAGCTGCTGGACTTTTGCGATTGCTTTCACTGTGCACTGAATGCCAGGACGGCATGTGCACGTTACAACAACGAGCTGGGCAAGAGTAATCGAAAGATCACGGCCGTCAGAAAGCAGCTTATATATTGCCCTGGAAAGGGCAGTGTTTTTGGAGTGTGCAGTAAAATCGTGTTTCTGGACAAGGGAGGCATAAATGCGCTGCGCTCTTAAGCTATCTCCCTGCGAGACACACTGCCAAAGCTTTTCGCTATGATGCAGTCTAATGCAGACGCAGACTACGGCTCTCCGGAGCTGTCCGAAGCCAAGCGCCGGTCGCCGGCGTCTTTCGGCTGAAGCAGCGCTTCGGAGCGTACGGCTGTTGTGTGCGCGAAGCAGCCGCTTCTCCTGCTCCGGGAGCCGGACAGAGCGGTAGCTTGTAGGAGGACGAAGAACGAAGCCGCAGAGCACCGGGCTTCTGCGCGCACCCTAAGGACTGCTAGAGGACCCTGGTGGCCGCTCGCCTGCCCCTTCAATTCTATTCTAGCATACTTATGGAAGGTGTTCCAGGACAATTTTCCTGAGTTTTGAATTCGTCCTGATGCAGCCCTTCCTGGGAAACTCGTGCTCGTCCTCTGAGGCTCCGACATGCAGAGACCTCGATGGCAACTGCAGAAATGAAGGGCTGCGTTGAGTTGTCGAGAAGCAAGAACCTAGCCAGCGCCTTGTGTTTGGGAGTCAGCAGCTGCTGGACTTTTGCGATTGCTTTCACTGTGCACTGAATGCCAGGACGGCATGTGCACGTTACAACAACGAGCTGGGCAAGAGTAATCGAAAGATCACGGCCGTCAGAAAGCAGCTTATATATTGCCCTGGAAAGGGCAGTGTTTTTGGAGTGTGCAGTAAAATCGTGTTTCTGGACAAGGGAGGCATAAGTGCGCTGCGCTCTTAAGCTATCTCCCTGCGAGACACACTGCCAAAGCTTTTCGCTATGATGCAGTCTAGTGCAGACGCAGACTACGGCTCTCCGGAGCTGTCCGAAGCCAAGCGCCGGTCGCCGGCGTCTTTCGGCTGAAGCAGCGCTTCGGAGCGTACGGCTGTTGTGTGCGCGAAGCAGCCGCTTCTCCTGCTCCGGGAGCCGGACAGAGCGGTAGCTTGTAGGAGGGCGAAGAACGAAGCCGCAGAGCACCGGGCTTCTGCGCGCACCCTAAGGACTGCTAGAGGACCCTGGTGGCCGCTCGCCTGCCCCTTCAATTCCATTCTAGCATACTTATGGAAGGTGTTCCAGGACAATTTTCCTGAGTTTTGAATTCGTCCTGATGCAGCCCTTCCTGGGAAACTCGTGCTCGTCCTCTGAGACTCCCACATGCAGAGACCTCGATGGCAACTGCAGAAATGAAGGGCTGCGTTGAGTTGTCGAGAAGCAAGAACCTAGCCAGCGCCTTATGTTTGGGAGTCAGCAGCTGCTGGACTTTTGCGATTGCTTTCACTGTGCACTGAATGCCAGGACGGCATGTGCACGTTACAACAACGAGCTGGGCAAGAGTAATCGAAAGATCACGGCCGTCAGAAAGCAGCTTATATATTGCCCTGGAAAGGGCAGTGTTTTTGGAGTGTGCAGTAAAATCGTGTTTCTGGACAAGGGAGGCATAAGTGCGCTGCGCTCTTAAGCTATCTCCCTGCGAGACACACTGCCAAAGCTTTTCGCTATGATGCAGTCTAATGCAGACGCAGACTACGGCTCTCCGGAGCTGTCCGAAGCCAAGCGCCGGTCGCCGGCGTCTTTCGGCTGAAGCAGCGCTTCGGAGCGTACGGCTGTTGTGTGCGCGAAGCAGCCGCTTCTCCTGCTCCGGGAGCCGGACAGAGCGGTAGCTTGTAGGAGGGCGAAGAACGAAGCCGCAGAGCACCGGGCTTCTGCGCGCACCCTAAGGACTGCTAGAGGACCCTGGTGGCCGCTCGCCTGCCCCTTCAATTCTATTCTAGCATACTTATGGAAGGTGTTCCAGGACAATTTTCCTGAGTTTTGAATTCGTCCTGATGCAGCCCTTCCTGGGAAACTCGTGCTCGTCCTCTGAGGCTCCGACATGCAGAGACCTCGATGGCAACTGCAGAAATGAAGGGCTGCGTTGAGTTGTCGAGAAGCAAGAACCTAGCCAGCGCCTTGTGTTTGGGAGTCAGCAGCTGCTGGACTTTTGCGATTGCTTTCACTGTGCACTGAATGCCAGGACGGCATGTGCACGTTACAACAACGAGCTGGGCAAGAGTAATCGAAAGATCACGGCCGTCAGAAAGCAGCTTATATATTGCCCTGGAAAGGGCAGTGTTTTTGGAGTGTGCAGTAAAATCGTGTTTCTGGACAAGGGAGGCATAAGTGCGCTGCGCTCTTAAGCTATCTCCCTGCGAGACACACTGCCGAAGCTTTTCGCTATCATGCAGTCTAGTGCAGACGCAGACTACGGCTCTCCGGAGCTGTCCGAAGCCAAGCGCCGGTCGCCGGCGTCTTTCGGCTGAAGCAGCGCTTCGGAGCGTACGGCTGTTGTGTGCGCGAAGCAGCCGCTTCTCCTGCTCCGGGAGCCGGACAGAGCGGTAGCTTGTAGGAGGGCGAAGAACGAAGCCGCAGAGCACCGGGCTTCTGCGCGCACCCTAAGGACTGCTAGAGGACCCTGGTGGCCGCTCGCCTGCCCCTTCAATTCCATTCTAGCATACTTATGGAAGGTGTTCCAGGACAATTTTCCTGAGTTTTGAATTCGTCCTGATGCAGCCCTTCCTGGGAAACTCGTGCTCCTCCTCTGAGGCTCCGACATGCAGAGACCTCGATGGCAACTGCAGAAATGAAGGGCTGCGTTGAGTTGTCGAGAAGCAAGAACCTAGCCAGCGCCTTATGTTTGGGAGTCAGCAGCTGCTGGACTTTTGCGATTGCTTTCACTGTGCACTGAATGCCAGGACGGCATGTGCACGTTACAACAACGAGCTGGGCAAGAGTAATCGAAAGATCACGGCCGTCAGAAAGCAGCTTATATATTGCCCTGGAAAGGGCAGTGTTTTTGGAGTGTGCAGTAAAATCGTGTTTCTGGACAAGGGAGGCATAAGTGCGCTGCGCTCTTAAGCTATCTCCCTGCGAGACACACTGCCAAAGCTTTTCGCTATGATGCAGTCTAATGCAGACGCACACTACGGCTCTCCGGAGCTGTCCGAAGCCAAGCGCCGGTCGCCGGCGTCTTTCGGCTGAAGCAGCGCTTCGGAGCGTACGGCTGTTGTGTGCACGAAGCAGCCGCTTCTACTGCTCCGGGAGCCGGACAGAGCGGTAGCTTGTAGGAGGGCGAAGAACGAAGCCGCAGAGCACCGGGCTTCTGCGCGCACCCTAAGGACTGCTAGAGGACCCTGGTGGCCGCTCGCCTGCCCCTTCAATTCTATTCTAGCATACTTATGGAAGGTGTTCCAGGACAATTTTCCTGAGTTTTGAATTCGTCCTGATGCAGCCCTTCCTGGGAAACTCGTGCTCGTCCTCTGAGGCTCCGACATGCAGAGACCTCGATGGCAACTGCAGAAATGAAGGGCTGCGTTGAGTTGTCGAGAAGCAAGAACCTAGCCAGCGCCTTGTGTTTGGGAGTCAGCAGCTGCTGGACTTTTGCGATTGCTTTCACTGTGCACTGAATGCTAGGACGGCATGTGCACGTTACAACAACGAGCTGGGCAAGAGTAATCGAAAGATCACGGCCGTCAGAAAGCAGCTTATATATTGCCCTGGAAAGGGCAGTGTTTTTGGAGTGTGCAGTAAAATCGTGTTTCTGGACAAGGGAGGCATAAGTGCGCTGCGCTCCTAAGCTATCTCTCTGCGAGACACACTGTCGAAGCTTTTCGCTATCATGCAGTCTAGTGCAGACGCACACTCCGGTTCTCCGGTGCTGTCCGAAGCCAAGCGCCGGTCGCCGGCGTCTTTCGGCTGAAGCAGCGCTTCGGAGCGTACGGCTGTTGTGTGCGCGAAGCAGCCGCTTCTCCTGCTCCGGGAGCCGGACAGAGCGGTAGCTTGTAGGAGGGCGAAGAACGAAGCCGCAGAGCACCGGGCTTCTGCGCGCACCCTAAGGACTGCTAGAGGACCCTGGTGGCCGCTCGCCTGCCCCTTCAATTCTATTCTAGCATACTTATGGAAGGTGTTCCAGGACAATTTTCCTGAGTTTTGAATTCGTCCTGATGCAGCCCTTCCTGGGAAACTCGTGCTCGTCCTCTGAGGCTCCGACATGCAGAGACCTCGATGGCAACTGCAGAAATGAAGGGCTGCGTTGAGTTGTCGAGAAGCAAGAACCTAGCCAGCGCCTTATGTTTGGGAGTCAGCAGCTGCTGGACTTTTGCGATTGCTTTCACTGTGCACTGAATGCCAGGACGGCATGTGCACGTTAAAACAACGAGCTGGGCAAGAGTAATCGAAAGATCACGGCCGTCAGAAAGCAGCTTATATATTGCCCTGGAAAGGGCAGTGTTTTTGGAGTGTGCAGTAAAATCGTGTTTCTGGACAAGGGAGGCATAAGTGCGCTGCGCTCTTAAGCTATCTCCCTGCGAGACACACTGCCGAAGCTTTTCGCTATGATGCAGTCTAATGCAGACGCAGACTACGGCTCTCCGGAGCTGTCCGAAGCCAAGCGCCGGTCGCCGGCGTCTTTCGGCTGAAGCAGCGCTTCGGAGCGTACGGCTGTTGTGTGCGCGAAGCAGCCGCTTCTCCTGCTCCGGGAGCCGGACAGAGCGGTAGCTTGTAGGAGGGCGAAGAACGAAGCCGCAGAGCACCGGGCTTCTGCGCGCACCCTAAGGACTGCTAGAGGACCCTGGTGGCCGCTCGCCTGCCCCTTCAATTCCATTCTAGCATACTTATGGAAGGTGTTCCAGGACAATTTTCCTGAGTTTTGAATTCGTCCTGATGTAGCCCCTCCTGGGAAACTCCTGCTCGTCCTCTGAGACTCCCACATGCAGAGACCTCGATGGCAACTGCAGAAATGAAGGGCTGCGTTGAGTTGTCGAGAAGCAAGAACCTAGCCAGCGCCTTGTGTTTGGGAGTCAGCAGCTGCTGGACTTTTGCGATTGCTTTCACTGTGCACTGAATGCCAGGACGGCATGTGCACGTTACAACAACGAGCTGGGCAAGAGTAATCGAAAGATCACGGCCGTCAGAAAGCAGCTTATATATTGCCCTGGAAAGAGCAGTGTTTTTGGAGTGTGCAGTAAAATCGTGTTTCTGGACAAGGGAGGCATAAGTGCGCTGCGCTCCTAAGCTATCTCCCTGCGAGACACACTGCCGAAGCTTTTCGCTATCATGCAGTCTAGTGCAGACGCACACTCCGGTTCTCCGGTGCTGTCCGAAGCCAAGCGCCGGTCGCCGGCGTCTTTCGGCTGAAGCAGCGCTTCGGAGCGTACGGCTGTTGTGTGCGCGAAGCAGCCGCTTCTCCTGCTCCGGGAGCCGGACAGAGCGGTAGCTTGTAGGAGGGCGAAGAACGAAGCCGCAGAGCACCGGGCTTCTGCGCGCACCCTAAGGACTGCTAGAGGACCCTGGTGGCCGCTCGCCTGCCCCTTCAATTCTATTCTAGCATACTTATGGAAGGTGTTCCAGGACAATTTTCCTGAGTTTTGAATTCGTCCTGATGCAGCCCTTCCTGGGAAACTCGTGCTCGTCCTCTGAGGCTCCGACATGCAGAGACCTCGATGGCAACTGCAGAAATGAAGGGCTGCGTTGAGTTGTCGAGAAGCAAGAACCTAGCCAGCGCCTTATGTTTGGGAGTCAGCAGCTGCTGGACTTTTGCGATTGCTTTCACTGTGCACTGAATGCCAGGACGGCATGTGCACGTTACAACAACGAGCTGGGCAAGAGTAATCGAAAGATCACGGCCGTCAGAAAGCAGCTTATATATTGCCCTGGAAAGGGCAGTGTTTTTGGAGTGTGCAGTAAAATCGTGTTTCTGGACAAGGGAGGCATAAGTGCGCTGCGCTCTTAAGCTATCTCCCTGCGAGACACACTGCCAAAGCTTTTCGCTATGATGCAGTCTAATGCAGACGCAGACTACGGCTCTCCGGAGCTGTCCGAAGCCAAGCGCCGGTCGCCGGCGTCTTTCGGCTGAAGCAGCGCTTCGGAGCGTACGGCTGTTGTGTGCGCGAAGCAGCCGCTTCTCCTGCTCCGGGAGCCGGACAGAGCGGTAGCTTGTACGAGGGCGAAGAACGAAGCCGCAGAGCACCGGGCTTCTGCGCGCACCCTAAGGACTGCTAGAGGACCCTGGTGGCCGCTCGCCTGCCCCTTCAATTCCATTCTAGCATACTTATGGAAGGTGTTCCAGGACAATTTTCCTGAGTTTTGAATTCGTCCTGATGCAGCCCTTCCTGGGAAACTCGTGCTCGTCCTCTGAGGCTCCGACATGCAGAGACCTCGATGGCAACTGCAGAAATGAAGGGCTGCGTTGAGTTGTCGAGAAGCAAGAACCTAGCCAGCGCCTTATGTTTGGGAGTCAGCAGCTGCTGGACTTTTGCGATTGCTTTCACTGTGCACTGAATGCCAGGACGGCATGTGCACGTTACAACAACGAGCTGGGCAAGAGTAATCGAAAGATCACGGCCGTCAGAAAGCAGCTTATATATTGCCCTGGAAAGGGCAGTGTTTTAGGAGTGTGCAGTAAAATCGTGTTTCTGGACAAGGGAGGCATAAGTGCGCTGCGCTCTTAAGCTATCTCCCTGCGAGACACACTGCCAAAGCTTTTCGCTATGATGCAGTCTAATGCAGACGCAGACTACGGCTCTCCGGAGCTGTCCGAAGCCAAGCGCCGGTCGCCGGCGTCTTTCGGCTGAAGCAGCGCTTCGGAGCGTACGGCTGTTGTGTGCGCGAAGCAGCCGCTTCTCCTGCTCCGGGAGCCGGACAGAGCGGTAGCTTGTACGAGGGCGAAGAACGAAGCCGCACCGGGCTTCTGCGCGCACCCTAAGGACTGCTAGAGGACCCTGGTGGCCGCTCGCCTGCCCCTTCAATTCTATTCTAGCATACTTATGGAAGGTGTTCCAGGACAATTTTCCTGAGTTTTGAATTCGTCCTGATGCAGCCCTTCCTGGGAAACTCGTGCTCGTCCTCTGAGGCTCCGACATGCAGAGACCTCGATGGCAACTGCAGAAATGAAGGGCTGCGTTGAGTTGTCGAGAAGCAAGAACCTAGCCAGCGCCTTATGTTTGGGAGTCAGCAGCTGCTGGACTTTTGCGATTGCTT
The DNA here is from genome assembly GCF_050655825.1 of Lonchura striata. NCBI lineage: Eukaryota > Metazoa > Chordata > Aves > Passeriformes > Estrildidae > Lonchura > Lonchura striata. The sequence goes on from NC_140707.1 coordinate 1,669,641, forward strand.
TCACTGTGCACTGAATGCCAGGACGGCATGTGCACGTTACAACAACGAGCTGGGCAAGAGTAATCGAAAGATCACGGCCGTCAGAAAGCAGCTTATATATTGCCCTGGAAAGGGCAGTGTTTTTGGAGTGTGCAGTAAAATCGTGTTTCTGGACAAGGGAGGCATAAGTGCGCTGCGCTCTTAAGCTATCTCCCTGCGAGACACACTGCCAAAGCTTTTCGCTATCATGCAGTCTAGTGCAGACGCACTCTACGGCTCTCCGGTGCTGTCCGAAGCCAAGCGCCGGTCGCCGGCGTCTTTCGGCTGAAGCAGCGCTTCGGAGCGTACGGCTGTTGTGTGCGCGAAGCAGCCGCTTCTCCTGCTCCGGGAGCCGGACAGAGCGGTAGCTTGTACGAGGGCGAAGAACGAAGCCGCAGAGCACCGGGCTTCTGCGCGCACCCTAAGGACTGCTAGAGGACCCTGGTGGCCGCTCGCCTGCCCCTTCAATTCCATTCTAGCATACTTATGGAAGGTGTTCCAGGACAATTTTCCTGAGTTTTGAATTCGTCCTGATGCAGCCCTTCCTGGGAAACTCCTGCTCGTCCTCTGAGACTCCCACATGCAGAGACCTCGATGGCAACTGCAGAAATGAAGGGGTGCGTTGAGTTGTCGAGAAGCAAGAACCTAGCCAGCGCCTTATGTTTGGGAGTCAGCAGCTGCTGGACTTTTGCGATTGCTTTCACTGTGCACTGAATGCCAGGACGGCATGTGCACGTTAAAACAACGAGCTGGGCAAGAGTAATCGAAAGATCACGGCCGTCAGAAAGCAGCTTATATATTGCCCTGGAAAGAGCAGTGTTTTTGGAGTGTGCAGTAAAATCGTGTTTCTGGACAAGGGAGGCATAAGTGCGCTGCGCTCTTAAGCTATCTCCCTGCGAGACACACTGCCGAAGCTTTTCGCTATCATGCAGTCTAGTGCAGACGCACTCTACGGCTCTCCGGTGCTGTCCGAAGCCAAGCGCCGGTCGCCGGCGTCTTTCGGCTGAAGCAGCGCTTCGGAGCGTACGGCTGTTGTGTGCGCGAAGCAGCCGCTTCTCCTGCTCCGGGAGCCGGACAGAGCGGTAGCTTGTACGAGGGCGAAGAACGAAGCCGCAGAGCACCGGGCTTCTGCGCGCACCCTAAGGACTGCTAGAGGACCCTGGTGGCCGCTCGCCTGCCCCTTCAATTCTATTCTAGCATACTTATGGAAGGTGTTCCAGGACAATTTTCCTGAGTTTTGAATTCGTCCTGATGCAGCCCTTCCTGGGAAACTCGTGCTCGTCCTCTGAGGCTCCGACATGCAGAGACCTCGATGGCAACTGCAGAAATGAAGGGCTGCGTTGAGTTGTCGAGAAGCAAGAACCTAGCCAGCGCCTTGTGTTTGGGAGTCAGCAGCTGCTGGACTTTTGCGATTGCTTTCACTGTGCACTGAATGCCAGGACGGCATGTGCACGCTACAACAACGAGCTGGGCAAGAGTAATCGAAAGATCACGGCCGTCAGAAAGCAGCTTATATATTGCCCTGGAAAGGGCAGTGTTTTTGGAGTGTGCAGTAAAATCGTGTTTCTGGACAAGGGAGGCATAAGTGCGCTGCGCTCTTAAGCTATCTCCCTGCGAGACACACTGCCGAAGCTTTTCGCTATCATGCAGTCTAATGCAGACGCAGACTACGGCTCTCCGGAGCTGTCCGAAGCCAAGCGCCGGTCGCCGGCGTCTTTCGGCTGAAGCAGCGCTTCGGAGCGTACGGCTGTTGTGTGCGCGAAGCAGCCGCTTCTCCTGCTCCGGGAGCCGGACAGAGCGGTAGCTTGTAGGAGGGCGAAGAACGAAGCCGCAGAGCACCGGGCTTCTGCGCGCACCCTAAGGACTGCTAGAGGACCCTGGTGGCCGCTCGCCTGCCCCTTCAATTCCATTCTAGCATACTTATGGAAGGTGTTCCAGGACAATTTTCCTGAGTTTTGAATTCGTCCTGATGCAGCCCTTCCTGGGAAACTCGTGCTCGTCCTCTGAGACTCCCACATGCAGAGACCTCGATGGCAACTGCAGAAATGAAGGGCTGCGTTGAGTTGTCGAGAAGCAAGAACCTAGCCAGCGCCTTATGTTTGGGAGTCAGCAGCTGCTGGACTTTTGCGATTGCTTTCACTGTGCACTGAATGCCAGGACGGCATGTGCACGTTAAAACAACGAGCTGGGCAAGAGTAATCGAAAGATCACGGCCGTCAGAAAGCAGCTTATATATTGCCCTGGAAAGAGCAGTGTTTTTGGAGTGTGCAGTAAAATCGTGTTTCTGGACAAGGGAGGCATAAGTGCGCTGCGCTCTTAAGCTATCTCCCTGCGAGACACACTGCCGAAGCTTTTCGCTATCATGCAGTCTAGTGCAGACGCACTCTACGGCTCTCCGGTGCTGTCCGAAGCCAAGCGCCGGTCGCCGGCGTCTTTCGGCTGAAGCAGCGCTTCGGAGCGTACGGCTGTTGTGTGCGCGAAGCAGCCGCTTCTCCTGCTCCGGGAGCCGGACAGAGCGGTAGCTTGTAGGAGGGCGAAGAACGAAGCCGCAGAGCACCGGGCTTCTGCGCGCACCCTAAGGACTGCTAGAGGACCCTGGTGGCCGCTCGCCTGCCCCTTCAATTCTATTCTAGCATACTTATGGAAGGTGTTCCAGGACAATTTTCCTGAGTTTTGAATTCGTCCTGATGCAGCCCTTCCTGGGAAACTCGTGCTCGTCCTCTGAGGCTCCGACATGCAGAGACCTCGATGGCAACTGCAGAAATGAAGGGCTGCGTTGAGTTGTCGAGAAGCAAGAACCTAGCCAGCGCCTTGTGTTTGGGAGTCAGCAGCTGCTGGACTTTTGCGATTGCTTTCACTGTGCACTGAATGCCAGGACGGCATGTGCACGCTACAACAACGAGCTGGGCAAGAGTAATCGAAAGATCACGGCCGTCAGAAAGCAGCTTATATATTGCCCTGGAAAGGGCAGTGTTTTTGGAGTGTGCAGTAAAATCGTGTTTCTGGACAAGGGAGGCATAAGTGCGCTGCGCTCTTAAGCTATCTCCCTGCGAGACACACTGCCGAAGCTTTTCGCTATCATGCAGTCTAATGCAGACGCAGACTACGGCTCTCCGGAGCTGTCCGAAGCCAAGCGCCGGTCGCCGGCGTCTTTCGGCTGAAGCAGCGCTTCGGAGCGTACGGCTGTTGTGTGCGCGAAGCAGCCGCTTCTCCTGCTCCGGGAGCCGGACAGAGCGGTAGCTTGTAGGAGGGCGAAGAACGAAGCCGCAGAGCACCGGGCTTCTGCGCGCACCCTAAGGACTGCTAGAGGACCCTGGTGGCCGCTCGCCTGCCCCTTCAATTCCATTCTAGCATACTTATGGAAGGTGTTCCAGGACAATTTTCCTGAGTTTTGAATTCGTCCTGATGTAGCCCCTCCTGGGAAACTCGTGCTCGTCCTCTGAGTCTCCGACATGCAGAGACCTCGATGTCAACTGCAGAAATGAAGGGCTGCGTTGAGTTGTCGAGAAGCAAGAACCTAGCCAGCGCCTTGTGTTTGGGAGTCAGCAGCTGCTGGACTTTTGCGATTGCTTTCACTGTGCACTGAATGCCAGGACGGCATGTGCACGTTAAAACAACGAGCTGGGCAAGAGTAATCGAAAGATCACGGCCGTCAGAAAGCAGCTTATATATTGCCCTGGAAAGAGCAGTGTTTTTGGAGTGTGCAGTAAAATCGTGTTTCTGGACAAGGGAGGCATAAGTGCGCTGCGCTCCTAAGCTATCTCTCTGCGAGACACACTGCCGAAGCTTTTCGCTATCATGCAGTCTAGTGCAGACGCACACTCCGGTTCTCCGGTGCTGTCCGAAGCCAAGCGCCGGTCGCCGGCGTCTTTCGGCTGAAGCAGCGCTTCGGAGCGTACGGCTGTTGTGTGCACGAAGCAGCCGCTTCTCCTGCTCCGGGAGCCGGACAGAGCGGTAGCTTGTAGGAGGGCGAAGAACGAAGCCGCAGAGCACCGGGCTTCTGCGCGCACCCTAAGGACTGCTAGAGGACCCTGGTGGCCGCTCGCCTGCCCCTTCAATTCTATTCTAGCATACTTATGGAAGGTGTTCCAGGACAATTTTCCTGAGTTTTGAATTCGTCCTGATGCAGCCCTTCCTGGGAAACTCGTGCTCGTCCTCTGAGGCTCCGACATGCAGAGACCTCGATGGCAACTGCAGAAATGAAGGGCTGCGTTGAGTTGTCGAGAAGCAAGAACCTAGCCAGCGCCTTATGTTTGGGAGTCAGCAGCTGCTGGACTTTTGCGATTGCTTTCACTGTGCACTGAATGCCAGGACGGCATGTGCACGTTACAACAACGAGCTGGGCAAGAGTAATCGAAAGATCACGGCCGTCAGAAAGCAGCTTATATATTGCCCTGGAAAGGGCAGTGTTTTTGGAGTGTGCAGTAAAATCGTGTTTCTGGACAAGGGAGGCATAAGTGCGCTGCGCTCTTAAGCTATCTCCCTGCGAGACACACTGCCAAAGCTTTTCGCTATGATGCAGTCTAATGCAGACGCAGACTACGGCTCTCCGGAGCTGTCCGAAGCCAAGCGCCGGTCGCCGGCGTCTTTCGGCTGAAGCAGCGCTTCGGAGCGTACGGCTGTTGTGTGCGCGAAGCAGCCGCTTCTCCTGCTCCGGGAGCCGGACAGAGCGGTAGCTTGTAGGAGGACGAAGAACGAAGCCGCAGAGCACCGGCCTTCTGCGCGCACCCTAAGGACTGCTAGAGGACCCTGGTGGCCGCTCGCCTGCCCCTTCAATTCTATTCTAGCATACTTATGGAAGGTGTTCCAGGACAATTTTCCTGAGTTTTGAATTCGTCCTGATGCAGCCCTTCCTGGGAAACTCGTGCTCGTCCTCTGAGGCTCCGACATGCAGAGACCTCGATGGCAACTGCAGAAATGAAGGGCTGCGTTGAGTTGTCGAGAAGCAAGAACCTAGCCAGCGCCTTATGTTTGGGAGTCAGCAGCTGCTGGACTTTTGCGATTGCTTTCACTGTGCACTGAATGCCAGGACGGCATGTGCACGTTACAACAACGAGCTGGGCAAGAGTAATCGAAAGATCACGGCCGTCAGAAAGCAGCTTATATATTGCCCTGGAAAGGGCAGTGTTTTTGGAGTGTGCAGTAAAATCGTGTTTCTGGACAAGGGAGGCATAAGTGCGCTGCGCTCTTAAGCTATCTCCCTGCGAGACACACTGCCAAAGCTTTTCGCTATGATGCAGTCTAATGCAGACGCAGACTACGGCTCTCCGGAGCTGTCCGAAGCCAAGCGCCGGTCGCCGGCGTCTTTCGGCTGAAGCAGCGCTTCGGAGCGTACTGCTGTTGTGTGCGCGAAGCAGCCGCTTCTCCTGCTCCGGGAGCCGGACAGAGCGGTAGCTTGTAGGAGGGCGAAGAACGAAGCCGCAGAGCACCGGCCTTCTGCGCGCACCCTAAGGACTGCTAGAGGACCCTGGTGGCCGCTCGCCTGCCCCTTCAATTCCATTCTAGCATACTTATGGAAGGTGTTCCAGGACAATTTTCCTGAGTTTTGAATTCGTCCTGATGCAGCCCTTCCTGGGAAACTCCTGCTCGTCCTCTGAGACTCCCACATGCAGAGACCTCGATGGCAACTGCAGAAATGAAGGGCTGCGTTGAGTTGTCGAGAAGCAAGAACCTAGCCAGCGCCTTATGTTTGGGAGTCAGCAGCTGCTGGACTTTTGCGATTGCTTTCACTGTGCACTGAATGCCAGGACGGCATGTGCACGTTACAACAACGAGCTGGGCAAGAGTAATCGAAAGATCACGGCCGTCAGAAAGCAGCTTATATATTGCCCTGGAAAGGGCAGTGTTTTTGGAGTGTGCAGTAAAATCGTGTTTCTGGACAAGGGAGGCATAAGTGCGCTGCGCTCTTAAGCTATCTCCCTGCGAGACACACTGCCAAAGCTTTTCGCTATGATGCAGTCTAATGCAGACGCAGACTACGGCTCTCCGGAGCTGTCCGAAGCCAAGCGCCGGTCGCCGGCGTCTTTCGGCTGAAGCAGCGCTTCGGAGCGTACGGCTGTTGTGTGCGCGAAGCAGCCGCTTCTCCTGCTCCGGGAGCCGGACAGAGCGGTAGCTTGTAGGAGGACGAAGAACGAAGCCGCAGAGCACCGGCCTTCTGCGCGCACCCTAAGGACTGCTAGAGGACCCTGGTGGCCGCTCGCCTGCCCCTTCAATTCTATTCTAGCATACTTATGGAAGGTGTTCCAGGACAATTTTCCTGAGTTTTGAATTCGTCCTGATGCAGCCCTTCCTGGGAAACTCCTGCTCGTCCTCTGAGACTCCCACATGCAGAGACCTCGATGGCAACTGCAGAAATGAAGGGCTGCGTTGAGTTGTCGAGAAGCAAGAACCTAGCCAGCGCCTTATGTTTGGGAGTCAGCAGCTGCTGGACTTTTGCGATTGCTTTCACTGTGCACTGAATGCCAGGACGGCATGTGCACGTTACAACAACGAGCTGGGCAAGAGTAATCGAAAGATCACGGCCGTCAGAAAGCAGCTTATATATTGCCCTGGAAAGAGCAGTGTTTTTGGAGTGTGCAGTAAAATCGTGTTTCTGGACAAGGGAGGCATAAGTGCGCTGCGCTCTTAAGCTATCTCCCTGCGAGACACACTGCCGAAGCTTTTCGCTATCATGCAGTCTAGTGCAGACGCACTCTACGGCTCTCCGGTGCTGTCCGAAGCCAAGCGCCGGTCGCCGGCGTCTTTCGGCTGAAGCAGCGCTTCGGAGCGTACGGCTGTTGTGTGCGCGAAGCAGCCGCTTCTCCTGCTCCGGGAGCCGGACAGAGCGGTAGCTTGTACGAGGGCGAAGAACGAAGCCGCAGAGCACCGGGCTTCTGCGCGCACCCTAAGGACTGCTAGAGGACCCTGGTGGCCGCTCGCCTGCCCCTTCAATTCTATTCTAGCATACTTATGGAAGGTGTTCCAGGACAATTTTCCTGAGTTTTGAATTCGTCCTGATGTAGCCCCTCCTGGGAAACTCCTGCTCGTCCTCTGAGACTCCCACATGCAGAGACCTCGATGGCAACTGCAGAAATGAAGGGCTGCGTTGAGTTGTCGAGAAGCAAGAACCTAGCCAGCGCCTTGTGTTTGGGAGTCAGCAGCTGCTGGACTTTTGCGATTGCTTTCACTGTGCACTGAATGCCAGGACGGCATGTGCACGTTAAAACAACGAGCTGGGCAAGAGTAATCGAAAGATCACGGCCGTCAGAAAGCAGCTTATATATTGCCCTGGAAAGAGCAGTGTTTTTGGAGTGTGCAGTAAAATCGTGTTTCTGGACAAGGGAGGCATAAGTGCGCTGCGCTCTTAAGCTATCTCCCTGCGAGACACACTGCCGAAGCTTTTCGCTATCATGCAGTCTAGTGCAGACGCACTCTACGGCTCTCCGGTGCTGTCCGAAGCCAAGCGCCGGTCGCCGGCGTCTTTCGGCTGAAGCAGCGCTTCGGAGCGTACGGCTGTTGTGTGCGCGAAGCAGCCGCTTCTCCTGCTCCGGGAGCCGGACAGAGCGGTAGCTTGTAGGAGGGCGAAGAACGAAGCCGCAGAGCACCGGGCTTCTGCGCGCACCCTAAGGACTGCTAGAGGACCCTGGTGGCCGCTCGCCTGCCCCTTCAATTCTATTCTAGCATACTTATGGAAGGTGTTCCAGGACAATTTTCCTGAGTTTTGAATTCGTCCTGATGCAGCCCTTCCTGGGAAACTCGTGCTCGTCCTCTGAGGCTCCGACATGCAGAGACCTCGATGGCAACTGCAGAAATGAAGGGCTGCGTTGAGTTGTCGAGAAGCAAGAACCTAGCCAGCGCCTTATGTTTGGGAGTCAGCAGCTGCTGGACTTTTGCGATTGCTTTCACTGTGCACTGAATGCCAGGACGGCATGTGCACGTTACAACAACGAGCTGGGCAAGAGTAATCGAAAGATCACGGCCGTCAGAAAGCAGCTTATATATTGCCCTGGAAAGAGCAGTGTTTTTGGAGTGTGCAGTAAAATCGTGTTTCTGGACAAGGGAGGCATAAGTGCGCTGCGCTCTTAAGCTATCTCCCTGCGAGACACACTGCCAAAGCTTTTCGCTATGATGCAGTCTAATGCAGACGCAGACTACGGCTCTCCGGAGCTGTCCGAAGCCAAGCGCCGGTCGCCGGCGTCTTTCGGCTGAAGCAGCGCTTCGGAGCGTACGGCTGTTGTGTGCGCGAAGCAGCCGCTTCTCCTGCTCCGGGAGCCGGACAGAGCGGTAGCTTGTAGGAGGACGAAGAACGAAGCCGCAGAGCACCGGCCTTCTGCGCGCACCCTAAGGACTGCTAGAGGACCCTGGTGGCCGCTCGCCTGCCCCTTCAATTCTATTCTAGCATACTTATGGAAGGTGTTCCAGGACAATTTTCCTGAGTTTTGAATTCGTCCTGATGCAGCCCTTCCTGGGAAACTCCTGCTCGTCCTCTGAGACTCCCACATGCAGAGACCTCGATGGCAACTGCAGAAATGAAGGGCTGCGTTGAGTTGTCGAGAAGCAAGAACCTAGCCAGCGCCTTATGTTTGGGAGTCAGCAGCTGCTGGACTTTTGCGATTGCTTTCACTGTGCACTGAATGCCAGGACGGCATGTGCACGTTACAACAACGAGCTGGGCAAGAGTAATCGAAAGATCACGGCCGTCAGAAAGCAGCTTATATATTGCCCTGGAAAGAGCAGTGTTTTTGGAGTGTGCAGTAAAATCGTGTTTCTGGACAAGGGAGGCATAAGTGCGCTGCGCTCTTAAGCTATCTCCCTGCGAGACACACTGCCGAAGCTTTTCGCTATCATGCAGTCTAGTGCAGACGCACTCTACGGCTCTCCGGTGCTGTCCGAAGCCAAGCGCCGGTCGCCGGCGTCTTTCGGCTGAAGCAGCGCTTCGGAGCGTACGGCTGTTGTGTGCGCGAAGCAGCCGCTTCTCCTGCTCCGGGAGCCGGACAGAGCGGTAGCTTGTACGAGGGCGAAGAACGAAGCCGCAGAGCACCGGGCTTCTGCGCGCACCCTAAGGACTGCTAGAGGACCCTGGTGGCCGCTCGCCTGCCCCTTCAATTCTATTCTAGCATACTTATGGAAGGTGTTCCAGGACAATTTTCCTGAGTTTTGAATTCGTCCTGATGTAGCCCCTCCTGGGAAACTCCTGCTCGTCCTCTGAGTCTCCGACATGCAGAGACCTCGATGGCAACTGCAGAAATGAAGGGCTGCGTTGAGTTGTCGAGAAGCAAGAACCTAGCCAGCGCCTTGTGTTTGGGAGTCAGCAGCTGCTGGACTTTTGCGATTGCTTTCACTGTGCACTGAATGCCAGGACGGCATGTGCACGTTAAAACAACGAGCTGGGCAAGAGTAATCGAAAGATCACGGCCGTCAGAAAGCAGCTTATATATTGCCCTGGAAAGAGCAGTGTTTTTGGAGTGTGCAGTAAAATCGTGTTTCTGGACAAGGGAGGCATAAGTGCGCTGCGCTCTTAAGCTATCTCCCTGCGAGACACACTGCCGAAGCTTTTCGCTATCATGCAGTCTAGTGCAGACGCACTCTACGGCTCTCCGGTGCTGTCCGAAGCCAAGCGCCGGTCGCCGGCGTCTTTCGGCTGAAGCAGCGCTTCGGAGCGTACGGCTGTTGTGTGCGCGAAGCAGCCGCTTCTCCTGCTCCGGGAGCCGGACAGAGCGGTAGCTTGTAGGAGGGCGAAGAACGAAGCCGCAGAGCACCGGGCTTCTGCGCGCACCCTAAGGACTGCTAGAGGACCCTGGTGGCCGCTCGCCTGCCCCTTCAATTCTATTCTAGCATACTTATGGAAGGTGTTCCAGGACAATTTTCCTGAGTTTTGAATTCGTCCTGATGCAGCCCTTCCTGGGAAACTCGTGCTCGTCCTCTGAGGCTCCGACATGCAGAGACCTCGATGGCAACTGCAGAAATGAAGGGCTGCGTTGAGTTGTCGAGAAGCAAGAACCTAGCCAGCGCCTTATGTTTGGGAGTCAGCAGCTGCTGGACTTTTGCGATTGCTTTCACTGTGCACTGAATGCCAGGACGGCATGTGCACGTTACAACAACGAGCTGGGCAAGAGTAATCGAAAGATCACGGCCGTCAGAAAGCAGCTTATATATTGCCCTGGAAAGAGCAGTGTTTTTGGAGTGTGCAGTAAAATCGTGTTTCTGGACAAGGGAGGCATAAGTGCGCTGCGCTCTTAAGCTATCTCCCTGCGAGACACACTGCCAAAGCTTTTCGCTATGATGCAGTCTAATGCAGACGCAGACTACGGCTCTCCGGAGCTGTCCGAAGCCAAGCGCCGGTCGCCGGCGTCTTTCGGCTGAAGCAGCGCTTCGGAGCGTACGGCTGTTGTGTGCGCGAAGCAGCCGCTTCTCCTGCTCCGGGAGCCGGACAGAGCGGTAGCTTGTAGGAGGGCGAAGAACGAAGCCGCAGAGCACCGGGCTTCTGCGCGCACCCTAAGGACTGCTAGAGGACCCTGGTGGCCGCTCGCCTGCCCCTTCAATTCTATTCTAGCATACTTATGGAAGGTGTTCCAGGACAATTTTCCTGAGTTTTGAATTCGTCCTGATGCAGCCCTTCCTGGGAAACTCGTGCTCGTCCTCTGAGGCTCCGACATGCAGAGACCTCGATGGCAACTGCAGAAATGAAGGGCTGCGTTGAGTTGTCGAGAAGCAAGAACCTAGCCAGCGCCTTATGTTTGGGAGTCAGCAGCTGCTGGACTTTTGCGATTGCTTTCACTGTGCACTGAATGCCAGGACGGCATGTGCACGTTACAACAACGAGCTGGGCAAGAGTAATCGAAAGATCACGGCCGTCAGAAAGCAGCTTATATATTGCCCTGGAAAGGGCAGTGTTTTTGGAGTGTGCAGTAAAATCGTGTTTCTGGACAAGGGAGGCATAAGTGCGCTGCGCTCTTAAGCTATCTCCCTGCGAGACACACTGCCAAAGCTTTTCGCTATGATGCAGTCTAATGCAGACGCAGACTACGGCTCTCCGGAGCTGTCCGAAGCCAAGCGCCGGTCGCCGGCGTCTTTCGGCTGAAGCAGCGCTTCGGAGCGTACGGCTGTTGTGTGCGCGAAGCAGCCGCTTCTCCTGCTCCGGGAGCCGGACAGAGCGGTAGCTTGTAGGAGGGCGAAGAACGAAGCCGCAGAGCACCGGGCTTCTGCGCGCACCCTAAGGACTGCTAGAGGACCCTGGTGGCCGCTCGCCTGCCCCTTCAATTCTATTCTAGCATACTTATGGAAGGTGTTCCAGGACAATTTTCCTGAGTTTTGAATTCGTCCTGATGCAGCCCTTCCTGGGAAACTCGTGCTCGTCCTCTGAGGCTCCGACATGCAGAGACCTCGATGGCAACTGCAGAAATGAAGGGGTGCGTTGAGTTGTCGAGAAGCAAGAACCTAGCCAGCGCCTTGTGTTTGGGAGTCAGCAGCTGCTGGACTTTTGCGATTGCTTTCACTGTGCACTGAATGCCAGGACGGCATGTGCACGTTACAACAACGAGCAGGGCAAGAGTAATCGAAAGATCACGGCCGTCAGAAAGCAGCTTATATATTGCCCTGGAAAGGGCAGTGTTTTTGGAGTGTGCAGTAAAATCGTGTTTCTGGACAAGGGAGGCATAAGTGCGCTGCGCTCTTAAGCTATCTCCCTGCGAGACACACTGCCGAAGCTTTTCGCTATCATGCAGTCTAGTGCAGACGCAGACTACGGCTCTCCGGAGCTGTCCGAAGCCAAGCGCCGGTCGCCGGCGTCTTTCGGCTGAAGCAGCGCTTCGGAGCGTACAGCTGTTGTGTGCGCGAAGCAGCCGCTTCTCCTGCTCCGGGAGCCGGACAGAGCGGTAGCTTGTAGGAGGGCGAAGAACGAAGCCGCAGAGCACCGGGCTTCTGCGCGCACCCTAAGGACTGCTAGAGGACCCTGGTGGCCGCTCGCCTGCCCCTTCAATTCTATTCTAGCATACTTATGGAAGGTGTTCCAGGACAATTTTCCTGAGTTTTGAATTCGTCCTGATGCAGCCCTTCCTGGGAAACTCCTGCTCGTCCTCTGAGGCTCCGACATGCAGAGACCTCGATGGCAACTGCAGAAATGAAGGGCTGCGTTGAGTTGTCGAGAAGCAAGAACCTAGCCAGCGCCTTGTGTTTGGGAGTCAGCAGCTGCTGGACTTTTGCGATTGCTTTCACTGTGCACTGAATGCCAGGACGGCATGTGCACGTTAAAACAACGAGCTGGGCAAGAGTAATCGAAAGATCACGGCCATCAGAAAGCAGCTTATATATTGCCCTGGAAAGAGCAGTGTTTTTGGAGTGTGCAGTAAAATCGTGTTTCTGGACAAGGGAGGCATAAGTGCGCTGCGCTCTTAAGCTATCTCCCTGCGAGACACACTGCCGAAGCTTTTCGCTATCATGCAGTCTAGTGCAGACGCACTCTACGGCTCTCCGGTGCTGTCCGAAGCCAAGCGCCGGTCGCCGGCGTCTTTCGGCTGAAGCAGCGCTTCGGAGCGTACGGCTGTTGTGTGCGCGAAGCAGCCGCTTCTCCTGCTCCGGGAGCCGGACAGAGCGGTAGCTTGTAGGAGGGCGAAGAACGAAGCCGCAGAGCACCGGGCTTCTGCGCGCACCCTAAGGACTGCTAGAGGACCCTGGTGGCCGCTCGCCTGCCCCTTCAATTCCATTCTAGCATACTTATGGAAGGTGTTCCAGGACAATTTTCCTGAGTTTTGAATTCGTCCTGATGCAGCCCTTCCTGGGAAACTCGTGCTCGTCCTCTGAGTCTCCGACATGCAGAGACCTCGATGGCAACTGCAGAAATGAAGGGCTGCGTTGAGTTGTCGAGAAGCAAGAACCTAGCCAGCGCCTTGTGTTTGGGAGTCAGCAGCTGCTGGACTTTTGCGATTGCTTTCACTGTGCACTGAATGCCAGGACGGCATGTGCACGTTAAAACAACGAGCTGGGCAAGAGTAATCGAAAGATCACGGCCGTCAGAAAGCAGCTTATATATTGCCCTGGAAAGAGCAGTGTTTTTGGAGTGTGCAGTAAAATCGTGTTTCTGGACAAGGGAGGCATAAGTGCGCTGCGCTCCTAAGCTATCTCTCTGCGAGACACACTGCCGAAGCTTTTCGCTATCATGCAGTCTAGTGCAGACGCACACTCCGGTTCTCCGGTGCTGTCCGAAGCCAAGCGCCGGTCGCCGGCGTCTTTCGGCTGAAGCAGCGCTTCGGAGCGTACGGCTGTTGTGTGCGCGAAGCAGCCGCTTCTCCTGCTCCGGGAGCCGGACAGAGCGGTAGCTTGTAGGAGGGCGAAGAACGAAGCCGCAGAGCACCGGGCTTCTGCGCGCACCCTAAGGACTGCTAGAGGACCCTGGTGGCCGCTCGCCTGCCCCTTCAATTCTATTCTAGCATACTTATGGAAGGTGTTCCAGGACAATTTTCCTGAGTTTTGAATTCGACCTGATGCAGCCCTTCCTGGGAAACTTGTGCTCGTCCTCTGAGGCTCCGACATGCAGAGACCTCGATGGCAACTGCAGAAATGAAGGGCTGCGTTGAGTTGTCGAGAAGCAAGAACCTAGCCAGCGCCTTATGTTTGGGAGTCAGCAGCTGCTGGACTTTTGCGATTGCTTTCACTGTGCACTGAATGCCAGGACGGCATGTGCACGTTACAACAACGAGCTGGGCAAGAGTAATCGAAAGATCACGGCCGTCAGAAAGCAGCTTATATATTGCCCTGGAAAGGGCAGTGTTTTTGGAGTGTGCAGTAAAATCGTGTTTCTGGACAAGGGAGGCATAAGTGCGCTGCGCTCTTAAGCTATCTCCCTGCGAGACACACTGCCAAAGCTTTTCGCTATGATGCAGTCTAATGCAGACGCACACTCCGGCTCTCCGGAGCTGTCCGAAGCCAAGCGCCGGTCGCCGGCGTCTTTCGGCTGAAGCAGCGCTTCGGAGCGTACGGCTGTTGTGTGCGCGAAGCAGCCGCTTCTCCTGCTCCGGGAGCCGGACAGAGCGGTAGCTTGTACGAGGGCGAAGAACGAAGCCGCAGAGCACCGGGCTTCTGCGCGCACCCTAAGGACTGCTAGAGGACCCTGGTGGCCGCTCGCCTGCCCCTTCAATTCCATTCTAGCATACTTATGGAAGGTGTTCCAGGACAATTTTCCTGAGTTTTGAATTCGTCCTGATGCAGCCCTTCCTGGGAAACTCGTGCTCCTCCTCTGAGGCTCCGACATGCAGAGACCTCGATGGCAACTGCAGAAATGAAGGGCTGCGTTGAGTTGTCGAGAAGCAAGAACCTAGCCAGCGCCTTATGTTTGGGAGTCAGCAGCTGCTGGACTTTTGCGATTGCTTTCACTGTGCACTGAATGCCAGGACGGCATGTGCACGTTACAACAACGAGCTGGGCAAGAGTAATCGAAAGATCACGGCCGTCAGAAAGCAGCTTATATATTGCCCTGGAAAGGGCAGTGTTTTTGGAGTGTGCAGTAAAATCGTGTTTCTGGACAAGGGAGGCATAAGTGCGCTGCGCTCTTAAGCTATCTCCCTGCGAGACACACTGCCAAAGCTTTTCGCTATGATGCAGTCTAATGCAGACGCAGACTACGGCTCTCCGGAGCTGTCCGAAGCCAAGCGCCGGTCGCCGGCGTCTTTCGGCTGAAGCAGCGCTTCGGAGCGTACGGCTGTTGTGTGCGCGAAGCAGCCGCTTCTCCTGCTCCGGGAGCCGGACAGAGCGGTAGCTTGTAGGAGGGCGAAGAACGAAGCCGCAGAGCACCGGGCTTCTGCGCGCACCCTAAGGACTGCTAGAGGACCCTGGTGGCCGCTCGCCTGCCCCTTCAATTCTATTCTAGCATACTTATGGAAGGTGTTCCAGGACAATTTTCCTGAGTTTTGAATTCGTCCTGATGTAGCCCCTCCTGGGAAACTCCTGCTCGTCCTCTGAGTCTCCGACATGCAGAGACCTCGATGGCAACTGCAGAAATGAAGGGCTGCGTTGAGTTGTCGAGAAGCAAGAACCTAGCCAGCGCCTTATGTTTGGGAGTCAGCAGCTGCTGGACTTTTGCGATTGCTTTCACTGTGCACTGAATGCCAGGACGGCATGTGCACGTTAAAACAACGAGCTGGGCAAGAGTAATCGAAAGATCACGGCCGTCAGAAAGCAGCTTATATATTGCCCTGGAAAGAGCAGTGTTTTTGGAGTGTGCAGTAAAATCGTGTTTCTGGACAAGGGAGGCATAAGTGCGCTGCGCTCTTAAGCTATCTCCCTGCGAGACACACTGCCGAAGCTTTTCGCTATCATGCAGTCTAGTGCAGACGCACACTCCGGTTCTCCGGAGCTGTCCGAAGCCAAGCGCCGGTCGCCGGCGTCTTTCGGCTGAAGCAGCGCTTCGGAGCGTACGGCTGTTGTGTGCGCGAAGCAGCCGCTTCTCCTGCTCCGGGAGCCGGACAGAGCGGTAGCTTGTACGAGGGCGAAGAACGAAGCCGCAGAGCACCGGGCTTCTGCGCGCACCCTAAGGACTGCTAGAGGACCCTGGTGGCCGCTCGCCTGCCCCTTCAATTCTATTCTAGCATACTTATGGAAGGTGTTCCAGGACAATTTTCCTGAGTTTTGAATTCGTCCTGATGCAGCCCTTCCTGGGAAACTCGTGCTCGTCCTCTGAGGCTCCGACATGCAGAGACCTCGATGGCAACTGCAGAAATGAAGGGCTGCGTTGAGTTGTCGAGAAGCAAGAACCTAGCCAGCGCCTTATGTTTGGGAGTCAGCAGCTGCTGGACTTTTGCGATTGCTTTCACTGTGCACTGAATGCCAGGACGGCATGTGCACGTTACAACAACGAGCTGGGCAAGAGTAATCGAAAGATCACGGCCGTCAGAAAGCAGCTTATATATTGCCCTGGAAAGGGCAGTGTTTTTGGAGTGTGCAGTAAAATCGTGTTTCTGGACAAGGGAGGCATAAGTGCGCTGCGCTCTTAAGCTATCTCCCTGCGAGACACACTGCCAAAGCTTTTCGCTATGATGCAGTCTAATGCAGACGCACACTACGGCTCTCCGGAGCTGTCCGAAGCCAAGCGCCGGTCGCCGGCGTCTTTCGGCTGAAGCAGCGCTTCGGAGCGTACTGCTGTTGTGTGCGCGAAGCAGCCGCTTCTCCTGCTCCGGGAGCCGGACAGAGCGGTAGCTTGTAGGAGGGCGAAGAACGAAGCCGCAGAGCACCGGGCTTCTGCGCGCACCCTAAGGACTGCTAGAGGACCCTGGTGGCCGCTCGCCTGCCCCTTCAATTCTATTCTAGCATACTTATGGAAGGTGTTCCAGGACAATTTTCCTGAGTTTTGAATTCGTCCTGATGCAGCCCTTCCTGGGAAACTCCTGCTCGTCCTCTGAGTCTCCGACATGCAGAGACCTCGATGGCAACTGCAGAAATGAAGGGCTGCGTTGAGTTGTCGAGAAGCAAGAACCTAGCCAGCGCCTTATGTTTGGGAGTCAGCAGCTGCTGGACTTTTGCGATTGCTTTCACTGTGCACTGAATGCCAGGACGGCATGTGCACGTTAAAACAACGAGCTGGGCAAGAGTAATCGAAAGATCACGGCCGTCAGAAAGCAGCTTATATATTGCCCTGGAAAGAGCAGTGTTTTTGGAGTGTGCAGTAAAATCGTGTTTCTGGACAAGGGAGGCATAAGTGCGCTGCGCTCCTAAGCTATCTCCCTGCGAGACACACTGCCGAAGCTTTTCGCTATCATGCAGTCTAGTGCAGACGCACACTCCGGTTCTCCGGAGCTGTCCGAAGCCAAGCGCCGGTCGCCGGCGTCTTTCGGCTGAAGCAGCGCTTCGGAGCGTACGGCTGTTGTGTGCGCGAAGCAGCCGCTTCTCCTGCTCCGGGAGCCGGACAGAGCGGTAGCTTGTACGAGGGCGAAGAACGAAGCCGCAGAGCACCGGGCTTCTGCGCGCACCCTAAGGACTGCTAGAGGACCCTGGTGGCCGCTCGCCTGCCCCTTCAATTCTATTCTAGCATACTTATGGAAGGTGTTCCAGGACAATTTTCCTGAGTTTTGAATTCGTCCTGATGCAGCCCTTCCTGGGAAACTCGTGCTCGTCCTCTGAGGCTCCGACATGCAGAGACCTCGATGGCAACTGCAGAAATGAAGGGCTGCGTTGAGTTGTCGAGAAGCAAGAACCTAGCCAGCGCCTTATGTTTGGGAGTCAGCAGCTGCTGGACTTTTGCGATTGCTTTCACTGTGCACTGAATGCCAGGACGGCATGTGCACGTTACAACAACGAGCTGGGCAAGAGTAATCGAAAGATCACGGCCGTCAGAAAGCAGCTTATATATTGCCCTGGAAAGGGCAGTGTTTTAGGAGTGTGCAGTAAAATCGTGTTTCTGGACAAGGGAGGCATAAGTGCGCTGCGCTCTTAAGCTATCTCCCTGCGAGACACACTGCCAAAGCTTTTCGCTATGATGCAGTCTAATGCAGACGCAGACTACGGCTCTCCGGAGCTGTCCGAAGCCAAGCGCCGGTCGCCGGCGTCTTTCGGCTGAAGCAGCGCTTCGGAGCGTACGGCTGTTGTGTGCGCGAAGCAGCCGCTTCTCCTGCTCCGGGAGCCGGACAGAGCGGTAGCTTGTACGAGGGCGAAGAACGAAGCCGCAGAGCACCGGGCTTCTGCGCGCACCCTAAGGACTGCTAGAGGACCCTGGTGGCCGCTCGCCTGCCCCTTCAATTCCATTCTAGCATACTTATGGAAGGTGTTCCAGGACAATTTTCCTGAGTTTTGAATTCGTCCTGATGCAGCCCTTCCTGGGAAACTCGTGCTCGTCCTCTGAGGCTCCGACATGCAGAGACCTCGATGGCAACTGCAGAAATGAAGGGCTGCGTTGAGTTGTCGAGAAGCAAGAACCTAGCCAGCGCCTTATGTTTGGGAGTCAGCAGCTGCTGGACTTTTGCGATTGCTTTCACTGTGCACTGAATGCCAGGACGGCATGTGCACGTTACAACAACGAGCTGGGCAAGAGTAATCGAAAGATCACGGCCGTCAGAAAGCAGCTTATATATTGCCCTGGAAAGGGCAGTGTTTTAGGAGTGTGCAGTAAAATCGTGTTTCTGGACAAGGGAGGCATAAGTGCGCTGCGCTCTTAAGCTATCTCCCTGCGAGACACACTGCCAAAGCTTTTCGCTATGATGCAGTCTAATGCAGACGCAGACTACGGCTCTCCGGAGCTGTCCGAAGCCAAGCGCCGGTCGCCGGCGTCTTTCGGCTGAAGCAGCGCTTCGGAGCGTACGGCTGTTGTGTGCACGAAGCAGCCGCTTCTCCTGCTCCGGGAGCCGGACAGAGCGGTAGCTTGTAGGAGGGCGAAGAACGAAGCCGCAGAGCACCGGGCTTCTGCGCGCACCCTAAGGACTGCTAGAGGACCCTGGTGGCCGCTCGCCTGCCCCTTCAATTCCATTCTAGCATACTTATGGAAGGTGTTCCAGGACAATTTTCCTGAGTTTTGAATTCGTCCTGATGCAGCCCTTCCTGGGAAACTCGTGCTCGTCCTCTGAGGCTCCGACATGCAGAGACCTCGATGGCAACTGCAGAAATGAAGGGCTGCGTTGAGTTGTCGAGAAGCAAGAACCTAGCCAGCGCCTTATGTTTGGGAGTCAGCAGCTGCTGGACTTTTGCGATTGCTTTCACTGTGCACTGAATGCCAGGACGGCATGTGCACGTTACAACAACGAGCTGGGCAAGAGTAATCGAAAGATCACGGCCGTCAGAAAGCAGCTTATATATTGCCCTGGAAAGGGCAGTGTTTTTGGAGTGTGCAGTAAAATCGTGTTTCTGGACAAGGGAGGCATAAGTGCGCTGCGCTCTTAAGCTATCTCCCTGCGAGACACACTGCCGAAGCTTTTCGCTATCATGCAGTCTAGTGCAGACGCACTCTACGGCTCTCCGGTGCTGTCCGAAGCCAAGCGCCGGTCGCCGGCGTCTTTCGGCTGAAGCAGCGCTTCGGAGCGTACGGCTGTTGTGTGCGCGAAGCAGCCGCTTCTCCTGCTCCGGGAGCCGGACAGAGCGGTAGCTTGTACGAGGGCGAAGAACGAAGCCGCAGAGCACCGGGCTTCTGCGCGCACCCTAAGGACTGCTAGAGGACCCTGGTGGCCGCTCGCCTGCCCCTTCAATTCTATTCTAGCATACTTATGGAAGGTGTTCCAGGACAATTTTCCTGAGTTTTGAATTCGTCCTGATGCAGCCCTTCCTGGGAAACTCGTGCTCGTCCTCTGAGGCTCCGACATGCAGAGACCTCGATGGCAACTGCAGAAATGAAGGGCTGCGTTGAGTTGTCGAGAAGCAAGAACCTAGCCAGCGCCTTATGTTTGGGAGTCAGCAGCTGCTGGACTTTTGCGATTGCTTTCACTGTGCACTGAATGCCAGGACGGCATGTGCACGTTACAACAACGAGCTGGGCAAGAGTAATCGAAAGATCACGGCCGTCAGAAAGCAGCTTATATATTGCCCTGGAAAGGGCAGTGTTTTTGGAGTGTGCAGTAAAATCGTGTTTCTGGACAAGGGAGGCATAAGTGCGCTGCGCTCTTAAGCTATCTCCCTGCGAGACACACTGCCGAAGCTTTTCGCTATCATGCAGTCTAGTGCAGACGCACACTCCGGCTCTCCGGAGCTGTCCGAAGCCAAGCGCCGGTCGCCGGCGTCTTTCGGCTGAAGCAGCGCTTCGGAGCGTACGGCTGTTGTGTGCACGAAGCAGCCGCTTCTCCTGCTCCGGGAGCCGGACAGAGCGGTAGCTTGTACGAGGGCGAAGAACGAAGCCGCAGAGCACCGGGCTTCTGCGCGCACCCTAAGGACTGCTAGAGGACCCTGGTGGCCGCTCGCCTGCCCCTTCAATTCCATTCTAGCATACTTATGGAAGGTGTTCCAGGACAATTTTCCTGAGTTTTGAATTCGTCCTGATGCAGCCCTTCCTGGGAAACTCGTGCTCGTCCTCTGAGGCTCCGACATGCAGAGACCTCGATGGCAACTGCAGAAATGAAGGGCTGCGTTGAGTTGTCGAGAAGCAAGAACCTAGCCAGCGCCTTATGTTTGGGAGTCAGCAGCTGCTGGACTTTTGCGATTGCTTTCACTGTGCACTGAATGCCAGGACGGCATGTGCACGTTACAACAACGAGCTGGGCAAGAGTAATCGAAAGATCACGGCCGTCAGAAAGCAGCTTATATATTGCCCTGGAAAGGGCAGTGTTTTTGGAGTGTGCAGTAAAATCGTGTTTCTGGACAAGGGAGGCATAAGTGCGCTGCGCTCTTAAGCTATCTCCCTGCGAGACACACTGCCGAAGCTTTTCGCTATCATGCAGTCTAGTGCAGACGCACTCTACGGCTCTCCGGTGCTGTCCGAAGCCAAGCGCCGGTCGCCGGCGTCTTTCGGCTGAAGCAGCGCTTCGGAGCGTACGGCTGTTGTGTGCGCGAAGCAGCCGCTTCTCCTGCTCCGGGAGCCGGACAGAGCGGTAGCTTGTACGAGGGCGAAGAACGAAGCCGCACCGGGCTTCTGCGCGCACCCTAAGGACTGCTAGAGGACCCTGGTGGCCGCTCGCCTGCCCCTTCAATTCTATTCTAGCATACTTATGGAAGGTGTTCCAGGACAATTTTCCTGAGTTTTGAATTCGTCCTGATGCAGCCCTTCCTGGGAAACTCGTGCTCGTCCTCTGAGGCTCCGACATGCAGAGACCTCGATGGCAACTGCAGAAATGAAGGGCTGCGTTGAGTTGTCGAGAAGCAAGAACCTAGCCAGCGCCTTATGTTTGGGAGTCAGCAGCTGCTGGACTTTTGCGATTGCTTTCACTGTGCACTGAATGCCAGGACGGCATGTGCACGTTACAACAACGAGCTGGGCAAGAGTAATCGAAAGATCACGGCCGTCAGAAAGCAGCTTATATATTGCCCTGGAAAGGGCAGTGTTTTTGGAGTGTGCAGTAAAATCGTGTTTCTGGACAAGGGAGGCATAAGTGCGCTGCGCTCTTAAGCTATCTCCCTGCGAGACACACTGCCAAAGCTTTTCGCTATGATGCAGTCTAATGCAGACGCAGACTACGGCTCTCCGGAGCTGTCCGAAGCCAAGCGCCGGTCGCCGGCGTCTTTCGGCTGAAGCAGCGCTTCGGAGCGTACGGCTGTTGTGTGCACGAAGCAGCCGCTTCTCCTGCTCCGGGAGCCGGACAGAGCGGTAGCTTGTACGAGGGCGAAGAACGAAGCCGCAGAGCACCGGGCTTCTGCGCGCACCCTAAGGACTGCTAGAGGACCCTGGTGGCCGCTCGCCTGCCCCTTCAATTCCATTCTAGCATACTTATGGAAGGTGTTCCAGGACAATTTTCCTGAGTTTTGAATTCGTCCTGATGCAGCCCTTCCTGGGAAACTCGTGCTCGTCCTCTGAGGCTCCGACATGCAGAGACCTCGATGGCAACTGCAGAAATGAAGGGCTGCGTTGAGTTGTCGAGAAGCAAGAACCTAGCCAGCGCCTTATGTTTGGGAGTCAGCAGCTGCTGGACTTTTGCGATTGCTTTCACTGTGCACTGAATGCCAGGACGGCATGTGCACGTTACAACAACGAGCTGGGCAAGAGTAATCGAAAGATCACGGCCGTCAGAAAGCAGCTTATATATTGCCCTGGAAAGGGCAGTGTTTTTGGAGTGTGCAGTAAAATCGTGTTTCTGGACAAGGGAGGCATAAGTGCGCTGCGCTCTTAAGCTATCTCCCTGCGAGACACACTGCCAAAGCTTTTCGCTATGATGCAGTCTAATGCAGACGCAGACTACGGCTCTCCGGAGCTGTCCGAAGCCAAGCGCCGGTCGCCGGCGTCTTTCGGCTGAAGCAGCGCTTCGGAGCGTACTGCTGTTGTGTGCGCGAAGCAGCCGCTTCTCCTGCTCCGGGAGCCGGACAGAGCGGTAGCTTGTAGGAGGGCGAAGAACGAAGCCGCAGAGCACCGGGCTTCTGCGCGCACCCTAAGGACTGCTAGAGGACCCTGGTGGCCGCTCGCCTGCCCCTTCAATTCTATTCTAGCATACTTATGGAAGGTGTTCCAGGACAATTTTCCTGAGTTTTGAATTCGTCCTGATGCAGCCCTTCCTGGGAAACTCCTGCTCGTCCTCTGAGTCTCCGACATGCAGAGACCTCGATGGCAACTGCAGAAATGAAGGGCTGCGTTGAGTTGTCGAGAAGCAGGAACCTAGCCAGCGCCTTATGTTTGGGAGTCAGCAGCTGCTGGACTTTTGCGATTGCTTTCACTGTGCACTGAATGCCAGGACGGCATGTGCACGTTAAAACAACGAGCTGGGCAAGAGTAATCGAAAGATCACGGCCGTCAGAAAGCAGCTTATATATTGCCCTGGAAAGAGCAGTGTTTTTGGAGTGTGCAGTAAAATCGTGTTTCTGGACAAGGGAGGCATAAGTGCGCTGCGCTCCTAAGCTATCTCCCTGCGAGACACACTGCCGAAGCTTTTCGCTATCATGCAGTCTAGTGCAGACGCACACTCCGGTTCTCCGGAGCTGTCCGAAGCCAAGCGCCGGTCGCCGGCGTCTTTCAGCTGAAGCAGCGCTTCGGAGCGTACGGCTGTTGTGTGCGCGAAGCAGCCGCTTCTCCTGCTCCGGGAGCCGGACAGAGCGGTAGCTTGTACGAGGGCGAAGAACGAAGCCGCAGAGCACCGGGCTTCTGCGCGCACCCTAAGGACTGCTAGAGGACCCTGGTGGCCGCTCGCCTGCCCCTTCAATTCTATTCTAGCATACTTATGGAAGGTGTTCCAGGACAATTTTCCTGAGTTTTGAATTCGTCCTGATGCAGCCCTTCCTGGGAAACTCGTGCTCGTCCTCTGAGGCTCCGACATGCAGAGACCTCGATGGCAACTGCAGAAATGAAGGGCTGCGTTGAGTTGTCGAGAAGCAAGAACCTAGCCAGCGCCTTATGTTTGGGAGTCAGCAGCTGCTGGACTTTTGCGATTGCTTTCACTGTGCACTGAATGCCAGGACGGCATGTGCACGTTACAACAACGAGCTGGGCAAGAGTAATCGAAAGATCACGGCCGTCAGAAAGCAGCTTATATATTGCCCTGGAAAGGGCAGTGTTTTAGGAGTGTGCAGTAAAATCGTGTTTCTGGACAAGGGAGGCATAAGTGCGCTGCGCTCTTAAGCTATCTCCCTGCGAGACACACTGCCAAAGCTTTTCGCTATGATGCAGTCTAATGCAGACGCAGACTACGGCTCTCCGGAGCTGTCCGAAGCCAAGCGCCGGTCGCCGGCGTCTTTCGGCTGAAGCAGCGCTTCGGAGCGTACGGCTGTTGTGTGCGCGAAGCAGCCGCTTCTCCTGCTCCGGGAGCCGGACAGAGCGGTAGCTTGTACGAGGGCGAAGAACGAAGCCGCAGAGCACCGGGCTTCTGCGCGCACCCTAAGGACTGCTAGAGGACCCTGGTGGCCGCTCGCCTGCCCCTTCAATTCCATTCTAGCATACTTATGGAAGGTGTTCCAGGACAATTTTCCTGAGTTTTGAATTCGTCCTGATGCAGCCCTTCCTGGGAAACTCGTGCTCCTCCTCTGAGGCTCCGACATGCAGAGACCTCGATGGCAACTGCAGAAATGAAGGGCTGCGTTGAGTTGTCGAGAAGCAAGAACCTAGCCAGCGCCTTATGTTTGGGAGTCAGCAGCTGCTGGACTTTTGCGATTGCTTTCACTGTGCACTGAATGCCAGGACGGCATGTGCACGTTACAACAACGAGCTGGGCAAGAGTAATCGAAAGATCACGGCCGTCAGAAAGCAGCTTATATATTGCCCTGGAAAGAGCAGTGTTTTTGGAGTGTGCAGTAAAATCGTGTTTCTGGACAAGGGAGGCATAAGTGCGCTGCGCTCCTAAGCTATCTCCCTGCGAGACACACTGCCGAAGCTTTTCGCTATCATGCAGTCTAGTGCAGACGCACTCTACGGCTCTCCGGTGCTGTCCGAAGCCAAGCGCCGGTCGCCGGCGTCTTTCGGCTGAAGCAGCGCTTCGGAGCGTACGGCTGTTGTGTGCGCGAAGCAGCCGCTTCTCCTGCTCCGGGAGCCGGACAGAGCGGTAGCTTGTAGGAGGGCGAAGAACGAAGCCGCAGAGCACCGGGCTTCTGCGCGCACCCTAAGGACTGCTAGAGGACCCTGGTGGCCGCTCGCCTGCCCCTTCAATTCTATTCTAGCATACTTATGGAAGGTGTTCCAGGACAATTTTCCTGAGTTTTGAATTCGTCCTGATGTAGCCCCTCCTGGGAAACTCCTGCTCGTCCTCTGAGTCTCCGACATGCAGAGACCTCGATGGCAACTGCAGAAATGAAGGGCTGCGTTGAGTTGTCGAGAAGCAAGAACCTAGCCAGCGCCTTATGTTTGGGAGTCAGCAGCTGCTGGACTTTTGCGATTGCTTTCACTGTGCACTGAATGCCAGGACGGCATGTGCACGTTAAAACAACGAGCTGGGCAAGAGTAATCGAAAGATCACGGCCGTCAGAAAGCAGCTTATATATTGCCCTGGAAAGGGCAGTGTTTTTGGAGTGTGCAGTAAAATCGTGTTTCTGGACAAGGGAGGCATAAGTGCGCTGCGCTCCTAAGCTATCTCTCTGCGAGACACACTGCCGAAGCTTTTCGCTATCATGCAGTCTAGTGCAGACGCACACTCGGGTTCTCCGGTGCTGTCCGAAGCCAAGCGCCGGTCGCCGGCGTCTTTCGGCTGAAGCAGCGCTTCGGAGCGTACGGCTGTTGTGTGCGCGAAGCAGCCGCTTCTCCTGCTCCGGGAGCCGGACAGAGCGGTAGCTTGTACGAGGGCGAAGAACGAAGCCGCAGAGCACCGGGCTTCTGCGCGCACCCTAAGGACTGCTAGAGGACCCTGGTGGCCGCTCGCCTGCCCCTTCAATTCTATTCTAGCATACTTATGGAAGGTGTTCCAGGACAATTTTCCTGAGTTTTGAATTCGTCCTGATGCAGCCCTTCCTGGGAAACTCGTGCTCGTCCTCTGAGGCTCCGACATGCAGAGACCTCGATGGCAACTGCAGAAATGAAGGGCTGCGTTGAGTTGTCGAGAAGCAAGAACCTAGCCAGCGCCTTATGTTTGGGAGTCAGCAGCTGCTGGACTTTTGCGATTGCTTTCACTGTGCACTGAATGCCAGGACGGCATGTGCACGTTACAACAACGAGCTGGGCAAGAGTAATCGAAAGATCACGGCCGTCAGAAAGCAGCTTATATATTGCCCTGGAAAGGGCAGTGTTTTTGGAGTGTGCAGTAAAATCGTGTTTCTGGACAAGGGAGGCATAAGTGCGCTGCGCTCTTAAGCTATCTCCCTGCGAGACACACTGCCAAAGCTTTTCGCTATGATGCAGTCTAATGCAGACGCAGACTACGGCTCTCCGGTGCTGTCCGAAGCCAAGCGCCGGTCGCCGGCGTCTTTCGGCTGAAGCAGCGCTTCGGAGCGTACGGCTGTTGTGTGCGCGAAGCAGCCGCTTCTCCTGCTCCGGGAGCCGGACAGAGCGGTAGCTTGTACGAGGGCGAAGAACGAAGCCGCACCGGGCTTCTGCGCGCACCCTAAGGACTGCTAGAGGACCCTGGTGGCCGCTCGCCTGCCCCTTCAATTCTATTCTAGCATACTTATGGAAGGTGTTCCAGGACAATTTTCCTGAGTTTTGAATTCGTCCTGATGCAGCCCTTCCTGGGAAACTCGTGCTCGTCCTCTGAGGCTCCGACATGCAGAGACCTCGATGGCAACTGCAGAAATGAAGGGCTGCGTTGAGTTGTCGAGAAGCAAGAACCTAGCCAGCGCCTTATGTTTGGGAGTCAGCAGCTGCTGGACTTTTGCGATTGCTTTCACTGTGCACTGAATGCCAGGACGGCATGTGCACGTTACAACAACGAGCTGGGCAAGAGTAATCGAAAGATCACGGCCGTCAGAAAGCAGCTTATATATTGCCCTGGAAAGGGCAGTATTTTTGGAGTGTGCAGTAAAATCGTGTTTCTGGACAAGGGAGGCATAAATGCGCTGCGCTCTTAAGCTATCTCCCTGCGAGACACACTGCCAAAGCTTTTCGCTATGATGCAGTCTAATGCAGACGCAGACTACGGCTCTCCGGAGCTGTCCGAAGCCAAGCGCCGGTCGCCGGCGTCTTTCGGCTGAAGCAGCGCTTCGGAGCGTACGGCTGTTGTGTGCGCGAAGCAGCCGCTTCTCCTGCTCCGGGAGCCGGACAGAGCGGTAGCTTGTACGAGGGCGAAGAACGAAGCCGCACCGGGCTTCTGCGCGCACCCTAAGGACTGCTAGAGGACCCTGGTGGCCGCTCGCCTGCCCCTTCAATTCTATTCTAGCATACTTATGGAAGGTGTTCCAGGACAATTTTCCTGAGTTTTGAATTCGTCCTGATGCAGCCCTTCCTGGGAAACTCGTGCTCGTCCTCTGAGGCTCCGACATGCAGAGACCTCGATGGCAACTGCAGAAATGAAGGGCTGCGTTGAGTTGTCGAGAAGCAAGAACCTAGCCAGCGCCTTATGTTTGGGAGTCAGCAGCTGCTGGACTTTTGCGATTGCTTTCACTGTGCACTGAATGCCAGGACGGCATGTGCACGTTACAACAACGAGCTGGGCAAGAGTAATCGAAAGATCACGGCCGTCAGAAAGCAGCTTATATATTGCCCTGGAAAGGGCAGTGTTTTTGGAGTGTGCAGTAAAATCGTGTTTCTGGACAAGGGAGGCATAAGTGCGCTGCGCTCTTAAGCTATCTCCCTGCGAGACACACTGCCAAAGCTTTTCGCTATGATGCAGTCTAATGCAGACGCAGACTACGGCTCTCCGGAGCTGTCCGAAGCCAAGCGCCGGTCGCCGGCGTCTTTCGGCTGAAGCAGCGCTTCGGAGCGTACGGCTGTTGTGTGCGCGAAGCAGCCGCTTCTCCTGCTCCGGGAGCCGGACAGAGCGGTAGCTTGTACGAGGGCGAAGAACGAAGCCGCAGAGCACCGGGCTTCTGCGCGCACCCTAAGGACTGCTAGAGGACCCTGGTGGCCGCTCGCCTGCCCCTTCAATTCTATTCTAGCATACTTATGGAAGGTGTTCCAGGACAATTTTCCTGAGTTTTGAATTCGTCCTGATGCAGCCCTTCCTGGGAAACTCGTGCTCCTCCTCTGAGGCTCCGACATGCAGAGACCTCGATGGCAACTGCAGAAATGAAGGGCTGCGTTGAGTTGTCGAGAAGCAAGAACCTAGCCAGCGCCTTATGTTTGGGAGTCAGCAGCTGCTGGACTTTTGCGATTGCTTTCACTGTGCACTGAATGCCAGGACGGCATGTGCACGTTACAACAACGAGCTGGGCAAGAGTAATCGAAAGATCACGGCCGTCAGAAAGCAGCTTATATATTGCCCTGGAAAGGGCAGTGTTTTAGGAGTGTGCAGTAAAATCGTGTTTCTGGACAAGGGAGGCATAAGTGCGCTGCGCTCTTAAGCTATCTCCCTGCGAGACACACTGCCAAAGCTTTTCGCTATGATGCAGTCTAATGCAGACGCAGACTACGGCTCTCCGGAGCTGTCCGAAGCCAAGCGCCGGTCGCCGGCGTCTTTCGGCTGAAGCAGCGCTTCGGAGCGTACGGCTGTTGTGTGCGCGAAGCAGCCGCTTCTCCTGCTCCGGGAGCCGGACAGAGCGGTAGCTTGTAGGAGGGCGAAGAACGAAGCCGCAGAGCACCGGGCTTCTGCGCGCACCCTAAGGACTGCTAGAGGACCCTGGTGGCCGCTCGCCTGCCCCTTCAATTCTATTCTAGCATACTTATGGAAGGTGTTCCAGGACAATTTTCCTGAGTTTTGAATTCGTCCTGATGTAGCCCCTCCTGGGAAACTCCTGCTCGTCCTCTGAGTCTCCGACATGCAGAGACCTCGATGGCAACTGCAGAAATGAAGGGCTGCGTTGAGTTGTCGAGAAGCAAGAACCTAGCCAGCGCCTTATGTTTGGGAGTCAGCAGCTGCTGGACTTTTGCGATTGCTTTCACTGTGCACTGAATGCCAGGACGGCATGTGCACGTTAAAACAACGAGCTGGGCAAGAGTAATCGAAAGATCACGGCCGTCAGAAAGCAGCTTATATATTGCCCTGGAAAGGGCAGTGTTTTTGGAGTGTGCAGTAAAATCGTGTTTCTGGACAAGGGAGGCATAAGTGCGCTGCGCTCCTAAGCTATCTCCCTGCGAGACACACTGCCGAAGCTTTTCGCTATCATGCAGTCTAGTGCAGACGCACACTCCGGTTCTCCGGAGCTGTCCGAAGCCAAGCGCCGGTCGCCGGCGTCTTTCGGCTGAAGCAGCGCTTCGGAGCGTACGGCTGTTGTGTGCGCGAAGCAGCCGCTTCTCCTGCTCCGGGAGCCGGACAGAGCGGTAGCTTGTAGGAGGGCGAAGAACGAAGCCGCAGAGCACCGGGCTTCTGCGCGCACCCTAAGGACTGCTAGAGGACCCTGGTGGCCGCTCGCCTGCCCCTTCAATTCTATTCTAGCATACTTATGGAAGGTGTTCCAGGACAATTTTCCTGAGTTTTGAATTCGTCCTGATGCAGCCCTTCCTGGGAAACTCGTGCTCGTCCTCTGAGGCTCCGACATGCAGAGACCTCGATGGCAACTGCAGAAATGAAGGGCTGCGTTGAGTTGTCGAGAAGCAAGAACCTAGCCAGCGCCTTATGTTTGGGAGTCAGCAGCTGCTGGACTTTTGCGATTGCTTTCACTGTGCACTGAATGCCAGGACGGCATGTGCACGTTACAACAACGAGCTGGGCAAGAGTAATCGAAAGATCACGGCCGTCAACAAGCAGCTTATATATTGCCCTGGAAAGGGCAGTGTTTTAGGAGTGTGCAGTAAAATCGTGTTTCTGGACAAGGGAGGCATAAGTGCGCTGCGCTCTTAAGCTATCTCCCTGCGAGACACACTGCCAAAGCTTTTCGCTATGATGCAGTCTAATGCAGACGCAGACTACGGCTCTCCGGAGCTGTCCGAAGCCAAGCGCCGGTCGCCGGCGTCTTTCGGCTGAAGCAGCGCTTCGGAGCGTACGGCTGTTGTGTGCGCGAAGCAGCCGCTTCTCCTGCTCCGGGAGCCGGACAGAGCGGTAGCTTGTACGAGGGCGAAGAACGAAGCCGCAGAGCACCGGGCTTCTGCGCGCACCCTAAGGACTGCTAGAGGACCCTGGTGGCCGCTCGCCTGCCCCTTCAATTCCATTCTAGCATACTTATGGAAGGTGTTCCAGGACAATTTTCCTGAGTTTTGAATTCGTCCTGATGCAGCCCTTCCTGGGAAACTCGTGCTCGTCCTCTGAGGCTCCGACATGCAGAGACCTCGATGGCAACTGCAGAAATGAAGGGCTGCGTTGAGTTGTCGAGAAGCAAGAACCTAGCCAGCGCCTTATGTTTGGGAGTCAGCAGCTGCTGGACTTTTGCGATTGCTTTCACTGTGCACTGAATGCCAGGACGGCATGTGCACGTTACAACAACGAGCTGGGCAAGAGTAATCGAAAGATCACGGCCGTCAGAAAGCAGCTTATATATTGCCCTGGAAAGGGCAGTGTTTTAGGAGTGTGCAGTAAAATCGTGTTTCTGGACAAGGGAGGCATAAGTGCGCTGCGCTCTTAAGCTATCTCCCTGCGAGACACACTGCCAAAGCTTTTCGCTATGATGCAGTCTAATGCAGACGCAGACTACGGCTCTCCGGAGCTGTCCGAAGCCAAGCGCCGGTCGCCGGCGTCTTTCGGCTGAAGCAGCGCTTCGGAGCGTACGGCTGTTGTGTGCACGAAGCAGCCGCTTCTCCTGCTCCGGGAGCCGGACAGAGCGGTAGCTTGTAGGAGGGCGAAGAACGAAGCCGCAGAGCACCGGGCTTCTGCGCGCACCCTAAGGACTGCTAGAGGACCCTGGTGGCCGCTCGCCTGCCCCTTCAATTCCATTCTAGCATACTTATGGAAGGTGTTCCAGGACAATTTTCCTGAGTTTTGAATTCGTCCTGATGCAGCCCTTCCTGGGAAACTCGTGCTCCTCCTCTGAGGCTCCGACATGCAGAGACCTCGATGGCAACTGCAGAAATGAAGGGCTGCGTTGAGTTGTCGAGAAGCAAGAACCTAGCCAGCGCCTTATGTTTGGGAGTCAGCAGCTGCTGGACTTTTGCGATTGCTTTCACTGTGCACTGAATGCCAGGACGGCATGTGCACGTTACAACAACGAGCTGGGCAAGAGTAATCGAAAGATCACGGCCGTCAGAAAGCAGCTTATATATTGCCCTGGAAAGGGCAGTGTTTTTGGAGTGTGCAGTAAAATCGTGTTTCTGGACAAGGGAGGCATAAGTGCGCTGCGCTCTTAAGCTATCTCCCTGCGAGACACACTGCCGAAGCTTTTCGCTATCATGCAGTCTAGTGCAGACGCACTCTACGGCTCTCCGGTGCTGTCCGAAGCCAAGCGCCGGTCGCCGGCGTCTTTCGGCTGAAGCAGCGCTTCGGAGCGTACGGCTGTTGTGTGCGCGAAGCAGCCGCTTCTCCTGCTCCGGGAGCCGGACAGAGCGGTAGCTTGTACGAGGGCGAAGAACGAAGCCGCACCGGGCTTCTGCGCGCACCCTAAGGACTGCTAGAGGACCCTGGTGGCCGCTCGCCTGCCCCTTCAATTCTATTCTAGCATACTTATGGAAGGTGTTCCAGGACAATTTTCCTGAGTTTTGAATTCGTCCTGATGCAGCCCTTCCTGGGAAACTCGTGCTCGTCCTCTGAGGCTCCGACAATGCAGAGACCTCGATGGCAACTGCAGAAATGAAGGGCTGCGTTGAGTTGTCGAGAAGCAAGAACCTAGCCAGCGCCTTATGTTTGGGAGTCAGCAGCTGCTGGACTTTTGCGATTGCTTTCACTGTGCACTGAATGCCAGGACGGCATGTGCACGTTACAACAACGAGCTGGGCAAGAGTAATCGAAAGATCACGGCCGTCAGAAAGCAGCTTATATATTGCCCTGGAAAGGGCAGTGTTTTTGGAGTGTGCAGTAAAATCGTGTTTCTGGACAAGGGAGGCATAAGTGCGCTGCGCTCCTAAGCTATCTCCCTGCGAGACACACTGCCGAAGCTTTTCGCTATCATGCAGTCTAATGCAGACGCAGACTACGGCTCTCCGGAGCTGTCCGAAGCCAAGCGCCGGTCGCCGGCGTCTTTCGGCTGAAGCAGCGCTTCGGAGCGTACGGCTGTTGTGTGCACGAAGCAGCCGCTTCTCCTGCTCCGGGAGCCGGACAGAGCGGTAGCTTGTACGAGGGCGAAGAACGAAGCCGCAGAGCACCGGGCTTCTGCGCGCACCCTAAGGACTGCTAGAGGACCCTGGTGGCCGCTCGCCTGCCCCTTCAATTCCATTCTAGCATACTTATGGAAGGTGTTCCAGGACAATTTTCCTGAGTTTTGAATTCGTCCTGATGCAGCCCTTCCTGGGAAACTCGTGCTCGTCCTCTGAGTCTCCGACATGCAGAGACCTCGATGGCAACTGCAGAAATGAAGGGCTGCGTTGAGTTGTCGAGAAGCAAGAACCTAGCCAGCGCCTTATGTTTGGGAGTCAGCAGCTGCTGGACTTTTGCGATTGCTTTCACTGTGCACTGAATGCCAGGACGGCATGTGCACGTTACAACAACGAGCTGGGCAAGAGTAATCGAAAGATCACGGCCGTCAGAAAGCAGCTTATATATTGCCCTGGAAAGGGCAGTGTTTTTGGAGTGTGCAGTAAAATCGTGTTTCTGGACAAGGGAGGCATAAGTGCGCTGCGCTCTTAAGCTATCTCCCTGCGAGACACACTGCCGAAGCTTTTCGCTATCATGCAGTCTAGTGCAGACGCACTCTACGGCTCTCCGGTGCTGTCCGAAGCCAAGCGCCGGTCGCCGGCGTCTTTCGGCTGAAGCAGCGCTTCGGAGCGTACGGCTGTTGTGTGCGCGAAGCAGCCGCTTCTCCTGCTCCGGGAGCCGGACAGAGCGGTAGCTTGTACGAGGGCGAAGAACGAAGCCGCACCGGGCTTCTGCGCGCACCCTAAGGACTGCTAGAGGACCCTGGTGGCCGCTCGCCTGCCCCTTCAATTCTATTCTAGCATACTTATGGAAGGTGTTCCAGGACAATTTTCCTGAGTTTTGAATTCGTCCTGATGCAGCCCTTCCTGGGAAACTCGTGCTCGTCCTCTGAGGCTCCGACATGCAGAGACCTCGATGGCAACTGCAGAAATGAAGGGCTGCGTTGAGTTGTCGAGAAGCAAGAACCTAGCCAGCGCCTTATGTTTGGGAGTCAGCAGCTGCTGGACTTTTGCGATTGCTTTCACTGTGCACTGAATGCCAGGACGGCATGTGCACGTTACAACAACGAGCTGGGCAAGAGTAATCGAAAGATCACGGCCGTCAGAAAGCAGCTTATATATTGCCCTGGAAAGGGCAGTGTTTTTGGAGTGTGCAGTAAAATCGTGTTTCTGGACAAGGGAGGCATAAGTGCGCTGCGCTCTTAAGCTATCTCCCTGCGAGACACACTGCCAAAGCTTTTCGCTATGATGCAGTCTAATGCAGACGCAGACTACGGCTCTCCGGAGCTGTCCGAAGCCAAGCGCCGGTCGCCGGCGTCTTTCGGCTGAAGCAGCGCTTCGGAGCGTACGGCTGTTGTGTGCACGAAGCAGCCGCTTCTCCTGCTCCGGGAGCCGGACAGAGCGGTAGCTTGTACGAGGGCGAAGAACGAAGCCGCAGAGCACCGGGCTTCTGCGCGCACCCTAAGGACTGCTAGAGGACCCTGGTGGCCGCTCGCCTGCCCCTTCAATTCCATTCTAGCATACTTATGGAAGGTGTTCCAGGACAATTTTCCTGAGTTTTGAATTCGTCCTGATGCAGCCCTTCCTGGGAAACTCGTGCTCGTCCTCTGAGGCTCCGACATGCAGAGACCTCGATGGCAACTGCAGAAATGAAGGGCTGCGTTGAGTTGTCGAGAAGCAAGAACCTAGCCAGCGCCTTATGTTTGGGAGTCAGCAGCTGCTGGACTTTTGCGATTGCTTTCACTGTGCACTGAATGCCAGGACGGCATGTGCACGTTACAACAACGAGCTGGGCAAGAGTAATCGAAAGATCACGGCCGTCAGAAAGCAGCTTATATATTGCCCTGGAAAGGGCAGTGTTTTTGGAGTGTGCAGTAAAATCGTGTTTCTGGACAAGGGAGGCATAAGTGCGCTGCGCTCTTAAGCTATCTCCCTGCGAGACACACTGCCAAAGCTTTTCGCTATGATGCAGTCTAATGCAGACGCAGACTACGGCTCTCCGGAGCTGTCCGAAGCCAAGCGCCGGTCGCCGGCGTCTTTCGGCTGAAGCAGCGCTTCGGAGCGTACTGCTGTTGTGTGCGCGAAGCAGCCGCTTCTCCTGCTCCGGGAGCCGGACAGAGCGGTAGCTTGTAGGAGGGCGAAGAACGAAGCCGCAGAGCACCGGGCTTCTGCGCGCACCCTAAGGACTGCTAGAGGACCCTGGTGGCCGCTCGCCTGCCCCTTCAATTCTATTCTAGCATACTTATGGAAGGTGTTCCAGGACAATTTTCCTGAGTTTTGAATTCGTCCTGATGCAGCCCTTCCTGGGAAACTCGTGCTCGTCCTCTGAGTCTCCGACATGCAGAGACCTCGATGGCAACTGCAGAAATGAAGGGCTGCGTTGAGTTGTCGAGAAGCAAGAACCTAGCCAGCGCCTTATGTTTGGGAGTCAGCAGCTGCTGGACTTTTGCGATTGCTTTCACTGTGCACTGAATGCCAGGACGGCATGTGCACGTTAAAACAACGAGCTGGGCAAGAGTAATCGAAAGATCACGGCCGTCAGAAAGCAGCTTATATATTGCCCTGGAAAGAGCAGTGTTTTTGGAGTGTGCAGTAAAATCGTGTTTCTGGACAAGGGAGGCATAAGTGCGCTGCGCTCCTAAGCTATCTCCCTGCGAGACACACTGCCAAAGCTTTTCGCTATCATGCAGTCTAGTGCAGACGCACACTCCGGTTCTCCGGAGCTGTCCGAAGCCAAGCGCCGGTCGCCGGCGTCTTTCGGCTGAAGCAGCGCTTCGGAGCGTACGGCTGTTGTGTGCGCGAAGCAGCCGCTTCTCCTGCTCCGGGAGCCGGACAGAGCGGTAGCTTGTACGAGGGCGAAGAACGAAGCCGCAGAGCACCGGGCTTCTGCGCGCACCCTAAGGACTGCTAGAGGACCCTGGTGGCCGCTCGCCTGCCCCTTCAATTCTATTCTAGCATACTTATGGAAGGTGTTCCAGGACAATTTTCCTGAGTTTTGAATTCGTCCTGATGCAGCCCTTCCTGGGAAACTCGTGCTCGTCCTCTGAGGCTCCGACATGCAGAGACCTCGATGGCAACTGCAGAAATGAAGGGCTGCGTTGAGTTGTCGAGAAGCAAGAACCTAGCCAGCGCCTTATGTTTGGGAGTCAGCAGCTGCTGGACTTTTGCGATTGCTTTCACTGTGCACTGAATGCCAGGACGGCATGTGCACGTTAAAACAACGAGCTGGGCAAGAGTAATCGAAAGATCACGGCCGTCAGAAAGCAGCTTATATATTGCCCTGGAAAGAGCAGTGTTTTTGGAGTGTGCAGTAAAATCGTGTTTCTGGACAAGGGAGGCATAAGTGCGCTGCGCTCCTAAGCTATCTCCCTGCGAGACACACTGCCGAAGCTTTTCGCTATCATGCAGTCTAGTGCAGACGCACTCTACGGCTCTCCGGTGCTGTCCGAAGCCAAGCGCCGGTCGCCGGCGTCTTTCGGCTGAAGCAGCGCTTCGGAGCGTACGGCTGTTGTGTGCGCGAAGCAGCCGCTTCTCCTGCTCCGGGAGCCGGACAGAGCGGTAGCTTGTAGGAGGGCGAAGAACGAAGCCGCAGAGCACCGGGCTTCTGCGCGCACCCTAAGGACTGCTAGAGGACCCTGGTGGCCGCTCGCCTGCCCCTTCAATTCTATTCTAGCATACTTATGGAAGGTGTTCCAGGACAATTTTCCTGAGTTTTGAATTCGTCCTGATGTAGCCCCTCCTGGGAAACTCCTGCTCGTCCTCTGAGTCTCCGACATGCAGAGACCTCGATGGCAACTGCAGAAATGAAGGGCTGCGTTGAGTTGTCGAGAAGCAAGAACCTAGCCAGCGCCTTGTGTTTGGGAGTCAGCAGCTGCTGGACTTTTGCGATTGCTTTCACTGTGCACTGAATGCCAGGACGGCATGTGCACGTTAAAACAACGAGCTGGGCAAGAGTAATCGAAAGATCACGGCCGTCAGAAAGCAGCTTATATATTGCCCTGGAAAGAGCAGTGTTTTTGGAGTGTGCAGTAAAATCGTGTTTCTGGACAAGGGAGGCATAAGTGCGCTGCGCTCCTAAGCTATCTCTCTGCGAGACACACTGCCGAAGCTTTTCGCTATCATGCAGTCTAGTGCAGACGCACACTCCGGTTCTCCGGTGCTGTCCGAAGCCAAGCGCCGGTCGCCGGCGTCTTTCGGCTGAAGCAGCGCTTCGGAGCGTACGGCTGTTGTGTGCGCGAAGCAGCCGCTTCTCCTGCTCCGGGAGCCGGACAGAGCGGTAGCTTGTAGGAGGGCGAAGAACGAAGCCGCAGAGCACCGGGCTTCTGCGCGCACCCTAAGGACTGCTAGAGGACCCTGGTGGCCGCTCGCCTGCCCCTTCAATTCTATTCTAGCATACTTATGGAAGGTGTTCCAGGACAATTTTCCTGAGTTTTGAATTCGTCCTGATGCAGCCCTTCCTGGGAAACTCGTGCTCGTCCTCTGAGGCTCCGACATGCAGAGACCTCGATGGCAACTGCAGAAATGAAGGGCTGCGTTGAGTTGTCGAGAAGCAAGAACCTAGCCAGCGCCTTATGTTTGGGAGTCAGCAGCTGCTGGACTTTTGCGATTGCTTTCACTGTGCACTGAATGCCAGGACGGCATGTGCACGTTACAACAACGAGCTGGGCAAGAGTAATCGAAAGATCACGGCCGTCAGAAAGCAGCTTATATATTGCCCTGGAAAGGGCAGTGTTTTTGGAGTGTGCAGTAAAATCGTGTTTCTGGACAAGGGAGGCATAAGTGCGCTGCGCTCTTAAGCTATCTCCCTGCGAGACACACTGCCAAAGCTTTTCGCTATGATGCAGTCTAATGCAGACGCACACTCCGGCTCTCCGGAGCTGTCCGAAGCCAAGCGCCGGTCGCCGGCGTCTTTCGGCTGAAGCAGCGCTTCGGAGCGTACGGCTGTTGTGTGCGCGAAGCAGCCGCTTCTCCTGCTCCGGGAGCCGGACAGAGCGGTAGCTTGTACGAGGGCGAAGAACGAAGCCGCAGAGCACCGGGCTTCTGCGCGCACCCTAAGGACTGCTAGAGGACCCTGGTGGCCGCTCGCCTGCCCCTTCAATTCCATTCTAGCATACTTATGGAAGGTGTTCCAGGACAATTTTCCTGAGTTTTGAATTCGTCCTGATGCAGCCCTTCCTGGGAAACTCGTGCTCGTCCTCTGAGGCTCCGACATGCAGAGACCTCGATGGCAACTGCAGAAATGAAGGGCTGCGTTGAGTTGTCGAGAAGCAAGAACCTAGCCAGCGCCTTATGTTTGGGAGTCAGCAGCTGCTGGACTTTTGCGATTGCTTTCACTGTGCACTGAATGCCAGGACGGCATGTGCACGTTACAACAACGAGCTGGGCAAGAGTAATCGAAAGATCACGGCCGTCAGAAAGCAGCTTATATATTGCCCTGGAAAGGGCAGTGTTTTTGGAGTGTGCAGTAAAATCGTGTTTCTGGACAAGGGAGGCATAAGTGCGCTGCGCTCTTAAGCTATCTCCCTGCGAGACACACTGCCAAAGCTTTTCGCTATGATGCAGTCTAATGCAGACGCAGACTACGGCTCTCCGGAGCTGTCCGAAGCCAAGCGCCGGTCGCCGGCGTCTTTCGGCTGAAGCAGCGCTTCGGAGCGTACGGCTGTTGTGTGCGCGAAGCAGCCGCTTCTCCTGCTCCGGGAGCCGGACAGAGCGGTAGCTTGTAGGAGGGCGAAGAACGAAGCCGCAGAGCACCGGGCTTCTGCGCGCACCCTAAGGACTGCTAGAGGACCCTGGTGGCCGCTCGCCTGCCCCTTCAATTCTATTCTAGCATACTTATGGAAGGTGTTCCAGGACAATTTTCCTGAGTTTTGAATTCGTCCTGATGTAGCCCCTCCTGGGAAACTCCTGCTCGTCCTCTGAGTCTCCGACATGCAGAGACCTCGATGGCAACTGCAGAAATGAAGGGCTGCGTTGAGTTGTCGAGAAGCAAGAACCTAGCCAGCGCCTTATGTTTGGGAGTCAGCAGCTGCTGGACTTTTGCGATTGCTTTCACTGTGCACTGAATGCCAGGACGGCATGTGCACGTTAAAACAACGAGCTGGGCAAGAGTAATCGAAAGATCACGGCCGTCAGAAAGCAGCTTATATATTGCCCTGGAAAGAGCAGTGTTTTTGGAGTGTGCAGTAAAATCGTGTTTCTGGACAAGGGAGGCATAAGTGCGCTGCGCTCTTAAGCTATCTCCCTGCGAGACACACTGCCGAAGCTTTTCGCTATCATGCAGTCTAGTGCAGACGCACACTCCGGTTCTCCGGAGCTGTCCGAAGCCAAGCGCCGGTCGCCGGCGTCTTTCGGCTGAAGCAGCGCTTCGGAGCGTACGGCTGTTGTGTGCGCGAAGCAGCCGCTTCTCCTGCTCCGGGAGCCGGACAGAGCGGTAGCTTGTACGAGGGCGAAGAACGAAGCCGCAGAGCACCGGGCTTCTGCGCGCACCCTAAGGACTGCTAGAGGACCCTGGTGGCCGCTCGCCTGCCCCTTCAATTCTATTCTAGCATACTTATGGAAGGTGTTCCAGGACAATTTTCCTGAGTTTTGAATTCGTCCTGATGCAGCCCTTCCTGGGAAACTCGTGCTCGTCCTCTGAGGCTCCGACATGCAGAGACCTCGATGGCAACTGCAGAAATGAAGGGCTGCGTTGAGTTGTCGAGAAGCAAGAACCTAGCCAGCGCCTTATGTTTGGGAGTCAGCAGCTGCTGGACTTTTGCGATTGCTTTCACTGTGCACTGAATGCCAGGACGGCATGTGCACGTTACAACAACGAGCTGGGCAAGAGTAATCGAAAGATCACGGCCGTCAGAAAGCAGCTTATATATTGCCCTGGAAAGGGCAGTGTTTTTGGAGTGTGCAGTAAAATCGTGTTTCTGGACAAGGGAGGCATAAGTGCGCTGCGCTCTTAAGCTATCTCCCTGCGAGACACACTGCCAAAGCTTTTCGCTATGATGCAGTCTAATGCAGACGCAGACTACGGCTCTCCGGAGCTGTCCGAAGCCAAGCGCCGGTCGCCGGCGTCTTTCGGCTGAAGCAGCGCTTCGGAGCGTACTGCTGTTGTGTGCGCGAAGCAGCCGCTTCTCCTGCTCCGGGAGCCGGACAGAGCGGTAGCTTGTAGGAGGGCGAAGAACGAAGCCGCAGAGCACCGGGCTTCTGCGCGCACCCTAAGGACTGCTAGAGGACCCTGGTGGCCGCTCGCCTGCCCCTTCAATTCTATTCTAGCATACTTATGGAAGGTGTTCCAGGACAATTTTCCTGAGTTTTGAATTCGTCCTGATGCAGCCCTTCCTGGGAAACTCCTGCTCGTCCTCTGAGTCTCCGACATGCAGAGACCTCGATGGCAACTGCAGAAATGAAGGGCTGCGTTGAGTTGTCGAGAAGCAAGAACCTAGCCAGCGCCTTATGTTTGGGAGTCAGCAGCTGCTGGACTTTTGCGATTGCTTTCACTGTGCACTGAATGCCAGGACGGCATGTGCACGTTAAAACAACGAGCTGGGCAAGAGTAATCGAAAGATCACGGCCGTCAGAAAGCAGCTTATATATTGCCCTGGAAAGAGCAGTGTTTTTGGAGTGTGCAGTAAAATCGTGTTTCTGGACAAGGGAGGCATAAGTGCGCTGCGCTCCTAAGCTATCTCCCTGCGAGACACACTGCCGAAGCTTTTCGCTATCATGCAGTCTAGTGCAGACGCACACTCCGGTTCTCCGGAGCTGTCCGAAGCCAAGCGCCGGTCGCCGGCGTCTTTCGGCTGAAGCAGTGCTTCGGAGCGTACGGCTGTTGTGTGCGCGAAGCAGCCGCTTCTCCTGCTCCGGGAGCCGGACAGAGCGGTAGCTTGTAGGAGGGCGAAGAACGAAGCCGCAGAGCACCGGGCTTCTGCGCGCACCCTAAGGACTGCTAGAGGACCCTGGTGGCCGCTCGCCTGCCCCTTCAATTCTATTCTAGCATACTTATGGAAGGTGTTCCAGGACAATTTTCCTGAGTTTTGAATTCGTCCTGATGCAGCCCTTCCTGGGAAACTCGTGCTCGTCCTCTGAGGCTCCGACATGCAGAGACCTCGATGGCAACTGCAGAAATGAAGGGCTGCGTTGAGTTGTCGAGAAGCAAGAACCTAGCCAGCGCCTTATGTTTGGGAGTCAGCAGCTGCTGGACTTTTGCGATTGCTTTCACTGTGCACTGAATGCCAGGACGGCATGTGCACGTTACAACAACGAGCTGGGCAAGAGTAATCGAAAGATCACGGCCGTCAGAAAGCAGCTTATATATTGCCCTGGAAAGGGCAGTGTTTTAGGAGTGTGCAGTAAAATCGTGTTTCTGGACAAGGGAGGCATAAGTGCGCTGCGCTCTTAAGCTATCTCCCTGCGAGACACACTGCCAAAGCTTTTCGCTATGATGCAGTCTAATGCAGACGCAGACTACGGCTCTCCGGAGCTGTCCGAAGCCAAGCGCCGGTCGCCGGCGTCTTTCGGCTGAAGCAGCGCTTCGGAGCGTACGGCTGTTGTGTGCGCGAAGCAGCCGCTTCTCCTGCTCCGGGAGCCGGACAGAGCGGTAGCTTGTACGAGGGCGAAGAACGAAGCCGCAGAGCACCGGGCTTCTGCGCGCACCCTAAGGACTGCTAGAGGACCCTGGTGGCCGCTCGCCTGCCCCTTCAATTCCATTCTAGCATACTTATGGAAGGTGTTCCAGGACAATTTTCCTGAGTTTTGAATTCGTCCTGATGCAGCCCTTCCTGGGAAACTCGTGCTCGTCCTCTGAGGCTCCGACATGCAGAGACCTCGATGGCAACTGCAGAAATGAAGGGCTGCGTTGAGTTGTCGAGAAGCAAGAACCTAGCCAGCGCCTTATGTTTGGGAGTCAGCAGCTGCTGGACTTTTGCGATTGCTTTCACTGTGCACTGAATGCCAGGACGGCATGTGCACGTTACAACAACGAGCTGGGCAAGAGTAATCGAAAGATCACGGCCGTCAGAAAGCAGCTTATATATTGCCCTGGAAAGGGCAGTGTTTTAGGAGTGTGCAGTAAAATCGTGTTTCTGGACAAGGGAGGCATAAGTGCGCTGCGCTCTTAAGCTATCTCCCTGCGAGACACACTGCCAAAGCTTTTCGCTATGATGCAGTCTAATGCAGACGCAGACTACGGCTCTCCGGAGCTGTCCGAAGCCAAGCGCCGGTCGCCGGCGTCTTTCGGCTGAAGCAGCGCTTCGGAGCGTACGGCTGTTGTGTGCACGAAGCAGCCGCTTCTCCTGCTCCGGGAGCCGGACAGAGCGGTAGCTTGTAGGAGGGCGAAGAACGAAGCCGCAGAGCACCGGGCTTCTGCGCGCACCCTAAGGACTGCTAGAGGACCCTGGTGGCCGCTCGCCTGCCCCTTCAATTCCATTCTAGCATACTTATGGAAGGTGTTCCAGGACAATTTTCCTGAGTTTTGAATTCGTCCTGATGCAGCCCTTCCTGGGAAACTCGTGCTCGTCCTCTGAGGCTCCGACATGCAGAGACCTCGATGGCAACTGCAGAAATGAAGGGCTGCGTTGAGTTGTCGAGAAGCAAGAACCTAGCCAGCGCCTTATGTTTGGGAGTCAGCAGCTGCTGGACTTTTGCGATTGCTTTCACTGTGCACTGAATGCCAGGACGGCATGTGCACGTTACAACAACGAGCTGGGCAAGAGTAATCGAAAGATCACGGCCGTCAGAAAGCAGCTTATATATTGCCCTGGAAAGGGCAGTGTTTTTGGAGTGTGCAGTAAAATCGTGTTTCTGGACAAGGGAGGCATAAGTGCGCTGCGCTCTTAAGCTATCTCCCTGCGAGACACACTGCCGAAGCTTTTCGCTATCATGCAGTCTAGTGCAGACGCACTCTACGGCTCTCCGGTGCTGTCCGAAGCCAAGCGCCGGTCGCCGGCGTCTTTCGGCTGAAGCAGCGCTTCGGAGCGTACGGCTGTTGTGTGCGCGAAGCAGCCGCTTCTCCTGCTCCGGGAGCCGGACAGAGCGGTAGCTTGTACGAGGGCGAAGAACGAAGCCGCACCGGGCTTCTGCGCGCACCCTAAGGACTGCTAGAGGACCCTGGTGGCCGCTCGCCTGCCCCTTCAATTCTATTCTAGCATACTTATGGAAGGTGTTCCAGGACAATTTTCCTGAGTTTTGAATTCGTCCTGATGCAGCCCTTCCTGGGAAACTCGTGCTCGTCCTCTGAGGCTCCGACATGCAGAGACCTCGATGGCAACTGCAGAAATGAAGGGCTGCGTTGAGTTGTCGAGAAGCAAGAACCTAGCCAGCGCCTTATGTTTGGGAGTCAGCAGCTGCTGGACTTTTGCGATTGCTTTCACTGTGCACTGAATGCCAGGACGGCATGTGCACGTTACAACAACGAGCTGGGCAAGAGTAATCGAAAGATCACGGCCGTCAGAAAGCAGCTTATATATTGCCCTGGAAAGGGCAGTGTTTTTGGAGTGTGCAGTAAAATCGTGTTTCTGGACAAGGGAGGCATAAGTGCGCTGCGCTCTTAAGCTATCTCCCTGCGAGACACACTGCCGAAGCTTTTCGCTATCATGCAGTCTAGTGCAGACGCACACTCCGGCTCTCCGGAGCTGTCCGAAGCCAAGCGCCGGTCGCCGGCGTCTTTCGGCTGAAGCAGCGCTTCGGAGCGTACGGCTGTTGTGTGCACGAAGCAGCCGCTTCTCCTGCTCCGGGAGCCGGACAGAGCGGTAGCTTGTACGAGGGCGAAGAACGAAGCCGCAGAGCACCGGGCTTCTGCGCGCACCCTAAGGACTGCTAGAGGACCCTGGTGGCCGCTCGCCTGCCCCTTCAATTCCATTCTAGCATACTTATGGAAGGTGTTCCAGGACAATTTTCCTGAGTTTTGAATTCGTCCTGATGCAGCCCTTCCTGGGAAACTCGTGCTCGTCCTCTGAGGCTCCGACATGCAGAGACCTCGATGGCAACTGCAGAAATGAAGGGCTGCGTTGAGTTGTCGAGAAGCAAGAACCTAGCCAGCGCCTTATGTTTGGGAGTCAGCAGCTGCTGGACTTTTGCGATTGCTTTCACTGTGCACTGAATGCCAGGACGGCATGTGCACGTTACAACAACGAGCTGGGCAAGAGTAATCGAAAGATCACGGCCGTCAGAAAGCAGCTTATATATTGCCCTGGAAAGGGCAGTGTTTTTGGAGTGTGCAGTAAAATCGTGTTTCTGGACAAGGGAGGCATAAGTGCGCTGCGCTCTTAAGCTATCTCCCTGCGAGACACACTGCCGAAGCTTTTCGCTATCATGCAGTCTAGTGCAGACGCACTCTACGGCTCTCCGGTGCTGTCCGAAGCCAAGCGCCGGTCGCCGGCGTCTTTCGGCTGAAGCAGCGCTTCGGAGCGTACGGCTGTTGTGTGCGCGAAGCAGCCGCTTCTCCTGCTCCGGGAGCCGGACAGAGCGGTAGCTTGTACGAGGGCGAAGAACGAAGCCGCACCGGGCTTCT
This sequence comes from Lonchura striata, assembly GCF_050655825.1. Taxonomy (NCBI): domain Eukaryota; kingdom Metazoa; phylum Chordata; class Aves; order Passeriformes; family Estrildidae; genus Lonchura; species Lonchura striata. Next base: position 1,712,399 of record NC_140707.1, read on the forward strand.
GCGCGCACCCTAAGGACTGCTAGAGGACCCTGGTGGCCGCTCGCCTGCCCCTTCAATTCTATTCTAGCATACTTATGGAAGGTGTTCCAGGACAATTTTCCTGAGTTTTGAATTCGTCCTGATGCAGCCCTTCCTGGGAAACTCGTGCTCGTCCTCTGAGGCTCCGACATGCAGAGACCTCGATGGCAACTGCAGAAATGAAGGGCTGCGTTGAGTTGTCGAGAAGCAAGAACCTAGCCAGCGCCTTATGTTTGGGAGTCAGCAGCTGCTGGACTTTTGCGATTGCTTTCACTGTGCACTGAATGCCAGGACGGCATGTGCACGTTACAACAACGAGCTGGGCAAGAGTAATCGAAAGATCACGGCCGTCAGAAAGCAGCTTATATATTGCCCTGGAAAGGGCAGTGTTTTTGGAGTGTGCAGTAAAATCGTGTTTCTGGACAAGGGAGGCATAAGTGCGCTGCGCTCTTAAGCTATCTCCCTGCGAGACACACTGCCAAAGCTTTTCGCTATGATGCAGTCTAATGCAGACGCAGACTACGGCTCTCCGGAGCTGTCCGAAGCCAAGCGCCGGTCGCCGGCGTCTTTCGGCTGAAGCAGCGCTTCGGAGCGTACGGCTGTTGTGTGCACGAAGCAGCCGCTTCTCCTGCTCCGGGAGCCGGACAGAGCGGTAGCTTGTACGAGGGCGAAGAACGAAGCCGCAGAGCACCGGGCTTCTGCGCGCACCCTAAGGACTGCTAGAGGACCCTGGTGGCCGCTCGCCTGCCCCTTCAATTCCATTCTAGCATACTTATGGAAGGTGTTCCAGGACAATTTTCCTGAGTTTTGAATTCGTCCTGATGCAGCCCTTCCTGGGAAACTCGTGCTCGTCCTCTGAGGCTCCGACATGCAGAGACCTCGATGGCAACTGCAGAAATGAAGGGCTGCGTTGAGTTGTCGAGAAGCAAGAACCTAGCCAGCGCCTTATGTTTGGGAGTCAGCAGCTGCTGGACTTTTGCGATTGCTTTCACTGTGCACTGAATGCCAGGACGGCATGTGCACGTTACAACAACGAGCTGGGCAAGAGTAATCGAAAGATCACGGCCGTCAGAAAGCAGCTTATATATTGCCCTGGAAAGGGCAGTGTTTTTGGAGTGTGCAGTAAAATCGTGTTTCTGGACAAGGGAGGCATAAGTGCGCTGCGCTCTTAAGCTATCTCCCTGCGAGACACACTGCCAAAGCTTTTCGCTATGATGCAGTCTAATGCAGACGCAGACTACGGCTCTCCGGAGCTGTCCGAAGCCAAGCGCCGGTCGCCGGCGTCTTTCGGCTGAAGCAGCGCTTCGGAGCGTACTGCTGTTGTGTGCGCGAAGCAGCCGCTTCTCCTGCTCCGGGAGCCGGACAGAGCGGTAGCTTGTAGGAGGGCGAAGAACGAAGCCGCAGAGCACCGGGCTTCTGCGCGCACCCTAAGGACTGCTAGAGGACCCTGGTGGCCGCTCGCCTGCCCCTTCAATTCTATTCTAGCATACTTATGGAAGGTGTTCCAGGACAATTTTCCTGAGTTTTGAATTCGTCCTGATGCAGCCCTTCCTGGGAAACTCCTGCTCGTCCTCTGAGTCTCCGACATGCAGAGACCTCGATGGCAACTGCAGAAATGAAGGGCTGCGTTGAGTTGTCGAGAAGCAAGAACCTAGCCAGCGCCTTATGTTTGGGAGTCAGCAGCTGCTGGACTTTTGCGATTGCTTTCACTGTGCACTGAATGCCAGGACGGCATGTGCACGTTAAAACAACGAGCTGGGCAAGAGTAATCGAAAGATCACGGCCGTCAGAAAGCAGCTTATATATTGCCCTGGAAAGAGCAGTGTTTTTGGAGTGTGCAGTAAAATCGTGTTTCTGGACAAGGGAGGCATAAGTGCGCTGCGCTCCTAAGCTATCTCCCTGCGAGACACACTGCCGAAGCTTTTCGCTATCATGCAGTCTAGTGCAGACGCACACTCCGGTTCTCCGGAGCTGTCCGAAGCCAAGCGCCGGTCGCCGGCGTCTTTCGGCTGAAGCAGCGCTTCGGAGCGTACGGCTGTTGTGTGCGCGAAGCAGCCGCTTCTCCTGCTCCGGGAGCCGGACAGAGCGGTAGCTTGTACGAGGGCGAAGAACGAAGCCGCAGAGCACCGGGCTTCTGCGCGCACCCTAAGGACTGCTAGAGGACCCTGGTGGCCGCTCGCCTGCCCCTTCAATTCTATTCTAGCATACTTATGGAAGGTGTTCCAGGACAATTTTCCTGAGTTTTGAATTCGTCCTGATGCAGCCCTTCCTGGGAAACTCGTGCTCGTCCTCTGAGGCTCCGACATGCAGAGACCTCGATGGCAACTGCAGAAATGAAGGGCTGCGTTGAGTTGTCGAGAAGCAAGAACCTAGCCAGCGCCTTATGTTTGGGAGTCAGCAGCTGCTGGACTTTTGCGATTGCTTTCACTGTGCACTGAATGCCAGGACGGCATGTGCACGTTACAACAACGAGCTGGGCAAGAGTAATCGAAAGATCACGGCCGTCAGAAAGCAGCTTATATATTGCCCTGGAAAGGGCAGTGTTTTAGGAGTGTGCAGTAAAATCGTGTTTCTGGACAAGGGAGGCATAAGTGCGCTGCGCTCTTAAGCTATCTCCCTGAGAGACACACTGCCAAAGCTTTTCGCTATGATGCAGTCTAATGCAGACGCAGACTACGGCTCTCCGGAGCTGTCCGAAGCCAAGCGCCGGTCGCCGGCGTCTTTCGGCTGAAGCAGCGCTTCGGAGCGTACGGCTGTTGTGTGCGCGAAGCAGCCGCTTCTCCTGCTCCGGGAGCCGGACAGAGCGGTAGCTTGTACGAGGGCGAAGAACGAAGCCGCAGAGCACCGGGCTTCTGCGCGCACCCTAAGGACTGCTAGAGGACCCTGGTGGCCGCTCGCCTGCCCCTTCAATTCCATTCTAGCATACTTATGGAAGGTGTTCCAGGACAATTTTCCTGAGTTTTGAATTCGTCCTGATGCAGCCCTTCCTGGGAAACTCGTGCTCCTCCTCTGAGGCTCCGACATGCAGAGACCTCGATGGCAACTGCAGAAATGAAGGGCTGCGTTGAGTTGTCGAGAAGCAAGAACCTAGCCAGCGCCTTATGTTTGGGAGTCAGCAGCTGCTGGACTTTTGCGATTGCTTTCACTGTGCACTGAATGCCAGGACGGCATGTGCACGTTACAACAACGAGCTGGGCAAGAGTAATCGAAAGATCACGGCCGTCAGAAAGCAGCTTATATATTGCCCTGGAAAGAGCAGTGTTTTTGGAGTGTGCAGTAAAATCGTGTTTCTGGACAAGGGAGGCATAAGTGCGCTGCGCTCCTAAGCTATCTCCCTGCGAGACACACTGCCGAAGCTTTTCGCTATCATGCAGTCTAGTGCAGACGCACTCTACGGCTCTCCGGTGCTGTCCGAAGCCAAGCGCCGGTCGCCGGCGTCTTTCGGCTGAAGCAGCGCTTCGGAGCGTACGGCTGTTGTGTGCGCGAAGCAGCCGCTTCTCCTGCTCCGGGAGCCGGACAGAGCGGTAGCTTGTAGGAGGGCGAAGAACGAAGCCGCAGAGCACCGGGCTTCTGCGCGCACCCTAAGGACTGCTAGAGGACCCTGGTGGCCGCTCGCCTGCCCCTTCAATTCTATTCTAGCATACTTATGGAAGGTGTTCCAGGACAATTTTCCTGAGTTTTGAATTCGTCCTGATGTAGCCCCTCCTGGGAAACTCCTGCTCGTCCTCTGAGTCTCCGACATGCAGAGACCTCGATGGCAACTGCAGAAATGAAGGGCTGCGTTGAGTTGTCGAGAAGCAAGAACCTAGCCAGCGCCTTATGTTTGGGAGTCAGCAGCTGCTGGACTTTTGCGATTGCTTTCACTGTGCACTGAATGCCAGGACGGCATGTGCACGTTAAAACAACGAGCTGGGCAAGAGTAATCGAAAGATCACGGCCGTCAGAAAGCAGCTTATATATTGCCCTGGAAAGGGCAGTGTTTTTGGAGTGTGCAGTAAAATCGTGTTTCTGGACAAGGGAGGCATAAGTGCGCTGCGCTCCTAAGCTATCTCTCTGCGAGACACACTGCCGAAGCTTTTCGCTATCATGCAGTCTAGTGCAGACGCACACTCGGGTTCTCCGGTGCTGTCCGAAGCCAAGCGCCGGTCGCCGGCGTCTTTCGGCTGAAGCAGCGCTTCGGAGCGTACGGCTGTTGTGTGCGCGAAGCAGCCGCTTCTCCTGCTCCGGGAGCCGGACAGAGCGGTAGCTTGTACGAGGGCGAAGAACGAAGCCGCAGAGCACCGGGCTTCTGCGCGCACCCTAAGGACTGCTAGAGGACCCTGGTGGCCGCTCGCCTGCCCCTTCAATTCTATTCTAGCATACTTATGGAAGGTGTTCCAGGACAATTTTCCTGAGTTTTGAATTCGTCCTGATGCAGCCCTTCCTGGGAAACTCGTGCTCGTCCTCTGAGGCTCCGACATGCAGAGACCTCGATGGCAACTGCAGAAATGAAGGGCTGCGTTGAGTTGTCGAGAAGCAAGAACCTAGCCAGCGCCTTATGTTTGGGAGTCAGCAGCTGCTGGACTTTTGCGATTGCTTTCACTGTGCACTGAATGCCAGGACGGCATGTGCACGTTACAACAACGAGCTGGGCAAGAGTAATCGAAAGATCACGGCCGTCAGAAAGCAGCTTATATATTGCCCTGGAAAGGGCAGTGTTTTTGGAGTGTGCAGTAAAATCGTGTTTCTGGACAAGGGAGGCATAAGTGCGCTGCGCTCTTAAGCTATCTCCCTGCGAGACACACTGCCAAAGCTTTTCGCTATGATGCAGTCTAATGCAGACGCAGACTACGGCTCTCCGGTGCTGTCCGAAGCCAAGCGCCGGTCGCCGGCGTCTTTCGGCTGAAGCAGCGCTTCGGAGCGTACGGCTGTTGTGTGCGCGAAGCAGCCGCTTCTCCTGCTCCGGGAGCCGGACAGAGCGGTAGCTTGTACGAGGGCGAAGAACGAAGCCGCACCGGGCTTCTGCGCGCACCCTAAGGACTGCTAGAGGACCCTGGTGGCCGCTCGCCTGCCCCTTCAATTCCATTCTAGCATACTTATGGAAGGTGTTCCAGGACAATTTTCCTGAGTTTTGAATTCGTCCTGATGCAGCCCTTCCTGGGAAACTCGTGCTCGTCCTCTGAGGCTCCGACATGCAGAGACCTCGATGGCAACTGCAGAAATGAAGGGCTGCGTTGAGTTGTCGAGAAGCAAGAACCTAGCCAGCGCCTTATGTTTGGGAGTCAGCAGCTGCTGGACTTTTGCGATTGCTTTCACTGTGCACTGAATGCCAGGACGGCATGTGCACGTTACAACAACGAGCTGGGCAAGAGTAATCGAAAGATCACGGCCGTCAGAAAGCAGCTTATATATTGCCCTGGAAAGGGCAGTATTTTTGGAGTGTGCAGTAAAATCGTGTTTCTGGACAAGGGAGGCATAAATGCGCTGCGCTCTTAAGCTATCTCCCTGCGAGACACACTGCCAAAGCTTTTCGCTATGATGCAGTCTAATGCAGACGCAGACTACGGCTCTCCGGAGCTGTCCGAAGCCAAGCGCCGGTCGCCGGCGTCTTTCGGCTGAAGCAGCGCTTCGGAGCGTACGGCTGTTGTGTGCGCGAAGCAGCCGCTTCTCCTGCTCCGGGAGCCGGACAGAGCGGTAGCTTGTACGAGGGCGAAGAACGAAGCCGCACCGGGCTTCTGCGCGCACCCTAAGGACTGCTAGAGGACCCTGGTGGCCGCTCGCCTGCCCCTTCAATTCTATTCTAGCATACTTATGGAAGGTGTTCCAGGACAATTTTCCTGAGTTTTGAATTCGTCCTGATGCAGCCCTTCCTGGGAAACTCGTGCTCGTCCTCTGAGGCTCCGACATGCAGAGACCTCGATGGCAACTGCAGAAATGAAGGGCTGCGTTGAGTTGTCGAGAAGCAAGAACCTAGCCAGCGCCTTATGTTTGGGAGTCAGCAGCTGCTGGACTTTTGCGATTGCTTTCACTGTGCACTGAATGCCAGGACGGCATGTGCACGTTACAACAACGAGCTGGGCAAGAGTAATCGAAAGATCACGGCCGTCAGAAAGCAGCTTATATATTGCCCTGGAAAGGGCAGTGTTTTTGGAGTGTGCAGTAAAATCGTGTTTCTGGACAAGGGAGGCATAAGTGCGCTGCGCTCTTAAGCTATCTCCCTGCGAGACACACTGCCAAAGCTTTTCGCTATGATGCAGTCTAATGCAGACGCAGACTACGGCTCTCCGGAGCTGTCCGAAGCCAAGCGCCGGTCGCCGGCGTCTTTCGGCTGAAGCAGCGCTTCGGAGCGTACGGCTGTTGTGTGCGCGAAGCAGCCGCTTCTCCTGCTCCGGGAGCCGGACAGAGCGGTAGCTTGTACGAGGGCGAAGAACGAAGCCGCAGAGCACCGGGCTTCTGCGCGCACCCTAAGGACTGCTAGAGGACCCTGGTGGCCGCTCGCCTGCCCCTTCAATTCTATTCTAGCATACTTATGGAAGGTGTTCCAGGACAATTTTCCTGAGTTTTGAATTCGTCCTGATGCAGCCCTTCCTGGGAAACTCGTGCTCCTCCTCTGAGGCTCCGACATGCAGAGACCTCGATGGCAACTGCAGAAATGAAGGGCTGCGTTGAGTTGTCGAGAAGCAAGAACCTAGCCAGCGCCTTATGTTTGGGAGTCAGCAGCTGCTGGACTTTTGCGATTGCTTTCACTGTGCACTGAATGCCAGGACGGCATGTGCACGTTACAACAACGAGCTGGGCAAGAGTAATCGAAAGATCACGGCCGTCAGAAAGCAGCTTATATATTGCCCTGGAAAGGGCAGTGTTTTAGGAGTGTGCAGTAAAATCGTGTTTCTGGACAAGGGAGGCATAAGTGCGCTGCGCTCTTAAGCTATCTCCCTGCGAGACACACTGCCAAAGCTTTTCGCTATGATGCAGTCTAATGCAGACGCAGACTACGGCTCTCCGGAGCTGTCCGAAGCCAAGCGCCGGTCGCCGGCGTCTTTCGGCTGAAGCAGCGCTTCGGAGCGTACGGCTGTTGTGTGCGCGAAGCAGCCGCTTCTCCTGCTCCGGGAGCCGGACAGAGCGGTAGCTTGTAGGAGGGCGAAGAACGAAGCCGCAGAGCACCGGGCTTCTGCGCGCACCCTAAGGACTGCTAGAGGACCCTGGTGGCCGCTCGCCTGCCCCTTCAATTCTATTCTAGCATACTTATGGAAGGTGTTCCAGGACAATTTTCCTGAGTTTTGAATTCGTCCTGATGTAGCCCCTCCTGGGAAACTCCTGCTCGTCCTCTGAGTCTCCGACATGCAGAGACCTCGATGGCAACTGCAGAAATGAAGGGCTGCGTTGAGTTGTCGAGAAGCAAGAACCTAGCCAGCGCCTTATATTTGGGAGTCAGCAGCTGCTGGACTTTTGCGATTGCTTTCACTGTGCACTGAATGCCAGGACGGCATGTGCACGTTAAAACAACGAGCTGGGCAAGAGTAATCGAAAGATCACGGCCGTCAGAAAGCAGCTTATATATTGCCCTGGAAAGAGCAGTGTTTTTGGAGTGTGCAGTAAAATCGTGTTTCTGGACAAGGGAGGCATAAGTGCGCTGCGCTCCTAAGCTATCTCCCTGCGAGACACACTGCCGAAGCTTTTCGCTATCATGCAGTCTAGTGCAGACGCACACTCCGGTTCTCCGGAGCTGTCCGAAGCCAAGCGCCGGTCGCCGGCGTCTTTCGGCTGAAGCAGCGCTTCGGAGCGTACGGCTGTTGTGTGCGCGAAGCAGCCGCTTCTCCTGCTCCGGGAGCCGGACAGAGCGGTAGCTTGTACGAGGGCGAAGAACGAAGCCGCAGAGCACCGGGCTTCTGCGCGCACCCTAAGGACTGCTAGAGGACCCTGGTGGCCGCTCGCCTGCCCCTTCAATTCTATTCTAGCATACTTATGGAAGGTGTTCCAGGACAATTTTCCTGAGTTTTGAATTCGTCCTGATGCAGCCCTTCCTGGGAAACTCGTGCTCGTCCTCTGAGGCTCCGACATGCAGAGACCTCGATGGCAACTGCAGAAATGAAGGGCTGCGTTGAGTTGTCGAGAAGCAAGAACCTAGCCAGCGCCTTATGTTTGGGAGTCAGCAGCTGCTGGACTTTTGCGATTGCTTTCACTGTGCACTGAATGCCAGGACGGCATGTGCACGTTACAACAACGAGCTGGGCAAGAGTAATCGAAAGATCACGGCCGTCAGAAAGCAGCTTATATATTGCCCTGGAAAGGGCAGTGTTTTTGGAGTGTGCAGTAAAATCGTGTTTCTGGACAAGGGAGGCATAAGTGCGCTGCGCTCTTAAGCTATCTCCCTGCGAGACACACTGCCAAAGCTTTTCGCTATGATGCAGTCTAATGCAGACGCAGACTACGGCTCTCCGGAGCTGTCCGAAGCCAAGCGCCGGTCGCCGGCGTCTTTCGGCTGAAGCAGCGCTTCGGAGCGTACTGCTGTTGTGTGCGCGAAGCAGCCGCTTCTCCTGCTCCGGGAGCCGGACAGAGCGGTAGCTTGTAGGAGGGCGAAGAACGAAGCCGCAGAGCACCGGGCTTCTGCGCGCACCCTAAGGACTGCTAGAGGACCCTGGTGGCCGCTCGCCTGCCCCTTCAATTCTATTCTAGCATACTTATGGAAGGTGTTCCAGGACAATTTTCCTGAGTTTTGAATTCGTCCTGATGCAGCCCTTCCTGGGAAACTCCTGCTCGTCCTCTGAGTCTCCGACATGCAGAGACCTCGATGGCAACTGCAGAAATGAAGGGCTGCGTTGAGTTGTCGAGAAGCAAGAACCTAGCCAGCGCCTTATGTTTGGGAGTCAGCAGCTGCTGGACTTTTGCGATTGCTTTCACTGTGCACTGAATGCCAGGACGGCATGTGCACGTTAAAACAACGAGCTGGGCAAGAGTAATCGAAAGATCACGGCCGTCAGAAAGCAGCTTATATATTGCCCTGGAAAGAGCAGTGTTTTTGGAGTGTGCAGTAAAATCGTGTTTCTGGACAAGGGAGGCATAAGTGCGCTGCGCTCCTAAGCTATCTCCCTGCGAGACACACTGCCGAAGCTTTTCGCTATCATGCAGTCTAGTGCAGACGCACACTCCGGTTCTCCGGAGCTGTCCGAAGCCAAGCGCCGGTCGCCGGCGTCTTTCGGCTGAAGCAGCGCTTCGGAGCGTACGGCTGTTGTGTGCGCGAAGCAGCCGCTTCTCCTGCTCCGGGAGCCGGACAGAGCGGTAGCTTGTAGGAGGGCGAAGAACGAAGCCGCAGAGCACCGGGCTTCTGCGCGCACCCTAAGGACTGCTAGAGGACCCTGGTGGCCGCTCGCCTGCCCCTTCAATTCTATTCTAGCATACTTATGGAAGGTGTTCCAGGACAATTTTCCTGAGTTTTGAATTCGTCCTGATGCAGCCCTTCCTGGGAAACTCGTGCTCGTCCTCTGAGGCTCCGACATGCAGAGACCTCGATGGCAACTGCAGAAATGAAGGGCTGCGTTGAGTTGTCGAGAAGCAAGAACCTAGCCAGCGCCTTATGTTTGGGAGTCAGCAGCTGCTGGACTTTTGCGATTGCTTTCACTGTGCACTGAATGCCAGGACGGCATGTGCACGTTACAACAACGAGCTGGGCAAGAGTAATCGAAAGATCACGGCCGTCAACAAGCAGCTTATATATTGCCCTGGAAAGGGCAGTGTTTTAGGAGTGTGCAGTAAAATCGTGTTTCTGGACAAGGGAGGCATAAGTGCGCTGCGCTCTTAAGCTATCTCCCTGCGAGACACACTGCCAAAGCTTTTCGCTATGATGCAGTCTAATGCAGACGCAGACTACGGCTCTCCGGAGCTGTCCGAAGCCAAGCGCCGGTCGCCGGCGTCTTTCGGCTGAAGCAGCGCTTCGGAGCGTACGGCTGTTGTGTGCGCGAAGCAGCCGCTTCTCCTGCTCCGGGAGCCGGACAGAGCGGTAGCTTGTACGAGGGCGAAGAACGAAGCCGCAGAGCACCGGGCTTCTGCGCGCACCCTAAGGACTGCTAGAGGACCCTGGTGGCCGCTCGCCTGCCCCTTCAATTCCATTCTAGCATACTTATGGAAGGTGTTCCAGGACAATTTTCCTGAGTTTTGAATTCGTCCTGATGCAGCCCTTCCTGGGAAACTCGTGCTCGTCCTCTGAGTCTCCGACATGCAGAGACCTCGATGGCAACTGCAGAAATGAAGGGCTGCGTTGAGTTGTCGAGAAGCAAGAACCTAGCCAGCGCCTTATGTTTGGGAGTCAGCAGCTGCTGGACTTTTGCGATTGCTTTCACTGTGCACTGAATGCCAGGACGGCATGTGCACGTTACAACAACGAGCTGGGCAAGAGTAATCGAAAGATCACGGCCGTCAGAAAGCAGCTTATATATTGCCCTGGAAAGGGCAGTGTTTTAGGAGTGTGCAGTAAAATCGTGTTTCTGGACAAGGGAGGCATAAGTGCGCTGCGCTCTTAAGCTATCTCCCTGCGAGACACACTGCCAAAGCTTTTCGCTATGATGCAGTCTAATGCAGACGCAGACTACGGCTCTCCGGAGCTGTCCGAAGCCAAGCGCCGGTCGCCGGCGTCTTTCGGCTGAAGCAGCGCTTCGGAGCGTACGGCTGTTGTGTGTACGAAGCAGCCGCTTCTCCTGCTCCGGGAGCCGGACAGAGCGGTAGCTTGTAGGAGGGCGAAGAACGAAGCCGCAGAGCACCGGGCTTCTGCGCGCACCCTAAGGACTGCTAGAGGACCCTGGTGGCCGCTCGCCTGCCCCTTCAATTCCATTCTAGCATACTTATGGAAGGTGTTCCAGGACAATTTTCCTGAGTTTTGAATTCGTCCTGATGCAGCCCTTCCTGGGAAACTCGTGCTCCTCCTCTGAGGCTCCGACATGCAGAGACCTCGATGGCAACTGCAGAAATGAAGGGCTGCGTTGAGTTGTCGAGAAGCAAGAACCTAGCCAGCGCCTTATGTTTGGGAGTCAGCAGCTGCTGGACTTTTGCGATTGCTTTCACTGTGCACTGAATGCCAGGACGGCATGTGCACGTTACAACAACGAGCTGGGCAAGAGTAATCGAAAGATCACGGCCGTCAGAAAGCAGCTTATATATTGCCCTGGAAAGGGCAGTGTTTTTGGAGTGTGCAGTAAAATCGTGTTTCTGGACAAGGGAGGCATAAGTGCGCTGCGCTCTTAAGCTATCTCCCTGCGAGACACACTGCCGAAGCTTTTCGCTATCATGCAGTCTAGTGCAGACGCACTCTACGGCTCTCCGGTGCTGTCCGAAGCCAAGCGCCGGTCGCCGGCGTCTTTCGGCTGAAGCAGCGCTTCGGAGCGTACGGCTGTTGTGTGCGCGAAGCAGCCGCTTCTCCTGCTCCGGGAGCCGGACAGAGCGGTAGCTTGTACGAGGGCGAAGAACGAAGCCGCACCGGGCTTCTGCGCGCACCCTAAGGACTGCTAGAGGACCCTGGTGGCCGCTCGCCTGCCCCTTCAATTCTATTCTAGCATACTTATGGAAGGTGTTCCAGGACAATTTTCCTGAGTTTTGAATTCGTCCTGATGCAGCCCTTCCTGGGAAACTCGTGCTCGTCCTCTGAGGCTCCGACAATGCAGAGACCTCGATGGCAACTGCAGAAATGAAGGGCTGCGTTGAGTTGTCGAGAAGCAAGAACCTAGCCAGCGCCTTATGTTTGGGAGTCAGCAGCTGCTGGACTTTTGCGATTGCTTTCACTGTGCACTGAATGCCAGGACGGCATGTGCACGTTACAACAACGAGCTGGGCAAGAGTAATCGAAAGATCACGGCCGTCAGAAAGCAGCTTATATATTGCCCTGGAAAGGGCAGTGTTTTTGGAGTGTGCAGTAAAATCGTGTTTCTGGACAAGGGAGGCATAAGTGCGCTGCGCTCCTAAGCTATCTCCCTGCGAGACACACTGCCGAAGCTTTTCGCTATCATGCAGTCTAATGCAGACGCAGACTACGGCTCTCCGGAGCTGTCCGAAGCCAAGCGCCGGTCGCCGGCGTCTTTCGGCTGAAGCAGCGCTTCGGAGCGTACGGCTGTTGTGTGCACGAAGCAGCCGCTTCTCCTGCTCCGGGAGCCGGACAGAGCGGTAGCTTGTACGAGGGCGAAGAACGAAGCCGCAGAGCACCGGGCTTCTGCGCGCACCCTAAGGACTGCTAGAGGACCCTGGTGGCCGCTCGCCTGCCCCTTCAATTCCATTCTAGCATACTTATGGAAGGTGTTCCAGGACAATTTTCCTGAGTTTTGAATTCGTCCTGATGCAGCCCTTCCTGGGAAACTCGTGCTCGTCCTCTGAGGCTCCGACATGCAGAGACCTCGATGGCAACTGCAGAAATGAAGGGCTGCGTTGAGTTGTCGAGAAGCAAGAACCTAGCCAGCGCCTTATGTTTGGGAGTCAGCAGCTGCTGGACTTTTGCGATTGCTTTCACTGTGCACTGAATGCCAGGACGGCATGTGCACGTTACAACAACGAGCTGGGCAAGAGTAATCGAAAGATCACGGCCGTCAGAAAGCAGCTTATATATTGCCCTGGAAAGGGCAGTGTTTTTGGAGTGTGCAGTAAAATCGTGTTTCTGGACAAGGGAGGCATAAGTGCGCTGCGCTCTTAAGCTATCTCCCTGCGAGACACACTGCCAAAGCTTTTCGCTATGATGCAGTCTAATGCAGACGCAGACTACGGCTCTCCGGAGCTGTCCGAAGCCAAGCGCCGGTCGCCGGCGTCTTTCGGCTGAAGCAGCGCTTCGGAGCGTACGGCTGTTGTGTGCACGAAGCAGCCGCTTCTCCTGCTCCGGGAGCCGGACAGAGCGGTAGCTTGTACGAGGGCGAAGAACGAAGCCGCAGAGCACCGGGCTTCTGCGCGCACCCTAAGGACTGCTAGAGGACCCTGGTGGCCGCTCGCCTGCCCCTTCAATTCCATTCTAGCATACTTATGGAAGGTGTTCCAGGACAATTTTCCTGAGTTTTGAATTCGTCCTGATGCAGCCCTTCCTGGGAAACTCGTGCTCGTCCTCTGAGGCTCCGACATGCAGAGACCTCGATGGCAACTGCAGAAATGAAGGGCTGCGTTGAGTTGTCGAGAAGCAAGAACCTAGCCAGCGCCTTATGTTTGGGAGTCAGCAGCTGCTGGACTTTTGCGATTGCTTTCACTGTGCACTGAATGCCAGGACGGCATGTGCACGTTACAACAACGAGCTGGGCAAGAGTAATCGAAAGATCACGGCCGTCAGAAAGCAGCTTATATATTGCCCTGGAAAGGGCAGTGTTTTTGGAGTGTGCAGTAAAATCGTGTTTCTGGACAAGGGAGGCATAAGTGCGCTGCGCTCTTAAGCTATCTCCCTGCGAGACACACTGCCAAAGCTTTTCGCTATGATGCAGTCTAATGCAGACGCAGACTACGGCTCTCCGGAGCTGTCCGAAGCCAAGCGCCGGTCGCCGGCGTCTTTCGGCTGAAGCAGCGCTTCGGAGCGTACTGCTGTTGTGTGCGCGAAGCAGCCGCTTCTCCTGCTCCGGGAGCCGGACAGAGCGGTAGCTTGTAGGAGGGCGAAGAACGAAGCCGCAGAGCACCGGGCTTCTGCGCGCACCCTAAGGACTGCTAGAGGACCCTGGTGGCCGCTCGCCTGCCCCTTCAATTCTATTCTAGCATACTTATGGAAGGTGTTCCAGGACAATTTTCCTGAGTTTTGAATTCGTCCTGATGCAGCCCTTCCTGGGAAACTCGTGCTCGTCCTCTGAGTCTCCGACATGCAGAGACCTCGATGGCAACTGCAGAAATGAAGGGCTGCGTTGAGTTGTCGAGAAGCAAGAACCTAGCCAGCGCCTTATGTTTGGGAGTCAGCAGCTGCTGGACTTTTGCGATTGCTTTCACTGTGCACTGAATGCCAGGACGGCATGTGCACGTTAAAACAACGAGCTGGGCAAGAGTAATCGAAAGATCACGGCCGTCAGAAAGCAGCTTATATATTGCCCTGGAAAGAGCAGTGTTTTTGGAGTGTGCAGTAAAATCGTGTTTCTGGACAAGGGAGGCATAAGTGCGCTGCGCTCCTAAGCTATCTCCCTGCGAGACACACTGCCAAAGCTTTTCGCTATCATGCAGTCTAGTGCAGACGCACACTCCGGTTCTCCGGAGCTGTCCGAAGCCAAGCGCCGGTCGCCGGCGTCTTTCGGCTGAAGCAGCGCTTCGGAGCGTACGGCTGTTGTGTGCGCGAAGCAGCCGCTTCTCCTGCTCCGGGAGCCGGACAGAGCGGTAGCTTGTACGAGGGCGAAGAACGAAGCCGCAGAGCACCGGGCTTCTGCGCGCACCCTAAGGACTGCTAGAGGACCCTGGTGGCCGCTCGCCTGCCCCTTCAATTCTATTCTAGCATACTTATGGAAGGTGTTCCAGGACAATTTTCCTGAGTTTTGAATTCGTCCTGATGCAGCCCTTCCTGGGAAACTCGTGCTCGTCCTCTGAGGCTCCGACATGCAGAGACCTCGATGGCAACTGCAGAAATGAAGGGCTGCGTTGAGTTGTCGAGAAGCAAGAACCTAGCCAGCGCCTTATGTTTGGGAGTCAGCAGCTGCTGGACTTTTGCGATTGCTTTCACTGTGCACTGAATGCCAGGACGGCATGTGCACGTTAAAACAACGAGCTGGGCAAGAGTAATCGAAAGATCACGGCCGTCAGAAAGCAGCTTATATATTGCCCTGGAAAGAGCAGTGTTTTTGGAGTGTGCAGTAAAATCGTGTTTCTGGACAAGGGAGGCATAAGTGCGCTGCGCTCCTAAGCTATCTCCCTGCGAGACACACTGCCGAAGCTTTTCGCTATCATGCAGTCTAGTGCAGACGCACTCTACGGCTCTCCGGTGCTGTCCGAAGCCAAGCGCCGGTCGCCGGCGTCTTTCGGCTGAAGCAGCGCTTCGGAGCGTACGGCTGTTGTGTGCGCGAAGCAGCCGCTTCTCCTGCTCCGGGAGCCGGACAGAGCGGTAGCTTGTAGGAGGGCGAAGAACGAAGCCGCAGAGCACCGGGCTTCTGCGCGCACCCTAAGGACTGCTAGAGGACCCTGGTGGCCGCTCGCCTGCCCCTTCAATTCTATTCTAGCATACTTATGGAAGGTGTTCCAGGACAATTTTCCTGAGTTTTGAATTCGTCCTGATGTAGCCCCTCCTGGGAAACTCCTGCTCGTCCTCTGAGTCTCCGACATGCAGAGACCTCGATGGCAACTGCAGAAATGAAGGGCTGCGTTGAGTTGTCGAGAAGCAAGAACCTAGCCAGCGCCTTATGTTTGGGAGTCAGCAGCTGCTGGACTTTTGCGATTGCTTTCACTGTGCACTGAATGCCAGGACGGCATGTGCACGTTAAAACAACGAGCTGGGCAAGAGTAATCGAAAGATCACGGCCGTCAGAAAGCAGCTTATATATTGCCCTGGAAAGGGCAGTGTTTTTGGAGTGTGCAGTAAAATCGTGTTTCTGGACAAGGGAGGCATAAGTGCGCTGCGCTCCTAAGCTATCTCTCTGCGAGACACACTGCCGAAGCTTTTCGCTATCATGCAGTCTAGTGCAGACGCACACTCCGGTTCTCCGGTGCTGTCCGAAGCCAAGCGCCGGTCGCCGGCGTCTTTCGGCTGAAGCAGCGCTTCGGAGCGTACGGCTGTTGTGTGCGCGAAGCAGCCGCTTCTCCTGCTCCGGGAGCCGGACAGAGCGGTAGCTTGTACGAGGGCGAAGAACGAAGCCGCAGAGCACCGGGCTTCTGCGCGCACCCTAAGGACTGCTAGAGGACCCTGGTGGCCGCTCGCCTGCCCCTTCAATTCTATTCTAGCATACTTATGGAAGGTGTTCCAGGACAATTTTCCTGAGTTTTGAATTCGTCCTGATGCAGCCCTTCCTGGGAAACTCGTGCTCGTCCTCTGAGGCTCCGACATGCAGAGACCTCGATGTCAACTGCAGAAATGAAGGGCTGCGTTGAGTTGTCGAGAAGCAAGAACCTAGCCAGCGCCTTATGTTTGGGAGTCAGCAGCTGCTGGACTTTTGCGATTGCTTTCACTGTGCACTGAATGCCAGGACGGCATGTGCACGTTACAACAACGAGCTGGGCAAGAGTAATCGAAAGATCACGGCCGTCAGAAAGCAGCTTATATATTGCCCTGGAAAGGGCAGTGTTTTTGGAGTGTGCAGTAAAATCGTGTTTCTGGACAAGGGAGGCATAAGTGCGCTGCGCTCTTAAGCTATCTCCCTGCGAGACACACTGCCAAAGCTTTTCGCTATGATGCAGTCTAATGCAGACGCAGACTACGGCTCTCCGGTGCTGTCCGAAGCCAAGCGCCGGTCGCCGGCGTCTTTCGGCTGAAGCAGCGCTTCGGAGCGTACGGCTGTTGTGTGCGCGAAGCAGCCGCTTCTCCTGCTCCGGGAGCCGGACAGAGCGGTAGCTTGTAGGAGGGCGAAGAACGAAGCCGCACCGGGCTTCTGCGCGCACCCTAAGGACTGCTAGAGGACCCTGGTGGCCGCTCGCCTGCCCCTTCAATTCTATTCTAGCATACTTATGGAAGGTGTTCCAGGACAATTTTCCTGAGTTTTGAATTCGTCCTGATGCAGCCCTTCCTGGGAAACTCGTGCTCCTCCTCTGAGGCTCCGACATGCAGAGACCTCGATGGCAACTGCAGAAATGAAGGGCTGCGTTGAGTTGTCGAGAAGCAAGAACCTAGCCAGCGCCTTATGTTTGGGAGTCAGCAGCTGCTGGACTTTTGCGATTGCTTTCACTGTGCACTGAATGCCAGGACGGCATGTGCACGTTACAACAACGAGCTGGGCAAGAGTAATCGAAAGATCACGGCCGTCAGAAAGCAGCTTATATATTGCCCTGGAAAGGGCAGTATTTTTGGAGTGTGCAGTAAAATCGTGTTTCTGGACAAGGGAGGCATAAGTGCGCTGCGCTCTTAAGCTATCTCCCTGCGAGACACACTGCCAAAGCTTTTCGCTATGATGCAGTCTAATGCAGACGCAGACTACGGCTCTCCGGAGCTGTCCGAAGCCAAGCGCCGGTCGCCGGCGTCTTTCGGCTGAAGCAGCGCTTCGGAGCGTACGGCTGTTGTGTGCGCGAAGCAGCCGCTTCTCCTGCTCCGGGAGCCGGACAGAGCGGTAGCTTGTACGAGGGCGAAGAACGAAGCCGCACCGGGCTTCTGCGCGCACCCTAAGGACTGCTAGAGGACCCTGGTGGCCGCTCGCCTGCCCCTTCAATTCTATTCTAGCATACTTATGGAAGGTGTTCCAGGACAATTTTCCTGAGTTTTGAATTCGTCCTGATGCAGCCCTTCCTGGGAAACTCGTGCTCGTCCTCTGAGGCTCCGACATGCAGAGACCTCGATGGCAACTGCAGAAATGAAGGGCTGCGTTGAGTTGTCGAGAAGCAAGAACCTAGCCAGCGCCTTATGTTTGGGAGTCAGCAGCTGCTGGACTTTTGCGATTGCTTTCACTGTGCACTGAATGCCAGGACGGCATGTGCACGTTACAACAACGAGCTGGGCAAGAGTAATCGAAAGATCACGGCCGTCAGAAAGCAGCTTATATATTGCCCTGGAAAGGGCAGTGTTTTTGGAGTGTGCAGTAAAATCGTGTTTCTGGACAAGGGAGGCATAAGTGCGCTGCGCTCTTAAGCTATCTCCCTGCGAGACACACTGCCAAAGCTTTTCGCTATGATGCAGTCTAATGCAGACGCAGACTACGGCTCTCCGGAGCTGTCCGAAGCCAAGCGCCGGTCGCCGGCGTCTTTCGGCTGAAGCAGCGCTTCGGAGCGTACGGCTGTTGTGTGCGCGAAGCAGCCGCTTCTCCTGCTCCGGGAGCCGGACAGAGCGGTAGCTTGTACGAGGGCGAAGAACGAAGCCGCAGAGCACCGGGCTTCTGCGCGCACCCTAAGGACTGCTAGAGGACCCTGGTGGCCGCTCGCCTGCCCCTTCAATTCCATTCTAGCATACTTATGGAAGGTGTTCCAGGACAATTTTCCTGAGTTTTGAATTCGTCCTGATGCAGCCCTTCCTGGGAAACTCGTGCTCGTCCTCTGAGACTCCCACATGCAGAGACCTCGATGGCAACTGCAGAAATGAAGGGCTGCGTTGAGTTGTCGAGAAGCAAGAACCTAGCCAGCGCCTTATGTTTGGGAGTCAGCAGCTGCTGGACTTTTGCGATTGCTTTCACTGTGCACTGAATGCCAGGACGGCATGTGCACGTTAAAACAACGAGCTGGGCAAGAGTAATCGAAAGATCACGGCCGTCAGAAAGCAGCTTATATATTGCCCTGGAAAGAGCAGTGTTTTTGGAGTGTGCAGTAAAATCGTGTTTCTGGACAAGGGAGGCATAAGTGCGCTGCGCTCCTAAGCTATCTCCCTGCGAGACACACTGCCGAAGCTTTTCGCTATCATGCAGTCTAGTGCAGACGCACTCTACGGCTCTCCGGTGCTGTCCGAAGCCAAGCGCCGGTCGCCGGCGTCTTTCGGCTGAAGCAGCGCTTCGGAGCGTACGGCTGTTGTGTGCGCGAAGCAGCCGCTTCTCCTGCTCCGGGAGCCGGACAGAGCGGTAGCTTGTAGGAGGGCGAAGAACGAAGCCGCAGAGCACCGGGCTTCTGCGCGCACCCTAAGGACTGCTAGAGGACCCTGGTGGCCGCTCGCCTGCCCCTTCAATTCTATTCTAGCATACTTATGGAAGGTGTTCCAGGACAATTTTCCTGAGTTTTGAATTCGTCCTGATGTAGCCCCTCCTGGGAAACTCCTGCTCGTCCTCTGAGTCTCCGACATGCAGAGACCTCGATGGCAACTGCAGAAATGAAGGGCTGCGTTGAGTTGTCGAGAAGCAAGAACCTAGCCAGCGCCTTATGTTTGGGAGTCAGCAGCTGCTGGACTTTTGCGATTGCTTTCACTGTGCACTGAATGCCAGGACGGCATGTGCACGTTAAAACAACGAGCTGGGCAAGAGTAATCGAAAGATCACGGCCGTCAGAAAGCAGCTTATATATTGCCCTGGAAAGAGCAGTGTTTTTGGAGTGTGCAGTAAAATCGTGTTTCTGGACAAGGGAGGCATAAGTGCGCTGCGCTCCTAAGCTATCTCTCTGCGAGACACACTGCCGAAGCTTTTCGCTATCATGCAGTCTAGTGCCGACGCACACTCCGGTTCTCCGGTGCTGTCCGAAGCCAAGCGCCGGTCGCCGGCGTCTTTCGGCTGAAGCAGCGCTTCGGAGCGTACGGCTGTTGTGTGCGCGAAGCAGCCGCTTCTCCTGCTCCGGGAGCCGGACAGAGCGGTAGCTTGTACGAGGGCGAAGAACGAAGCCGCAGAGCACCGGGCTTCTGCGCGCACCCTAAGGACTGCTAGAGGACCCTGGTGGCCGCTCGCCTGCCCCTTCAATTCTATTCTAGCATACTTATGGAAGGTGTTCCAGGACAATTTTCCTGAGTTTTGAATTCGTCCTGATGCAGCCCTTCCTGGGAAACTCCTGCTCGTCCTCTGAGTCTCCGACATGCAGAGACCTCGATGGCAACTGCAGAAATGAAGGGCTGCGTTGAGTTGTCGAGAAGCAAGAACCTAGCCAGCGCCTTATGTTTGGGAGTCAGCAGCTGCTGGACTTTTGCGATTGCTTTCACTGTGCACTGAATGCCAGGACGGCATGTGCACGTTACAACAACGAGCTGGGCAAGAGTAATCGAAAGATCACGGCCGTCAGAAAGCAGCTTATATATTGCCCTGGAAAGGGCAGTGTTTTTGGAGTGTGCAGTAAAATCGTGTTTCTGGACAAGGGAGGCATAAGTGCGCTGCGCTCTTAAGCTATCTCCCTGCGAGACACACTGCCAAAGCTTTTCGCTATGATGCAGTCTAATGCAGACGCAGACTACGGCTCTCCGGAGCTGTCCGAAGCCAAGCGCCGGTCGCCGGCGTCTTTCGGCTGAAGCAGCGCTTCGGAGCGTACGGCTGTTGTGTGCGCGAAGCAGCCGCTTCTCCTGCTCCGGGAGCCGGACAGAGCGGTAGCTTGTAGGAGGGCGAAGAACGAAGCCGCAGAGCACCGGGCTTCTGCGCGCACCCTAAGGACTGCTAGAGGACCCTGGTGGCCGCTCGCCTGCCCCTTCAATTCTATTCTAGCATACTTATGGAAGGTGTTCCAGGACAATTTTCCTGAGTTTTGAATTCGTCCTGATGTAGCCCCTCCTGGGAAACTCCTGCTCGTCCTCTGAGTCTCCGACATGCAGAGACCTCGATGGCAACTGCAGAAATGAAGGGCTGCGTTGAGTTGTCGAGAAGCAAGAACCTAGCCAGCGCCTTGTGTTTGGGAGTCAGCAGCTGCTGGACTTTTGCGATTGCTTTCACTGTGCACTGAATGCCAGGACGGCATGTGCACGTTAAAACAACGAGCTGGGCAAGAGTAATCGAAAGATCACGGCCGTCAGAAAGCAGCTTATATATTGCCCTGGAAAGAGCAGTGTTTTTGGAGTGTGCAGTAAAATCGTGTTTCTGGACAAGGGAGGCATAAGTGCGCTGCGCTCCTAAGCTATCTCTCTGCGAGACACACTGCCGAAGCTTTTCGCTATCATGCAGTCTAGTGCAGACGCACACTCCGGTTCTCCGGAGCTGTCCGAAGCCAAGCGCCGGTCGCCGGCGTCTTTCGGCTGAAGCAGCGCTTCGGAGCGTACGGCTGTTGTGTGCGCGAAGCAGCCGCTTCTCCTGCTCCGGGAGCCGGACAGAGCGGTAGCTTGTAGGAGGGCGAAGAACGAAGCCGCAGAGCACCGGGCTTCTGCGCGCACCCTAAGGACTGCTAGAGGACCCTGGTGGCCGCTCGCCTGCCCCTTCAATTCTATTCTAGCATACTTATGGAAGGTGTTCCAGGACAATTTTCCTGAGTTTTGAATTCGTCCTGATGCAGCCCTTCCTGGGAAACTCGTGCTCGTCCTCTGAGGCTCCGACATGCAGAGACCTCGATGGCAACTGCAGAAATGAAGGGCTGCGTTGAGTTGTCGAGAAGCAAGAACCTAGCCAGCGCCTTATGTTTGGGAGTCAGCAGCTGCTGGACTTTTGCGATTGCTTTCACTGTGCACTGAATGCCAGGACGGCATGTGCACGTTACAACAACGAGCTGGGCAAGAGTAATCGAA
Source organism: Lonchura striata (assembly GCF_050655825.1). Classification (NCBI taxonomy): domain Eukaryota; kingdom Metazoa; phylum Chordata; class Aves; order Passeriformes; family Estrildidae; genus Lonchura; species Lonchura striata. The sequence continues at coordinate 1,733,553 of NC_140707.1, forward strand.
AGATCACGGCCGTCAGAAAGCAGCTTATATATTGCCCTGGAAAGGGCAGTGTTTTTGGAGTGTGCAGTAAAATCGTGTTTCTGGACAAGGGAGGCATAAGTGCGCTGCGCTCTTAAGCTATCTCCCTGCGAGACACACTGCCAAAGCTTTTCGCTATGATGCAGTCTAATGCAGACGCAGACTACGGCTCTCCGGAGCTGTCCGAAGCCAAGCGCCGGTCGCCGGCGTCTTTCGGCTGAAGCAGCGCTTCGGAGCGTACGGCTGTTGTGTGCGCGAAGCAGCCGCTTCTCCTGCTCCGGGAGCCGGACAGAGCGGTAGCTTGTACGAGGGCGAAGAACGAAGCCGCAGAGCACCGGGCTTCTGCGCGCACCCTAAGGACTGCTAGAGGACCCTGGTGGCCGCTCGCCTGCCCCTTCAATTCCATTCTAGCATACTTATGGAAGGTGTTCCAGGACAATTTTCCTGAGTTTTGAATTCGTCCTGATGCAGCCCTTCCTGGGAAACTCGTGCTCCTCCTCTGAGGCTCCGACATGCAGAGACCTCGATGGCAACTGCAGAAATGAAGGGCTGCGTTGAGTTGTCGAGAAGCAAGAACCTAGCCAGCGCCTTATGTTTGGGAGTCAGCAGCTGCTGGACTTTTGCGATTGCTTTCACTGTGCACTGAATGCCAGGACGGCATGTGCACGTTACAACAACGAGCTGGGCAAGAGTAATCGAAAGATCACGGCCGTCAGAAAGCAGCTTATATATTGCCCTGGAAAGGGCAGTGTTTTAGGAGTGTGCAGTAAAATCGTGTTTCTGGACAAGGGAGGCATAAGTGCGCTGCGCTCTTAAGCTATCTCCCTGCGAGACACACTGCCAAAGCTTTTCGCTATGATGCAGTCTAATGCAGACGCAGACTACGGCTCTCCGGAGCTGTCCGAAGCCAAGCGCCGGTCGCCGGCGTCTTTCGGCTGAAGCAGCGCTTCGGAGCGTACGGCTGTTGTGTGCGCGAAGCAGCCGCTTCTCCTGCTCCGGGAGCCGGACAGAGCGGTAGCTTGTAGGAGGGCGAAGAACGAAGCCGCAGAGCACCGGGCTTCTGCGCGCACCCTAAGGACTGCTAGAGGACCCTGGTGGCCGCTCGCCTGCCCCTTCAATTCCATTCTAGCATACTTATGGAAGGTGTTCCAGGACAATTTTCCTGAGTTTTGAATTCGTCCTGATGCAGCCCTTCCTGGGAAACTCGTGCTCGTCCTCTGAGGCTCCGACATGCAGAGACCTCGATGGCAACTGCAGAAATGAAGGGCTGCGTTGAGTTGTCGAGAAGCAAGAACCTAGCCAGCGCCTTATGTTTGGGAGTCAGCAGCTGCTGGACTTTTGCGATTGCTTTCACTGTGCACTGAATGCCAGGACGGCATGTGCACGTTAAAACAACGAGCTGGGCAAGAGTAATCGAAAGATCACGGCCGTCAGAAAGCAGCTTATATATTGCCCTGGAAAGGGCAGTGTTTTTGGAGTGTGCAGTAAAATCGTGTTTCTGGACAAGGGAGGCATAAGTGCGCTGCGCTCTTAAGCTATCTCCCTGCGAGACACACTGCCAAAGCTTTTCGCTATGATGCAGTCTAATGCAGACGCAGACTACGGCTCTCCGGAGCTGTCCGAAGCCAAGCGCCGGTCGCCGGCGTCTTTCGGCTGAAGCAGCGCTTCGGAGCGTACGGCTGTTGTGTGCGCGAAGCAGCCGCTTCTCCTGCTCCGGGAGCCGGACAGAGCGGTAGCTTGTAGGAGGGCGAAGAACGAAGCCGCAGAGCACCGGGCTTCTGCGCGCACCCTAAGGACTGCTAGAGGACCCTGGTGGCCGCTCGCCTGCCCCTTCAATTCCATTCTAGCATACTTATGGAAGGTGTTCCAGGACAATTTTCCTGAGTTTTGAATTCGTCCTGATGCAGCCCTTCCTGGGAAACTCGTGCTCGTCCTCTGAGGCTCCGACATGCAGAGACCTCGATGGCAACTGCAGAAATGAAGGGCTGCGTTGAGTTGTCGAGAAGCAAGAACCTAGCCAGCGCCTTATGTTTGGGAGTCAGCAGCTGCTGGACTTTTGCGATTGCTTTCACTGTGCACTGAATGCCAGGACGGCATGTGCACGTTAAAACAACGAGCTGGGCAAGAGTAATCGAAAGATCACGGCCGTCAGAAAGCAGCTTATATATTGCCCTGGAAAGAGCAGTGTTTTTGGAGTGTGCAGTAAAATCGTGTTTCTGGACAAGGGAGGCATAAGTGCGCTGCGCTCTTAAGCTATCTCCCTGCGAGACACACTGCCGAAGCTTTTCGCTATCATGCAGTCTAGTGCAGACGCACTCTACGGCTCTCCGGTGCTGTCCGAAGCCAAGCGCCGGTCGCCGGCGTCTTTCGGCTGAAGCAGCGCTTCGGAGCGTACGGCTGTTGTGTGCGCGAAGCAGCCGCTTCTCCTGCTCCGGGAGCCGGACAGAGCGGTAGCTTGTACGAGGGCGAAGAACGAAGCCGCAGAGCACCGGGCTTCTGCGCGCACCCTAAGGACTGCTAGAGGACCCTGGTGGCCGCTCGCCTGCCCCTTCAATTCTATTCTAGCATACTTATGGAAGGTGTTCCAGGACAATTTTCCTGAGTTTTGAATTCGTCCTGATGTAGCCCCTCCTGGGAAACTCCTGCTCGTCCTCTGAGTCTCCGACATGCAGAGACCTCGATGGCAACTGCAGAAATGAAGGGCTGCGTTGAGTTGTCGAGAAGCAAGAACCTAGCCAGCGCCTTATGTTTGGGAGTCAGCAGCTGCTGGACTTTTGCGATTGCTTTCACTGTGCACTGAATGCCAGGACGGCATGTGCACGTTAAAACAACGAGCTGGGCAAGAGTAATCGAAAGATCACGGCCGTCAGAAAGCAGCTTATATATTGCCCTGGAAAGAGCAGTGTTTTTGGAGTGTGCAGTAAAATCGTGTTTCTGGACAAGGGAGGCATAAGTGCGCTGCGCTCCTAAGCTATCTCTCTGCGAGACACACTGCCGAAGCTTTTCGCTATCATGCAGTCTAGTGCAGACGCACACTCCGGTTCTCCGGTGCTGTCCGAAGCCAAGCGCCGGTCGCCGGCGTCTTTCGGCTGAAGCAGCGCTTCGGAGCGTACGGCTGTTGTGTGCGCGAAGCAGCCGCTTCTCCTGCTCCGGGAGCCGGACAGAGCGGTAGCTTGTAGGAGGGCGAAGAACGAAGCCGCAGAGCACCGGGCTTCTGCGCGCACCCTAAGGACTGCTAGAGGACCCTGGTGGCCGCTCGCCTGCCCCTTCAATTCTATTCTAGCATACTTATGGAAGGTGTTCCAGGACAATTTTCCTGAGTTTTGAATTCGTCCTGATGCAGCCCTTCCTGGGAAACTCGTGCTCGTCCTCTGAGGCTCCGACATGCAGAGACCTCGATGGCAACTGCAGAAATGAAGGGCTGCGTTGAGTTGTCGAGAAGCAAGAACCTAGCCAGCGCCTTATGTTTGGGAGTCAGCAGCTGCTGGACTTTTGCGATTGCTTTCACTGTGCACTGAATGCCAGGACGGCATGTGCACGTTACAACAACGAGCTGGGCAAGAGTAATCGAAAGATCACGGCCGTCAGAAAGCAGCTTATATATTGCCCTGGAAAGGGCAGTGTTTTTGGAGTGTGCAGTAAAATCGTGTTTCTGGACAAGGGAGGCATAAGTGCGCTGCGCTCTTAAGCTATCTCCCTGCGAGACACACTGCCAAAGCTTTTCGCTATGATGCAGTCTAATGCAGACGCAGACTACGGCTCTCCGGAGCTGTCCGAAGCCAAGCGCCGGTCGCCGGCGTCTTTCGGCTGAAGCAGCGCTTCGGAGCGTACGGCTGTTGTGTGCGCGAAGCAGCCGCTTCTCCTGCTCCGGGAGCCGGACAGAGCGGTAGCTTGTAGGAGGGCGAAGAACGAAGCCGCACCGGGCTTCTGCGCGCACCCTAAGGACTGCTAGAGGACCCTGGTGGCCGCTCGCCTGCCCCTTCAATTCTATTCTAGCATACTTATGGAAGGTGTTCCAGGACAATTTTCCTGAGTTTTGAATTCGTCCTGATGCAGCCCTTCCTGGGAAACTCGTGCTCGTCCTCTGAGGCTCCGACATGCAGAGACCTCGATGGCAACTGCAGAAATGAAGGGCTGCGTTGAGTTGTCGAGAAGCAAGAACCTAGCCAGCGCCTTATGTTTGGGAGTCAGCAGCTGCTGGACTTTTGCGATTGCTTTCACTGTGCACTGAATGCCAGGACGGCATGTGCACGTTACAACAACGAGCTGGGCAAGAGTAATCGAAAGATCACGGCCGTCAGAAAGCAGCTTATATATTGCCCTGGAAAGGGCAGTGTTTTTGGAGTGTGCAGTAAAATCGTGTTTCTGGACAAGGGAGGCATAAGTGCGCTGCGCTCTTAAGCTATCTCCCTGCGAGACACACTGCCAAAGCTTTTCGCTATGATGCAGTCTAATGCAGACGCAGACTACGGCTCTCCGGAGCTGTCCGAAGCCAAGCGCCGGTCGCCGGCGTCTTTCGGCTGAAGCAGCGCTTCGGAGCGTACGGCTGTTGTGTGCGCGAAGCAGCCGCTTCTCCTGCTCCGGGAGCCGGACAGAGCGGTAGCTTGTACGAGGGCGAAGAACGAAGCCGCACCGGGCTTCTGCGCGCACCCTAAGGACTGCTAGAGGACCCTGGTGGCCGCTCGCCTGCCCCTTCAATTCTATTCTAGCATACTTATGGAAGGTGTTCCAGGACAATTTTCCTGAGTTTTGAATTCGTCCTGATGCAGCCCTTCCTGGGAAACTCGTGCTCGTCCTCTGAGGCTCCGACATGCAGAGACCTCGATGGCAACTGCAGAAATGAAGGGCTGCGTTGAGTTGTCGAGAAGCAAGAACCTAGCCAGCGCCTTATGTTTGGGAGTCAGCAGCTGCTGGACTTTTGCGATTGCTTTCACTGTGCACTGAATGCCAGGACGGCATGTGCACGTTACAACAACGAGCTGGGCAAGAGTAATCGAAAGATCACGGCCGTCAGAAAGCAGCTTATATATTGCCCTGGAAAGGGCAGTGTTTTTGGAGTGTGCAGTAAAATCGTGTTTCTGGACAAGGGAGGCATAAGTGCGCTGCGCTCTTAAGCTATCTCCCTGCGAGACACACTGCCAAAGCTTTTCGCTATGATGCAGTCTAATGCAGACGCAGACTACGGCTCTCCGGAGCTGTCCGAAGCCAAGCGCCGGTCGCCGGCGTCTTTCGGCTGAAGCAGCGCTTCGGAGCGTACGGCTGTTGTGTGCGCGAAGCAGCCGCTTCTCCTGCTCCGGGAGCCGGACAGAGCGGTAGCTTGTACGAGGGCGAAGAACGAAGCCGCACCGGGCTTCTGCGCGCACCCTAAGGACTGCTAGAGGACCCTGGTGGCCGCTCGCCTGCCCCTTCAATTCTATTCTAGCATACTTATGGAAGGTGTTCCAGGACAATTTTCCTGAGTTTTGAATTCGTCCTGATGCAGCCCTTCCTGGGAAACTCGTGCTCGTCCTCTGAGGCTCCGACATGCAGAGACCTCGATGGCAACTGCAGAAATGAAGGGCTGCGTTGAGTTGTCGAGAAGCAAGAACCTAGCCAGCGCCTTATGTTTGGGAGTCAGCAGCTGCTGGACTTTTGCGATTGCTTTCACTGTGCACTGAATGCCAGGACGGCATGTGCACGTTACAACAACGAGCTGGGCAAGAGTAATCGAAAGATCACGGCCGTCAGAAAGCAGCTTATATATTGCCCTGGAAAGGGCAGTGTTTTTGGAGTGTGCAGTAAAATCGTGTTTCTGGACAAGGGAGGCATAAGTGCGCTGCGCTCTTAAGCTATCTCCCTGCGAGACACACTGCCAAAGCTTTTCGCTATCATGCAGTCTAATGCAGACGCAGACTACGGCTCTCCGGAGCTGTCCGAAGCCAAGCGCCGGTCGCCGGCGTCTTTCGGCTGAAGCAGCGCTTCGGAGCGTACGGCTGTTGTGTGCGCGAAGCAGCCGCTTCTCCTGCTCCGGGAGCCGGACAGAGCGGTAGCTTGTACGAGGGCGAAGAACGAAGCCGCAGAGCACCGGGCTTCTGCGCGCACCCTAAGGACTGCTAGAGGACCCTGGTGGCCGCTCGCCTGCCCCTTCAATTCCATTCTAGCATACTTATGGAAGGTGTTCCAGGACAATTTTCCTGAGTTTTGAATTCGTCCTGATGCAGCCCTTCCTGGGAAACTCGTGCTCGTCCTCTGAGACTCCCACATGCAGAGACCTCGATGGCAACTGCAGAAATGAAGGGCTGCGTTGAGTTGTCGAGAAGCAAGAACCTAGCCAGCGCCTTATGTTTGGGAGTCAGCAGCTGCTGGACTTTTGCGATTGCTTTCACTGTGCACTGAATGCCAGGACGGCATGTGCACGTTACAACAACGAGCTGGGCAAGAGTAATCGAAAGATCACGGCCGTCAGAAAGCAGCTTATATATTGCCCTGGAAAGGGCAGTGTTTTTGGAGTGTGCAGTAAAATCGTGTTTCTGGACAAGGGAGGCATAAGTGCGCTGCGCTCCTAAGCTATCTCTCTGCGAGACACACTGCCGAAGCTTTTCGCTATCATGCAGTCTAGTGCAGACGCACTCTACGGCTCTCCGGTGCTGTCCGAAGCCAAGCGCCGGTCGCCGGCGTCTTTCGGCTGAAGCAGCGCTTCGGAGCGTACGGCTGTTGTGTGCGCGAAGCAGCCGCTTCTCCTGCTCCGGGAGCCGGACAGAGCGGTAGCTTGTACGAGGGCGAAGAACGAAGCCGCAGAGCACCGGGCTTCTGCGCGCACCCTAAGGACTGCTAGAGGACCCTGGTGGCCGCTCGCCTGCCCCTTCAATTCTATTCTAGCATACTTATGGAAGGTGTTCCAGGACAATTTTCCTGAGTTTTGAATTCGTCCTGATGTAGCCCCTCCTGGGAAACTCCTGCTCGTCCTCTGAGTCTCCGACATGCAGAGACCTCGATGGCAACTGCAGAAATGAAGGGCTGCGTTGAGTTGTCGAGAAGCAAGAACCTAGCCAGCGCCTTATGTTTGGGAGTCAGCAGCTGCTGGACTTTTGCGATTGCTTTCACTGTGCACTGAATGCCAGGACGGCATGTGCACGTTACAACAACGAGCTGGGCAAGAGTAATCGAAAGATCACGGCCGTCAGAAAGCAGCTTATATATTGCCCTGGAAAGGGCAGTGTTTTTGGAGTGTGCAGTAAAATCGTGTTTCTGGACAAGGGAGGCATAAGTGCGCTGCGCTCTTAAGCTATCTCCCTGCGAGACACACTGCCAAAGCTTTTCGCTATGATGCAGTCTAATGCAGACGCAGACTACGGCTCTCCGGAGCTGTCCGAAGCCAAGCGCCGGTCGCCGGCGTCTTTCGGCTGAAGCAGCGCTTCGGAGCGTACGGCTGTTGTGTGCGCGAAGCAGCCGCTTCTCCTGCTCCGGGAGCCGGACAGAGCGGTAGCTTGTACGAGGGCGAAGAACGAAGCCGCAGAGCACCGGGCTTCTGCGCGCACCCTAAGGACTGCTAGAGGACCCTGGTGGCCGCTCGCCTGCCCCTTCAATTCCATTCTAGCATACTTATGGAAGGTGTTCCAGGACAATTTTCCTGAGTTTTGAATTCGTCCTGATGCAGCCCTTCCTGGGAAACTCGTGCTCGTCCTCTGAGACTCCCACATGCAGAGACCTCGATGGCAACTGCAGAAATGAAGGGCTGCGTTGAGTTGTCGAGAAGCAAGAACCTAGCCAGCGCCTTATGTTTGGGAGTCAGCAGCTGCTGGACTTTTGCGATTGCTTTCACTGTGCACTGAATGCCAGGACGGCATGTGCACGTTAAAACAACGAGCTGGGCAAGAGTAATCGAAAGATCACGGCCGTCAGAAAGCAGCTTATATATTGCCCTGGAAAGAGCAGTGTTTTTGGAGTGTGCAGTAAAATCGTGTTTCTGGACAAGGGAGGCATAAGTGCGCTGCGCTCCTAAGCTATCTCTCTGCGAGACACACTGCCGAAGCTTTTCGCTATCATGCAGTCTAGTGCAGACGCACTCTACGGCTCTCCGGTGCTGTCCGAAGCCAAGCGCCGGTCGCCGGCGTCTTTCGGCTGAAGCAGCGCTTCGGAGCGTACGGCTGTTGTGTGCGCGAAGCAGCCGCTTCTCCTGCTCCGGGAGCCGGACAGAGCGGTAGCTTGTACGAGGGCGAAGAACGAAGCCGCAGAGCACCGGGCTTCTGCGCGCACCCTAAGGACTGCTAGAGGACCCTGGTGGCCGCTCGCCTGCCCCTTCAATTCTATTCTAGCATACTTATGGAAGGTGTTCCAGGACAATTTTCCTGAGTTTTGAATTCGTCCTGATGTAGCCCCTCCTGGGAAACTCCTGTTCGTCCTCTGAGTCTCCGACATGCAGAGACCTCGATGGCAACTGCAGAAATGAAGGGCTGCGTTGAGTTGTCGAGAAGCAAGAACCTAGCCAGCGCCTTGTGTTTGGGAGTCAGCAGCTGCTGGACTTTTGCGATTGCTTTCACTGTGCACTGAATGCCAGGACGGCATGTGCACGTTACAACAACGAGCTGGGCAAGAGTAATCGAAAGATCACGGCCGTCAGAAAGCAGCTTATATATTGCCCTGGAAAGAGCAGTGTTTTTGGAGTGTGCAGTAAAATCGTGTTTCTGGACAAGGGAGGCATAAGTGCGCTGCGCTCCTAAGCTATCTCTCTGCGAGACACACTGCCGAAGCTTTTCGCTATCATGCAGTCTAGTGCAGACGCACACTCCGGTTCTCCGGAGCTGTCCGAAGCCAAGCGCCGGTCGCCGGCGTCTTTCGGCTGAAGCAGCGCTTCGGAGCGTACGGCTGTTGTGTGCGCGAAGCAGCCGCTTCTCCTGCTCCGGGAGCCGGACAGAGCGGTAGCTTGTACGAGGGCGAAGAACGAAGCCGCAGAGCACCGGGCTTCTGCGCGCACCCTAAGGACTGCTAGAGGACCCTGGTGGCCGCTCGCCTGCCCCTTCAATTCTATTCTAGCATACTTATGGAAGGTGTTCCAGGACAATTTTCCTGAGTTTTGAATTCGTCCTGATGCAGCCCTTCCTGGGAAACTCGTGCTCGTCCTCTGAGGCTCCGACATGCAGAGACCTCGATGGCAACTGCAGAAATGAAGGGCTGCGTTGAGTTGTCGAGAAGCAAGAACCTAGCCAGCGCCTTATGTTTGGGAGTCAGCAGCTGCTGGACTTTTGCGATTGCTTTCACTGTGCACTGAATGCCAGGACGGCATGTGCACGTTACAACAACGAGCTGGGCAAGAGTAATCGAAAGATCACGGCCGTCAGAAAGCAGCTTATATATTGCCCTGGAAAGGGCAGTGTTTTTGGAGTGTGCAGTAAAATCGTGTTTCTGGACAAGGGAGGCATAAGTGCGCTGCGCTCTTAAGCTATCTCCCTGCGAGACACACTGCCAAAGCTTTTCGCTATGATGCAGTCTAATGCAGACGCAGACTACGGCTCTCCGGAGCTGTCCGAAGCCAAGCGCCGGTCGCCGGCGTCTTTCGGCTGAAGCAGCGCTTCGGAGCGTACGGCTGTTGTGTGCGCGAAGCAGCCGCTTCTCCTGCTCCGGGAGCCGGACAGAGCGGTAGCTTGTAGGAGGGCGAAGAACGAAGCCGCAGAGCACCGGGCTTCTGCGCGCACCCTAAGGACTGCTAGAGGACCCTGGTGGCCGCTCGCCTGCCCCTTCAATTCTATTCTAGCATACTTATGGAAGGTGTTCCAGGACAATTTTCCTGAGTTTTGAATTCGTCCTGATGCAGCCCTTCCTGGGAAACTCGTGCTCCTCCTCTGAGGCTCCGACATGCAGAGACCTCGATGGCAACTGCAGAAATGAAGGGCTGCGTTGAGTTGTCGAGAAGCAAGAACCTAGCCAGCGCCTTATGTTTGGGAGTCAGCAGCTGCTGGACTTTTGCGATTGCTTTCACTGTGCACTGAATGCCAGGACGGCATGTGCACGTTACAACAACGAGCTGGGCAAGAGTAATCGAAAGATCACGGCCGTCAGAAAGCAGCTTATATATTGCCCTGGAAAGGGCAGTGTTTTTGGAGTGTGCAGTAAAATCGTGTTTCTGGACAAGGGAGGCATAAGTGCGCTGCGCTCTTAAGCTATCTCCCTGCGAGACACACTGCCAAAGCTTTTCGCTATGATGCAGTCTAATGCAGACGCAGACTACGGCTCTCCGGAGCTGTCCGAAGCCAAGCGCCGGTCGCCGGCGTCTTTCGGCTGAAGCAGCGCTTCGGAGCGTACGGCTGTTGTGTGCGCGAAGCAGCCGCTTCTCCTGCTCCGGGAGCCGGACAGAGCGGTAGCTTGTAGGAGGGCGAAGAACGAAGCCGCAGAGCACCGGGCTTCTGCGCGCACCCTAAGGACTGCTAGAGGACCCTGGTGGCCGCTCGCCTGCCCCTTCAATTCCATTCTAGCATACTTATGGAAGGTGTTCCAGGACAATTTTCCTGAGTTTTGAATTCGTCCTGATGCAGCCCTTCCTGGGAAACTCGTGCTCGTCCTCTGAGGCTCCGACATGCAGAGACCTCGATGGCAACTGCAGAAATGAAGGGCTGCGTTGAGTTGTCGAGAAGCAAGAACCTAGCCAGCGCCTTATGTTTGGGAGTCAGCAGCTGCTGGACTTTTGCGATTGCTTTCACTGTGCACTGAATGCCAGGACGGCATGTGCACGTTAAAACAACGAGCTGGGCAAGAGTAATCGAAAGATCACGGCCGTCAGAAAGCAGCTTATATATTGCCCTGGAAAGGGCAGTGTTTTAGGAGTGTGCAGTAAAATCGTGTTTCTGGACAAGGGAGGCATAAGTGCGCTGCGCTCTTAAGCTATCTCCCTGCGAGACACACTGCCAAAGCTTTTCGCTATGATGCAGTCTAATGCAGACGCAGACTACGGCTCTCCGGAGCTGTCCGAAGCCAAGCGCCGGTCGCCGGCGTCTTTCGGCTGAAGCAGCGCTTCGGAGCGTACGGCTGTTGTGTGCGCGAAGCAGCCGCTTCTCCTGCTCCGGGAGCCGGACAGAGCGGTAGCTTGTACGAGGGCGAAGAACGAAGCCGCAGAGCACCGGGCTTCTGCGCGCACCCTAAGGACTGCTAGAGGACCCTGGTGGCCGCTCGCCTGCCCCTTCAATTCCATTCTAGCATACTTATGGAAGGTGTTCCAGGACAATTTTCCTGAGTTTTGAATTCGTCCTGATGCAGCCCTTCCTGGGAAACTCGTGCTCGTCCTCTGAGGCTCCGACATGCAGAGACCTCGATGGCAACTGCAGAAATGAAGGGCTGCGTTGAGTTGTCGAGAAGCAAGAACCTAGCCAGCGCCTTATGTTTGGGAGTCAGCAGCTGCTGGACTTTTGCGATTGCTTTCACTGTGCACTGAATGCCAGGACGGCATGTGCACGTTACAACAACGAGCTGGGCAAGAGTAATCGAAAGATCACGGCCGTCAGAAAGCAGCTTATATATTGCCCTGGAAAGGGCAGTGTTTTTGGAGTGTGCAGTAAAATCGTGTTTCTGGACAAGGGAGGCATAAGTGCGCTGCGCTCTTAAGCTATCTCCCTGCGAGACACACTGCCGAAGCTTTTCGCTATCATGCAGTCTAGTGCAGACGCACTCTACGGCTCTCCGGTGCTGTCCGAAGCCAAGCGCCGGTCGCCGGCGTCTTTCGGCTGAAGCAGCGCTTCGGAGCGTACGGCTGTTGTGTGCGCGAAGCAGCCGCTTCTCCTGCTCCGGGAGCCGGACAGAGCAGTAGCTTGTACGAGGGCGAAGAACGAAGCCGCAGAGCACCGGGCTTCTGCGCGCACCCTAAGGACTGCTAGAGGACCCTGGTGGCCGCTCGCCTGCCCCTTCAATTCTATTCTAGCATACTTATGGAAGGTGTTCCAGGACAATTTTCCTGAGTTTTGAATTCGTCCTGATGCAGCCCTTCCTGGGAAACTCGTGCTCGTCCTCTGAGGCTCCGACATGCAGAGACCTCGATGGCAACTGCAGAAATGAAGGGCTGCGTTGAGTTGTCGAGAAGCAAGAACCTAGCCAGCGCCTTATGTTTGGGAGTCAGCAGCTGCTGGACTTTTGCGATTGCTTTCACTGTGCACTGAATGCCAGGACGGCATGTGCACGTTACAACAACGAGCTGGGCAAGAGTAATCGAAAGATCACGGCCGTCAGAAAGCAGCTTATATATTGCCCTGGAAAGGGCAGTGTTTTAGGAGTGTGCAGTAAAATCGTGTTTCTGGACAAGGGAGGCATAAGTGCGCTGCGCTCTTAAGCTATCTCCCTGCGAGACACACTGCCAAAGCTTTTCGCTATGATGCAGTCTAATGCAGACGCAGACTACGGCTCTCCGGAGCTGTCCGAAGCCAAGCGCCGGTCGCCGGCGTCTTTCGGCTGAAGCAGCGCTTCGGAGCGTACGGCTGTTGTGTGCGCGAAGCAGCCGCTTCTCCTGCTCCGGGAGCCGGACAGAGCGGTAGCTTGTAGGAGGGCGAAGAACGAAGCCGCAGAGCACCGGGCTTCTGCGCGCACCCTAAGGACTGCTAGAGGACCCTGGTGGCCGCTCGCCTGCCCCTTCAATTCTATTCTAGCATACTTATGGAAGGTGTTCCAGGACAATTTTCCTGAGTTTTGAATTCGTCCTGATGTAGCCCCTCCTGGGAAACTCCTGCTCGTCCTCTGAGTCTCCGACATGCAGAGACCTCGATGGCAACTGCAGAAATGAAGGGCTGCGTTGAGTTGTCGAGAAGCAAGAACCTAGCCAGCGCCTTATGTTTGGGAGTCAGCAGCTGCTGGACTTTTGCGATTGCTTTCACTGTGCACTGAATGCCAGGACGGCATGTGCACGTTAAAACAACGAGCTGGGCAAGAGTAATCGAAAGATCACGGCCGTCAGAAAGCAGCTTATATATTGCCCTGGAAAGAGCAGTGTTTTTGGAGTGTGCAGTAAAATCGTGTTTCTGGACAAGGGAGGCATAAGTGCGCTGCGCTCCTAAGCTATCTCCCTGCGAGACACACTGCCGAAGCTTTTCGCTATCATGCAGTCTAGTGCAGACGCACACTCCGGTTCTCCGGAGCTGTCCGAAGCCAAGCGCCGGTCGCCGGCGTCTTTCGGCTGAAGCAGCGCTTCGGAGCGTACGGCTGTTGTGTGCGCGAAGCAGCCGCTTCTCCTGCTCCGGGAGCCGGACAGAGCGGTAGCTTGTACGAGGGCGAAGAACGAAGCCGCAGAGCACCGGGCTTCTGCGCGCACCCTAAGGACTGCTAGAGGACCCTGGTGGCCGCTCGCCTGCCCCTTCAATTCTATTCTAGCATACTTATGGAAGGTGTTCCAGGACAATTTTCCTGAGTTTTGAATTCGTCCTGATGCAGCCCTTCCTGGGAAACTCGTGCTCGTCCTCTGAGGCTCCGACATGCAGAGACCTCGATGGCAACTGCAGAAATGAAGGGCTGCGTTGAGTTGTCGAGAAGCAAGAACCTAGCCAGCGCCTTATGTTTGGGAGTCAGCAGCTGCTGGACTTTTGCGATTGCTTTCACTGTGCACTGAATGCCAGGACGGCATGTGCACGTTACAACAACGAGCTGGGCAAGAGTAATCGAAAGATCACGGCCGTCAGAAAGCAGCTTATATATTGCCCTGGAAAGGGCAGTGTTTTTGGAGTGTGCAGTAAAATCGTGTTTCTGGACAAGGGAGGCATAAGTGCGCTGCGCTCTTAAGCTATCTCCCTGCGAGACACACTGCCAAAGCTTTTCGCTATGATGCAGTCTAATGCAGACGCAGACTACGGCTCTCCGGAGCTGTCCGAAGCCAAGCGCCGGTCGCCGGCGTCTTTCGGCTGAAGCAGCGCTTCGGAGCGTACTGCTGTTGTGTGCGCGAAGCAGCCGCTTCTCCTGCTCCGGGAGCCGGACAGAGCGGTAGCTTGTAGGAGGGCGAAGAACGAAGCCGCAGAGCACCGGGCTTCTGCGCGCACCCTAAGGACTGCTAGAGGACCCTGGTGGCCGCTCGCCTGCCCCTTCAATTCTATTCTAGCATACTTATGGAAGGTGTTCCAGGACAATTTTCCTGAGTTTTGAATTCGTCCTGATGCAGCCCTTCCTGGGAAACTCCTGCTCGTCCTCTGAGTCTCCGACATGCAGAGACCTCGATGGCAACTGCAGAAATGAAGGGCTGCGTTGAGTTGTCGAGAAGCAAGAACCTAGCCAGCGCCTTATGTTTGGGAGTCAGCAGCTGCTGGACTTTTGCGATTGCTTTCACTGTGCACTGAATGCCAGGACGGCATGTGCACGTTAAAACAACGAGCTGGGCAAGAGTAATCGAAAGATCACGGCCGTCAGAAAGCAGCTTATATATTGCCCTGGAAAGAGCAGTGTTTTTGGAGTGTGCAGTAAAATCGTGTTTCTGGACAAGGGAGGCATAAGTGCGCTGCGCTCCTAAGCTATCTCCCTGCGAGACACACTGCCGAAGCTTTTCGCTATCATGCAGTCTAGTGCAGACGCACACTCCGGTTCTCCGGAGCTGTCCGAAGCCAAGCGCCGGTCGCCGGCGTCTTTCGGCTGAAGCAGCGCTTCGGAGCGTACGGCTGTTGTGTGCGCGAAGCAGCCGCTTCTCCTGCTCCGGGAGCCGGACAGAGCGGTAGCTTGTACGAGGGCGAAGAACGAAGCCGCAGAGCACCGGGCTTCTGCGCGCACCCTAAGGACTGCTAGAGGACCCTGGTGGCCGCTCGCCTGCCCCTTCAATTCTATTCTAGCATACTTATGGAAGGTGTTCCAGGACAATTTTCCTGAGTTTTGAATTCGTCCTGATGCAGCCCTTCCTGGGAAACTCGTGCTCGTCCTCTGAGGCTCCGACATGCAGAGACCTCGATGGCAACTGCAGAAATGAAGGGCTGCGTTGAGTTGTCGAGAAGCAAGAACCTAGCCAGCGCCTTATGTTTGGGAGTCAGCAGCTGCTGGACTTTTGCGATTGCTTTCACTGTGCACTGAATGCCAGGACGGCATGTGCACGTTACAACAACGAGCTGGGCAAGAGTAATCGAAAGATCACGGCCGTCAGAAAGCAGCTTATATATTGCCCTGGAAAGGGCAGTGTTTTAGGAGTGTGCAGTAAAATCGTGTTTCTGGACAAGGGAGGCATAAGTGCGCTGCGCTCTTAAGCTATCTCCCTGCGAGACACACTGCCAAAGCTTTTCGCTATGATGCAGTCTAATGCAGACGCAGACTACGGCTCTCCGGAGCTGTCCGAAGCCAAGCGCCGGTCGCCGGCGTCTTTCGGCTGAAGCAGCGCTTCGGAGCGTACGGCTGTTGTGTGCGCGAAGCAGCCGCTTCTCCTGCTCCGGGAGCCGGACAGAGCGGTAGCTTGTACGAGGGCGAAGAACGAAGCCGCAGAGCACCGGGCTTCTGCGCGCACCCTAAGGACTGCTAGAGGACCCTGGTGGCCGCTCGCCTGCCCCTTCAATTCCATTCTAGCATACTTATGGAAGGTGTTCCAGGACAATTTTCCTGAGTTTTGAATTCGTCCTGATGCAGCCCTTCCTGGGAAACTCGTGCTCGTCCTCTGAGGCTCCGACATGCAGAGACCTCGATGGCAACTGCAGAAATGAAGGGCTGCGTTGAGTTGTCGAGAAGCAAGAACCTAGCCAGCGCCTTATGTTTGGGAGTCAGCAGCTGCTGGACTTTTGCGATTGCTTTCACTGTGCACTGAATGCCAGGACGGCATGTGCACGTTACAACAACGAGCTGGGCAAGAGTAATCGAAAGATCACGGCCGTCAGAAAGCAGCTTATATATTGCCCTGGAAAGGGCAGTGTTTTAGGAGTGTGCAGTAAAATCGTGTTTCTGGACAAGGGAGGCATAAGTGCGCTGCGCTCTTAAGCTATCTCCCTGCGAGACACACTGCCAAAGCTTTTCGCTATGATGCAGTCTAATGCAGACGCAGACTACGGCTCTCCGGAGCTGTCCGAAGCCAAGCGCCGGTCGCCGGCGTCTTTCGGCTGAAGCAGCGCTTCGGAGCGTACGGCTGTTGTGTGCACGAAGCAGCCGCTTCTCCTGCTCCGGGAGCCGGACAGAGCGGTAGCTTGTAGGAGGGCGAAGAACGAAGCCGCAGAGCACCGGGCTTCTGCGCGCACCCTAAGGACTGCTAGAGGACCCTGGTGGCCGCTCGCCTGCCCCTTCAATTCCATTCTAGCATACTTATGGAAGGTGTTCCAGGACAATTTTCCTGAGTTTTGAATTCGTCCTGATGCAGCCCTTCCTGGGAAACTCGTGCTCGTCCTCTGAGGCTCCGACATGCAGAGACCTCGATGGCAACTGCAGAAATGAAGGGCTGCGTTGAGTTGTCGAGAAGCAAGAACCTAGCCAGCGCCTTATGTTTGGGAGTCAGCAGCTGCTGGACTTTTGCGATTGCTTTCACTGTGCACTGAATGCCAGGACGGCATGTGCACGTTACAACAACGAGCTGGGCAAGAGTAATCGAAAGATCACGGCCGTCAGAAAGCAGCTTATATATTGCCCTGGAAAGGGCAGTGTTTTTGGAGTGTGCAGTAAAATCGTGTTTCTGGACAAGGGAGGCATAAGTGCGCTGCGCTCTTAAGCTATCTCCCTGCGAGACACACTGCCGAAGCTTTTCGCTATCATGCAGTCTAGTGCAGACGCACTCTACGGCTCTCCGGTGCTGTCCGAAGCCAAGCGCCGGTCGCCGGCGTCTTTCGGCTGAAGCAGCGCTTCGGAGCGTACGGCTGTTGTGTGCGCGAAGCAGCCGCTTCTCCTGCTCCGGGAGCCGGACAGAGCGGTAGCTTGTACGAGGGCGAAGAACGAAGCCGCACCGGGCTTCTGCGCGCACCCTAAGGACTGCTAGAGGACCCTGGTGGCCGCTCGCCTGCCCCTTCAATTCTATTCTAGCATACTTATGGAAGGTGTTCCAGGACAATTTTCCTGAGTTTTGAATTCGTCCTGATGCAGCCCTTCCTGGGAAACTCGTGCTCGTCCTCTGAGGCTCCGACATGCAGAGACCTCGATGGCAACTGCAGAAATGAAGGGCTGCGTTGAGTTGTCGAGAAGCAAGAACCTAGCCAGCGCCTTATGTTTGGGAGTCAGCAGCTGCTGGACTTTTGCGATTGCTTTCACTGTGCACTGAATGCCAGGACGGCATGTGCACGTTACAACAACGAGCTGGGCAAGAGTAATCGAAAGATCACGGCCGTCAGAAAGCAGCTTATATATTGCCCTGGAAAGGGCAGTGTTTTTGGAGTGTGCAGTAAAATCGTGTTTCTGGACAAGGGAGGCATAAGTGCGCTGCGCTCTTAAGCTATCTCCCTGCGAGACACACTGCCGAAGCTTTTCGCTATCATGCAGTCTAATGCAGACGCAGACTACGGCTCTCCGGAGCTGTCCGAAGCCAAGCGCCGGTCGCCGGCGTCTTTCGGCTGAAGCAGCGCTTCGGAGCGTACGGCTGTTGTGTGCACGAAGCAGCCGCTTCTCCTGCTCCGGGAGCCGGAGAGAGCGGTAGCTTGTACGAGGGCGAAGAACGAAGCCGCAGAGCACCGGGCTTCTGCGCGCACCCTAAGGACTGCTAGAGGACCCTGGTGGCCGCTCGCCTGCCCCTTCAATTCCATTCTAGCATACTTATGGAAGGTGTTCCAGGACAATTTTCCTGAGTTTTGAATTCGTCCTGATGCAGCCCTTCCTGGGAAACTCGTGCTCGTCCTCTGAGGCTCCGACATGCAGAGACCTCGATGGCAACTGCAGAAATGAAGGGCTGCGTTGAGTTGTCGAGAAGCAAGAACCTAGCCAGCGCCTTATGTTTGGGAGTCAGCAGCTGCTGGACTTTTGCGATTGCTTTCACTGTGCACTGAATGCCAGGACGGCATGTGCACGTTACAACAACGAGCTGGGCAAGAGTAATCGAAAGATCACGGCCGTCAGAAAGCAGCTTATATATTGCCCTGGAAAGGGCAGTGTTTTTGGAGTGTGCAGTAAAATCGTGTTTCTGGACAAGGGAGGCATAAGTGCGCTGCGCTCTTAAGCTATCTCCCTGCGAGACACACTGCCGAAGCTTTTCGCTATCATGCAGTCTAGTGCAGACGCACTCTACAACTCTCCGGTGCTGTCCGAAGCCAAGCGCCGGTCGCCGGCGTCTTTCGGCTGAAGCAGCGCTTCGGAGCGTACGGCTGTTGTGTGCGCGAAGCAGCCGC
Source organism: Lonchura striata (assembly GCF_050655825.1). NCBI lineage: Eukaryota > Metazoa > Chordata > Aves > Passeriformes > Estrildidae > Lonchura > Lonchura striata. Next base: position 1,751,768 of record NC_140707.1, read on the forward strand.
TTCTCCTGCTCCGGGAGCCGGACAGAGCGGTAGCTTGTACGAGGGCGAAGAACGAAGCCGCACCGGGCTTCTGCGCGCACCCTAAGGACTGCTAGAGGACCCTGGTGGCCGCTCGCCTGCCCCTTCAATTCTATTCTAGCATACTTATGGAAGGTGTTCCAGGACAATTTTCCTGAGTTTTGAATTCGTCCTGATGCAGCCCTTCCTGGGAAACTCCTGCTCGTCCTCTGAGTCTCCGACATGCAGAGACCTCGATGGCAACTGCAGAAATGAAGGGCTGCGTTGAGTTGTCGAGAAGCAAGAACCTAGCCAGCGCCTTATGTTTGGGAGTCAGCAGCTGCTGGACTTTTGCGATTGCTTTCACTGTGCACTGAATGCCAGGACGGCATGTGCACGTTAAAACAACGAGCTGGGCAAGAGTAATCGAAAGATCACGGCCGTCAGAAAGCAGCTTATATATTGCCCTGGAAAGAGCAGTGTTTTTGGAGTGTGCAGTAAAATCGTGTTTCTGGACAAGGGAGGCATAAGTGCGCTGCGCTCCTAAGCTATCTCCCTGCGAGACACACTGCCGAAGCTTTTCGCTATCATGCAGTCTAGTGCAGACGCACACTCCGGTTCTCCGGAGCTGTCCGAAGCCAAGCGCCGGTCGCCGGCGTCTTTCGGCTGAAGCAGCGCTTCGGAGCGTACGGCTGTTGTGTGCGCGAAGCAGCCGCTTCTCCTGCTCCGGGAGCCGGACAGAGCGGTAGCTTGTACGAGGGCGAAGAACGAAGCCGCAGAGCACCGGGCTTCTGCGCGCACCCTAAGGACTGCTAGAGGACCCTGGTGGCCGCTCGCCTGCCCCTTCAATTCTATTCTAGCATACTTATGGAAGGTGTTCCAGGACAATTTTCCTGAGTTTTGAATTCGTCCTGATGCAGCCCTTCCTGGGAAACTCGTGCTCGTCCTCTGAGGCTCCGACATGCAGAGACCTCGATGGCAACTGCAGAAATGAAGGGCTGCGTTGAGTTGTCGAGAAGCAAGAACCTAGCCAGCGCCTTATGTTTGGGAGTCAGCAGCTGCTGGACTTTTGCGATTGCTTTCACTGTGCACTGAATGCCAGGACGGCATGTGCACGTTACAACAACGAGCTGGGCAAGAGTAATCGAAAGATCACGGCCGTCAGAAAGCAGCTTATATATTGCCCTGGAAAGGGCAGTGTTTTAGGAGTGTGCAGTAAAATCGTGTTTCTGGACAAGGGAGGCATAAGTGCGCTGCGCTCTTAAGCTATCTCCCTGCGAGACACACTGCCAAAGCTTTTCGCTATGATGCAGTCTAATGCAGACGCAGACTACGGCTCTCCGGAGCTGTCCGAAGCCAAGCGCCGGTCGCCGGCGTCTTTCGGCTGAAGCAGCGCTTCGGAGCGTACGGCTGTTGTGTGCGCGAAGCAGCCGCTTCTCCTGCTCCGGGAGCCGGACAGAGCGGTAGCTTGTACGAGGGCGAAGAACGAAGCCGCAGAGCACCGGGCTTCTGCGCGCACCCTAAGGACTGCTAGAGGACCCTGGTGGCCGCTCGCCTGCCCCTTCAATTCCATTCTAGCATACTTATGGAAGGTGTTCCAGGACAATTTTCCTGAGTTTTGAATTCGTCCTGATGCAGCCCTTCCTGGGAAACTCGTGCTCGTCCTCTGAGGCTCCGACATGCAGAGACCTCGATGGCAACTGCAGAAATGAAGGGCTGCGTTGAGTTGTCGAGAAGCAAGAACCTAGCCAGCGCCTTATGTTTGGGAGTCAGCAGCTGCTGGACTTTTGCGATTGCTTTCACTGTGCACTGAATGCCAGGACGGCATGTGCACGTTACAACAACGAGCTGGGCAAGAGTAATCGAAAGATCACGGCCGTCAGAAAGCAGCTTATATATTGCCCTGGAAAGGGCAGTGTTTTAGGAGTGTGCAGTAAAATCGTGTTTCTGGACAAGGGAGGCATAAGTGCGCTGCGCTCTTAAGCTATCTCCCTGCGAGACACACTGCCAAAGCTTTTCGCTATGATGCAGTCTAATGCAGACGCAGACTACGGCTCTCCGGAGCTGTCCGAAGCCAAGCGCCGGTCGCCGGCGTCTTTCGGCTGAAGCAGCGCTTCGGAGCGTACGGCTGTTGTGTGCACGAAGCAGCCGCTTCTCCTGCTCCGGGAGCCGGACAGAGCGGTAGCTTGTAGGAGGGCGAAGAACGAAGCCGCAGAGCACCGGGCTTCTGCGCGCACCCTAAGGACTGCTAGAGGACCCTGGTGGCCGCTCGCCTGCCCCTTCAATTCCATTCTAGCATACTTATGGAAGGTGTTCCAGGACAATTTTCCTGAGTTTTGAATTCGTCCTGATGCAGCCCTTCCTGGGAAACTCGTGCTCGTCCTCTGAGGCTCCGACATGCAGAGACCTCGATGGCAACTGCAGAAATGAAGGGCTGCGTTGAGTTGTCGAGAAGCAAGAACCTAGCCAGCGCCTTATGTTTGGGAGTCAGCAGCTGCTGGACTTTTGCGATTGCTTTCACTGTGCACTGAATGCCAGGACGGCATGTGCACGTTACAACAACGAGCTGGGCAAGAGTAATCGAAAGATCACGGCCGTCAGAAAGCAGCTTATATATTGCCCTGGAAAGGGCAGTGTTTTTGGAGTGTGCAGTAAAATCGTGTTTCTGGACAAGGGAGGCATAAGTGCGCTGCGCTCTTAAGCTATCTCCCTGCGAGACACACTGCCGAAGCTTTTCGCTATCATGCAGTCTAGTGCAGACGCACTCTACGGCTCTCCGGTGCTGTCCGAAGCCAAGCGCCGGTCGCCGGCGTCTTTCGGCTGAAGCAGCGCTTCGGAGCGTACGGCTGTTGTGTGCGCGAAGCAGCCGCTTCTCCTGCTCCGGGAGCCGGACAGAGCGGTAGCTTGTACGAGGGCGAAGAACGAAGCCGCACCGGGCTTCTGCGCGCACCCTAAGGACTGCTAGAGGACCCTGGTGGCCGCTCGCCTGCCCCTTCAATTCTATTCTAGCATACTTATGGAAGGTGTTCCAGGACAATTTTCCTGAGTTTTGAATTCGTCCTGATGCAGCCCTTCCTGGGAAACTCGTGCTCGTCCTCTGAGGCTCCGACATGCAGAGACCTCGATGGCAACTGCAGAAATGAAGGGCTGCGTTGAGTTGTCGAGAAGCAAGAACCTAGCCAGCGCCTTATGTTTGGGAGTCAGCAGCTGCTGGACTTTTGCGATTGCTTTCACTGTGCACTGAATGCCAGGACGGCATGTGCACGTTACAACAACGAGCTGGGCAAGAGTAATCGAAAGATCACGGCCGTCAGAAAGCAGCTTATATATTGCCCTGGAAAGGGCAGTGTTTTTGGAGTGTGCAGTAAAATCGTGTTTCTGGACAAGGGAGGCATAAGTGCGCTGCGCTCTTAAGCTATCTCCCTGCGAGACACACTGCCGAAGCTTTTCGCTATCATGCAGTCTAATGCAGACGCAGACTACGGCTCTCCGGAGCTGTCCGAAGCCAAGCGCCGGTCGCCGGCGTCTTTCGGCTGAAGCAGCGCTTCGGAGCGTACGGCTGTTGTGTGCACGAAGCAGCCGCTTCTCCTGCTCCGGGAGCCGGAGAGAGCGGTAGCTTGTACGAGGGCGAAGAACGAAGCCGCAGAGCACCGGGCTTCTGCGCGCACCCTAAGGACTGCTAGAGGACCCTGGTGGCCGCTCGCCTGCCCCTTCAATTCCATTCTAGCATACTTATGGAAGGTGTTCCAGGACAATTTTCCTGAGTTTTGAATTCGTCCTGATGCAGCCCTTCCTGGGAAACTCGTGCTCGTCCTCTGAGGCTCCGACATGCAGAGACCTCGATGGCAACTGCAGAAATGAAGGGCTGCGTTGAGTTGTCGAGAAGCAAGAACCTAGCCAGCGCCTTATGTTTGGGAGTCAGCAGCTGCTGGACTTTTGCGATTGCTTTCACTGTGCACTGAATGCCAGGACGGCATGTGCACGTTACAACAACGAGCTGGGCAAGAGTAATCGAAAGATCACGGCCGTCAGAAAGCAGCTTATATATTGCCCTGGAAAGGGCAGTGTTTTTGGAGTGTGCAGTAAAATCGTGTTTCTGGACAAGGGAGGCATAAGTGCGCTGCGCTCTTAAGCTATCTCCCTGCGAGACACACTGCCGAAGCTTTTCGCTATCATGCAGTCTAGTGCAGACGCACTCTACAACTCTCCGGTGCTGTCCGAAGCCAAGCGCCGGTCGCCGGCGTCTTTCGGCTGAAGCAGCGCTTCGGAGCGTACGGCTGTTGTGTGCGCGAAGCAGCCGCTTCTCCTGCTCCGGGAGCCGGACAGAGCGGTAGCTTGTACGAGGGCGAAGAACGAAGCCGCACCGGGCTTCTGCGCGCACCCTAAGGACTGCTAGAGGACCCTGGTGGCCGCTCGCCTGCCCCTTCAATTCTATTCTAGCATACTTATGGAAGGTGTTCCAGGACAATTTTCCTGAGTTTTGAATTCGTCCTGATGCAGCCCTTCCTGGGAAACTCGTGCTCGTCCTCTGAGGCTCCGACATGCAGAGACCTCGATGGCAACTGCAGAAATGAAGGGCTGCGTTGAGTTGTCGAGAAGCAAGAACCTAGCCAGCGCCTTATGTTTGGGAGTCAGCAGCTGCTGGACTTTTGCGATTGCTTTCACTGTGCACTGAATGCCAGGACGGCATGTGCACGTTACAACAACGAGCTGGGCAAGAGTAATCGAAAGATCACGGCCGTCAGAAAGCAGCTTATATATTGCCCTGGAAAGGGCAGTGTTTTTGGAGTGTGCAGTAAAATCGTGTTTCTGGACAAGGGAGGCATAAGTGCGCTGCGCTCTTAAGCTATCTCCCTGCGAGACACACTGCCAAAGCTTTTCGCTATGATGCAGTCTAATGCAGACGCAGACTACGGCTCTCCGGAGCTGTCCGAAGCCAAGCGCCGGTCGCCGGCGTCTTTCGGCTGAAGCAGCGCTTCGGAGCGTACGGCTGTTGTGTGCACGAAGCAGCCGCTTCTCCTGCTCCGGGAGCCGGACAGAGCGGTAGCTTGTAGGAGGGCGAAGAACGAAGCCGCAGAGCACCGGGCTTCTGCGCGCACCCTAAGGACTGCTAGAGGACCCTGGTGGCCGCTCGCCTGCCCCTTCAATTCCATTCTAGCATACTTATGGAAGGTGTTCCAGGACAATTTTCCTGAGTTTTGAATTCGTCCTGATGCAGCCCTTCCTGGGAAACTCGTGCTCGTCCTCTGAGGCTCCGACATGCAGAGACCTCGATGGCAACTGCAGAAATGAAGGGCTGCGTTGAGTTGTCGAGAAGCAAGAACCTAGCCAGCGCCTTATGTTTGGGAGTCAGCAGCTGCTGGACTTTTGCGATTGCTTTCACTGTGCACTGAATGCCAGGACGGCATGTGCACGTTACAACAACGAGCTGGGCAAGAGTAATCGAAAGATCACGGCCGTCAGAAAGCAGCTTATATATTGCCCTGGAAAGGGCAGTGTTTTTGGAGTGTGCAGTAAAATCGTGTTTCTGGACAAGGGAGGCATAAGTGCGCTGCGCTCTTAAGCTATCTCCCTGCGAGACACACTGCCAAAGCTTTTCGCTATGATGCAGTCTAATGCAGACGCACACTACGGCTCTCCGGAGCTGTCCGAAGCCAAGCGCCGGTCGCCGGCGTCTTTCGGCTGAAGCAGCGCTTCGGAGCGTACTGCTGTTGTGTGCGCGAAGCAGCCGCTTCTCCTGCTCCGGGAGCCGGACAGAGCGGTAGCTTGTAGGAGGGCGAAGAACGAAGCCGCAGAGCACCGGGCTTCTGCGCGCACCCTAAGGACTGCTAGAGGACCCTGGTGGCCGCTCGCCTGCCCCTTCAATTCCATTCTAGCATACTTATGGAAGGTGTTCCAGGACAATTTTCCTGAGTTTTGAATTCGTCCTGATGCAGCCCTTCCTGGGAAACTCGTGCTCGTCCTCTGAGGCTCCGACATGCAGAGACCTCGATGGCAACTGCAGAAATGAAGGGCTGCGTTGAGTTGTCGAGAAGCAAGAACCTAGCCAGCGCCTTATGTTTGGGAGTCAGCAGCTGCTGGACTTTTGCGATTGCTTTCACTGTGCACTGAATGCCAGGACGGCATGTGCACGTTACAACAACGAGCTGGGCAAGAGTAATCGAAAGATCACGGCCGTCAGAAAGCAGCTTATATATTGCCCTGGAAAGGGCAGTGTTTTTGGAGTGTGCAGTAAAATCGTGTTTCTGGACAAGGGAGGCATAAGTGCGCTGCGCTCTTAAGCTATCTCCCTGCGAGACACACTGCCAAAGCTTTTCGCTATGATGCAGTCTAATGCAGACGCACACTACGGCTCTCCGGAGCTGTCCGAAGCCAAGCGCCGGTCGCCGGCGTCTTTCGGCTGAAGCAGCGCTTCGGAGCGTACTGCTGTTGTGTGCGCGAAGCAGCCGCTTCTCCTGCTCCGGGAGCCGGACAGAGCGGTAGCTTGTAGGAGGGCGAAGAACGAAGCCGCAGAGCACCGGGCTTCTGCGCGCACCCTAAGGACTGCTAGAGGACCCTGGTGGCCGCTCGCCTGCCCCTTCAATTCTATTCTAGCATACTTATGGAAGGTGTTCCAGGACAATTTTCCTGAGTTTTGAATTCGTCCTGATGCAGCCCTTCCTGGGAAACTCGTGCTCGTCCTCTGAGGCTCCGACATGCAGAGACCTCGATGGCAACTGCAGAAATGAAGGGCTGCGTTGAGTTGTCGAGAAGCAAGAACCTAGCCAGCGCCTTATGTTTGGGAGTCAGCAGCTGCTGGACTTTTGCGATTGCTTTCACTGTGCACTGAATGCCAGGACGGCATGTGCACGTTACAACAACGAGCTGGGCAAGAGTAATCGAAAGATCACGGCCGTCAGAAAGCAGCTTATATATTGCCCTGGAAAGAGCAGTGTTTTTGGAGTGTGCAGTAAAATCGTGTTTCTGGACAAGGGAGGCATAAGTGCGCTGCGCTCCTAAGCTATCTCCCTGCGAGACACACTGCCGAAGCTTTTCGCTATCATGCAGTCTAGTGCAGACGCACACTCCGGTTCTCCGGAGCTGTCCGAAGCCAAGCGCCGGTCGCCGGCGTCTTTCGGCTGAAGCAGCGCTTCGGAGCGTACGGCTGTTGTGTGCGCGAAGCAGCCGCTTCTCCTGCTCCGGGAGCCGGACAGAGCGGTAGCTTGTACGAGGGCGAAGAACGAAGCCGCAGAGCACCGGGCTTCTGCGCGCACCCTAAGGACTGCTAGAGGACCCTGGTGGCCGCTCGCCTGCCCCTTCAATTCCATTCTAGCATACTTATGGAAGGTGTTCCAGGACAATTTTCCTGAGTTTTGAATTCGTCCTGATGCAGCCCTTCCTGGGAAACTCGTGCTCCTCCTCTGAGGCTCCGACATGCAGAGACCTCGATGGCAACTGCAGAAATGAAGGGCTGCGTTGAGTTGTCGAGAAGCAAGAACCTAGCCAGCGCCTTATGTTTGGGAGTCAGCAGCTGCTGGACTTTTGCGATTGCTTTCACTGTGCACTGAATGCCAGGACGGCATGTGCACGTTACAACAACGAGCTGGGCAAGAGTAATCGAAAGATCACGGCCGTCAGAAAGCAGCTTATATATTGCCCTGGAAAGGGCAGTGTTTTAGGAGTGTGCAGTAAAATCGTGTTTCTGGACAAGGGAGGCATAAGTGCGCTGCGCTCTTAAGCTATCTCCCTGCGAGACACACTGCCAAAGCTTTTCGCTATGATGCAGTCTAATGCAGACGCAGACTACGGCTCTCCGGAGCTGTCCGAAGCCAAGCGCCGGTCGCCGGCGTCTTTCGGCTGAAGCAGCGCTTCGGAGCGTACGGCTGTTGTGTGCGCGAAGCAGCCGCTTCTCCTGCTCCGGGAGCCGGACAGAGCGGTAGCTTGTAGGAGGGCGAAGAACGAAGCCGCAGAGCACCGGGCTTCTGCGCGCACCCTAAGGACTGCTAGAGGACCCTGGTGGCCGCTCGCCTGCCCCTTCAATTCCATTCTAGCATACTTATGGAAGGTGTTCCAGGACAATTTTCCTGAGTTTTGAATTCGTCCTGATGCAGCCCTTCCTGGGAAACTCGTGCTCCTCCTCTGAGGCTCCGACATGCAGAGACCTCGATGGCAACTGCAGAAATGAAGGGCTGCGTTGAGTTGTCGAGAAGCAAGAACCTAGCCAGCGCCTTATGTTTGGGAGTCAGCAGCTGCTGGACTTTTGCGATTGCTTTCACTGTGCACTGAATGCCAGGACGGCATGTGCACGTTACAACAACGAGCTGGGCAAGAGTAATCGAAAGATCACGGCCGTCAGAAAGCAGCTTATATATTGCCCTGGAAAGGGCAGTGTTTTAGGAGTGTGCAGTAAAATCGTGTTTCTGGACAAGGGAGGCATAAGTGCGCTGCGCTCTTAAGCTATCTCCCTGCGAGACACACTGCCAAAGCTTTTCGCTATGATGCAGTCTAATGCAGACGCAGACTACGGCTCTCCGGAGCTGTCCGAAGCCAAGCGCCGGTCGCCGGCGTCTTTCGGCTGAAGCAGCGCTTCGGAGCGTACGGCTGTTGTGTGCGCGAAGCAGCCGCTTCTCCTGCTCCGGGAGCCGGACAGAGCGGTAGCTTGTAGGAGGGCGAAGAACGAAGCCGCAGAGCACCGGGCTTCTGCGCGCACCCTAAGGACTGCTAGAGGACCCTGGTGGCCGCTCGCCTGCCCCTTCAATTCCATTCTAGCATACTTATGGAAGGTGTTCCAGGACAATTTTCCTGAGTTTTGAATTCGTCCTGATGCAGCCCTTCCTGGGAAACTCGTGCTCGTCCTCTGAGGCTCCGACATGCAGAGACCTCGATGGCAACTGCAGAAATGAAGGGCTGCGTTGAGTTGTCGAGAAGCAAGAACCTAGCCAGCGCCTTATGTTTGGGAGTCAGCAGCTGCTGGACTTTTGCGATTGCTTTCACTGTGCACTGAATGCCAGGACGGCATGTGCACGTTACAACAACGAGCTGGGCAAGAGTAATCGAAAGATCACGGCCGTCAGAAAGCAGCTTATATATTGCCCTGGAAAGGGCAGTGTTTTTGGAGTGTGCAGTAAAATCGTGTTTCTGGACAAGGGAGGCATAAGTGCGCTGCGCTCTTAAGCTATCTCCCTGCGAGACACACTGCCGAAGCTTTTCGCTATCATGCAGTCTAGTGCAGACGCACTCTACGGCTCTCCGGTGCTGTCCGAAGCCAAGCGCCGGTCGCCGGCGTCTTTCGGCTGAAGCAGCGCTTCGGAGCGTACGGCTGTTGTGTGCGCGAAGCAGCCGCTTCTCCTGCTCCGGGAGCCGGACAGAGCGGTAGCTTGTACGAGGGCGAAGAACGAAGCCGCACCGGGCTTCTGCGCGCACCCTAAGGACTGCTAGAGGACCCTGGTGGCCGCTCGCCTGCCCCTTCAATTCTATTCTAGCATACTTATGGAAGGTGTTCCAGGACAATTTTCCTGAGTTTTGAATTCGTCCTGATGCAGCCCTTCCTGGGAAACTCGTGCTCGTCCTCTGAGGCTCCGACATGCAGAGACCTCGATGGCAACTGCAGAAATGAAGGGCTGCGTTGAGTTGTCGAGAAGCAAGAACCTAGCCAGCGCCTTATGTTTGGGAGTCAGCAGCTGCTGGACTTTTGCGATTGCTTTCACTGTGCACTGAATGCCAGGACGGCATGTGCACGTTACAACAACGAGCTGGGCAAGAGTAATCGAAAGATCACGGCCGTCAGAAAGCAGCTTATATATTGCCCTGGAAAGGGCAGTGTTTTTGGAGTGTGCAGTAAAATCGTGTTTCTGGACAAGGGAGGCATAAGTGCGCTGCGCTCTTAAGCTATCTCCCTGCGAGACACACTGCCAAAGCTTTTCGCTATGATGCAGTCTAATGCAGACGCAGACTACGGCTCTCCGGAGCTGTCCGAAGCCAAGCGCCGGTCGCCGGCGTCTTTCGGCTGAAGCAGCGCTTCGGAGCGTACGGCTGTTGTGTGCACGAAGCAGCCGCTTCTCCTGCTCCGGGAGCCGGACAGAGCGGTAGCTTGTAGGAGGGCGAAGAACGAAGCCGCAGAGCACCGGGCTTCTGCGCGCACCCTAAGGACTGCTAGAGGACCCTGGTGGCCGCTCGCCTGCCCCTTCAATTCCATTCTAGCATACTTATGGAAGGTGTTCCAGGACAATTTTCCTGAGTTTTGAATTCGTCCTGATGCAGCCCTTCCTGGGAAACTCGTGCTCGTCCTCTGAGGCTCCGACATGCAGAGACCTCGATGGCAACTGCAGAAATGAAGGGCTGCGTTGAGTTGTCGAGAAGCAAGAACCTAGCCAGCGCCTTATGTTTGGGAGTCAGCAGCTGCTGGACTTTTGCGATTGCTTTCACTGTGCACTGAATGCCAGGACGGCACGTGCACGTTAAAACAACGAGCTGGGCAAGAGTAATCGAAAGATCACGGCCGTCAGAAAGCAGCTTATATATTGCCCTGGAAAGGGCAGTGTTTTTGGAGTGTGCAGTAAAATCGTGTTTCTGGACAAGGGAGGCATAAGTGCGCTGCGCTCTTAAGCTATCTCCCTGCGAGACACACTGCCAAAGCTTTTCGCTATGATGCAGTCTAATGCAGACGCAGACTACGGCTCTCCGGAGCTGTCCGAAGCCAAGCGCCGGTCGCCGGCGTCTTTCGGCTGAAGCAGCGCTTCGGAGCGTACGGCTGTTGTGTGCACGAAGCAGCCGCTTCTCCTGCTCCGGGAGCCGGACAGAGCGGTAGCTTGTACGAGGGCGAAGAACGAAGCCGCAGAGCACCGGGCTTCTGCGCGCACCCTAAGGACTGCTAGAGGACCCTGGTGGCCGCTCGCCTGCCCCTTCAATTCCATTCTAGCATACTTATGGAAGGTGTTCCAGGACAATTTTCCTGAGTTTTGAATTCGTCCTGATGCAGCCCTTCCTGGGAAACTCGTGCTCGTCCTCTGAGGCTCCGACATGCAGAGACCTCGATGGCAACTGCAGAAATGAAGGGCTGCGTTGAGTTGTCGAGAAGCAAGAACCTAGCCAGCGCCTTATGTTTGGGAGTCAGCAGCTGCTGGACTTTTGCGATTGCTTTCACTGTGCACTGAATGCCAGGACGGCATGTGCACGTTACAACAACGAGCTGGGCAAGAGTAATCGAAAGATCACGGCCGTCAGAAAGCAGCTTATATATTGCCCTGGAAAGGGCAGTGTTTTTGGAGTGTGCAGTAAAATCGTGTTTCTGGACAAGGGAGGCATAAGTGCGCTGCGCTCTTAAGCTATCTCCCTGCGAGACACACTGCCGAAGCTTTTCGCTATCATGCAGTCTAGTGCAGACGCACTCTACGGCTCTCCGGTGCTGTCCGAAGCCAAGCGCCGGTCGCCGGCGTCTTTCGGCTGAAGCAGCGCTTCGGAGCGTACGGCTGTTGTGTGCGCGAAGCAGCCGCTTCTCCTGCTCCGGGAGCCGGACAGAGCGGTAGCTTGTACGAGGGCGAAGAACGAAGCCGCACCGGGCTTCTGCGCGCACCCTAAGGACTGCTAGAGGACCCTGGTGGCCGCTCGCCTGCCCCTTCAATTCTATTCTAGCATACTTATGGAAGGTGTTCCAGGACAATTTTCCTGAGTTTTGAATTCGTCCTGATGCAGCCCTTCCTGGGAAACTCGTGCTCGTCCTCTGAGGCTCCGACATGCAGAGACCTCGATGGCAACTGCAGAAATGAAGGGCTGCGTTGAGTTGTCGAGAAGCAAGAACCTAGCCAGCGCCTTATGTTTGGGAGTCAGCAGCTGCTGGACTTTTGCGATTGCTTTCACTGTGCACTGAATGCCAGGACGGCATGTGCACGTTACAACAACGAGCTGGGCAAGAGTAATCGAAAGATCACGGCCGTCAGAAAGCAGCTTATATATTGCCCTGGAAAGGGCAGTGTTTTTGGAGTGTGCAGTAAAATCGTGTTTCTGGACAAGGGAGGCATAAGTGCGCTGCGCTCTTAAGCTATCTCCCTGCGAGACACACTGCCAAAGCTTTTCGCTATGATGCAGTCTAATGCAGACGCAGACTACGGCTCTCCGGAGCTGTCCGAAGCCAAGCGCCGGTCGCCGGCGTCTTTCGGCTGAAGCAGCGCTTCGGAGCGTACGGCTGTTGTGTGCGCGAAGCAGCCGCTTCTCCTGCTCCGGGAGCCGGACAGAGCGGTAGCTTGTAGGAGGGCGAAGAACGAAGCCGCAGAGCACCGGGCTTCTGCGCGCACCCTAAGGACTGCTAGAGGACCCTGGTGGCCGCTCGCCTGCCCCTTCAATTCCATTCTAGCATACTTATGGAAGGTGTTCCAGGACAATTTTCCTGAGTTTTGAATTCGTCCTGATGCAGCCCTTCCTGGGAAACTCGTGCTCGTCCTCTGAGGCTCCGACATGCAGAGACCTCGATGGCAACTGCAGAAATGAAGGGCTGCGTTGAGTTGTCGAGAAGCAAGAACCTAGCCAGCGCCTTATGTTTGGGAGTCAGCAGCTGCTGGACTTTTGCGATTGCTTTCACTGTGCACTGAATGCCAGGACGGCATGTGCACGTTACAACAACGAGCTGGGCAAGAGTAATCGAAAGATCACGGCCGTCAGAAAGCAGCTTATATATTGCCCTGGAAAGGGCAGTGTTTTTGGAGTGTGCAGTAAAATCGTGTTTCTGGACAAGGGAGGCATAAGTGCGCTGCGCTCTTAAGCTATCTCCCTGCGAGACACACTGCCAAAGCTTTTCGCTATGATGCAGTCTAATGCAGACGCAGACTACGGCTCTCCGGAGCTGTCCGAAGCCAAGCGCCGGTCGCCGGCGTCTTTCGGCTGAAGCAGCGCTTCGGAGCGTACGGCTGTTGTGTGCACGAAGCAGCCGCTTCTCCTGCTCCGGGAGCCGGACAGAGCGGTAGCTTGTAGGAGGGCGAAGAACGAAGCCGCAGAGCACCGGGCTTCTGCGCGCACCCTAAGGACTGCTAGAGGACCCTGGTGGCCGCTCGCCTGCCCCTTCAATTCCATTCTAGCATACTTATGGAAGGTGTTCCAGGACAATTTTCCTGAGTTTTGAATTCGTCCTGATGCAGCCCTTCCTGGGAAACTCGTGCTCGTCCTCTGAGGCTCCGACATGCAGAGACCTCGATGGCAACTGCAGAAATGAAGGGCTGCGTTGAGTTGTCGAGAAGCAAGAACCTAGCCAGCGCCTTATGTTTGGGAGTCAGCAGCTGCTGGACTTTTGCGATTGCTTTCACTGTGCACTGAATGCCAGGACGGCATGTGCACGTTACAACAACGAGCTGGGCAAGAGTAATCGAAAGATCACGGCCGTCAGAAAGCAGCTTATATATTGCCCTGGAAAGGGCAGTGTTTTTGGAGTGTGCAGTAAAATCGTGTTTCTGGACAAGGGAGGCATAAGTGCGCTGCGCTCCTAAGCTATCTCCCTGCGAGACACACTGCCGAAGCTTTTCGCTATGATGCAGTCTAGTGCAGACGCACACTCCGGTTCTCCGGTGCTGTCCGAAGCCAAGCGCCGGTCGCCGGCGTCTTTCGGCTGAAGCAGCGCTTCGGAGCGTACGGCTGTTGTGTGCGCGAAGCAGCCGCTTCTCCTGCTCCGGGAGCCGGACAGAGCGGTAGCTTGTAGGAGGGCGAAGAACGAAGCCGCAGAGCACCGGGCTTCTGCGCGCACCCTAAGGACTGCTAGAGGACCCTGGTGGCCGCTCGCCTGCCCCTTCAATTCTATTCTAGCATACTTATGGAAGGTGTTCCAGGACAATTTTCCTGAGTTTTGAATTCGTCCTGATGCAGCCCTTCCTGGGAAACTCGTGCTCGTCCTCTGAGGCTCCGACATGCAGAGACCTCGATGGCAACTGCAGAAATGAAGGGCTGCGTTGAGTTGTCGAGAAGCAAGAACCTAGCCAGCGCCTTATGTTTGGGAGTCAGCAGCTGCTGGACTTTTGCGATTGCTTTCACTGTGCACTGAATGCCAGGACGGCATGTGCACGTTACAACAACGAGCTGGGCAAGAGTAATCGAAAGATCACGGCCGTCAGAAAGCAGCTTATATATTGCCCTGGAAAGGGCAGTGTTTTTGGAGTGTGCAGTAAAATCGTGTTTCTGGACAAGGGAGGCATAAGTGCGCTGCGCTCTTAAGCTATCTCCCTGCGAGACACACTGCCAAAGCTTTTCGCTATGATGCAGTCTAATGCAGACGCAGACTACGGCTCTCCGGAGCTGTCCGAAGCCAAGCGCCGGTCGCCGGCGTCTTTCGGCTGAAGCAGCGCTTCGGAGCGTACGGCTGTTGTGTGCGCGAAGCAGCCGCTTCTCCTGCTCCGGGAGCCGGACAGAGCGGTAGCTTGTAGGAGGGCGAAGAACGAAGCCGCAGAGCACCGGGCTTCTTCGCGCACCCTAAGGACTGCTAGAGGACCCTGGTGGCCGCTCGCCTGCCCCTTCAATTCCATTCTAGCATACTTATGGAAGGTGTTCCAGGACAATTTTCCTGAGTTTTGAATTCGTCCTGATGCAGCCCTTCCTGGGAAACTCCTGCTCGTCCTCTGAGGCTCCGACATGCAGAGACCTCGATGGCAACTGCAGAAATGAAGGGCTGCGTTGAGTTGTCGAGAAGCAAGAACCTAGCCAGCGCCTTATGTTTGGGAGTCAGCAGCTGCTGGACTTTTGCGATTGCTTTCACTGTGCACTGAATGCCAGGACGGCATGTGCACGTTACAACAACGAGCTGGGCAAGAGTAATCGAAAGATCACGGCCGTCAGAAAGCAGCTTATATATTGCCCTGGAAAGGGCAGTGTTTTTGGAGTGTGCAGTAAAATCGTGTTTCTGGACAAGGGAGGCATAAGTGCGCTGCGCTCTTAAGCTATCTCCCTGCGAGACACACTGCCAAAGCTTTTCGCTATGATGCAGTCTAATGCAGACGCAGACTACGGCTCTCCGGAGCTGTCCGAAGCCAAGCGCCGGTCGCCGGCGTCTTTCGGCTGAAGCAGCGCTTCGGAGCGTACGGCTGTTGTGTGCGCGAAGCAGCCGCTTCTCCTGCTCCGGGAGCCGGACAGAGCGGTAGCTTGTAGGAGGGCGAAGAACGAAGCCGCAGAGCACCGGGCTTCTGCGCGCACCCTAAGGACTGCTAGAGGACCCTGGTGGCCGCTCGCCTGCCCCTTCAATTCCATTCTAGCATACTTATGGAAGGTGTTCCAGGACAATTTTCCTGAGTTTTGAATTCGTCCTGATGCAGCCCTTCCTGGGAAACTCGTGCTCGTCCTCTGAGGCTCCGACATGCAGAGACCTCGATGGCAACTGCAGAAATGAAGGGCTGCGTTGAGTTGTCGAGAAGCAAGAACCTAGCCAGCGCCTTATGTTTGGGAGTCAGCAGCTGCTGGACTTTTGCGATTGCTTTCACTGTGCACTGAATGCCAGGACGGCATGTGCACGTTACAACAACGAGCTGGGCAAGAGTAATCGAAAGATCACGGCCGTCAGAAAGCAGCTTATATATTGCCCTGGAAAGGGCAGTGTTTTTGGAGTGTGCAGTAAAATCGTGTTTCTGGACAAGGGAGGCATAAGTGCGCTGCGCTCTTAAGCTATCTCCCTGCGAGACACACTGCCAAAGCTTTTCGCTATGATGCAGTCTAATGCAGACGCAGACTACGGCTCTCCGGAGCTGTCCGAAGCCAAGCGCCGGTCGCCGGCGTCTTTCGGCTGAAGCAGCGCTTCGGAGCGTACGGCTGTTGTGTGCGCGAAGCAGCCGCTTCTCCTGCTCCGGGAGCCGGACAGAGCGGTAGCTTGTACGAGGGCGAAGAACGAAGCCGCAGAGCACCGGGCTTCTGCGCGCACCCTAAGGACTGCTAGAGGACCCTGGTGGCCGCTCGCCTGCCCCTTCAATTCCATTCTAGCATACTTATGGAAGGTGTTCCAGGACAATTTTCCTGAGTTTTGAATTCGTCCTGATGCAGCCCTTCCTGGGAAACTCGTGCTCGTCCTCTGAGACTCCCACATGCAGAGACCTCGATGGCAACTGCAGAAATGAAGGGCTGCGTTGAGTTGTCGAGAAGCAAGAACCTAGCCAGCGCCTTATGTTTGGGAGTCAGCAGCTGCTGGACTTTTGCGATTGCTTTCACTGTGCACTGAATGCCAGGACGGCATGTGCACGTTAAAACAACGAGCTGGGCAAGAGTAATCGAAAGATCACGGCCGTCAGAAAGCAGCTTATATATTGCCCTGGAAAGAGCAGTGTTTTTGGAGTGTGCAGTAAAATCGTGTTTCTGGACAAGGGAGGCATAAGTGCGCTGCGCTCTTAAGCTATCTCCCTGCGAGACACACTGCCGAAGCTTTTCGCTATCATGCAGTCTAGTGCAGACGCACTCTACGGCTCTCCGGTGCTGTCCGAAGCCAAGCGCCGGTCGCCGGCGTCTTTCGGCTGAAGCAGCGCTTCGGAGCGTACGGCTGTTGTGTGCGCGAAGCAGCCGCTTCTCCTGCTCCGGGAGCCGGACAGAGCGGTAGCTTGTACGAGGGCGAAGAACGAAGCCGCACCGGGCTTCTGCGCGCACCCTAAGGACTGCTAGAGGACCCTGGTGGCCGCTCGCCTGCCCCTTCAATTCTATTCTAGCATACTTATGGAAGGTGTTCCAGGACAATTTTCCTGAGTTTTGAATTCGTCCTGATGCAGCCCTTCCTGGGAAACTCGTGCTCGTCCTCTGAGGCTCCGACATGCAGAGACCTCGATGGCAACTGCAGAAATGAAGGGCTGCGTTGAGTTGTCGAGAAGCAAGAACCTAGCCAGCGCCTTATGTTTGGGAGTCAGCAGCTGCTGGACTTTTGCGATTGCTTTCACTGTGCACTGAATGCCAGGACGGCATGTGCACGTTACAACAACGAGCTGGGCAAGAGTAATCGAAAGATCACGGCCGTCAGAAAGCAGCTTATATATTGCCCTGGAAAGGGCAGTGTTTTTGGAGTGTGCAGTAAAATCGTGTTTCTGGACAAGGGAGGCATAAGTGCGCTGCGCTCTTAAGCTATCTCCCTGCGAGACACACTGCCAAAGCTTTTCGCTATGATGCAGTCTAATGCAGATGCAGACTACGGCTCTCCGGAGCTGTCCGAAGCCAAGCGCCGGTCGCCGGCGTCTTTCGGCTGAAGCAGCGCTTCGGAGCGTACGGCTGTTGTGTGCGCGAAGCAGCCGCTTCTCCTGCTCCGGGAGCCGGACAGAGCGGTAGCTTGTACGAGGGCGAAGAACGAAGCCGCAGAGCACCGGGCTTCTGCGCGCACCCTAAGGACTGCTAGAGGACCCTGGTGGCCGCTCGCCTGCCCCTTCAATTCCATTCTAGCATACTTATGGAAGGTGTTCCAGGACAATTTTCCTGAGTTTTGAATTCGTCCTGATGCAGCCCTTCCTGGGAAACTCGTGCTCGTCCTCTGAGGCTCCGACATGCAGAGACCTCGATGGCAACTGCAGAAATGAAGGGCTGCGTTGAGTTGTCGAGAAGCAAGAACCTAGCCAGCGCCTTATGTTTGGGAGTCAGCAGCTGCTGGACTTTTGCGATTGCTTTCACTGTGCACTGAATGCCAGGACGGCATGTGCACGTTACAACAACGAGCTGGGCAAGAGTAATCGAAAGATCACGGCCGTCAGAAAGCAGCTTATATATTGCCCTGGAAAGAGCAGTGTTTTTGGAGTGTGCAGTAAAATCGTGTTTCTGGACAAGGGAGGCATAAATGCGCTGCGCTCTTAAGCTATCTCCCTGCGAGACACACTGCCGAAGCTTTTCGCTATCATGCAGTCTAGTGCAGACGCACTCTACGGCTCTCCGGTGCTGTCCGAAGCCAAGCGCCGGTCGCCGGCGTCTTTCGGCTGAAGCAGCGCTTCGGAGCGTACGGCTGTTGTGTGCGCGAAGCAGCCGCTTCTCCTGCTCCGGGAGCCGGACAGAGCGGTAGCTTGTAGGAGGGCGAAGAACGAAGCCGCAGAGCACCGGGCTTCTGCGCGCACCCTAAGGACTGCTAGAGGACCCTGGTGGCCGCTCGCCTGCCCCTTCAATTCTATTCTAGCATACTTATGGAAGGTGTTCCAGGACAATTTTCCTGAGTTTTGAATTCGTCCTGATGCAGCCCTTCCTGGGAAACTCGTGCTCGTCCTCTGAGGCTCCGACATGCAGAGACCTCGATGGCAACTGCAGAAATGAAGGGCTGCGTTGAGTTGTCGAGAAGCAAGAACCTAGCCAGCGCCTTATGTTTGGGAGTCAGCAGCTGCTGGACTTTTGCGATTGCTTTCACTGTGCACTGAATGCCAGGACGGCATGTGCACGTTACAACAACGAGCTGGGCAAGAGTAATCGAAAGATCACGGCCGTCAGAAAGCAGCTTATATATTGCCCTGGAAAGGGCAGTGTTTTTGGAGTGTGCAGTAAAATCGTGTTTCTGGACAAGGGAGGCATAAGTGCGCTGCGCTCTTAAGCTATCTCCCTGCGAGACACACTGCCAAAGCTTTTCGCTATGATGCAGTCTAGTGCAGACGCAGACTACGGCTCTCCGGAGCTGTCCGAAGCCAAGCGCCGGTCGCCGGCGTCTTTCGGCTGAAGCAGCGCTTCGGAGCGTACGGCTGTTGTGTGCGCGAAGCAGCCGCTTCTCCTGCTCCGGGAGCCGGACAGAGCGGTAGCTTGTACGAGGGCGAAGAACGAAGCCGCAGAGCACCGGGCTTCTGCGCGCACCCTAAGGACTGCTAGAGGACCCTGGTGGCCGCTCGCCTGCCCCTTCAATTCCATTCTAGCATACTTATGGAAGGTGTTCCAGGACAATTTTCCTGAGTTTTGAATTCGTCCTGATGCAGCCCTTCCTGGGAAACTCGTGCTCGTCCTCTGAGACTCCCACATGCAGAGACCTCGATGGCAACTGCAGAAATGAAGGGCTGCGTTGAGTTGTCGAGAAGCAAGAACCTAGCCAGCGCCTTATGTTTGGGAGTCAGCAGCTGCTGGACTTTTGCGATTGCTTTCACTGTGCACTGAATGCCAGGACGGCATGTGCACGTTACAACAACGAGCTGGGCAAGAGTAATCGAAAGATCACGGCCGTCAGAAAGCAGCTTATATATTGCCCTGGGAAGAGTACTGTTTTTGGAGTGTGCAGTAAAATCGTGTTTCTGGACAAGGGAGGCATAAGTGCGCTGCGCTCCTAAGCTATCTCCCTGCGAGACACACTGCCGAAGCTTTTAGCTATCATGCAGTCTAGTGCAGACGCACTCTACGGCTCTCCGGTGCTGTCCGAAGCCAAGCGCCGGTCGCCGGCGTCTTTCGGCTGAAGCAGCGCTTCGGAGCGTACGGCTGTTGTGTGCGCGAAGCAGCCGCTTCTCCTGCTCCGGGAGCCGGACAGAGCGGTAGCTTGTACGAGGGCGAAGAACGAAGCCGCAGAGCACCGGGCTTCTGCGCGCACCCTAAGGACTGCTAGAGGACCCTGGTGGCCGCTCGCCTGCCCCTTCAATTCCATTCTAGCATACTTATGGAAGGTGTTCCAGGACAATTTTCCTGAGTTTTGAATTCGTCCTGATGCAGCCCTTCCTGGGAAACTCGTGCTCGTCCTCTGAGACTCCCACATGCAGAGACCTCGATGGCAACTGCAGAAATGAAGGGCTGCGTTGAGTTGTCGAGAAGCAAGAACCTAGCCAGCGCCTTATGTTTGGGAGTCAGCAGCTGCTGGACTTTTGCGATTGCTTTCACTGTGCACTGAATGCCAGGACGGCATGTGCACGTTACAACAACGAGCTGGGCAAGAGTAATCGAAAGATCACGGCCGTCAGAAAGCAGCTTATATATTGCCCTGGAAAGGGCAGTGTTTTTGGAGTGTGCAGTAAAATCGTGTTTCTGGACAAGGGAGGCATAAGTGCGCTGCGCTCTTAAGCTATCTCCCTGCGAGACACACTGCCAAAGCTTTTCGCTATGATGCAGTCTAGTGCAGACGCAGACTACGGCTCTCCGGAGCTGTCCGAAGCCAAGCGCCGGTCGCCGGCGTCTTTCGGCTGAAGCAGCGCTTCGGAGCGTACGGCTGTTGTGTGCGCGAAGCAGCCGCTTCTCCTGCTCCGGGAGCCGGACAGAGCGGTAGCTTGTACGAGGGCGAAGAACGAAGCCGCAGAGCACCGGGCTTCTGCGCGCACCCTAAGGACTGCTAGAGGACCCTGGTGGCCGCTCGCCTGCCCCTTCAATTCCATTCTAGCATACTTATGGAAGGTGTTCCAGGACAATTTTCCTGAGTTTTGAATTCGTCCTGATGCAGCCCTTCCTGGGAAACTCGTGCTCGTCCTCTGAGGCTCCGACATGCAGAGACCTCGATGGCAACTGCAGAAATGAAGGGCTGCGTTGAGTTGTCGAGAAGCAAGAACCTAGCCAGCGCCTTATGTTTGGGAGTCAGCAGCTGCTGGACTTTTGCGATTGCTTTCACTGTGCACTGAATGCCAGGACGGCATGTGCACGTTACAACAACGAGCTGGGCAAGAGTAATCGAAAGATCACGGCCGTCAGAAAGCAGCTTATATATTGCCCTGGAAAGAGCAGTGTTTTTGGAGTGTGCAGTAAAATCGTGTTTCTGGACAAGGGAGGCATAAGTGCGCTGCGCTCCTAAGCTATCTCCCTGCGAGACACACTGCCGAAGCTTTTCGCTATCATGCAGTCTAGTGCAGACGCACTCTACGGCTCTCCGGTGCTGTCCGAAGCCAAGCGCCGGTCGCCGGCGTCTTTCGGCTGAAGCAGCGCTTCGGAGCGTACGGCTGTTGTGTGCGCGAAGCAGCCGCTTCTCCTGCTCCGGGAGCCGGACAGAGCGGTAGCTTGTAGGAGGGCGAAGAACGAAGCCGCAGAGCACCGGGCTTCTGCGCGCACCCTAAGGACTGCTAGAGGACCCTGGTGGCCGCTCGCCTGCCCCTTCAATTCTATTCTAGCATACTTATGGAAGGTGTTCCAGGACAATTTTCCTGAGTTTTGAATTCGTCCTGATGTAGCCCCTCCTGGGAAACTCCTGCTCGTCCTCTGAGTCTCCGACATGCAGAGACCTCGATGGCAACTGCAGAAATGAAGGGCTGCGTTGAGTTGTCGAGAAGCAAGAACCTAGCCAGCGCCTTATGTTTGGGAGTCAGCAGCTGCTGGACTTTTGCGATTGCTTTCACTGTGCACTGAATGCCAGGACGGCATGTGCACGTTAAAACAACGAGCTGGGCAAGAGTAATCGAAAGATCACGGCCGTCAGAAAGCAGCTTATATATTGCCCTGGAAAGAGCAGTGTTTTTGGAGTGTGCAGTAAAATCGTGTTTCTGGACAAGGGAGGCATAAGTGCACTGCGCTCCTAAGCTATCTCCCTGCGAGACACACTGCCGAAGCTTTTCGCTATGATGCAGTCAAGTGCAGACGCACACTCCGGTTCTCCGGTGCTGTCCGAAGCCAAGCGCCGGTCGCCGGCGTCTTTCGGCTGAAGCAGCGCTTCGGAGCGTACGGCTGTTGTGTGCGCGAAGCAGCCGCTTCTCCTGCTCCGGGAGCCGGACAGAGCGGTAGCTTGTACGAGGGCGAAGAACGAAGCCGCAGAGCACCGGGCTTCTGCGCGCACCCTAAGGACTGCTAGAGGACCCTGGTGGCCGCTCGCCTGCCCCTTCAATTCTATTCTAGCATACTTATGGAAGGTGTTCCAGGACAATTTTCCTGAGTTTTGAATTCGTCCTGATGCAGCCCTTCCTGGGAAACTCGTGCTCGTCCTCTGAGGCTCCGACATGCAGAGACCTCGATGGCAACTGTAGAAATGAAGGGCTGCGTTGAGTTGTCGAGAAGCAAGAACCTAGCCAGCGCCTTATGTTTGGGAGTCAGCAGCTGCTGGACTTTTGCGATTGCTTTCACTGTGCACTGAATGCCAGGACGGCATGTGCACGTTACAACAACGAGCTGGGCAAGAGTAATCGAAAGATCACGGCCGTCAGAAAGCAGCTTATATATTGCCCTGGAAAGGGCAGTGTTTTTGGAGTGTGCAGTAAAATCGTGTTTCTGGACAAGGGAGGCATAAGTGCGCTGCGCTCTTAAGCTATCTCCCTGCGAGACACACTGCCAAAGCTTTTCGCTATGATGCAGTCTAGTGCAGACGCAGACTACGGCTCTCCGGAGCTGTCCGAAGCCAAGCGCCGGTCGCCGGCGTCTTTCGGCTGAAGCAGCGCTTCGGAGCGTACGGCTGTTGTGTGCGCGAAGCAGCCGCTTCTCCTGCTCCGGGAGCCGGACAGAGCGGTAGCTTGTACGAGGGCGAAGAACGAAGCCGCAGAGCACCGGGCTTCTGCGCGCACCCTAAGGACTGCTAGAGGACCCTGGTGGCCGCTCGCCTGCCCCTTCAATTCCATTCTAGCATACTTATGGAAGGTGTTCCAGGACAATTTTCCTGAGTTTTGAATTCGTCCTGATGCAGCCCTTCCTGGGAAACTCGTGCTCGTCCTCTGAGACTCCCACATGCAGAGACCTCGATGGCAACTGCAGAAATGAAGGGCTGCGTTGAGTTGTCGAGAAGCAAGAACCTAGCCAGCGCCTTATGTTTGGGAGTCAGCAGCTGCTGGACTTTTGCGATTGCTTTCACTGTGCACTGAATGCCAGGACGGCATGTGCACGTTACAACAACGAGCTGGGCAAGAGTAATCGAAAGATCACGGCCGTCAGAAAGCAGCTTATATATTGCCCTGGAAAGAGCAGTGTTTTTGGAGTGTGCAGTAAAATCGTGTTTCTGGACAAGGGAGGCATAAGTGCGCTGCGCTCCTAAGCTATCTCCCTGCGAGACACACTGCCGAAGCTTTTCGCTATGATGCAGTCTAGTGCAGACGCACTCTACGGCTCTCCGGTGCTGTCCGAAGCCAAGCGCCGGTCGCCGGCGTCTTTCGGCTGAAGCAGCGCTTCGGAGCGTACGGCTGTTGTGTGCGCGAAGCAGCCGCTTCTCCTGCTCCGGGAGCCGGACAGAGCGGTAGCTTGTACGAGGGCGAAGAACGAAGCCGCAGAGCACCGGGCTTCTGCGCGCACCCTAAGGACTGCTAGAGGACCCTGGTGGCCGCTCGCCTGCCCCTTCAATTCTATTCTAGCATACTTATGGAAGGTGTTCCAGGACAATTTTCCTGAGTTTTGAATTCGTCCTGATGCAGCCCTTCCTGGGAAACTCGTGCTCGTCCTCTGAGGCTCCGACATGCAGAGACCTCGATGGCAACTGCAGAAATGAAGGGCTGCGTTGAGTTGTCGAGAAGCAAGAACCTAGCCAGCGCCTTATGTTTGGGAGTCAGCAGCTGCTGGACTTTTGCGATTGCTTTCACTGTGCACTGAATGCCAGGACGGCATGTGCACGTTACAACAACGAGCTGGGCAAGAGTAATCGAAAGATCACGGCCGTCAGAAAGCAGCTTATATATTGCCCTGGAAAGGGCAGTGTTTTTGGAGTGTGCAGTAAAATCGTGTTTCTGGACAAGGGAGGCATAAGTGCGCTGCGCTCTTAAGCTATCTCCCTGCGAGACACACTGCCGAAGCTTTTCGCTATGATGCAGTCTAGTGCAGACGCAGACTACGGCTCTCCGGAGCTGTCCGAAGCCAAGCGCCGGTCGCCGGCGTCTTTCGGCTGAAGCAGCGCTTCGGAGCGTACGGCTGTTGTGTGCGCGAAGCAGCCGCTTCTCCTGCTCCGGGAGCCGGACAGAGCGGTAGCTTGTACGAGGGCGAAGAACGAAGCCGCAGAGCACCGGGCTTCTGCGCGCACCCTAAGGACTGCTAGAGGACCCTGGTGGCCGCTCGCCTGCCCCTTCAATTCCATTCTAGCATACTTATGGAAGGTGTTCCAGGACAATTTTCCTGAGTTTTGAATTCGTCCTGATGCAGCCCTTCCTGGGAAACTCGTGCTCGTCCTCTGAGACTCCCACATGCAGAGACCTCGATGGCAACTGCAGAAATGAAGGGCTGCGTTGAGTTGTCGAGAAGCAAGAACCTAGCCAGCGCCTTATGTTTGGGAGTCAGCAGCTGCTGGACTTTTGCGATTGCTTTCACTGTGCACTGAATGCCAGGACGGCATGTGCACGTTACAACAACGAGCTGGGCAAGAGTAATCGAAAGATCACGGCCGTCAGAAAGCAGCTTATATATTGCCCTGGAAAGAGCAGTGTTTTTGGAGTGTGCAGTAAAATCGTGTTTCTGGACAAGGGAGGCATAAGTGCGCTGCGCTCCTAAGCTATCTCCCTGCGAGACACACTGCCGAAGCTTTTCGCTATCATGCAGTCTAGTGCAGACGCACTCTACGGCTCTCCGGTGCTGTCCGAAGCCAAGCGCCGGTCGCCGGCGTCTTTCGGTTGAAGCAGCGCTTCGGAGCGTACGGCTGTTGTGTGCGCGAAGCAGCCGCTTCTCCTGCTCCGGGAGCCGGACAGAGCGGTAGCTTGTAGGAGGGCGAAGAACGAAGCCGCAGAGCACCGGGCTTCTGCGCGCACCCTAAGGACTGCTAGAGGACCCTGGTGGCCGCTCGCCTGCCCCTTCAATTCTATTCTAGCATACTTATGGAAGGTGTTCCAGGACAATTTTCCTGAGTTTTGAATTCGTCCTGATGTAGCCCCTCCTGGGAAACTCCTGCTCGTCCTCTGAGTCTCCGACATGCAGAGACCTCGATGGCAACTGCAGAAATGAAGGGCTGCGTTGAGTTGTCGAGAAGCAAGAACCTAGCCAGCGCCTTATGTTTGGGAGTCAGCAGCTGCTGGACTTTTGCGATTGCTTTCACTGTGCACTGAATGCCAGGACGGCATGTGCACGTTAAAACAACGAGCTGGGCAAGAGTAATCGAAAGATCACGGCCGTCAGAAAGCAGCTTATATATTGCCCTGGAAAGAGCAGTGTTTTTGGAGTGTGCAGTAAAATCGTGTTTCTGGACAAGGGAGGCATAAGTGCGCTGCGCTCCTAAGCTATCTCCCTGCGAGACACACTGCCGAAGCTTTTCGCTATGATGCAGTCTAGTGCAGACGCACACTCCGGTTCTCCGGTGCTGTCCGAAGCCAAGCGCCGGTCGCCGGCGTCTTTCGGCTGAAGCAGCGCTTCGGAGCGTACGGCTGTTGTGTGCGCGAAGCAGCCGCTTCTCCTGCTCCGGGAGCCGGACAGAGCGGTAGCTTGTACGAGGGCGAAGAACGAAGCCGCAGAGCACCGGGCTTCTGCGCGCACCCTAAGGACTGCTAGAGGACCCTGGTGGCCGCTCGCCTGCCCCTTCAATTCTATTCTAGCATACTTATGGAAGGTGTTCCAGGACAATTTTCCTGAGTTTTGAATTCGTCCTGATGCAGCCCTTCCTGGGAAACTCGTGCTCGTCCTCTGAGGCTCCGACATGCAGAGACCTCGATGGCAACTGTAGAAATGAAGGGCTGCGTTGAGTTGTCGAGAAGCAAGAACCTAGCCAGCGCCTTGTGTTTGGGAGTCAGCAGCTGCTGGACTTTTGCGATTGCTTTCACTGTGCACTGAATGCCAGGACGGCATGTGCACGTTACAACAACGAGCTGGGCAAGAGTAATCGAAAGATCACGGCCGTCAGAAAGCAGCTTATATATTGCCCTGGAAAGGGCAGTGTTTTTGGAGTGTGCAGTAAAATCGTGTTTCTGGACAAGGGAGGCATAAGTGCGCTGCGCTCTTAAGCTATCTCCCTGCGAGACACACTGCCAAAGCTTTTCGCTATGATGCAGTCTAATGCAGACGCAGACTACGGCTCTCCGGAGCTGTCCGAAGCCAAGCGCCGGTCGCCGGCGTCTTTCGGCTGAAGCAGCGCTTCGGAGCGTACGGCTGTTGTGTGCACGAAGCAGCCGCTTCTCCTGCTCCGGGAGCCGGACAGAGCGGTAGCTTGTACGAGGGCGAAGAACGAAGCCGCAGAGCACCGGGCTTCTGCGCGCACCCTAAGGACTGCTAGAGGACCCTGGTGGCCGCTCGCCTGCCCCTTCAATTCTATTCTAGCATACTTATGGAAGGTGTTCCAGGACAATTTTCCTGAGTTTTGAATTCGTCCTGATGCAGCCCTTCCTGGGAAACTCGTGCTCGTCCTCTGAGGCTCCGACATGCAGAGACCTCGATGGCAACTGCAGAAATGAAGGGCTGCGTTGAGTTGTCGAGAAGCAAGAACCTAGCCAGCGCCTTATGTTTGGGAGTCAGCAGCTGCTGGACTTTTGCGATTGCTTTCACTGTGCACTGAATGCCAGGACGGCATGTGCACGTTACAACAACGAGCTGGGCAAGAGTAATCGAAAGATCACGGCCGTCAGAAAGCAGCTTATATATTGCCCTGGAAAGGGCAGTGTTTTTGGAGTGTGCAGTAAAATCGTGTTTCTGGACAAGGGAGGCATAAGTGCGCTGCGCTCTTAAGCTATCTCCCTGCGAGACACACTGCCAAAGCTTTTCGCTATGATGCAGTCTAATGCAGACGCAGACTACGGCTCTCCGGAGCTGTCCGAAGCCAAGCGCCGGTCGCCGGCGTCTTTCGGCTGAAGCAGCGCTTCGGAGCGTACGGCTGTTGTGTGCGCGAAGCAGCCGCTTCTCCTGCTCCGGGAGCCGGACAGAGCGGTAGCTTGTAGGAGGGCGAAGAACGAAGCCGCAGAGCACCGGCCTTCTGCGCGCACCCTAAGGACTGCTAGAGGACCCTGGTGGCCGCTCGCCTGCCCCTTCAATTCTATTCTAGCATACTTATGGAAGGTGTTCCAGGACAATTTTCCTGAGTTTTGAATTCGTCCTGATGCAGCCCTTCCTGGGAAACTCGTGCTCGTCCTCTGAGGCTCCGACATGCAGAGACCTCGATGGCAACTGCAGAAATGAAGGGCTGCGTTGAGTTGTCGAGAAGCAAGAACCTAGCCAGCGCCTTGTGTTTGGGAGTCAGCAGCTGCTGGACTTTTGCGATTGCTTTCACTGTGCACTGAATGCCAGGACGGCATGTGCACGTTACAACAACGAGCTGGGCAAGAGTAATCGAAAGATCACGGCCGTCAGAAAGCAGCTTATATATTGCCCTGGAAAGGGCAGTGTTTTTGGAGTGTGCAGTAAAATCGTGTTTCTGGACAAGGGAGGCATAAGTGCGCTGCGCTCTTAAGCTATCTCCCTGCGAGACACACTGCCAAAGCTTTTCGCTATGATGCAGTCTAGTGCAGACGCAGACTACGGCTCTCCGGAGCTGTCCGAAGCCAAGCGCCGGTCGCCGGCGTCTTTCGGCTGAAGCAGCGCTTCGGAGCGTACGGCTGTTGTGTGCGCGAAGCAGCCGCTTCTCCTGCTCCGGGAGCCGGACAGAGCGGTAGCTTGTAGGAGGGCGAAGAACGAAGCCGCAGAGCACCGGGCTTCTGCGCGCACCCTAAGGACTGCTAGAGGACCCTGGTGGCCGCTCGCCTGCCCCTTCAATTCCATTCTAGCATACTTATGGAAGGTGTTCCAGGACAATTTTCCTGAGTTTTGAATTCGTCCTGATGCAGCCCTTCCTGGGAAACTCGTGCTCGTCCTCTGAGACTCCCACATGCAGAGACCTCGATGGCAACTGCAGAAATGAAGGGCTGCGTTGAGTTGTCGAGAAGCAAGAACCTAGCCAGCGCCTTATGTTTGGGAGTCAGCAGCTGCTGGACTTTTGCGATTGCTTTCACTGTGCACTGAATGCCAGGACGGCATGTGCACGTTACAACAACGAGCTGGGCAAGAGTAATCGAAAGATCACGGCCGTCAGAAAGCAGTTTATATATTGCCCTGGAAAGAGCAGTGTTTTTGGAGTGTGCAGTAAAATCGTGTTTCTGGACAAGGGAGGCATAAGTGCGCTGCGCTCTTAAGCTATCTCCCTGCGAGACACACTGCCGAAGCTT
Source organism: Lonchura striata (assembly GCF_050655825.1). Classification (NCBI taxonomy): domain Eukaryota; kingdom Metazoa; phylum Chordata; class Aves; order Passeriformes; family Estrildidae; genus Lonchura; species Lonchura striata. The sequence continues at coordinate 1,779,604 of NC_140707.1, forward strand.
TTCGCTATCATGCAGTCTAGTGCAGACGCACTCTACGGCTCTCCGGTGCTGTCCGAAGCCAAGCGCCGGTCGCCGGCGTCTTTCGGCTGAAGCAGCGCTTCGGAGCGTACGGCTGTTGTGTGCGCGAAGCAGCCGCTTCTCCTGCTCCGGGAGCCGGACAGAGCGGTAGCTTGTACGAGGGCGAAGAACGAAGCCGCAGAGCACCGGGCTTCTGCGCGCACCCTAAGGACTGCTAGAGGACCCTGGTGGCCGCTCGCCTGCCCCTTCAATTCTATTCTAGCATACTTATGGAAGGTGTTCCAGGACAATTTTCCTGAGTTTTGAATTCGTCCTGATGTAGCCCCTCCTGGGAAACTCCTGCTCGTCCTCTGAGTCTCCGACATGCAGAGACCTCGATGGCAACTGCAGAAATGAAGGGCTGCGTTGAGTTGTCGAGAAGCAAGAACCTAGCCAGCGCCTTGTGTTTGGGAGTCAGCAGCTGCTGGACTTTTGCGATTGCTTTCACTGTGCACTGAATGCCAGGACGGCATGTGCACGTTAAAACAACGAGCTGGGCAAGAGTAATCGAAAGATCACGGCCGTCAGAAAGCAGCTTATATATTGCCCTGGAAAGAGCAGTGTTTTTGGAGTGTGCAGTAAAATCGTGTTTCTGGACAAGGGAGGCATAAGTGCGCTGCGCTCTTAAGCTATCTCCCTGCGAGACACACTGCCGAAGCTTTTCGCTATCATGCAGTCTAGTGCAGACGCACTCTACGGCTCTCCGGTGCTGTCCGAAGCCAAGCGCCGGTCGCCGGCGTCTTTCGGCTGAAGCAGCGCTTCGGAGCGTACGGCTGTTGTGTGCGCGAAGCAGCCGCTTCTCCTGCTCCGGGAGCCGGACAGAGCGGTAGCTTGTAGGAGGGCGAAGAACGAAGCCGCAGAGCACCGGGCTTCTGCGCGCACCCTAAGGACTGCTAGAGGACCCTGGTGGCCGCTCGCCTGCCCCTTCAATTCTATTCTAGCATACTTATGGAAGGTGTTCCAGGACAATTTTCCTGAGTTTTGAATTCGTCCTGATGCAGCCCTTCCTGGGAAACTCGTGCTCCTCCTCTGAGGCTCCGACATGCAGAGACCTCGATGGCAACTGCAGAAATGAAGGGCTGCGTTGAGTTGTCGAGAAGCAAGAACCTAGCCAGCGCCTTATGTTTGGGAGTCAGCAGCTGCTGGACTTTTGCGATTGCTTTCACTGTGCACTGAATGCCAGGACGGCATGTGCACGTTACAACAACGAGCTGGGCAAGAGTAATCGAAAGATCACGGCCGTCAGAAAGCAGCTTATATATTGCCCTGGAAAGGGCAGTGTTTTAGGAGTGTGCAGTAAAATCGTGTTTCTGGACAAGGGAGGCATAAGTGCGCTGCGCTCTTAAGCTATCTCCCTGCGAGACACACTGCCAAAGCTTTTCGCTATGATGCAGTCTAATGCAGACGCAGACTACGGCTCTCCGGAGCTGTCCGAAGCCAAGCGCCGGTCGCCGGCGTCTTTCGGCTGAAGCAGCGCTTCGGAGCGTACGGCTGTTGAGTGCGCGAAGCAGCCGCTTCTCCTGCTCCGGGAGCCGGACAGAGTGGTAGCTTGTAGGAGGGCGAAGAACGAAGCCGCAGAGCACCGGGCTTCTGCGCGCACCCTAAGGACTGCTAGAGGACCCTGGTGGCCGCTCGCCTGCCCCTTCAATTCTATTCTAGCATACTTATGGAAGGTGTTCCAGGACAATTTTCCTGAGTTTTGAATTCGTCCTGATGCAGCCCTTCCTGGGAAACTCGTGCTCGTCCTCTGAGGCTCCGACATGCAGAGACCTCGATGGCAACTGCAGAAATGAAGGGCTGCGTTGAGTTGTCGAGAAGCAAGAACCTAGCCAGCGCCTTGTGTTTGGGAGTCAGCAGCTGCTGGACTTTTGCGATTGCTTTCACTGTGCACTGAATGCCAGGACGGCATGTGCACGTTACAACAACGAGCTGGGCAAGAGTAATCGAAAGATCACGGCCGTCAGAAAGCAGCTTATATATTGCCCTGGAAAGGGCAGTGTTTTTGGAGTGTGCAGTAAAATCGTGTTTCTGGACAAGGGAGGCATAAGTGCGCTGCGCTCTTAAGCTATCTCCCTGCGAGACACACTGCCGAAGCTTTTCGCTATCATGCAGTCTAGTGCAGACGCAGACTACGGCTCTCCGGAGCTGTCCGAAGCCAAGCGCCGGTCGCCGGCGTCTTTCGGCTGAAGCAGCGCTTCGGAGCGTACGGCTGTTGTGTGCGCGAAGCAGCCGCTTCTCCTGCTCCGGGAGCCGGACAGAGCGGTAGCTTGTAGGAGGGCGAAGAACGAAGCCGCAGAGCACCGGGCTTCTGCGCGCACCCTAAGGACTGCTAGAGGACCCTGGTGGCCGCTCGCCTGCCCCTTCAATTCTATTCTAGCATACTTATGGAAGGTGTTCCAGGACAATTTTCCTGAGTTTTGAATTCGTCCTGATGCAGCCCTTCCTGGGAAACTCCTGCTCGTCCTCTGAGACTCCCACATGCAGAGACCTCGATGGCAACTGCAGAAATGAAGGGCTGCGTTGAGTTGTCGAGAAGCAAGAACCTAGCCAGCGCCTTGTGTTTGGGAGTCAGCAGCTGCTGGACTTTTGCGATTGCTTTCACTGTGCACTGAATGCCAGGACGGCATGTGCACGTTACAACAACGAGCTGGGCAAGAGTAATCGAAAGATCACGGCCGTCAGAAAGCAGCTTATATATTGCCCTGGAAAGAGCAGTGTTTTTGGAGTGTGCAGTAAAATCGTGTTTCTGGACAAGGGAGGCATAAGTGCGCTGCGCTCCTAAGCTATCTCTCTGCGAGACACACTGCCGAAGCTTTTCGCTATCATGCAGTCTAGTGCAGACGCACACTCCGGTTCTCCGGTGCTGTCCGAAGCCAAGCGCCGGTCGCCGGCGTCTTTCGGCTGAAGCAGCGCTTCGGAGCGTACGGCTGTTGTGTGCGCGAAGCAGCCGCTTCTCCTGCTCCGGGAGCCGGACAGAGCGGTAGCTTGTACGAGGGCGAAGAACGAAGCCGCAGAGCACCGGGCTTCTGCGCGCACCCTAAGGACTGCTAGAGGACCCTGGTGGCCGCTCGCCTGCCCCTTCAATTCCATTCTAGCATACTTATGGAAGGTGTTCCAGGACAATTTTCCTGAGTTTTGAATTCGTCCTGATGTAGCCCCTCCTGGGAAACTCCTGCTCGTCCTCTGAGACTCCCACATGCAGAGACCTCGATGGCAACTGCAGAAATGAAGGGCTGCGTTGAGTTGTCGAGAAGCAAGAACCTAGCCAGCGCCTTGTGTTTGGGAGTCAGCAGCTGCTGGACTTTTGCGATTGCTTTCACTGTGCACTGAATGCCAGGACGGCATGTGCACGTTAAAACAACGAGCTGGGCAAGAGTAATCGAAAGATCACGGCCGTCAGAAAGCAGCTTATATATTGCCCTGGAAAGAGCAGTGTTTTTGGAGTGTGCAGTAAAATCGTGTTTCTGGACAAGGGAGGCATAAGTGCGCTGCGCTCCTAAGCTATCTCTCTGCGAGACACACTGCCGAAGCTTTTCGCTATCATGCAGTCTAGTGCAGACGCACACTCCGGTTCTCCGGTGCTGTCCGAAGCCAAGCGCCGGTCGCCGGCGTCTTTCGGCTGAAGCAGCGCTTCGGAGCGTACGGCTGTTGTGTGCGCGAAGCAGCCGCTTCTCCTGCTCCGGGAGCCGGACAGAGCGGTAGCTTGTAGGAGGGCGAAGAACGAAGCCGCAGAGCACCGGGCTTCTGCGCGCACCCTAAGGACTGCTAGAGGACCCTGGTGGCCGCTCGCCTGCCCCTTCAATTCTATTCTAGCATACTTATGGAAGGTGTTCCAGGACAATTTTCCTGAGTTTTGAATTCGTCCTGATGCAGCCCTTCCTGGGAAACTCGTGCTCGTCCTCTGAGGCTCCGACATGCAGAGACCTCGATGGCAACTGCAGAAATGAAGGGCTGCGTTGAGTTGTCGAGAAGCAAGAACCTAGCCAGCGCCTTATGTTTGGGAGTCAGCAGCTGCTGGACTTTTGCGATTGCTTTCACTGTGCACTGAATGCCAGGACGGCATGTGCACGTTAAAACAACGAGCTGGGCAAGAGTAATCGAAAGATCACGGCCGTCAGAAAGCAGCTTATATATTGCCCTGGAAAGGGCAGTGTTTTTGGAGTGTGCAGTAAAATCGTGTTTCTGGACAAGGGAGGCATAAGTGCGCTGCGCTCTTAAGCTATCTCCCTGCGAGACACACTGCCAAAGCTTTTCGCTATGATGCAGTCTAATGCAGACGCAGACTACGGCTCTCCGGAGCTGTCCGAAGCCAAGCGCCGGTCGCCGGCGTCTTTCGGCTGAAGCAGCGCTTCGGAGCGTACGGCTGTTGTGTGCGCGAAGCAGCCGCTTCTCCTGCTCCGGGAGCCGGACAGAGCGGTAGCTTGTAGGAGGGCGAAGAACGAAGCCGCAGAGCACCGGGCTTCTGCGCGCACCCTAAGGACTGCTAGAGGACCCTGGTGGCCGCTCGCCTGCCCCTTCAATTCCATTCTAGCATACTTATGGAAGGTGTTCCAGGACAATTTTCCTGAGTTTTGAATTCGTCCTGATGCAGCCCTTCCTGGGAAACTCGTGCTCCTCCTCTGAGGCTCCGACATGCAGAGACCTCGATGGCAACTGCAGAAATGAAGGGCTGCGTTGAGTTGTCGAGAAGCAAGAACCTAGCCAGCGCCTTATGTTTGGGAGTCAGCAGCTGCTGGACTTTTGCGATTGCTTTCACTGTGCACTGAATGCCAGGACGGCATGTGCACGTTACAACAACGAGCTGGGCAAGAGTAATCGAAAGATCACGGCCGTCAGAAAGCAGCTTATATATTGCCCTGGAAAGGGCAGTGTTTTAGGAGTGTGCAGTAAAATCGTGTTTCTGGACAAGGGAGGCATAAGTGCGCTGCGCTCTTAAGCTATCTCCCTGCGAGACACACTGCCAAAGCTTTTCGCTATGATGCAGTCTAATGCAGACGCAGACTACGGCTCTCCGGAGCTGTCCGAAGCCAAGCGCCGGTCGCCGGCGTCTTTCGGCTGAAGCAGCGCTTCGGAGCGTACGGCTGTTGTGTGCACGAAGCAGCCGCTTCTCCTGCTCCGGGAGCCGGACAGAGCGGTAGCTTGTAGGAGGGCGAAGAACGAAGCCGCAGAGCACCGGGCTTCTGCGCGCACCCTAAGGACTGCTAGAGGACCCTGGTGGCCGCTCGCCTGCCCCTTCAATTCTATTCTAGCATACTTATGGAAGGTGTTCCAGGACAATTTTCCTGAGTTTTGAATTCGTCCTGATGCAGCCCTTCCTGGGAAACTCGTGCTCGTCCTCTGAGGCTCCGACATGCAGAGACCTCGATGGCAACTGCAGAAATGAAGGGCTGCGTTGAGTTGTCGAGAAGCAAGAACCTAGCCAGCGCCTTGTGTTTGGGAGTCAGCAGCTGCTGGACTTTTGCGATTGCTTTCACTGTGCACTGAATGCCAGGACGGCATGTGCACGTTAAAACAACGAGCTGGGCAAGAGTAATCGAAAGATCACGGCCGTCAGAAAGCAGCTTATATATTGCCCTGGAAAGAGCAGTGTTTTTGGAGTGTGCAGTAAAATCGTGTTTCTGGACAAGGGAGGCATAAGTGCGCTGCGCTCTTAAGCTATCTCCCTGCGAGACACACTGCCGAAGCTTTTCGCTATCATGCAGTCTAGTGCAGACGCACTCTACGGCTCTCCGGTGCTGTCCGAAGCCAAGCGCCGGTCGCCGGCGTCTTTCGGCTGAAGCAGCGCTTCGGAGCGTACGGCTGTTGTGTGCGCGAAGCAGCCGCTTCTCCTGCTCCGGGAGCCGGACAGAGCGGTAGCTTGTAGGAGGGCGAAGAACGAAGCCGCAGAGCACCGGGCTTCTGCGCGCACCCTAAGGACTGCTAGAGGACCCTGGTGGCCGCTCGCCTGCCCCTTCAATTCTATTCTAGCATACTTATGGAAGGTGTTCCAGGACAATTTTCCTGAGTTTTGAATTCGTCCTGATGCAGCCCTTCCTGGGAAACTCGTGCTCGTCCTCTGAGGCTCCGACATGCAGAGACCTCGATGGCAACTGCAGAAATGAAGGGCTGCGTTGAGTTGTCGAGAAGCAAGAACCTAGCCAGCGCCTTATGTTTGGGAGTCAGCAGCTGCTGGACTTTTGCGATTGCTTTCACTGTGCACTGAATGCCAGGACGGCATGTGCACGTTACAACAACGAGCTGGGCAAGAGTAATCGAAAGATCACGGCCGTCAGAAAGCAGCTTATATATTGCCCTGGAAAGGGCAGTGTTTTTGGAGTGTGCAGTAAAATCGTGTTTCTGGACAAGGGAGGCATAAGTGCGCTGCGCTCTTAAGCTATCTCCCTGCGAGACACACTGCCAAAGCTTTTCGCTATGATGCAGTCTAATGCAGACGCAGACTACGGCTCTCCGGAGCTGTCCGAAGCCAAGCGCCGGTCGCCGGCGTCTTTCGGCTGAAGCAGCGCTTCGGAGCGTACGGCTGTTGTGTGCGCGAAGCAGCCGCTTCTCCTGCTCCGGGAGCCGGACAGAGCGGTAGCTTGTAGGAGGGCGAAGAACGAAGCCGCAGAGCACCGGGCTTCTGCGCGCACCCTAAGGACTGCTAGAGGACCCTGGTGGCCGCTCGCCTGCCCCTTCAATTCTATTCTAGCATACTTATGGAAGGTGTTCCAGGACAATTTTCCTGAGTTTTGAATTCGTCCTGATGCAGCCCTTCCTGGGAAACTCGTGCTCGTCCTCTGAGGCTCCGACATGCAGAGACCTCGATGGCAACTGCAGAAATGAAGGGCTGCGTTGAGTTGTCGAGAAGCAAGAACCTAGCCAGCGCCTTATGTTTGGGAGTCAGCAGCTGCTGGACTTTTGCGATTGCTTTCACTGTGCACTGAATGCCAGGACGGCATGTGCACGTTACAACAACGAGCTGGGCAAGAGTAATCGAAAGATCACGGCCGTCAGAAAGCAGCTTATATATTGCCCTGGAAAGGGCAGTGTTTTTGGAGTGTGCAGTAAAATCGTGTTTCTGGACAAGGGAGGCATAAGTGCGCTGCGCTCTTAAGCTATCTCCCTGCGAGACACACTGCCAAAGCTTTTCGCTATGATGCAGTCTAATGCAGACGCAGACTACGGCTCTCCGGAGCTGTCCGAAGCCAAGCGCCGGTCGCCGGCGTCTTTCGGCTGAAGCAGCGCTTCGGAGCGTACGGCTGTTGTGTGCGCGAAGCAGCCGCTTCTCCTGCTCCGGGAGCCGGACAGAGCGGTAGCTTGTACGAGGGCGAAGAACGAAGCCGCAGAGCACCGGGCTTCTGCGCGCACCCTAAGGACTGCTAGAGGACCCTGGTGGCCGCTCGCCTGCCCCTTCAATTCTATTCTAGCATACTTATGGAAGGTGTTCCAGGACAATTTTCCTGAGTTTTGAATTCGTCCTGATGCAGCCCTTCCTGGGAAACTCGTGCTCGTCCTCTGAGGCTCCGACATGCAGAGACCTCGATGGCAACTGCAGAAATGAAGGGGTGCGTTGAGTTGTCGAGAAGCAAGAACCTAGCCAGCGCCTTGTGTTTGGGAGTCAGCAGCTGCTGGACTTTTGCGATTGCTTTCACTGTGCACTGAATGCCAGGACGGCATGTGCACGTTACAACAACGAGCTGGGCAAGAGTAATCGAAAGATCACGGCCGTCAGAAAGCAGCTTATATATTGCCCTGGAAAGGGCAGTGTTTTTGGAGTGTGCAGTAAAATCGTGTTTCTGGACAAGGGAGGCATAAGTGCGCTGCGCTCTTAAGCTATCTCCCTGCGAGACACACTGCCGAAGCTTTTCGCTATCATGCAGTCTAGTGCAGACGCAGACTACGGCTCTCCGGAGCTGTCCGAAGCCAAGCGCCGGTCGCCGGCGTCTTTCGGCTGAAGCAGCGCTTCGGAGCGTACGGCTGTTGTGTGCGCGAAGCAGCCGCTTCTCCTGCTCCGGGAGCCGGACAGAGCGGTAGCTTGTAGGAGGGCGAAGAACGAAGCCGCAGAGCACCGGGCTTCTGCGCGCACCCTAAGGACTGCTAGAGGACCCTGGTGGCCGCTCGCCTGCCCCTTCAATTCTATTCTAGCATACTTATGGAAGGTGTTCCAGGACAATTTTCCTGAGTTTTGAATTCGTCCTGATGTAGCCCCTCCTGGGAAACTCCTGCTCGTCCTCTGAGACTCCCACATGCAGAGACCTCGATGGCAACTGCAGAAATGAAGGGCTGCGTTGAGTTGTCGAGAAGCAAGAACCTAGCCAGCGCCTTGTGTTTGGGAGTCAGCAGCTGCTGGACTTTTGCGATTGCTTTCACTGTGCACTGAATGCCAGGACGGCATGTGCACGTTAAAACAACGAGCTGGGCAAGAGTAATCGAAAGATCACGGCCGTCAGAAAGCAGCTTATATATTGCCCTGGAAAGAGCAGTGTTTTTGGAGTGTGCAGTAAAATCGTGTTTCTGGACAAGGGAGGCATAAGTGCGCTGCGCTCCTAAGCTATCTCTCTGCGAGACACACTGCCGAAGCTTTTCGCTATCATGCAGTCTAGTGCAGACGCACACTCCGGTTCTCCGGTGCTGTCCGAAGCCAAGCGCCGGTCGCCGGCGTCTTTCGGCTGAAGCAGCGCTTCGGAGCGTACGGCTGTTGTGTGCGCGAAGCAGCCGCTTCTCCTGCTCCGGGAGCCGGACAGAGCGGTAGCTTGTAGGAGGGCGAAGAACGAAGCCGCAGAGCACCGGGCTTCTGCGCGCACCCTAAGGACTGCTAGAGGACCCTGGTGGCCGCTCGCCTGCCCCTTCAATTCTATTCTAGCATACTTATGGAAGGTGTTCCAGGACAATTTTCCTGAGTTTTGAATTCGTCCTGATGCAGCCCTTCCTGGGAAACTCGTGCTCGTCCTCTGAGGCTCCGACATGCAGAGACCTCGATGGCAACTGCAGAAATGAAGGGCTGCGTTGAGTTGTCGAGAAGCAAGAACCTAGCCAGCGCCTTATGTTTGGGAGTCAGCAGCTGCTGGACTTTTGCGATTGCTTTCACTGTGCACTGAATGCCAGGACGGCATGTGCACGTTAAAACAACGAGCTGGGCAAGAGTAATCGAAAGATCACGGCCGTCAGAAAGCAGCTTATATATTGCCCTGGAAAGGGCAGTGTTTTTGGAGTGTGCAGTAAAATCGTGTTTCTGGACAAGGGAGGCATAAGTGCGCTGCGCTCTTAAGCTATCTCCCTGCGAGACACACTGCCAAAGCTTTTCGCTATGATGCAGTCTAATGCAGACGCAGACTACGGCTCTCCGGAGCTGTCCGAAGCCAAGCGCCGGTCGCCGGCGTCTTTCGGCTGAAGCAGCGCTTCGGAGCGTACGGCTGTTGTGTGCGCGAAGCAGCCGCTTCTCCTGCTCCGGGAGCCGGACAGAGCGGTAGCTTGTAGGAGGGCGAAGAACGAAGCCGCAGAGCACCGGGCTTCTGCGCGCACCCTAAGGACTGCTAGAGGACCCTGGTGGCCGCTCGCCTGCCCCTTCAATTCCATTCTAGCATACTTATGGAAGGTGTTCCAGGACAATTTTCCTGAGTTTTGAATTCGTCCTGATGCAGCCCTTCCTGGGAAACTTGTGCTCGTCCTCTGAGGCTCCGACATGCAGAGACCTCGATGGCAACTGCAGAAATGAAGGGCTGCGTTGAGTTGTCGAGAAGCAAGAACCTAGCCAGCGCCTTATATTTGGGAGTCAGCAGCTGCTGGACTTTTGCGATTGCTTTCACTGTGCACTGAATGCCAGGACGGCATGTGCACGTTACAACAACGAGCTGGGCAAGAGTAATCGAAAGATCACGGCCGTCAGAAAGCAGCTTATATATTGCCCTGGAAAGGGCAGTGTTTTTGGAGTGTGCAGTAAAATCGTGTTTCTGGACAAGGGAGGCATAAGTGCGCTGCGCTCTTAAGCTATCTCCCTGCGAGACACACTGCCAAAGCTTTTCGCTATGATGCAGTCTAATGCAGACGCACACTACGGCTCTCCGGAGCTGTCCGAAGCCAAGCGCCGGTCGCCGGCGTCTTTCGGCTGAAGCAGCGCTTCGGAGCGTACGGCTGTTGTGTGCACGAAGCAGCCGCTTCTACTGCTCCGGGAGCCGGACAGAGCGGTAGCTTGTAGGAGGGCGAAGAACGAAGCCGCAGAGCACCGGGCTTCTGCGCGCACCCTAAGGACTGCTAGAGGACCCTGGTGGCCGCTCGCCTGCCCCTTCAATTCTATTCTAGCATACTTATGGAAGGTGTTCCAGGACAATTTTCCTGAGTTTTGAATTCGTCCTGATGCAGCCCTTCCTGGGAAACTCGTGCTCGTCCTCTGAGGCTCCGACATGCAGAGACCTCGATGGCAACTGCAGAAATGAAGGGCTGCGTTGAGTTGTCGAGAAGCAAGAACCTAGCCAGCGCCTTGTGTTTGGGAGTCAGCAGCTGCTGGACTTTTGCGATTGCTTTCACTGTGCACTGAATGCTAGGACGGCATGTGCACGTTACAACAACGAGCTGGGCAAGAGTAATCGAAAGATCACGGCCGTCAGAAAGCAGCTTATATATTGCCCTGGAAAGGGCAGTGTTTTGGGAGTGTGCAGTAAAATCGTGTTTCTGGACAAGGGAGGCATAAGTGCGCTGCGCTCCTAAGCTATCTCTCTGCGAGACACACTGTCGAAGCTTTTCGCTATCATGCAGTCTAGTGCAGACGCACACTCCGGTTCTCCGGTGCTGTCCGAAGCCAAGCGCCGGTCGCCGGCGTCTTTCGGCTGAAGCAGCGCTTCGGAGCGTACGGCTGTTGTGTGCGCGAAGCAGCCGCTTCTCCTGCTCCGGGAGCCGGACAGAGCGGTAGCTTGTAGGAGGGCGAAGAACGAAGCCGCAGAGCACCGGGCTTCTGCGCGCACCCTAAGGACTGCTAGAGGACCCTGGTGGCCGCTCGCCTGCCCCTTCAATTCTATTCTAGCATACTTATGGAAGGTGTTCCAGGACAATTTTCCTGAGTTTTGAATTCGTCCTGATGCAGCCCTTCCTGGGAAACTCCTGCTCGTCCTCTGAGACTCCCACATGCAGAGACCTCGATGGCAACTGCAGAAATGAAGGGCTGCGTTGAGTTGTCGAGAAGCAAGAACCTAGCCAGCGCCTTATGTTTGGGAGTCAGCAGCTGCTGGACTTTTGCGATTGCTTTCACTGTGCACTGAATGCCAGGACGGCATGTGCACGTTAAAACAACGAGCTGGGCAAGAGTAATCGAAAGATCACGGCCGTCAGAAAGCAGCTTATATATTGCCCTGGAAAGAGCAGTGTTTTTGGAGTGTGCAGTAAAATCGTGTTTCTGGACAAGGGAGGCATAAGTGCGCTGCGCTCCTAAGCTATCTCCCTGCGAGACACACTGCCGAAGCTTTTCGCTATCATGCAGTCTAGTGCAGACGCACTCTACGGCTCTCCGGTGCTGTCCGAAGCCAAGCGCCGGTCGCCGGCGTCTTTCGGCTGAAGCAGCGCTTCGGAGCGTACGGCTGTTGTGTGCGCGAAGCAGCCGCTTCTCCTGCTCCGGGAGCCGGACAGAGCGGTAGCTTGTACGAGGGCGAAGAACGAAGCCGCAGAGCACCGGGCTTCTGCGCGCACCCTAAGGACTGCTAGAGGACCCTGGTGGCCGCTCGCCTGCCCCTTCAATTCCATTCTAGCATACTTATGGAAGGTGTTCCAGGACAATTTTCCTGAGTTTTGAATTCGTCCTGATGTAGCCCCTCCTGGGAAACTCCTGCTCGTCCTCTGAGACTCCCACATGCAGAGACCTCGATGGCAACTGCAGAAATGAAGGGCTGCGTTGAGTTGTCGAGAAGCAAGAACCTAGCCAGCGCCTTGTGTTTGGGAGTCAGCAGCTGCTGGACTTTTGCGATTGCTTTCACTGTGCACTGAATGCCAGGACGGCATGTGCACGTTAAAACAACGAGCTGGGCAAGAGTAATCGAAAGATCACGGCCGTCAGAAAGCAGCTTATATATTGCCCTGGAAAGAGCAGTGTTTTTGGAGTGTGCAGTAAAATCGTGTTTCTGGACAAGGGAGGCATAAGTGCGCTGCGCTCCTAAGCTATCTCTCTGCGAGACACACTGCCGAAGCTTTTCGCTATCATGCAGTCTAGTGCAGACGCACACTCCGGTTCTCCGGTGCTGTCCGAAGCCAAGCGCCGGTCGCCGGCGTCTTTCGGCTGAAGCAGCGCTTCGGAGCGTACGGCTGTTGTGTGCGCGAAGCAGCCGCTTCTCCTGCTCCGGGAGCCGGACAGAGCGGTAGCTTGTAGGAGGGCGAAGAACGAAGCCGCAGAGCACCGGGCTTCTGCGCGCACCCTAAGGACTGCTAGAGGACCCTGGTGGCCGCTCGCCTGCCCCTTCAATTCTATTCTAGCATACTTATGGAAGGTGTTCCAGGACAATTTTCCTGAGTTTTGAATTCGTCCTGATGCAGCCCTTCCTGGGAAACTCGTGCTCGTCCTCTGAGGCTCCGACATGCAGAGACCTCGATGGCAACTGCAGAAATGAAGGGCTGCGTTGAGTTGTCGAGAAGCAAGAACCTAGCCAGCGCCTTATGTTTGGGAGTCAGCAGCTGCTGGACTTTTGCGATTGCTTTCACTGTGCACTGAATGCCAGGACGGCATGTGCACGTTAAAACAACGAGCTGGGCAAGAGTAATCGAAAGATCACGGCCGTCAGAAAGCAGCTTATATATTGCCCTGGAAAGGGCAGTGTTTTTGGAGTGTGCAGTAAAATCGTGTTTCTGGACAAGGGAGGCATAAGTGCGCTGCGCTCTTAAGCTATCTCCCTGCGAGACACACTGCCAAAGCTTTTCGCTATGATGCAGTCTAATGCAGACGCAGACTACGGCTCTCCGGAGCTGTCCGAAGCCAAGCGCCGGTCGCCGGCGTCTTTCGGCTGAAGCAGCGCTTCGGAGCGTACGGCTGTTGTGTGCGCGAAGCAGCCGCTTCTCCTGCTCCGGGAGCCGGACAGAGCGGTAGCTTGTAGGAGGGCGAAGAACGAAGCCGCAGAGCACCGGGCTTCTGCGCGCACCCTAAGGACTGCTAGAGGACCCTGGTGGCCGCTCGCCTGCCCCTTCAATTCCATTCTAGCATACTTATGGAAGGTGTTCCAGGACAATTTTCCTGAGTTTTGAATTCGTCCTGATGCAGCCCTTCCTGGGAAACTCGTGCTCCTCCTCTGAGGCTCCGACATGCAGAGACCTCGATGGCAACTGCAGAAATGAAGGGCTGCGTTGAGTTGTCGAGAAGCAAGAACCTAGCCAGCGCCTTATGTTTGGGAGTCAGCAGCTGCTGGACTTTTGCGATTGCTTTCACTGTGCACTGAATGCCAGGACGGCATGTGCACGTTACAACAACGAGCTGGGCAAGAGTAATCGAAAGATCACGGCCGTCAGAAAGCAGCTTATATATTGCCCTGGAAAGGGCAGTGTTTTAGGAGTGTGCAGTAAAATCGTGTTTCTGGACAAGGGAGGCATAAGTGCGCTGCGCTCTTAAGCTATCTCCCTGCGAGACACACTGCCAAAGCTTTTCGCTATGATGCAGTCTAATGCAGACGCAGACTACGGCTCTCCGGAGCTGTCCGAAGCCAAGCGCCGGTCGCCGGCGTCTTTCGGCTGAAGCAGCGCTTCGGAGCGTACGGCTGTTGTGTGCACGAAGCAGCCGCTTCTCCTGCTCCGGGAGCCGGACAGAGCGGTAGCTTGTAGGAGGGCGAAGAACGAAGCCGCAGAGCACCGGGCTTCTGCGCGCACCCTAAGGACTGCTAGAGGACCCTGGTGGCCGCTCGCCTGCCCCTTCAATTCTATTCTAGCATACTTATGGAAGGTGTTCCAGGACAATTTTCCTGAGTTTTGAATTCGTCCTGATGCAGCCCTTCCTGGGAAACTCGTGCTCGTCCTCTGAGGCTCCGACATGCAGAGACCTCGATGGCAACTGCAGAAATGAAGGGCTGCGTTGAGTTGTCGAGAAGCAAGAACCTAGCCAGCGCCTTGTGTTTGGGAGTCAGCAGCTGCTGGACTTTTGCGATTGCTTTCACTGTGCACTGAATGCCAGGACGGCATGTGCACGTTAAAACAACGAGCTGGGCAAGAGTAATCGAAAGATCACGGCCGTCAGAAAGCAGCTTATATATTGCCCTGGAAAGAGCAGTGTTTTTGGAGTGTGCAGTAAAATCGTGTTTCTGGACAAGGGAGGCATAAGTGCGCTGCGCTCTTAAGCTATCTCCCTGCGAGACACACTGCCGAAGCTTTTCGCTATCATGCAGTCTAGTGCAGACGCACTCTACGGCTCTCCGGTGCTGTCCGAAGCCAAGCGCCGGTCGCCGGCGTCTTTCGGCTGAAGCAGCGCTTCGGAGCGTACGGCTGTTGTGTGCGCGAAGCAGCCGCTTCTCCTGCTCCGGGAGCCGGACAGAGCGGTAGCTTGTAGGAGGGCGAAGAACGAAGCCGCAGAGCACCGGGCTTCTGCGCGCACCCTAAGGACTGCTAGAGGACCCTGGTGGCCGCTCGCCTGCCCCTTCAATTCTATTCTAGCATACTTATGGAAGGTGTTCCAGGACAATTTTCCTGAGTTTTGAATTCGTCCTGATGCAGCCCTTCCTGGGAAACTCGTGCTCGTCCTCTGAGGCTCCGACATGCAGAGACCTCGATGGCAACTGCAGAAATGAAGGGCTGCGTTGAGTTGTCGAGAAGCAAGAACCTAGCCAGCGCCTTATGTTTGGGAGTCAGCAGCTGCTGGACTTTTGCGATTGCTTTCACTGTGCACTGAATGCCAGGACGGCATGTGCACGTTACAACAACGAGCTGGGCAAGAGTAATCGAAAGATCACGGCCGTCAGAAAGCAGCTTATATATTGCCCTGGAAAGGGCAGTGTTTTTGGAGTGTGCAGTAAAATCGTGTTTCTGGACAAGGGAGGCATAAGTGCGCTGCGCTCTTAAGCTATCTCCCTGCGAGACACACTGCCAAAGCTTTTCGCTATGATGCAGTCTAATGCAGACGCAGACTACGGCTCTCCGGACCTGTCCGAAGCCAAGCGCCGGTCGCCGGCGTCTTTCGGCTGAAGCAGCGCTTCGGAGCGTACGGCTGTTGTGTGCGCGAAGCAGCCGCTTCTCCTGCTCCGGGAGCCGGACAGAGCGGTAGCTTGTAGGAGGGCGAAGAACGAAGCCGCAGAGCACCGGGCTTCTGCGCGCACCCTAAGGACTGCTAGAGGACCCTGGTGGCCGCTCGCCTGCCCCTTCAATTCTATTCTAGCATACTTATGGAAGGTGTTCCAGGACAATTTTCCTGAGTTTTGAATTCGTCCTGATGCAGCCCTTCCTGGGAAACTCGTGCTCGTCCTCTGAGGCTCCGACATGCAGAGACCTCGATGGCAACTGCAGAAATGAAGGGCTGCGTTGAGTTGTCGAGAAGCAAGAACCTAGCCAGCGCCTTATGTTTGGGAGTCAGCAGCTGCTGGACTTTTGCGATTGCTTTCACTGTGCACTGAATGCCAGGACGGCATGTGCACGTTACAACAACGAGCTGGGCAAGAGTAATCGAAAGATCACGGCCGTCAGAAAGCAGCTTATATATTGCCCTGGAAAGGGCAGTGTTTTTGGAGTGTGCAGTAAAATCGTGTTTCTGGACAAGGGAGGCATAAGTGCGCTGCGCTCTTAAGCTATCTCCCTGCGAGACACACTGCCAAAGCTTTTCGCTATGATGCAGTCTAATGCAGACGCAGACTACGGCTCTCCGGTGCTGTCCGAAGCCAAGCGCCGGTCGCCGGCGTCTTTCGGCTGAAGCAGCGCTTCGGAGCGTACGGCTGTTGTGTGCGCGAAGCAGCCGCTTCTCCTGCTCCGGGAGCCGGACAGAGCGGTAGCTTGTACGAGGGCGAAGAACGAAGCCGCACCGGGCTTCTGCGCGCACCCTAAGGACTGCTAGAGGACCCTGGTGGCCGCTCGCCTGCCCCTTCAATTCTATTCTAGCATACTTATGGAAGGTGTTCCAGGACAATTTTCCTGAGTTTTGAATTCGTCCTGATGCAGCCCTTCCTGGGAAACTCGTGCTCGTCCTCTGAGGCTCCGACATGCAGAGACCTCGATGGCAACTGCAGAAATGAAGGGCTGCGTTGAGTTGTCGAGAAGCAAGAACCTAGCCAGCGCCTTATATTTGGGAGTCAGCAGCTGCTGGACTTTTGCGATTGCTTTCACTGTGCACTGAATGCCAGGACGGCATGTGCACGTTACAACAACGAGCTGGGCAAGAGTAATCGAAAGATCACGGCCGTCAGAAAGCAGCTTATATATTGCCCTGGAAAGGGCAG
The DNA here is from genome assembly GCF_050655825.1 of Lonchura striata. Classification (NCBI taxonomy): domain Eukaryota; kingdom Metazoa; phylum Chordata; class Aves; order Passeriformes; family Estrildidae; genus Lonchura; species Lonchura striata. Next base: position 1,796,013 of record NC_140707.1, read on the forward strand.
TGTTTTTGGAGTGTGCAGTAAAATCGTGTTTCTGGACAAGGGAGGCATAAGTGCGCTGCGCTCTTAAGCTATCTCCCTGCGAGACACACTGCCAAAGCTTTTCGCTATGATGCAGTCTAATGCAGACGCACACTACGGCTCTCCGGAGCTGTCCGAAGCCAAGCGCCGGTCGCCGGCGTCTTTCGGCTGAAGCAGCGCTTCGGAGCGTACGGCTGTTGTGTGCACGAAGCAGCCGCTTCTACTGCTCCGGGAGCCGGACAGAGCGGTAGCTTGTAGGAGGGCGAAGAACGAAGCCGCAGAGCACCGGGCTTCTGCGCGCACCCTAAGGACTGCTAGAGGACCCTGGTGGCCGCTCGCCTGCCCCTTCAATTCTATTCTAGCATACTTATGGAAGGTGTTCCAGGACAATTTTCCTGAGTTTTGAATTCGTCCTGATGCAGCCCTTCCTGGGAAACTCGTGCTCGTCCTCTGAGGCTCCGACATGCAGAGACCTCGATGGCAACTGCAGAAATGAAGGGCTGCGTTGAGTTGTCGAGAAGCAAGAACCTAGCCAGCGCCTTGTGTTTGGGAGTCAGCAGCTGCTGGACTTTTGCGATTGCTTTCACTGTGCACTGAATGCTAGGACGGCATGTGCACGTTACAACAACGAGCTGGGCAAGAGTAATCGAAAGATCACGGCCGTCAGAAAGCAGCTTATATATTGCCCTGGAAAGGGCAGTGTTTTTGGAGTGTGCAGTAAAATCGTGTTTCTGGACAAGGGAGGCATAAGTGCGCTGCGCTCCTAAGCTATCTCTCTGCGAGACACACTGTCGAAGCTTTTCGCTATCATGCAGTCTAGTGCAGACGCACACTCCGGTTCTCCGGTGCTGTCCGAAGCCAAGCGCCGGTCGCCGGCGTCTTTCGGCTGAAGCAGCGCTTCGGAGCGTACGGCTGTTGTGTGCGCGAAGCAGCCGCTTCTCCTGCTCCGGGAGCCGGACAGAGCGGTAGCTTGTAGGAGGGCGAAGAACGAAGCCGCAGAGCACCGGGCTTCTGCGCGCACCCTAAGGACTGCTAGAGGACCCTGGTGGCCGCTCGCCTGCCCCTTCAATTCTATTCTAGCATACTTATGGAAGGTGTTCCAGGACAATTTTCCTGAGTTTTGAATTCGTCCTGATGCAGCCCTTCCTGGGAAACTCCTGCTCGTCCTCTGAGACTCCCACATGCAGAGACCTCGATGGCAACTGCAGAAATGAAGGGCTGCGTTGAGTTGTCGAGAAGCAAGAACCTAGCCAGCGCCTTATGTTTGGGAGTCAGCAGCTGCTGGACTTTTGCGATTGCTTTCACTGTGCACTGAATGCCAGGACGGCATGTGCACGTTAAAACAACGAGCTGGGCAAGAGTAATCGAAAGATCACGGCCGTCAGAAAGCAGCTTATATATTGCCCTGGAAAGAGCAGTGTTTTTGGAGTGTGCAGTAAAATCGTGTTTCTGGACAAGGGAGGCATAAGTGCGCTGCGCTCCTAAGCTATCTCCCTGCGAGACACACTGCCGAAGCTTTTCGCTATCATGCAGTCTAGTGCAGACGCACTCTACGGCTCTCCGGTGCTGTCCGAAGCCAAGCGCCGGTCGCCGGCGTCTTTCGGCTGAAGCAGCGCTTCGGAGCGTACGGCTGTTGTGTGCGCGAAGCAGCCGCTTCTCCTGCTCCGGGAGCCGGACAGAGCGGTAGCTTGTACGAGGGCGAAGAACGAAGCCGCAGAGCACCGGGCTTCTGCGCGCACCCTAAGGACTGCTAGAGGACCCTGGTGGCCGCTCGCCTGCCCCTTCAATTCCATTCTAGCATACTTATGGAAGGTGTTCCAGGACAATTTTCCTGAGTTTTGAATTCGTCCTGATGTAGCCCCTCCTGGGAAACTCCTGCTCGTCCTCTGAGACTCCCACATGCAGAGACCTCGATGGCAACTGCAGAAATGAAGGGCTGCGTTGAGTTGTCGAGAAGCAAGAACCTAGCCAGCGCCTTGTGTTTGGGAGTCAGCAGCTGCTGGACTTTTGCGATTGCTTTCACTGTGCACTGAATGCCAGGACGGCATGTGCACGTTAAAACAACGAGCTGGGCAAGAGTAATCGAAAGATCACGGCCGTCAGAAAGCAGCTTATATATTGCCCTGGAAAGAGCAGTGTTTTTGGAGTGTGCAGTAAAATCGTGTTTCTGGACAAGGGAGGCATAAGTGCGCTGCGCTCCTAAGCTATCTCTCTGCGAGACACACTGCCGAAGCTTTTCGCTATCATGCAGTCTAGTGCAGACGCACACTCCGGTTCTCCGGTGCTGTCCGAAGCCAAGCGCCGGTCGCCGGCGTCTTTCGGCTGAAGCAGCGCTTCGGAGCGTACGGCTGTTGTGTGCGCGAAGCAGCCGCTTCTCCTGCTCCGGGAGCCGGACAGAGCGGTAGCTTGTAGGAGGGCGAAGAACGAAGCCGCAGAGCACCGGGCTTCTGCGCGCACCCTAAGGACTGCTAGAGGACCCTGGTGGCCGCTCGCCTGCCCCTTCAATTCTATTCTAGCATACTTATGGAAGGTGTTCCAGGACAATTTTCCTGAGTTTTGAATTCGTCCTGATGCAGCCCTTCCTGGGAAACTCGTGCTCGTCCTCTGAGGCTCCGACATGCAGAGACCTCGATGGCAACTGCAGAAATGAAGGGCTGCGTTGAGTTGTCGAGAAGCAAGAACCTAGCCAGCGCCTTATGTTTGGGAGTCAGCAGCTGCTGGACTTTTGCGATTGCTTTCACTGTGCACTGAATGCCAGGACGGCATGTGCACGTTAAAACAACGAGCTGGGCAAGAGTAATCGAAAGATCACGGCCGTCAGAAAGCAGCTTATATATTGCCCTGGAAAGGGCAGTGTTTTTGGAGTGTGCAGTAAAATCGTGTTTCTGGACAAGGGAGGCATAAGTGCGCTGCGCTCTTAAGCTATCTCCCTGCGAGACACACTGCCAAAGCTTTTCGCTATGATGCAGTCTAATGCAGACGCAGACTACGGCTCTCCGGAGCTGTCCGAAGCCAAGCGCCGGTCGCCGGCGTCTTTCGGCTGAAGCAGCGCTTCGGAGCGTACGGCTGTTGTGTGCGCGAAGCAGCCGCTTCTCCTGCTCCGGGAGCCGGACAGAGCGGTAGCTTGTAGGAGGGCGAAGAACGAAGCCGCAGAGCACCGGGCTTCTGCGCGCACCCTAAGGACTGCTAGAGGACCCTGGTGGCCGCTCGCCTGCCCCTTCAATTCCATTCTAGCATACTTATGGAAGGTGTTCCAGGACAATTTTCCTGAGTTTTGAATTCGTCCTGATGCAGCCCTTCCTGGGAAACTCGTGCTCCTCCTCTGAGGCTCCGACATGCAGAGACCTCGATGTCAACTGCAGAAATGAAGGGCTGCGTTGAGTTGTCGAGAAGCAAGAACCTAGCCAGCGCCTTATGTTTGGGAGTCAGCAGCTGCTGGACTTTTGCGATTGCTTTCACTGTGCACTGAATGCCAGGACGGCATGTGCACGTTACAACAACGAGCTGGGCAAGAGTAATCGAAAGATCACGGCCGTCAGAAAGCAGCTTATATATTGCCCTGGAAAGGGCAGTGTTTTAGGAGTGTGCAGTAAAATCGTGTTTCTGGACAAGGGAGGCATAAGTGCGCTGCGCTCTTAAGCTATCTCCCTGCGAGACACACTGCCAAAGCTTTTCGCTATGATGCAGTCTAATGCAGACGCAGACTACGGCTCTCCGGAGCTGTCCGAAGCCAAGCGCCGGTCGCCGGCGTCTTTCGGCTGAAGCAGCGCTTCGGAGCGTACGGCTGTTGTGTGCACGAAGCAGCCGCTTCTCCTGCTCCGGGAGCCGGACAGAGCGGTAGCTTGTAGGAGGGCGAAGAACGAAGCCGCAGAGCACCGGGCTTCTGCGCGCACCCTAAGGACTGCTAGAGGACCCTGGTGGCCGCTCGCCTGCCCCTTCAATTCTATTCTAGCATACTTATGGAAGGTGTTCCAGGACAATTTTCCTGAGTTTTGAATTCGTCCTGATGCAGCCCTTCCTGGGAAACTCGTGCTCGTCCTCTGAGGCTCCGACATGCAGAGACCTCGATGGCAACTGCAGAAATGAAGGGCTGCGTTGAGTTGTCGAGAAGCAAGAACCTAGCCAGCGCCTTGTGTTTGGGAGTCAGCAGCTGCTGGACTTTTGCGATTGCTTTCACTGTGCACTGAATGCCAGGACGGCATGTGCACGTTAAAACAACGAGCTGGGCAAGAGTAATCGAAAGATCACGGCCGTCAGAAAGCAGCTTATATATTGCCCTGGAAAGAGCAGTGTTTTTGGAGTGTGCAGTAAAATCGTGTTTCTGGACAAGGGAGGCATAAGTGCGCTGCGCTCTTAAGCTATCTCCCTGCGAGACACACTGCCGAAGCTTTTCGCTATCATGCAGTCTAGTGCAGACGCACTCTACGGCTCTCCGGTGCTGTCCGAAGCCAAGCGCCGGTTGCCGGCGTCTTTCGGCTGAAGCAGCGCTTCGGAGCGTACGGCTGTTGTGTGCGCGAAGCAGCCGCTTCTCCTGCTCCGGGAGCCGGACAGAGCGGTAGCTTGTAGGAGGGCGAAGAACGAAGCCGCAGAGCACCGGGCTTCTGCGCGCACCCTAAGGACTGCTAGAGGACCCTGGTGGCCGCTCGCCTGCCCCTTCAATTCTATTCTAGCATACTTATGGAAGGTGTTCCAGGACAATTTTCCTGAGTTTTGAATTCGTCCTGATGCAGCCCTTCCTGGGAAACTCGTGCTCGTCCTCTGAGGCTCCGACATGCAGAGACCTCGATGGCAACTGCAGAAATGAAGGGCTGCGTTGAGTTGTCGAGAAGCAAGAACCTAGCCAGCGCCTTATGTTTGGGAGTCAGCAGCTGCTGGACTTTTGCGATTGCTTTCACTGTGCACTGAATGCCAGGACGGCATGTGCACGTTACAACAACGAGCTGGGCAAGAGTAATCGAAAGATCACGGCCGTCAGAAAGCAGCTTATATATTGCCCTGGAAAGGGCAGTGTTTTTGGAGTGTGCAGTAAAATCGTGTTTCTGGACAAGGGAGGCATAAGTGCGCTGCGCTCTTAAGCTATCTCCCTGCGAGACACACTGCCAAAGCTTTTCGCTATGATGCAGTCTAATGCAGACGCAGACTACGGCTCTCCGGAGCTGTCCGAAGCCAAGCGCCGGTCGCCGGCGTCTTTCGGCTGAAGCAGCGCTTCGGAGCGTACGGCTGTTGTGTGCGCGAAGCAGCCGCTTCTCCTGCTCCGGGAGCCGGACAGAGCGGTAGCTTGTAGGAGGGCGAAGAACGAAGCCGCAGAGCACCGGGCTTCTGCGCGCACCCTAAGGACTGCTAGAGGACCCTGGTGGCCGCTCGCCTGCCCCTTCAATTCTATTCTAGCATACTTATGGAAGGTGTTCCAGGACAATTTTCCTGAGTTTTGAATTCGTCCTGATGCAGCCCTTCCTGGGAAACTCGTGCTCGTCCTCTGAGGCTCCGACATGCAGAGACCTCGATGGCAACTGCAGAAATGAAGGGCTGCGTTGAGTTGTCGAGAAGCAAGAACCTAGCCAGCGCCTTATGTTTGGGAGTCAGCAGCTGCTGGACTTTTGCGATTGCTTTCACTGTGCACTGAATGCCAGGACGGCATGTGCACGTTACAACAACGAGCTGGGCAAGAGTAATCGAAAGATCACGGCCGTCAGAAAGCAGCTTATATATTGCCCTGGAAAGGGCAGTGTTTTTGGAGTGTGCAGTAAAATCGTGTTTCTGGACAAGGGAGGCATAAGTGCGCTGCGCTCTTAAGCTATCTCCCTGCGAGACACACTGCCAAAGCTTTTCGCTATGATGCAGTCTAATGCAGACGCAGACTACGGCTCTCCGGAGCTGTCCGAAGCCAAGCGCCGGTCGCCGGCGTCTTTCGGCTGAAGCAGCGCTTCGGAGCGTACGGCTGTTGTGTGCGCGAAGCAGCCGCTTCTCCTGCTCCGGGAGCCGGACAGAGCGGTAGCTTGTACGAGGGCGAAGAACGAAGCCGCAGAGCACCGGGCTTCTGCGCGCACCCTAAGGACTGCTAGAGGACCCTGGTGGCCGCTCGCCTGCCCCTTCAATTCTATTCTAGCATACTTATGGAAGGTGTTCCAGGACAATTTTCCTGAGTTTTGAATTCGTCCTGATGCAGCCCTTCCTGGGAAACTCGTGCTCGTCCTCTGAGGCTCCGACATGCAGAGACCTCGATGGCAACTGCAGAAATGAAGGGGTGCGTTGAGTTGTCGAGAAGCAAGAACCTAGCCAGCGCCTTGTGTTTGGGAGTCAGCAGCTGCTGGACTTTTGCGATTGCTTTCACTGTGCACTGAATGCCAGGACGGCATGTGCACGTTACAACAACGAGCTGGGCAAGAGTAATCGAAAGATCACGGCCGTCAGAAAGCAGCTTATATATTGCCCTGGAAAGGGCAGTGTTTTTGGAGTGTGCAGTAAAATCGTGTTTCTGGACAAGGGAGGCATAAGTGCGCTGCGCTCTTAAGCTATCTCCCTGCGAGACACACTGCCGAAGCTTTTCGCTATCATGCAGTCTAGTGCAGACGCAGACTACGGCTCTCCGGAGCTGTCCGAAGCCAAGCGCCGGTCGCCGGCGTCTTTCGGCTGAAGCAGCGCTTCGGAGCGTACGGCTGTTGTGTGCGCGAAGCAGCCGCTTCTCCTGCTCCGGGAGCCGGACAGAGCGGTAGCTTGTAGGAGGGCGAAGAACGAAGCCGCAGAGCACCGGGCTTCTGCGCGCACCCTAAGGACTGCTAGAGGACCCTGGTGGCCGCTCGCCTGCCCCTTCAATTCTATTCTAGCATACTTATGGAAGGTGTTCCAGGACAATTTTCCTGAGTTTTGAATTCGTCCTGATGCAGCCCTTCCTGGGAAACTCCTGCTCGTCCTCTGAGACTCCCACATGCAGAGACCTCGATGGCAACTGCAGAAATGAAGGGCTGCGTTGAGTTGTCGAGAAGCAAGAACCTAGCCAGCGCCTTGTGTTTGGGAGTCAGCAGCTGCTGGACTTTTGCGATTGCTTTCACTGTGCACTGAATGCCAGGACGGCATGTGCACGTTAAAACAACGAGCTGGGCAAGAGTAATCGAAAGATCACGGCCGTCAGAAAGCAGCTTATATATTGCCCTGGAAAGAGCAGTGTTTTTGGAGTGTGCAGTAAAATCGTGTTTCTGGACAAGGGAGGCATAAGTGCGCTGCGCTCCTAAGCTATCTCTCTGCGAGACACACTGCCGAAGCTTTTCGCTATCATGCAGTCTAGTGCAGACGCACACTCCGGTTCTCCGGTGCTGTCCGAAGCCAAGCGCCGGTCGCCGGCGTCTTTCGGCTGAAGCAGCGCTTCGGAGCGTACGGCTGTTGTGTGCGCGAAGCAGCCGCTTCTCCTGCTCCGGGAGCCGGACAGAGCGGTAGCTTGTACGAGGGCGAAGAACGAAGCCGCAGAGCACCGGGCTTCTGCGCGCACCCTAAGGACTGCTAGAGGACCCTGGTGGCCGCTCGCCTGCCCCTTCAATTCCATTCTAGCATACTTATGGAAGGTGTTCCAGGACAATTTTCCTGAGTTTTGAATTCGTCCTGATGTAGCCCCTCCTGGGAAACTCCTGCTCGTCCTCTGAGACTCCCACATGCAGAGACCTCGATGGCAACTGCAGAAATGAAGGGCTGCGTTGAGTTGTCGAGAAGCAAGAACCTAGCCAGCGCCTTGTGTTTGGGAGTCAGCAGCTGCTGGACTTTTGCGATTGCTTTCACTGTGCACTGAATGCCAGGACGGCATGTGCACGTTAAAACAACGAGCTGGGCAAGAGTAATCGAAAGATCACGGCCGTCAGAAAGCAGCTTATATATTGCCCTGGAAAGAGCAGTGTTTTTGGAGTGTGCAGTAAAATCGTGTTTCTGGACAAGGGAGGCATAAGTGCGCTGCGCTCCTAAGCTATCTCTCTGCGAGACACACTGCCGAAGCTTTTCGCTATCATGCAGTCTAGTGCAGACGCACACTCCGGTTCTCCGGTGCTGTCCGAAGCCAAGCGCCGGTCGCCGGCGTCTTTCGGCTGAAGCAGCGCTTCGGAGCGTACGGCTGTTGTGTGCGCGAAGCAGCCGCTTCTCCTGCTCCGGGAGCCGGACAGAGCGGTAGCTTGTAGGAGGGCGAAGAACGAAGCCGCAGAGCACCGGGCTTCTGCGCGCACCCTAAGGACTGCTAGAGGACCCTGGTGGCCGCTCGCCTGCCCCTTCAATTCTATTCTAGCATACTTATGGAAGGTGTTCCAGGACAATTTTCCTGAGTTTTGAATTCGTCCTGATGCAGCCCTTCCTGGGAAACTCGTGCTCGTCCTCTGAGGCTCCGACATGCAGAGACCTCGATGGCAACTGCAGAAATGAAGGGCTGCGTTGAGTTGTCGAGAAGCAAGAACCTAGCCAGCGCCTTATGTTTGGGAGTCAGCAGCTGCTGGACTTTTGCGATTGCTTTCACTGTGCACTGAATGCCAGGACGGCATGTGCACGTTAAAACAACGAGCTGGGCAAGAGTAATCGAAAGATCACGGCCGTCAGAAAGCAGCTTATATATTGCCCTGGAAAGGGCAGTGTTTTTGGAGTGTGCAGTAAAATCGTGTTTCTGGACAAGGGAGGCATAAGTGCGCTGCGCTCTTAAGCTATCTCCCTGCGAGACACACTGCCAAAGCTTTTCGCTATGATGCAGTCTAATGCAGACGCAGACTACGGCTCTCCGGAGCTGTCCGAAGCCAAGCGCCGGTCGCCGGCGTCTTTCGGCTGAAGCAGCGCTTCGGAGCGTACGGCTGTTGTGTGCGCGAAGCAGCCGCTTCTCCTGCTCCGGGAGCCGGACAGAGCGGTAGCTTGTAGGAGGGCGAAGAACGAAGCCGCAGAGCACCGGGCTTCTGCGCGCACCCTAAGGACTGCTAGAGGACCCTGGTGGCCGCTCGCCTGCCCCTTCAATTCCATTCTAGCATACTTATGGAAGGTGTTCCAGGACAATTTTCCTGAGTTTTGAATTCGTCCTGATGCAGCCCTTCCTGGGAAACTTGTGCTCGTCCTCTGAGGCTCCGACATGCAGAGACCTCGATGGCAACTGCAGAAATGAAGGGCTGCGTTGAGTTGTCGAGAAGCAAGAACCTAGCCAGCGCCTTATGTTTGGGAGTCAGCAGCTGCTGGACTTTTGCGATTGCTTTCACTGTGCACTGAATGCCAGGACGGCATGTGCACGTTACAACAACGAGCTGGGCAAGAGTAATCGAAAGATCACGGCCGTCAGAAAGCAGCTTATATATTGCCCTGGAAAGGGCAGTGTTTTTGGAGTGTGCAGTAAAATCGTGTTTCTGGACAAGGGAGGCATAAGTGCGCTGCGCTCTTAAGCTATCTCCCTGCGAGACACACTGCCAAAGCTTTTCGCTATGATGCAGTCTAATGCAGACGCACACTACGGCTCTCCGGAGCTGTCCGAAGCCAAGCGCCGGTCGCCGGCGTCTTTCGGCTGAAGCAGCGCTTCGGAGCGTACGGCTGTTGTGTGCACGAAGCAGCCGCTTCTACTGCTCCGGGAGCCGGACAGAGCGGTAGCTTGTAGGAGGGCGAAGAACGAAGCCGCAGAGCACCGGGCTTCTGCGCGCACCCTAAGGACTGCTAGAGGACCCTGGTGGCCGCTCGCCTGCCCCTTCAATTCTATTCTAGCATACTTATGGAAGGTGTTCCAGGACAATTTTCCTGAGTTTTGAATTCGTCCTGATGCAGCCCTTCCTGGGAAACTCGTGCTCGTCCTCTGAGGCTCCGACATGCAGAGACCTCGATGGCAACTGCAGAAATGAAGGGCTGCGTTGAGTTGTCGAGAAGCAAGAACCTAGCCAGCGCCTTGTGTTTGGGAGTCAGCAGCTGCTGGACTTTTGCGATTGCTTTCACTGTGCACTGAATGCTAGGACGGCATGTGCACGTTACAACAACGAGCTGGGCAAGAGTAATCGAAAGATCACGGCCGTCAGAAAGCAGCTTATATATTGCCCTGGAAAGGGCAGTGTTTTTGGAGTGTGCAGTAAAATCGTGTTTCTGGACAAGGGAGGCATAAGTGCGCTGCGCTCCTAAGCTATCTCTCTGCGAGACACACTGTCGAAGCTTTTCGCTATCATGCAGTCTAGTGCAGACGCACACTCCGGTTCTCCGGTGCTGTCCGAAGCCAAGCGCCGGTCGCCGGCGTCTTTCGGCTGAAGCAGCGCTTCGGAGCGTACGGCTGTTGTGTGCGCGAAGCAGCCGCTTCTCCTGCTCCGGGAGCCGGACAGAGCGGTAGCTTGTACGAGGGCGAAGAACGAAGCCGCAGAGCACCGGGCTTCTGCGCGCACCCTAAGGACTGCTAGAGGACCCTGGTGGCCGCTCGCCTGCCCCTTCAATTCTATTCTAGCATACTTATGGAAGGTGTTCCAGGACAATTTTCCTGAGTTTTGAATTCGTCCTGATGCAGCCCTTCCTGGGAAACTCCTGCTCGTCCTCTGAGACTCCCACATGCAGAGACCTCGATGGCAACTGCAGAAATGAAGGGCTGCGTTGAGTTGTCGAGAAGCAAGAACCTAGCCAGCGCCTTATGTTTGGGAGTCAGCAGCTGCTGGACTTTTGCGATTGCTTTCACTGTGCACTGAATGCCAGGACGGCATGTGCACGTTAAAACAACGAGCTGGGCAAGAGTAATCGAAAGATCACGGCCGTCAGAAAGCAGCTTATATATTGCCCTGGAAAGAGCAGTGTTTTTGGAGTGTGCAGTAAAATCGTGTTTCTGGACAAGGGAGGCATAAGTGCGCTGCGCTCCTAAGCTATCTCCCTGCGAGACACACTGCCGAAGCTTTTCGCTATCATGCAGTCTAGTGCAGACGCACTCTACGGCTCTCCGGTGCTGTCCGAAGCCAAGCGCCGGTCGCCGGCGTCTTTCGGCTGAAGCAGCGCTTCGGAGCGTACGGCTGTTGTGTGCGCGAAGCAGCCGCTTCTCCTGCTCCGGGAGCCGGACAGAGCGGTAGCTTGTACGAGGGCGAAGAACGAAGCCGCAGAGCACCGGGCTTCTGCGCGCACCCTAAGGACTGCTAGAGGACCCTGGTGGCCGCTCGCCTGCCCCTTCAATTCCATTCTAGCATACTTATGGAAGGTGTTCCAGGACAATTTTCCTGAGTTTTGAATTCGTCCTGATGCAGCCCTTCCTGGGAAACTCGTGCTCGTCCTCTGAGGCTCCGACATGCAGAGACCTCGATGGCAACTGCAGAAATGAAGGGCTGCGTTGAGTTGTCGAGAAGCAAGAACCTAGCCAGCGCCTTATGTTTGGGAGTCAGCAGCTGCTGGACTTTTGCGATTGCTTTCACTGTGCACTGAATGCCAGGACGGCATGTGCACGTTACAACAACGAGCTGGGCAAGAGTAATCGAAAGATCACGGCCGTCAGAAAGCAGCTTATATATTGCCCTGGAAAGGGCAGTGTTTTAGGAGTGTGCAGTAAAATCGTGTTTCTGGACAAGGGAGGCATAAGTGCGCTGCGCTCTTAAGCTATCTCCCTGCGAGACACACTGCCGAAGCTTTTCGCTATCATGCAGTCTAATGCAGACGCAGACTACGGCTCTCCGGAGCTGTCCGAAGCCAAGCGCCGGTCGCCGGCGTCTTTCGGCTGAAGCAGCGCTTCGGAGCGTACGGCTGTTGTGTGCGCGAAGCAGCCGCTTCTCCTGCTCCGGGAGCCGGACAGAGCGGTAGCTTGTACGAGGGCGAAGAACGAAGCCGCAGAGCACCGGGCTTCTGCGCGCACCCTAAGGACTGCTAGAGGACCCTGGTGGCCGCTCGCCTGCCCCTTCAATTCCATTCTAGCATACTTATGGAAGGTGTTCCAGGACAATTTTCCTGAGTTTTGAATTCGTCCTGATGTAGCCCCTCCTGGGAAACTCCTGCTCGTCCTCTGAGACTCCCACATGCAGAGACCTCGATGGCAACTGCAGAAATGAAGGGCTGCGTTGAGTTGTCGAGAAGCAAGAACCTAGCCAGCGCCTTGTGTTTGGGAGTCAGCAGCTGCTGGACTTTTGCGATTGCTTTCACTGTGCACTGAATGCCAGGACGGCATGTGCACGTTACAACAACGAGCTGGGCAAGAGTAATCGAAAGATCACGGCCGTCAGAAAGCAGCTTATATATTGCCCTGGAAAGAGCAGTGTTTTTGGAGTGTGCAGTAAAATCGTGTTTCTGGACAAGGGAGGCATAAGTGCGCTGCGCTCCTAAGCTATCTCCCTGCGAGACACACTGCCGAAGCTTTTCGCTATCATGCAGTCTAGTGCAGACGCACACTCCGGTTCTCCGGTGCTGTCCGAAGCCAAGCGCCGGTCGCCGGCGTCTTTCGGCTGAAGCAGCGCTTCGGAGCGTACGGCTGTTGTGTGCGCGAAGCAGCCGCTTCTCCTGCTCCGGGAGCCGGACAGAGCGGTAGCTTGTAGGAGGGCGAAGAACGAAGCCGCAGAGCACCGGGCTTCTGCGCGCACCCTAAGGACTGCTAGAGGACCCTGGTGGCCGCTCGCCTGCCCCTTCAATTCTATTCTAGCATACTTATGGAAGGTGTTCCAGGACAATTTTCCTGAGTTTTGAATTCGTCCTGATGCAGCCCTTCCTGGGAAACTCGTGCTCGTCCTCTGAGGCTCCGACATGCAGAGACCTCGATGGCAACTGCAGAAATGAAGGGCTGCGTTGAGTTGTCGAGAAGCAAGAACCTAGCCAGCGCCTTATGTTTGGGAGTCAGCAGCTGCTGGACTTTTGCGATTGCTTTCACTGTGCACTGAATGCCAGGACGGCATGTGCACGTTACAACAACGAGCTGGGCAAGAGTAATCGAAAGATCACGGCCGTCAGAAAGCAGCTTATATATTGCCCTGGAAAGAGCAGTGTTTTTGGAGTGTGCAGTAAAATCGTGTTTCTGGACAAGGGAGGCATAAGTGCGCTGCGCTCTTAAGCTATCTCCCTGCGAGACACACTGCCAAAGCTTTTCGCTATGATGCAGTCTAATGCAGACGCAGACTACGGCTCTCCGGAGCTGTCCGAAGCCAAGCGCCGGTCGCCGGCGTCTTTCGGCTGAAGCAGCGCTTTGGAGCGTACGGCTGTTGTGTGCGCGAAGCAGCCGCTTCTCCTGCTCCGGGAGCCGGACAGAGCGGTAGCTTGTACGAGGGCGAAGAACGAAGCCGCAGAGCACCGGGCTTCTGCGCGCACCCTAAGGACTGCTAGAGGACCCTGGTGGCCGCTCGCCTGCCCCTTCAATTCCATTCTAGCATACTTATGGAAGGTGTTCCAGGACAATTTTCCTGAGTTTTGAATTCGTCCTGATGCAGCCCTTCCTGGGAAACTCGTGCTCGTCCTCTGAGGCTCCGACATGCAGAGACCTCGATGGCAACTGCAGAAATGAAGGGCTGCGTTGAGTTGTCGAGAAGCAAGAACCTAGCCAGCGCCTTATGTTTGGGAGTCAGCAGCTGCTGGACTTTTGCGATTGCTTTCACTGTGCACTGAATGCCAGGACGGCATGTGCACGTTACAACAACGAGCTGGGCAAGAGTAATCGAAAGATCACGGCCGTCAGAAAGCAGCTTATATATTGCCCTGGAAAGGGCAGTGTTTTAGGAGTGTGCAGTAAAATCGTGTTTCTGGACAAGGGAGGCATAAGTGCGCTGCGCTCTTAAGCTATCTCCCTGCGAGACACACTGCCAAAGCTTTTCGCTATGATGCAGTCTAATGCAGACGCAGACTACGGCTCTCCGGAGCTGTCCGAAGCCAAGCGCCGGTCGCCGGCGTCTTTCGGCTGAAGCAGCGCTTCGGAGCGTACGGCTGTTGTGTGCGCGAAGCAGCCGCTTCTCCTGCTCCGGGAGCCGGACAGAGCGGTAGCTTGTACGAGGGCGAAGAACGAAGCCGCACCGGGCTTCTGCGCGCACCCTAAGGACTGCTAGAGGACCCTGGTGGCCGCTCGCCTGCCCCTTCAATTCTATTCTAGCATACTTATGGAAGGTGTTCCAGGACAATTTTCCTGAGTTTTGAATTCGTCCTGATGCAGCCCTTCCTGGGAAACTCGTGCTCGTCCTCTGAGGCTCCGACATGCAGAGACCTCGATGGCAACTGCAGAAATGAAGGGCTGCGTTGAGTTGTCGAGAAGCAAGAACCTAGCCAGCGCCTTATGTTTGGGAGTCAGCAGCTGCTGGACTTTTGCGATTGCTTTCACTGTGCACTGAATGCCAGGACGGCATGTGCACGTTACAACAACGAGCTGGGCAAGAGTAATCGAAAGATCACGGCCGTCAGAAAGCAGCTTATATATTGCCCTGGAAAGGGCAGTGTTTTTGGAGTGTGCAGTAAAATCGTGTTTCTGGACAAGGGAGGCATAAGTGCGCTGCGCTCTTAAGCTATCTCCCTGCGAGACACACTGCCAAAGCTTTTCGCTATGATGCAGTCTAATGCAGACGCAGACTACGGCTCTCCGGAGCTGTCCGAAGCCAAGCGCCGGTCGCCGGCGTCTTTCGGCTGAAGCAGCGCTTCGGAGCGTACGGCTGTTGTGTGCGCGAAGCAGCCGCTTCTCCTGCTCCGGGAGCCGGACAGAGCGGTAGCTTGTACGAGGGCGAAGAACGAAGCCGCAGAGCACCGGGCTTCTGCGCGCACCCTAAGGACTGCTAGAGGACCCTGGTGGCCGCTCGCCTGCCCCTTCAATTCCATTCTAGCATACTTATGGAAGGTGTTCCAGGACAATTTTCCTGAGTTTTGAATTCGTCCTGATGCAGCCCTTCCTGGGAAACTCGTGCTCGTCCTCTGAGACTCCCACATGCAGAGACCTCGATGGCAACTGCAGAAATGAAGGGCTGCGTTGAGTTGTCGAGAAGCAAGAACCTAGCCAGCGCCTTATGTTTGGGAGTCAGCAGCTGCTGGACTTTTGCGATTGCTTTCACTGTGCACTGAATGCCAGGACGGCATGTGCACGTTAAAACAACGAGCTGGGCAAGAGTAATCGAAAGATCACGGCCGTCAGAAAGCAGCTTATATATTGCCCTGGAAAGAGCAGTGTTTTTGGAGTGTGCAGTAAAATCGTGTTTCTGGACAAGGGAGGCATAAGTGCGCTGCGCTCCTAAGCTATCTCCCTGCGAGACACACTGCCGAAGCTTTTCGCTATCATGCAGTCTAGTGCAGACGCACTCTACGGCTCTCCGGTGCTGTCCGAAGCCAAGCGCCGGTCGCCGGCGTCTTTCGGCTGAAGCAGCGCTTCGGAGCGTACGGCTCTTGTGTGCGCGAAGCAGCCGCTTCTCCTGCTCCGGGAGCCGGACAGAGCGGTAGCTTGTACGAGGGCGAAGAACGAAGCCGCAGAGCACCGGGCTTCTGCGCGCACCCTAAGGACTGCTAGAGGACCCTGGTGGCCGCTCGCCTGCCCCTTCAATTCTATTCTAGCATACTTATGGAAGGTGTTCCAGGACAATTTTCCTGAGTTTTGAATTCGTCCTGATGTAGCCCCTCCTGGGAAACTCCTGCTCGTCCTCTGAGTCTCCGACATGCAGAGACCTCGATGGCAACTGCAGAAATGAAGGGCTGCGTTGAGTTGTCGAGAAGCAAGAACCTAGCCAGCGCCTTGTGTTTGGGAGTCAGCAGCTGCTGGACTTTTGCGATTGCTTTCACTGTGCACTGAATGCCAGGACGGCATGTGCACGTTACAACAACGAGCTGGGCAAGAGTAATCGAAAGATCACGGCCGTCAGAAAGCAGCTTATATATTGCCCTGGAAAGAGCAGTGTTTTTGGAGTGTGCAGTAAAATCGTGTTTCTGGACAAGGGAGGCATAAGTGCGCTGCGCTCTTAAGCTATCTCCCTGCGAGACACACTGCCGAAGCTTTTCGCTATCATGCAGTCTAGTGCAGACGCACTCTACGGCTCTCCGGTGCTGTCCGAAGCCAAGCGCCGGTCGCCGGCGTCTTTCGGCTGAAGCAGCGCTTCGGAGCGTACGGCTGTTGTGTGCGCGAAGCAGCCGCTTCTCCTGCTCCGGGAGCCGGACAGAGCGGTAGCTTGTACGAGGGCGAAGAACGAAGCCGCAGAGCACCGGGCTTCTGCGCGCACCCTAAGGACTGCTAGAGGACCCTGGTGGCCGCTCGCCTGCCCCTTCAATTCCATTCTAGCATACTTATGGAAGGTGTTCCAGGACAATTTTCCTGAGTTTTGAATTCGTCCTGATGCAGCCCTTCCTGGGAAACTCGTGCTCGTCCTCTGAGACTCCCACATGCAGAGACCTCGATGGCAACTGCAGAAATGAAGGGGTGCGTTGAGTTGTCGAGAAGCAAGAACCTAGCCAGCGCCTTATGTTTGGGAGTCAGCAGCTGCTGGACTTTTGCGATTGCTTTCACTGTGCACTGAATGCCAGGACGGCATGTGCACGTTAAAACAACGAGCTGGGCAAGAGTAATCGAAAGATCACGGCCGTCAGAAAGCAGCTTATATATTGCCCTGGAAAGAGCAGTGTTTTTGGAGTGTGCAGTAAAATCGTGTTTCTGGACAAGGGAGGCATAAGTGCGCTGCGCTCTTAAGCTATCTCCCTGCGAGACACACTGCCGAAGCTTTTCGCTATCATGCAGTCTAGTGCAGACGCACTCTACGGCTCTCCGGTGCTGTCCGAAGCCAAGCGCCGGTCGCCGGCGTCTTTCGGCTGAAGCAGCGCTTCGGAGCGTACGGCTGTTGTGTGCGCGAAGCAGCCGCTTCTCCTGCTCCGGGAGCCGGACAGAGCGGTAGCTTGTACGAGGGCGAAGAACGAAGCCGCAGAGCACCGGGCTTCTGCGCGCACCCTAAGGACTGCTAGAGGACCCTGGTGGCCGCTCGCCTGCCCCTTCAATTCTATTCTAGCATACTTATGGAAGGTGTTCCAGGACAATTTTCCTGAGTTTTGAATTCGTCCTGATGCAGCCCTTCCTGGGAAACTCGTGCTCGTCCTCTGAGGCTCCGACATGCAGAGACCTCGATGGCAACTGCAGAAATGAAGGGCTGCGTTGAGTTGTCGAGAAGCAAGAACCTAGCCAGCGCCTTGTGTTTGGGAGTCAGCAGCTGCTGGACTTTTGCGATTGCTTTCACTGTGCACTGAATGCCAGGACGGCATGTGCACGCTACAACAACGAGCTGGGCAAGAGTAATCGAAAGATCACGGCCGTCAGAAAGCAGCTTATATATTGCCCTGGAAAGGGCAGTGTTTTTGGAGTGTGCAGTAAAATCGTGTTTCTGGACAAGGGAGGCATAAGTGCGCTGCGCTCTTAAGCTATCTCCCTGCGAGACACACTGCCGAAGCTTTTCGCTATCATGCAGTCTAATGCAGACGCAGACTACGGCTCTCCGGAGCTGTCCGAAGCCAAGCGCCGGTCGCCGGCGTCTTTCGGCTGAAGCAGCGCTTCGGAGCGTACGGCTGTTGTGTGCGCGAAGCAGCCGCTTCTCCTGCTCCGGGAGCCGGACAGAGCGGTAGCTTGTAGGAGGGCGAAGAACGAAGCCGCAGAGCACCGGGCTTCTGCGCGCACCCTAAGGACTGCTAGAGGACCCTGGTGGCCGCTCGCCTGCCCCTTCAATTCCATTCTAGCATACTTATGGAAGGTGTTCCAGGACAATTTTCCTGAGTTTTGAATTCGTCCTGATGCAGCCCTTCCTGGGAAACTCCTGCTCGTCCTCTGAGACTCCCACATGCAGAGACCTCGATGGCAACTGCAGAAATGAAGGGCTGCGTTGAGTTGTCGAGAAGCAAGAACCTAGCCAGCGCCTTATGTTTGGGAGTCAGCAGCTGCTGGACTTTTGCGATTGCTTTCACTGTGCACTGAATGCCAGGACGGCATGTGCACGTTAAAACAACGAGCTGGGCAAGAGTAATCGAAAGATCACGGCCGTCAGAAAGCAGCTTATATATTGCCCTGGAAAGAGCAGTGTTTTTGGAGTGTGCAGTAAAATCGTGTTTCTGGACAAGGGAGGCATAAGTGCGCTGCGCTCTTAAGCTATCTCCCTGCGAGACACACTGCCGAAGCTTTTCGCTATCATGCAGTCTAGTGCAGACGCACTCTACGGCTCTCCGGTGCTGTCCGAAGCCAAGCGCCGGTCGCCGGCGTCTTTCGGCTGAAGCAGCGCTTCGGAGCGTACGGCTGTTGTGTGCGCGAAGCAGCCGCTTCTCCTGCTCCGGGAGCCGGACAGAGCGGTAGCTTGTAGGAGGGCGAAGAACGAAGCCGCAGAGCACCGGGCTTCTGCGCGCACCCTAAGGACTGCTAGAGGACCCTGGTGGCCGCTCGCCTGCCCCTTCAATTCTATTCTAGCATACTTATGGAAGGTGTTCCAGGACAATTTTCCTGAGTTTTGAATTCGTCCTGATGCAGCCCTTCCTGGGAAACTCGTGCTCGTCCTCTGAGGCTCCGACATGCAGAGACCTCGATGGCAACTGCAGAAATGAAGGGCTGCGTTGAGTTGTCGAGAAGCAAGAACCTAGCCAGCGCCTTGTGTTTGGGAGTCAGCAGCTGCTGGACTTTTGCGATTGCTTTCACTGTGCACTGAATGCCAGGACGGCATGTGCACGCTACAACAACGAGCTGGGCAAGAGTAATCGAAAGATCACGGCCGTCAGAAAGCAGCTTATATATTGCCCTGGAAAGGGCAGTGTTTTTGGAGTGTGCAGTAAAATCGTGTTTCTGGACAAGGGAGGCATAAGTGCGCTGCGCTCTTAAGCTATCTCCCTGCGAGACACACTGCCGAAGCTTTTCGCTATCATGCAGTCTAATGCAGACGCAGACTACGGCTCTCCGGAGCTGTCCGAAGCCAAGCGCCGGTCGCCGGCGTCTTTCGGCTGAAGCAGCGCTTCGGAGCGTACGGCTGTTGTGTGCGCGAAGCAGCCGCTTCTCCTGCTCCGGGAGCCGGACAGAGCGGTAGCTTGTAGGAGGGCGAAGAACGAAGCCGCAGAGCACCGGGCTTCTGCGCGCACCCTAAGGACTGCTAGAGGACCCTGGTGGCCGCTCGCCTGCCCCTTCAATTCCATTCTAGCATACTTATGGAAGGTGTTCCAGGACAATTTTCCTGAGTTTTGAATTCGTCCTGATGTAGCCCCTCCTGGGAAACTCGTGCTCGTCCTCTGAGTCTCCGACATGCAGAGACCTCGATGTCAACTGCAGAAATGAAGGGCTGCGTTGAGTTGTCGAGAAGCAAGAACCTAGCCAGCGCCTTGTGTTTGGGAGTCAGCAGCTGCTGGACTTTTGCGATTGCTTTCACTGTGCACTGAATGCCAGGACGGCATGTGCACGTTAAAACAACGAGCTGGGCAAGAGTAATCGAAAGATCACGGCCGTCAGAAAGCAGCTTATATATTGCCCTGGAAAGAGCAGTGTTTTTGGAGTGTGCAGTAAAATCGTGTTTCTGGACAAGGGAGGCATAAGTGCGCTGCGCTCCTAAGCTATCTCTCTGCGAGACACACTGCCGAAGCTTTTCGCTATCATGCAGTCTAGTGCAGACGCACACTCCGGTTCTCCGGTGCTGTCCGAAGCCAAGCGCCGGTCGCCGGCGTCTTTCGGCTGAAGCAGCGCTTCGGAGCGTACGGCTGTTGTGTGCACGAAGCAGCCGCTTCTCCTGCTCCGGGAGCCGGACAGAGCGGTAGCTTGTAGGAGGGCGAAGAACGAAGCCGCAGAGCACCGGGCTTCTGCGCGCACCCTAAGGACTGCTAGAGGACCCTGGTGGCCGCTCGCCTGCCCCTTCAATTCTATTCTAGCATACTTATGGAAGGTGTTCCAGGACAATTTTCCTGAGTTTTGAATTCGTCCTGATGCAGCCCTTCCTGGGAAACTCGTGCTCGTCCTCTGAGGCTCCGACATGCAGAGACCTCGATGGCAACTGCAGAAATGAAGGGCTGCGTTGAGTTGTCGAGAAGCAAGAACCTAGCCAGCGCCTTATGTTTGGGAGTCAGCAGCTGCTGGACTTTTGCGATTGCTTTCACTGTGCACTGAATGCCAGGACGGCATGTGCACGTTACAACAACGAGCTGGGCAAGAGTAATCGAAAGATCACGGCCGTCAGAAAGCAGCTTATATATTGCCCTGGAAAGGGCAGTGTTTTTGGAGTGTGCAGTAAAATCGTGTTTCTGGACAAGGGAGGCATAAGTGCGCTGCGCTCTTAAGCTATCTCCCTGCGAGACACACTGCCAAAGCTTTTCGCTATGATGCAGTCTAATGCAGACGCAGACTACGGCTCTCCGGAGCTGTCCGAAGCCAAGCGCCGGTCGCCGGCGTCTTTCGGCTGAAGCAGCGCTTCGGAGCGTACGGCTGTTGTGTGCGCGAAGCAGCCGCTTCTCCTGCTCCGGGAGCCGGACAGAGCGGTAGCTTGTAGGAGGACGAAGAACGAAGCCGCAGAGCACCGGCCTTCTGCGCGCACCCTAAGGACTGCTAGAGGACCCTGGTGGCCGCTCGCCTGCCCCTTCAATTCTATTCTAGCATACTTATGGAAGGTGTTCCAGGACAATTTTCCTGAGTTTTGAATTCGTCCTGATGCAGCCCTTCCTGGGAAACTCGTGCTCGTCCTCTGAGGCTCCGACATGCAGAGACCTCGATGGCAACTGCAGAAATGAAGGGCTGCGTTGAGTTGTCGAGAAGCAAGAACCTAGCCAGCGCCTTGTGTTTGGGAGTCAGCAGCTGCTGGACTTTTGCGATTGCTTTCACTGTGCACTGAATGCCAGGACGGCATGTGCACGTTACAACAACGAGCTGGGCAAGAGTAATCGAAAGATCACGGCCGTCAGAAAGCAGCTTATATATTGCCCTGGAAAGGGCAGTGTTTTTGGAGTGTGCAGTAAAATCGTGTTTCTGGACAAGGGAGGCATAAGTGCGCTGCGCTCTTAAGCTATCTCCCTGCGAGACACACTGCCAAAGCTTTTCGCTATGATGCAGTCTAATGCAGACGCAGACTACGGCTCTCCGGAGCTGTCCGAAGCCAAGCGCCGGTCGCCGGCGTCTTTCGGCTGAAGCAGCGCTTCGGAGCGTACGGCTGTTGTGTGCGCGAAGCAGCCGCTTCTCCTGCTCCGGGAGCCGGACAGAGCGGTAGCTTGTAGGAGGGCGAAGAACGAAGCCGCAGAGCACCGGGCTTCTGCGCGCACCCTAAGGACTGCTAGAGGACCCTGGTGGCCGCTCGCCTGCCCCTTCAATTCCATTCTAGCATACTTATGGAAGGTGTTCCAGGACAATTTTCCTGAGTTTTGAATTCGTCCTGATGCAGCCCTTCCTGGGAAACTCCTGCTCGTCCTCTGAGACTCCCACATGCAGAGACCTCGATGGCAACTGCAGAAATGAAGGGCTGCGTTGAGTTGTCGAGAAGCAAGAACCTAGCCAGCGCCTTATGTTTGGGAGTCAGCAGCTGCTGGACTTTTGCGATTGCTTTCACTGTGCACTGAATGCCAGGACGGCATGTGCACGTTACAACAACGAGCTGGGCAAGAGTAATCGAAAGATCACGGCCGTCAGAAAGCAGCTTATATATTGCCCTGGAAAGAGCAGTGTTTTTGGAGTGTGCAGTAAAATCGTGTTTCTGGACAAGGGAGGCATAAGTGCGCTGCGCTCTTAAGCTATCTCCCTGCGAGACACACTGCCGAAGCTTTTCGCTATCATGCAGTCTAGTGCAGACGCACTCTACGGCTCTCCGGTGCTGTCCGAAGCCAAGCGCCGGTCGCCGGCGTCTTTCGGCTGAAGCAGCGCTTCGGAGCGTACGGCTGTTGTGTGCGCGAAGCAGCCGCTTCTCCTGCTCCGGGAGCCGGACAGAGCGGTAGCTTGTAGGAGGGCGAAGAACGAAGCCGCAGAGCACCGGGCTTCTGCGCGCACCCTAAGGACTGCTAGAGGACCCTGGTGGCCGCTCGCCTGCCCCTTCAATTCTATTCTAGCATACTTATGGAAGGTGTTCCAGGACAATTTTCCTGAGTTTTGAATTCGTCCTGATGTAGCCCCTCCTGGGAAACTCCTGCTCGTCCTCTGAGTCTCCGACATGCAGAGACCTCGATGGCAACTGCAGAAATGAAGGGGTGCGTTGAGTTGTCGAGAAGCAAGAACCTAGCCAGCGCCTTATGTTTGGGAGTCAGCAGCTGCTGGACTTTTGCGATTGCTTTCACTGTGCACTGAATGCCAGGACGGCATGTGCACGTTAAAACAACGAGCTGGGCAAGAGTAATCGAAAGATCACGGCCGTCAGAAAGCAGCTTATATATTGCCCTGGAAAGAGCAGTGTTTTTGGAGTGTGCAGTAAAATCGTGTTTCTGGACAAGGGAGGCATAAGTGCGCTGCGCTCTTAAGCTATCTCCCTGCGAGACACACTGCCGAAGCTTTTCGCTATCATGCAGTCTAGTGCAGACGCACTCTACGGCTCTCCGGTGCTGTCCGAAGCCAAGCGCCGGTCGCCGGCGTCTTTCGGCTGAAGCAGCGCTTCGGAGCGTACGGCTGTTGTGTGCGCGAAGCAGCCGCTTCTCCTGCTCCGGGAGCCGGACAGAGCGGTAGCTTGTACGAGGGCGAAGAACGAAGCCGCAGAGCACCGGGCTTCTGCGCGCACCCTAAGGACTGCTAGAGGACCCTGGTGGCCGCTCGCCTGCCCCTTCAATTCTATTCTAGCATACTTATGGAAGGTGTTCCAGGACAATTTTCCTGAGTTTTGAATTCGTCCTGATGCAGCCCTTCCTGGGAAACTCGTGCTCGTCCTCTGAGGCTCCGACATGCAGAGACCTCGATGGCAACTGCAGAAATGAAGGGCTGCGTTGAGTTGTCGAGAAGCAAGAACCTAGCCAGCGCCTTGTGTTTGGGAGTCAGCAGCTGCTGGACTTTTGCGATTGCTTTCACTGTGCACTGAATGCCAGGACGGCATGTGCACGCTACAACAACGAGCTGGGCAAGAGTAATCGAAAGATCACGGCCGTCAGAAAGCAGCTTATATATTGCCCTGGAAAGGGCAGTGTTTTTGGAGTGTGCAGTAAAATCGTGTTTCTGGACAAGGGAGGCATAAGTGCGCTGCGCTCTTAAGCTATCTCCCTGCGAGACACACTGCCGAAGCTTTTCGCTATCATGCAGTCTAATGCAGACGCAGACTACGGCTCTCCGGAGCTGTCCGAAGCCAAGCGCCGGTCGCCGGCGTCTTTCGGCTGAAGCAGCGCTTCGGAGCGTACGGCTGTTGTGTGCGCGAAGCAGCCGCTTCTCCTGCTCCGGGAGCCGGACAGAGCGGTAGCTTGTAGGAGGGCGAAGAACGAAGCCGCAGAGCACCGGGCTTCTGCGCGCACCCTAAGGACTGCTAGAGGACCCTGGTGGCCGCTCGCCTGCCCCTTCAATTCCATTCTAGCATACTTATGGAAGGTGTTCCAGGACAATTTTCCTGAGTTTTGAATTCGTCCTGATGCAGCCCTTCCTGGGAAACTCCTGCTCGTCCTCTGAGACTCCCACATGCAGAGACCTCGATGGCAACTGCAGAAATGAAGGGCTGCGTTGAGTTGTCGAGAAGCAAGAACCTAGCCAGCGCCTTATGTTTGGGAGTCAGCAGCTGCTGGACTTTTGCGATTGCTTTCACTGTGCACTGAATGCCAGGACGGCATGTGCACGTTACAACAACGAGCTGGGCAAGAGTAATCGAAAGATCACGGCCGTCAGAAAGCAGCTTATATATTGCCCTGGAAAGGGCAGTGTTTTTGGAGTGTGCAGTAAAATCGTGTTTCTGGACAAGGGAGGCATAAGTGCGCTGCGCTCTTAAGCTATCTCCCTGCGAGACACACTGCCAAAGCTTTTCGCTATGATGCAGTCTAATGCAGACGCAGACTACGGCTCTCCGGAGCTGTCCGAAGCCAAGCGCCGGTCGCCGGCGTCTTTCGGCTGAAGCAGCGCTTCGGAGCGTACGGCTGTTGTGTGCGCGAAGCAGCCGCTTCTCCTGCTCCGGGAGCCGGACAGAGCGGTAGCTTGTAGGAGGGCGAAGAACGAAGCCGCAGAGCACCGGGCTTCTGCGCGCACCCTAAGGACTGCTAGAGGACCCTGGTGGCCGCTCGCCTGCCCCTTCAATTCCATTCTAGCATACTTATGGAAGGTGTTCCAGGACAATTTTCCTGAGTTTTGAATTCGTCCTGATGCAGCCCTTCCTGGGAAACTCCTGCTCGTCCTCTGAGACTCCCACATGCAGAGACCTCGATGGCAACTGCAGAAATGAAGGGCTGCGTTGAGTTGTCGAGAAGCAAGAACCTAGCCAGCGCCTTATGTTTGGGAGTCAGCAGCTGCTGGACTTTTGCGATTGCTTTCACTGTGCACTGAATGCCAGGACGGCATGTGCACGTTACAACAACGAGCTGGGCAAGAGTAATCGAAAGATCACGGCCGTCAGAAAGCAGCTTATATATTGCCCTGGAAAGAGCAGTGTTTTTGGAGTGTGCAGTAAAATCGTGTTTCTGGACAAGGGAGGCATAAGTGCGCTGCGCTCTTAAGCTATCTCCCTGCGAGACACACTGCCGAAGCTTTTCGCTATCATGCAGTCTAGTGCAGACGCACTCTACGGCTCTCCGGTGCTGTCCGAAGCCAAGCGCCGGTCGCCGGCGTCTTTCGGCTGAAGCAGCGCTTCGGAGCGTACGGCTGTTGTGTGCGCGAAGCAGCCGCTTCTCCTGCTCCGGGAGCCGGACAGAGCGGTAGCTTGTAGGAGGGCGAAGAACGAAGCCGCAGAGCACCGGGCTTCTGCGCGCACCCTAAGGACTGCTAGAGGACCCTGGTGGCCGCTCGCCTGCCCCTTCAATTCTATTCTAGCATACTTATGGAAGGTGTTCCAGGACAATTTTCCTGAGTTTTGAATTCGTCCTGATGTAGCCCCTCCTGGGAAACTCCTGCTCGTCCTCTGAGTCTCCGACATGCAGAGACCTCGATGGCAACTGCAGAAATGAAGGGGTGCGTTGAGTTGTCGAGAAGCAAGAACCTAGCCAGCGCCTTATGTTTGGGAGTCAGCAGCTGCTGGACTTTTGCGATTGCTTTCACTGTGCACTGAATGCCAGGACGGCATGTGCACGTTAAAACAACGAGCTGGGCAAGAGTAATCGAAAGATCACGGCCGTCAGAAAGCAGCTTATATATTGCCCTGGAAAGAGCAGTGTTTTTGGAGTGTGCAGTAAAATCGTGTTTCTGGACAAGGGAGGCATAAGTGCGCTGCGCTCTTAAGCTATCTCCCTGCGAGACACACTGCCGAAGCTTTTCGCTATCATGCAGTCTAGTGCAGACGCACTCTACGGCTCTCCGGTGCTGTCCGAAGCCAAGCGCCGGTCGCCGGCGTCTTTCGGCTGAAGCAGCGCTTCGGAGCGTACGGCTGTTGTGTGCGCGAAGCAGCCGCTTCTCCTGCTCCGGGAGCCGGACAGAGCGGTAGCTTGTACGAGGGCGAAGAACGAAGCCGCAGAGCACCGGGCTTCTGCGCGCACCCTAAGGACTGCTAGAGGACCCTGGTGGCCGCTCGCCTGCCCCTTCAATTCTATTCTAGCATACTTATGGAAGGTGTTCCAGGACAATTTTCCTGAGTTTTGAATTCGTCCTGATGCAGCCCTTCCTGGGAAACTCGTGCTCGTCCTCTGAGGCTCCGACATGCAGAGACCTCGATGGCAACTGCAGAAATGAAGGGCTGCGTTGAGTTGTCGAGAAGCAAGAACCTAGCCAGCGCCTTGTGTTTGGGAGTCAGCAGCTGCTGGACTTTTGCGATTGCTTTCACTGTGCACTGAATGCCAGGACGGCATGTGCACGCTACAACAACGAGCTGGGCAAGAGTAATCGAAAGATCACGGCCGTCAGAAAGCAGCTTATATATTGCCCTGGAAAGGGCAGTGTTTTTGGAGTGTGCAGTAAAATCGTGTTTCTGGACAAGGGAGGCATAAGTGCGCTGCGCTCTTAAGCTATCTCCCTGCGAGACACACTGCCGAAGCTTTTCGCTATCATGCAGTCTAATGCAGACGCAGACTACGGCTCTCCGGAGCTGTCCGAAGCCAAGCGCCGGTCGCCGGCGTCTTTCGGCTGAAGCAGCGCTTCGGAGCGTACGGCTGTTGTGTGCGCGAAGCAGCCGCTTCTCCTGCTCCGGGAGCCGGACAGAGCGGTAGCTTGTAGGAGGGCGAAGAACGAAGCCGCAGAGCACCGGGCTTCTGCGCGCACCCTAAGGACTGCTAGAGGACCCTGGTGGCCGCTCGCCTGCCCCTTCAATTCCATTCTAGCATACTTATGGAAGGTGTTCCAGGACAATTTTCCTGAGTTTTGAATTCGTCCTGATGCAGCCCTTCCTGGGAAACTCCTGCTCGTCCTCTGAGACTCCCACATGCAGAGACCTCGATGGCAACTGCAGAAATGAAGGGCTGCGTTGAGTTGTCGAGAAGCAAGAACCTAGCCAGCGCCTTATGTTTGGGAGTCAGCAGCTGCTGGACTTTTGCGATTGCTTTCACTGTGCACTGAATGCCAGGACGGCATGTGCACGTTAAAACAACGAGCTGGGCAAGAGTAATCGAAAGATCACGGCCGTCAGAAAGCAGCTTATATATTGCCCTGGAAAGAGCAGTGTTTTTGGAGTGTGCAGTAAAATCGTGTTTCTGGACAAGGGAGGCATAAGTGCGCTGCGCTCTTAAGCTATCTCCCTGCGAGACACACTGCCGAAGCTTTTCGCTATCATGCAGTCTAGTGCAGACGCACTCTACGGCTCTCCGGTGCTGTCCGAAGCCAAGCGCCGGTCGCCGGCGTCTTTCGGCTGAAGCAGCGCTTCGGAGCGTACGGCTGTTGTGTGCGCGAAGCAGCCGCTTCTCCTGCTCCGGGAGCCGGACAGAGCGGTAGCTTGTAGGAGGGCGAAGAACGAAGCCGCAGAGCACCGGGCTTCTGCGCGCACCCTAAGGACTGCTAGAGGACCCTGGTGGCCGCTCGCCTGCCCCTTCAATTCTATTCTAGCATACTTATGGAAGGTGTTCCAGGACAATTTTCCTGAGTTTTGAATTCGTCCTGATGCAGCCCTTCCTGGGAAACTCGTGCTCGTCCTCTGAGGCTCCGACATGCAGAGACCTCGATGGCAACTGCAGAAATGAAGGGCTGCGTTGAGTTGTCGAGAAGCAAGAACCTAGCCAGCGCCTTGTGTTTGGGAGTCAGCAGCTGCTGGACTTTTGCGATTGCTTTCACTGTGCACTGAATGCCAGGACGGCATGTGCACGCTACAACAACGAGCTGGGCAAGAGTAATCGAAAGATCACGGCCGTCAGAAAGCAGCTTATATATTGCCCTGGAAAGGGCAGTGTTTTTGGAGTGTGCAGTAAAATCGTGTTTCTGGACAAGGGAGGCATAAGTGCGCTGCGCTCTTAAGCTATCTCCCTGCGAGACACACTGCCGAAGCTTTTCGCTATCATGCAGTCTAATGCAGACGCAGACTACGGCTCTCCGGAGCTGTCCGAAGCCAAGCGCCGGTCGCCGGCGTCTTTCGGCTGAAGCAGCGCTTCGGAGCGTACGGCTGTTGTGTGCGCGAAGCAGCCGCTTCTCCTGCTCCGGGAGCCGGACAGAGCGGTAGCTTGTAGGAGGGCGAAGAACGAAGCCGCAGAGCACCGGGCTTCTGCGCGCACCCTAAGGACTGCTAGAGGACCCTGGTGGCCGCTCGCCTGCCCCTTCAATTCCATTCTAGCATACTTATGGAAGGTGTTCCAGGACAATTTTCCTGAGTTTTGAATTCGTCCTGATGTAGCCCCTCCTGGGAAACTCGTGCTCGTCCTCTGAGTCTCCGACATGCAGAGACCTCGATGTCAACTGCAGAAATGAAGGGCTGCGTTGAGTTGTCGAGAAGCAAGAACCTAGCCAGCGCCTTGTGTTTGGGAGTCAGCAGCTGCTGGACTTTTGCGATTGCTTTCACTGTGCACTGAATGCCAGGACGGCATGTGCACGTTAAAACAACGAGCTGGGCAAGAGTAATCGAAAGATCACGGCCGTCAGAAAGCAGCTTATATATTGCCCTGGAAAGAGCAGTGTTTTTGGAGTGTGCAGTAAAATCGTGTTTCTGGACAAGGGAGGCATAAGTGCGCTGCGCTCCTAAGCTATCTCTCTGCGAGACACACTGCCGAAGCTTTTCGCTATCATGCAGTCTAGTGCAGACGCACACTCCGGTTCTCCGGTGCTGTCCGAAGCCAAGCGCCGGTCGCCGGCGTCTTTCGGCTGAAGCAGCGCTTCGGAGCGTACGGCTGTTGTGTGCACGAAGCAGCCGCTTCTCCTGCTCCGGGAGCCGGACAGAGCGGTAGCTTGTAGGAGGGCGAAGAACGAAGCCGCAGAGCACCGGGCTTCTGCGCGCACCCTAAGGACTGCTAGAGGACCCTGGTGGCCGCTCGCCTGCCCCTTCAATTCTATTCTAGCATACTTATGGAAGGTGTTCCAGGACAATTTTCCTGAGTTTTGAATTCGTCCTGATGCAGCCCTTCCTGGGAAACTCGTGCTCGTCCTCTGAGGCTCCGACATGCAGAGACCTCGATGGCAACTGCAGAAATGAAGGGCTGCGTTGAGTTGTCGAGAAGCAAGAACCTAGCCAGCGCCTTATGTTTGGGAGTCAGCAGCTGCTGGACTTTTGCGATTGCTTTCACTGTGCACTGAATGCCAGGACGGCATGTGCACGTTACAACAACGAGCTGGGCAAGAGTAATCGAAAGATCACGGCCGTCAGAAAGCAGCTTATATATTGCCCTGGAAAGGGCAGTGTTTTTGGAGTGTGCAGTAAAATCGTGTTTCTGGACAAGGGAGGCATAAGTGCGCTGCGCTCTTAAGCTATCTCCCTGCGAGACACACTGCCAAAGCTTTTCGCTATGATGCAGTCTAATGCAGACGCAGACTACGGCTCTCCGGAGCTGTCCGAAGCCAAGCGCCGGTCGCCGGCGTCTTTCGGCTGAAGCAGCGCTTCGGAGCGTACGGCTGTTGTGTGCGCGAAGCAGCCGCTTCTCCTGCTCCGGGAGCCGGACAGAGCGGTAGCTTGTAGGAGGACGAAGAACGAAGCCGCAGAGCACCGGCCTTCTGCGCGCACCCTAAGGACTGCTAGAGGACCCTGGTGGCCGCTCGCCTGCCCCTTCAATTCTATTCTAGCATACTTATGGAAGGTGTTCCAGGACAATTTTCCTGAGTTTTGAATTCGTCCTGATGCAGCCCTTCCTGGGAAACTCGTGCTCGTCCTCTGAGGCTCCGACATGCAGAGACCTCGATGGCAACTGCAGAAATGAAGGGCTGCGTTGAGTTGTCGAGAAGCAAGAACCTAGCCAGCGCCTTGTGTTTGGGAGTCAGCAGCTGCTGGACTTTTGCGATTGCTTTCACTGTGCACTGAATGCCAGGACGGCATGTGCACGTTACAACAACGAGCTGGGCAAGAGTAATCGAAAGATCACGGCCGTCAGAAAGCAGCTTATATATTGCCCTGGAAAGGGCAGTGTTTTTGGAGTGTGCAGTAAAATCGTGTTTCTGGACAAGGGAGGCATAAGTGCGCTGCGCTCTTAAGCTATCTCCCTGCGAGACACACTGCCAAAGCTTTTCGCTATGATGCAGTCTAATGCAGACGCAGACTACGGCTCTCCGGAGCTGTCCGAAGCCAAGCGCCGGTCGCCGGCGTCTTTCGGCTGAAGCAGCGCTTCGGAGCGTACGGCTGTTGTGTGCGCGAAGCAGCCGCTTCTCCTGCTCCGGGAGCCGGACAGAGCGGTAGCTTGTAGGAGGGCGAAGAACGAAGCCGCAGAGCACCGGGCTTCTGCGCGCACCCTAAGGACTGCTAGAGGACCCTGGTGGCCGCTCGCCTGCCCCTTCAATTCCATTCTAGCATACTTATGGAAGGTGTTCCAGGACAATTTTCCTGAGTTTTGAATTCGTCCTGATGCAGCCCTTCCTGGGAAACTCCTGCTCGTCCTCTGAGACTCCCACATGCAGAGACCTCGATGGCAACTGCAGAAATGAAGGGCTGCGTTGAGTTGTCGAGAAGCAAGAACCTAGCCAGCGCCTTATGTTTGGGAGTCAGCAGCTGCTGGACTTTTGCGATTGCTTTCACTGTGCACTGAATGCCAGGACGGCATGTGCACGTTACAACAACGAGCTGGGCAAGAGTAATCGAAAGATCACGGCCGTCAGAAAGCAGCTTATATATTGCCCTGGAAAGAGCAGTGTTTTTGGAGTGTGCAGTAAAATCGTGTTTCTGGACAAGGGAGGCATAAGTGCGCTGCGCTCTTAAGCTATCTCCCTGCGAGACACACTGCCGAAGCTTTTCGCTATCATGCAGTCTAGTGCAGACGCACTCTACGGCTCTCCGGTGCTGTCCGAAGCCAAGCGCCGGTCGCCGGCGTCTTTCGGCTGAAGCAGCGCTTCGGAGCGTACGGCTGTTGTGTGCGCGAAGCAGCCGCTTCTCCTGCTCCGGGAGCCGGACAGAGCGGTAGCTTGTAGGAGGGCGAAGAACGAAGCCGCAGAGCACCGGGCTTCTGCGCGCACCCTAAGGACTGCTAGAGGACCCTGGTGGCCGCTCGCCTGCCCCTTCAATTCTATTCTAGCATACTTATGGAAGGTGTTCCAGGACAATTTTCCTGAGTTTTGAATTCGTCCTGATGTAGCCCCTCCTGGGAAACTCCTGCTCGTCCTCTGAGTCTCCGACATGCAGAGACCTCGATGGCAACTGCAGAAATGAAGGGCTGCGTTGAGTTGTCGAGAAGCAAGAACCTAGCCAGCGCCTTGTGTTTGGGAGTCAGCAGCTGCTGGACTTTTGCGATTGCTTTCACTGTGCACTGAATGCCAGGACGGCATGTGCACGTTAAAACAACGAGCTGGGCAAGAGTAATCGAAAGATCACGGCCGTCAGAAAGCAGCTTATATATTGCCCTGGAAAGGGCAGTGTTTTTGGAGTGTGCAGTAAAATCGTGTTTCTGGACAAGGGAGGCATAAGTGCGCTGCGCTCTTAAGCTATCTCCCTGCGAGACACACTGCCGAAGCTTTTCGCTATCATGCAGTCTAGTGCAGACGCACTCTACGGCTCTCCGGTGCTGTCCGAAGCCAAGCGCCGGTCGCCGGCGTCTTTCGGCTGAAGCAGCGCTTCGGAGCGTACGGCTGTTGTGTGCGCGAAGCAGCCGCTTCTCCTGCTCCGGGAGCCGGACAGAGCGGTAGCTTGTACGAGGGCGAAGAACGAAGCCGCAGAGCACCGGGCTTCTGCGCGCACCCTAAGGACTGCTAGAGGACCCTGGTGGCCGCTCGCCTGCCCCTTCAATTCTATTCTAGCATACTTATGGAAGGTGTTCCAGGACAATTTTCCTGAGTTTTGAATTCGTCCTGATGCAGCCCTTCCTGGGAAACTCGTGCTCGTCCTCTGAGGCTCCGACATGCAGAGACCTCGATGGCAACTGCAGAAATGAAGGGCTGCGTTGAGTTGTCGAGAAGCAAGAACCTAGCCAGCGCCTTATGTTTGGGAGTCAGCAGCTGCTGGACTTTTGCGATTGCTTTCACTGTGCACTGAATGCCAGGACGGCATGTGCACGTTACAACAACGAGCTGGGCAAGAGTAATCGAAAGATCACGGCCGTCAGAAAGCAGCTTATATATTGCCCTGGAAAGAGCAGTGTTTTTGGAGTGTGCAGTAAAATCGTGTTTCTGGACAAGGGAGGCATAAGTGCGCTGCGCTCTTAAGCTATCTCCCTGCGAGACACACTGCCAAAGCTTTTCGCTATGATGCAGTCTAATGCAGACGCAGACTACGGCTCTCCGGAGCTGTCCGAAGCCAAGCGCCGGTCGCCGGCGTCTTTCGGCTGAAGCAGCGCTTCGGAGCGTACGGCTGTTGTGTGCGCGAAGCAGCCGCTTCTCCTGCTCCGGGAGCCGGACAGAGCGGTAGCTTGTAGGAGGGCGAAGAACGAAGCCGCAGAGCACCGGGCTTCTGCGCGCACCCTAAGGACTGCTAGAGGACCCTGGTGGCCGCTCGCCTGCCCCTTCAATTCTATTCTAGCATACTTATGGAAGGTGTTCCAGGACAATTTTCCTGAGTTTTGAATTCGTCCTGATGCAGCCCTTCCTGGGAAACTCGTGCTCGTCCTCTGAGGCTCCGACATGCAGAGACCTCGATGGCAACTGCAGAAATGAAGGGCTGCGTTGAGTTGTCGAGAAGCAAGAACCTAGCCAGCGCCTTATGTTTGGGAGTCAGCAGCTGCTGGACTTTTGCGATTGCTTTCACTGTGCACTGAATGCCAGGACGGCATGTGCACGTTACAACAACGAGCTGGGCAAGAGTAATCGAAAGATCACGGCCGTCAGAAAGCAGCTTATATATTGCCCTGGAAAGGGCAGTGTTTTTGGAGTGTGCAGTAAAATCGTGTTTCTGGACAAGGGAGGCATAAGTGCGCTGCGCTCTTAAGCTATCTCCCTGCGAGACACACTGCCAAAGCTTTTCGCTATGATGCAGTCTAATGCAGACGCAGACTACGGCTCTCCGGAGCTGTCCGAAGCCAAGCGCCGGTCGCCGGCGTCTTTCGGCTGAAGCAGCGCTTCGGAGCGTACTGCTGTTGTGTGCGCGAAGCAGCCGCTTCTCCTGCTCCGGGAGCCGGACAGAGCGGTAGCTTGTAGGAGGGCGAAGAACGAAGCCGCAGAGCACCGGGCTTCTGCGCGCACCCTAAGGACTGCTAGAGGACCCTGGTGGCCGCTCGCCTGCCCCTTCAATTCTATTCTAGCATACTTATGGAAGGTGTTCCAGGACAATTTTCCTGAGTTTTGAATTCGTCCTGATGCAGCCCTTCCTGGGAAACTCGTGCTCGTCCTCTGAGGCTCCGACATGCAGAGACCTCGATGGCAACTGCAGAAATGAAGGGGTGCGTTGAGTTGTCGAGAAGCAAGAACCTAGCCAGCGCCTTGTGTTTGGGAGTCAGCAGCTGCTGGACTTTTGCGATTGCTTTCACTGTGCACTGAATGCCAGGACGGCATGTGCACGTTACAACAACGAGCAGGGCAAGAGTAATCGAAAGATCACGGCCGTCAGAAAGCAGCTTATATATTGCCCTGGAAAGGGCAGTGTTTTTGGAGTGTGCAGTAAAATCGTGTTTCTGGAGAAGGGAGGCATAAGTGCGCTGCGCTCTTAAGCTATCTCCCTGCGAGACACACTGCCGAAGCTTTTCGCTATCATGCAGTCTAGTGCAGACGCAGACTACGGCTCTCCGGAGCTGTCCGAAGCCAAGCGCCGGTCGCCGGCGTCTTTCGGCTGAAGCAGCGCTTCGGAGCGTACGGCTGTTGTGTGCGCGAAGCAGCCGCTTCTCCTGCTCCGGGAGCCGGACAGAGCGGTAGCTTGTAGGAGGGCGAAGAACGAAGCCGCAGAGCACCGGGCTTCTGCGCGCACCCTAAGGACTGCTAGAGGACCCTGGTGGCCGCTCGCCTGCCCCTTCAATTCTATTCTAGCATACTTATGGAAGGTGTTCCAGGACAATTTTCCTGAGTTTTGAATTCGTCCTGATGCAGCCCTTCCTGGGAAACTCCTGCTCGTCCTCTGAGACTCCCACATGCAGAGACCTCGATGGCAACTGCAGAAATGAAGGGCTGCGTTGAGTTGTCGAGAAGCAAGAACCTAGCCAGCGCCTTGTGTTTGGGAGTCAGCAGCTGCTGGACTTTTGCGATTGCTTTCACTGTGCACTGAATGCCAGGACGGCATGTGCACGTTAAAACAACGAGCTGGGCAAGAGTAATCGAAAGATCACGGCCGTCAGAAAGCAGCTTATATATTGCCCTGGAAAGAGCAGTGTTTTTGGAGTGTGCAGTAAAATCGTGTTTCTGGACAAGGGAGGCATAAGTGCGCTGCGCTCTTAAGCTATCTCCCTGCGAGACACACTGCCGAAGCTTTTCGCTATCATGCAGTCTAGTGCAGACGCACTCTACGGCTCTCCGGTGCTGTCCGAAGCCAAGCGCCGGTCGCCGGCGTCTTTCGGCTGAAGCAGCGCTTCGGAGCGTACGGCTGTTGTGTGCGCGAAGCAGCCGCTTCTCCTGCTCCGGGAGCCGGACAGAGCGGTAGCTTGTAGGAGGGCGAAGAACGAAGCCGCAGAGCACCGGGCTTCTGCGCGCACCCTAAGGACTGCTAGAGGACCCTGGTGGCCGCTCGCCTGCCCCTTCAATTCCATTCTAGCATACTTATGGAAGGTGTTCCAGGACAATTTTCCTGAGTTTTGAATTCGTCCTGATGCAGCCCTTCCTGGGAAACTCGTGCTCGTCCTCTGAGTCTCCGACATGCAGAGACCTCGATGGCAACTGCAGAAATGAAGGGCTGCGTTGAGTTGTCGAGAAGCAAGAACCTAGCCAGCGCCTTGTGTTTGGGAGTCAGCAGCTGCTGGACTTTTGCGATTGCTTTCACTGTGCACTGAATGCCAGGACGGCATGTGCACGTTAAAACAACGAGCTGGGCAAGAGTAATCGAAAGATCACGGCCGTCAGAAAGCAGCTTATATATTGCCCTGGAAAGAGCAGTGTTTTTGGAGTGTGCAGTAAAATCGTGTTTCTGGACAAGGGAGGCATAAGTGCGCTGCGCTCCTAAGCTATCTCTCTGCGAGACACACTGCCGAAGCTTTTCGCTATCATGCAGTCTAGTGCAGACGCACACTCCGGTTCTCCGGTGCTGTCCGAAGCCAAGCGCCGGTCGCCGGCGTCTTTCGGCTGAAGCAGCGCTTCGGAGCGTACGGCTGTTGTGTGCGCGAAGCAGCCGCTTCTCCTGCTCCGGGAGCCGGACAGAGCGGTAGCTTGTAGGAGGGCGAAGAACGAAGCCGCAGAGCACCGGGCTTCTGCGCGCACCCTAAGGACTGCTAGAGGACCCTGGTGGCCGCTCGCCTGCCCCTTCAATTCTATTCTAGCATACTTATGGAAGGTGTTCCAGGACAATTTTCCTGAGTTTTGAATTCGTCCTGATGCAGCCCTTCCTGGGAAACTCGTGCTCGTCCTCTGAGGCTCCGACATGCAGAGACCTCGATGGCAACTGCAGAAATGAAGGGCTGCGTTGAGTTGTCGAGAAGCAAGAACCTAGCCAGCGCCTTATGTTTGGGAGTCAGCAGCTGCTGGACTTTTGCGATTGCTTTCACTGTGCACTGAATGCCAGGACGGCATGTGCACGTTACAACAACGAGCTGGGCAAGAGTAATCGAAAGATCACGGCCGTCAGAAAGCAGCTTATATATTGCCCTGGAAAGGGCAGTGTTTTTGGAGTGTGCAGTAAAATCGTGTTTCTGGACAAGGGAGGCATAAGTGCGCTGCGCTCTTAAGCTATCTCCCTGCGAGACACACTGCCAAAGCTTTTCGCTATGATGCAGTCTAATGCAGACGCAGACTACGGCTCTCCGGAGCTGTCCGAAGCCAAGCGCCGGTCGCCGGCGTCTTTCGGCTGAAGCAGCGCTTCGGAGCGTACGGCTGTTGTGTGCGCGAAGCAGCCGCTTCTCCTGCTCCGGGAGCCGGACAGAGCGGTAGCTTGTACGAGGGCGAAGAACGAAGCCGCAGAGCACCGGGCTTCTGCGCGCACCCTAAGGACTGCTAGAGGACCCTGGTGGCCGCTCGCCTGCCCCTTCAATTCCATTCTAGCATACTTATGGAAGGTGTTCCAGGACAATTTTCCTGAGTTTTGAATTCGTCCTGATGCAGCCCTTCCTGGGAAACTCGTGCTCCTCCTCTGAGGCTCCGACATGCAGAGACCTCGATGGCAACTGCAGAAATGAAGGGCTGCGTTGAGTTGTCGAGAAGCAAGAACCTAGCCAGCGCCTTATGTTTGGGAGTCAGCAGCTGCTGGACTTTTGCGATTGCTTTCACTGTGCACTGAATGCCAGGACGGCATGTGCACGTTACAACAACGAGCTGGGCAAGAGTAATCGAAAGATCACGGCCGTCAGAAAGCAGCTTATATATTGCCCTGGAAAGGGCAGTGTTTTTGGAGTGTGCAGTAAAATCGTGTTTCTGGAGAAGGGAGGCATAAGTGCGCTGCGCTCTTAAGCTATCTCCCTGCGAGACACACTGCCAAAGCTTTTCGCTATCATGCAGTCTAATGCAGACGCAGACTACGGCTCTCCGGAGCTGTCCGAAGCCAAGCGCCGGTCGCCGGCGTCTTTCGGCTGAAGCAGCGCTTCGGAGCGTACGGCTGTTGTGTGCACGAAGCAGCCGCTTCTCCTGCTCCGGGAGCCGGACAGAGCGGTAGCTTGTAGGAGGGCGAAGAACGAAGCCGCAGAGCACCGGGCTTCTGCGCGCACCCTAAGGACTGCTAGAGGACCCTGGTGGCCGCTCGCCTGCCCCTTCAATTCTATTCTAGCATACTTATGGAAGGTGTTCCAGGACAATTTTCCTGAGTTTTGAATTCGTCCTGATGCAGCCCTTCCTGGGAAACTCGTGCTCGTCCTCTGAGGCTCCGACATGCAGAGACCTCGATGGCAACTGCAGAAATGAAGGGCTGCGTTGAGTTGTCGAGAAGCAAGAACCTAGCCAGCGCCTTGTGTTTGGGAGTCAGCAGCTGCTGGACTTTTGCGATTGCTTTCACTGTGCACTGAATGCCAGGACGGCATGTGCACGTTACAACAACGAGCTGGGCAAGAGTAATCGAAAGATCACGGCCGTCAGAAAGCAGCTTATATATTGCCCTGGAAAGGGCAGTGTTTTTGGAGTGTGCAGTAAAATCGTGTTTCTGGAGAAGGGAGGCATAAGTGCGCTGCGCTCTTAAGCTATCTCCCTGCGAGACACACTGCCGAAGCTTTTCGCTATCATGCAGTCTAATGCAGACGCAGACTACGGCTCTCCGGAGCTGTCCGAAGCCAAGCGCCGGTCGCCGGCGTCTTTCGGCTGAAGCAGCGCTTCGGAGCGTACGGCTGTTGTGTGCGCGAAGCAGCCGCTTCTCCTGCTCCGGGAGCCGGACAGAGCGGTAGCTTGTACGAGGGCGAAGAACGAAGCCGCAGAGCACCGGGCTTCTGCGCGCACCCTAAGGACTGCTAGAGGACCCTGGTGGCCGCTCGCCTGCCCCTTCAATTCCATTCTAGCATACTTATGGAAGGTGTTCCAGGACAATTTTCCTGAGTTTTGAATTCGTCCTGATGTAGCCCCTCCTGGGAAACTCCTGCTCGTCCTCTGAGTCTCCGACATGCAGAGACCTCGATGGCAACTGCAGAAATGAAGGGCTGCGTTGAGTTGTCGAGAAGCAAGAACCTAGCCAGCGCCTTGTGTTTGGGAGTCAGCAGCTGCTGGACTTTTGCGATTGCTTTCACTGTGCACTGAATGCCAGGACGGCATGTGCACGTTAAAACAACGAGCTGGGCAAGAGTAATCGAAAGATCACGGCCGTCAGAAAGCAGCTTATATATTGCCCTGGAAAGAGCAGTGTTTTTGGAGTGTGCAGTAAAATCGTGTTTCTGGACAAGGGAGGCATAAGTGCGCTGCGCTCCTAAGCTATCTCTCTGCGAGACACACTGTCGAAGCTTTTCGCTATCATGCAGTCTAGTGCAGACGCACACTCCGGTTCTCCGGTGCTGTCCGAAGCCAAGCGCCGGTCGCCGGCGTCTTTCGGCTGAAGCAGCGCTTCGGAGCGTACGGCTGTTGTGTGCGCGAAGCAGCCGCTTCTCCTGCTCCGGGAGCCGGACAGAGCGGTAGCTTGTAGGAGGGCGAAGAACGAAGCCGCAGAGCACCGGGCTTCTGCGCGCACCCTAAGGACTGCTAGAGGACCCTGGTGGCCGCTCGCCTGCCCCTTCAATTCTATTCTAGCATACTTATGGAAGGTGTTCCAGGACAATTTTCCTGAGTTTTGAATTCGTCCTGATGCAGCCCTTCCTGGGAAACTCGTGCTCGTCCTCTGAGGCTCCGACATGCAGAGACCTCGATGGCAACTGCAGAAATGAAGGGCTGCGTTGAGTTGTCGAGAAGCAAGAACCTAGCCAGCGCCTTATGTTTGGGAGTCAGCAGCTGCTGGACTTTTGCGATTGCTTTCACTGTGCACTGAATGCCAGGACGGCATGTGCACGTTACAACAACGAGCTGGGCAAGAGTAATCGAAAGATCACGGCCGTCAGAAAGCAGCTTATATATTGCCCTGGAAAGAGCAGTGTTTTTGGAGTGTGCAGTAAAATCGTGTTTCTGGACAAGGGAGGCATAAGTGCGCTGCGCTCTTAAGCTATCTCCCTGCGAGACACACTGCCAAAGCTTTTCGCTATGATGCAGTCTAATGCAGACGCAGACTACGGCTCTCCGGAGCTGTCCGAAGCCAAGCGCCGGTCGCCGGCGTCTTTCGGCTGAAGCAGCGCTTCGGAGCGTACGGCTGTTGTGTGCGCGAAGCAGCCGCTTCTCCTGCTCCGGGAGCCGGACAGAGCGGTAGCTTGTACGAGGGCGAAGAACGAAGCCGCAGAGCACCGGGCTTCTGCGCGCACCCTAAGGACTGCTAGAGGACCCTGGTGGCCGCTCGCCTGCCCCTTCAATTCCATTCTAGCATACTTATGGAAGGTGTTCCAGGACAATTTTCCTGAGTTTTGAATTCGTCCTGATGCAGCCCTTCCTGGGAAACTCGTGCTCCTCCTCTGAGGCTCCGACATGCAGAGACCTCGATGGCAACTGCAGAAATGAAGGGCTGCGTTGAGTTGTCGAGAAGCAAGAACCTAGCCAGCGCCTTATGTTTGGGAGTCAGCAGCTGCTGGACTTTTGCGATTGCTTTCACTGTGCACTGAATGCCAGGACGGCATGTGCACGTTACAACAACGAGCTGGGCAAGAGTAATCGAAAGATCACGGCCGTCAGAAAGCAGCTTATATATTGCCCTGGAAAGGGCAGTGTTTTAGGAGTGTGCAGTAAAATCGTGTTTCTGGACAAGGGAGGCATAAGTGCGCTGCGCTCTTAAGCTATCTCCCTGCGAGACACACTGCCGAAGCTTTTCGCTATCATGCAGTCTAATGCAGACGCAGACTACGGCTCTCCGGAGCTGTCCGAAGCCAAGCGCCGGTCGCCGGCGTCTTTCGGCTGAAGCAGCGCTTCGGAGCGTACGGCTGTTGTGTGCGCGAAGCAGCCGCTTCTCCTGCTCCGGGAGCCGGACAGAGCGGTAGCTTGTAGGAGGGCGAAGAACGAAGCCGCAGAGCACCGGGCTTCTGCGCGCACCCTAAGGACTGCTAGAGGACCCTGGTGGCCGCTCGCCTGCCCCTTCAATTCCATTCTAGCATACTTATGGAAGGTGTTCCAGGACAATTTTCCTGAGTTTTGAATTCGTCCTGATGTAGCCCCTCCTGGGAAACTCCTGCTCGTCCTCTGAGTCTCCGACATGCAGAGACCTCGATGGCAACTGCAGAAATGAAGGGCTGCGTTGAGTTGTCGAGAAGCAAGAACCTAGCCAGCGCCTTGTGTTTGGGAGTCAGCAGCTGCTGGACTTTTGCGATTGCTTTCACTGTGCACTGAATGCCAGGACGGCATGTGCACGTTACAACAACGAGCTGGGCAAGAGTAATCGAAAGATCACGGCCGTCAGAAAGCAGCTTATATATTGCCCTGGAAAGAGCAGTGTTTTTGGAGTGTGCAGTAAAATCGTGTTTCTGGACAAGGGAGGCATAAGTGCGCTGCGCTCCTAAGCTATCTCCCTGCGAGACACACTGCCGAAGCTTTTCGCTATCATGCAGTCTAGTGCAGACGCACACTCCGGTTCTCCGGTGCTGTCCGAAGCCAAGCGCCGGTCGCCGGCGTCTTTCGGCTGAAGCAGCGCTTCGGAGCGTACGGCTGTTGTGTGCGCGAAGCAGCCGCTTCTCCTGCTCCGGGAGCCGGACAGAGCGGTAGCTTGTAGGAGGGCGAAGAACGAAGCCGCAGAACACCGGGCTTCTGCGCGCACCCTAAGGACTGCTAGAGGACCCTGGTGGCCGCTCGCCTGCCCCTTCAATTCTATTCTAGCATACTTATGGAAGGTGTTCCAGGACAATTTTCCTGAGTTTTGAATTCGTCCTGATGCAGCCCTTCCTGGGAAACTCGTGCTCGTCCTCTGAGGCTCCGACATGCAGAGACCTCGATGGCAACTGCAGAAATGAAGGGCTGCGTTGAGTTGTCGAGAAGCAAGAACCTAGCCAGCGCCTTATGTTTGGGAGTCAGCAGCTGCTGGACTTTTGCGATTGCTTTCACTGTGCACTGAATGCCAGGACGGCATGTGCACGTTACAACAACGAGCTGGGCAAGAGTAATCGAAAGATCACGGCCGTCAGAAAGCAGCTTATATATTGCCCTGGAAAGAGCAGTGTTTTTGGAGTGTGCAGTAAAATCGTGTTTCTGGACAAGGGAGGCATAAGTGCGCTGCGCTCTTAAGCTATCTCCCTGCGAGACACACTGCCAAAGCTTTTCGCTATGATGCAGTCTAATGCAGACGCAGACTACGGCTCTCCGGAGCTGTCCGAAGCCAAGCGCCGGTCGCCGGCGTCTTTCGGCTGAAGCAGCGCTTCGGAGCGTACGGCTGTTGTGTGCGCGAAGCAGCCGCTTCTCCTGCTCCGGGAGCCGGACAGAGCGGTAGCTTGTACGAGGGCGAAGAACGAAGCCGCAGAGCACCGGGCTTCTGCGCGCACCCTAAGGACTGCTAGAGGACCCTGGTGGCCGCTCGCCTGCCCCTTCAATTCCATTCTAGCATACTTATGGAAGGTGTTCCAGGACAATTTTCCTGAGTTTTGAATTCGTCCTGATGTAGCCCCTCCTGGGAAACTCCTGCTCGTCCTCTGAGTCTCCGACATGCAGAGACCTCGATGGCAACTGCAGAAATGAAGGGCTGCGTTGAGTTGTCGAGAAGCAAGAACCTAGCCAGCGCCTTGTGTTTGGGAGTCAGCAGCTGCTGGACTTTTGCGATTGCTTTCACTGTGCACTGAATGCCAGGACGGCATGTGCACGTTAAAACAACGAGCTGGGCAAGAGTAATCGAAAGATCACGGCCGTCAGAAAGCAGCTTATATATTGCCCTGGAAAGAGCAGTGTTTTTGGAGTGTGCAGTAAAATCGTGTTTCTGGACAAGGGAGGCATAAGTGCGCTGCGCTCCTAAGCTATCTCTCTGCGAGACACACTGTCGAAGCTTTTCGCTATCATGCAGTCTAGTGCAGACGCACACTCCGGTTCTCCGGTGCTGTCCGAAGCCAAGCGCCGGTCGCCGGCGTCTTTCGGCTGAAGCAGCGCTTCGGAGCGTACGGCTGTTGTGTGCGCGAAGCAGCCGCTTCTCCTGCTCCGGGAGCCGGACAGAGCGGTAGCTTGTAGGAGGGCGAAGAACGAAGCCGCAGAGCACCGGGCTTCTGCGCGCACCCTAAGGACTGCTAGAGGACCCTGGTGGCCGCTCGCCTGCCCCTTCAATTCTATTCTAGCATACTTATGGAAGGTGTTCCAGGACAATTTTCCTGAGTTTTGAATTCGTCCTGATGCAGCCCTTCCTGGGAAACTCGTGCTCGTCCTCTGAGGCTCCGACATGCAGAGACCTCGATGGCAACTGCAGAAATGAAGGGCTGCGTTGAGTTGTCGAGAAGCAAGAACCTAGCCAGCGCCTTATGTTTGGGAGTCAGCAGCTGCTGGACTTTTGCGATTGCTTTCACTGTGCACTGAATGCCAGGACGGCATGTGCACGTTACAACAACGAGCTGGGCAAGAGTAATCGAAAGATCACGGCCGTCAGAAAGCAGCTTATATATTGCCCTGGAAAGAGCAGTGTTTTTGGAGTGTGCAGTAAAATCGTGTTTCTGGACAAGGGAGGCATAAGTGCGCTGCGCTCTTAAGCTATCTCCCTGCGAGACACACTGCCAAAGCTTTTCGCTATGATGCAGTCTAATGCAGACGCAGACTACGGCTCTCCGGAGCTGTCCGAAGCCAAGCGCCGGTCGCCGGCGTCTTTCGGCTGAAGCAGCGCTTCGGAGCGTACGGCTGTTGTGTGCGCGAAGCAGCCGCTTCTCCTGCTCCGGGAGCCGGACAGAGCGGTAGCTTGTACGAGGGCGAAGAACGAAGCCGCAGAGCACCGGGCTTCTGCGCGCACCCTAAGGACTGCTAGAGGACCCTGGTGGCCGCTCGCCTGCCCCTTCAATTCCATTCTAGCATACTTATGGAAGGTGTTCCAGGACAATTTTCCTGAGTTTTGAATTCGTCCTGATGCAGCCCTTCCTGGGAAACTCGTGCTCCTCCTCTGAGGCTCCGACATGCAGAGACCTCGATGGCAACTGCAGAAATGAAGGGCTGCGTTGAGTTGTCGAGAAGCAAGAACCTAGCCAGCGCCTTATGTT
Source organism: Lonchura striata (assembly GCF_050655825.1). Lineage (NCBI taxonomy): Eukaryota > Metazoa > Chordata > Aves > Passeriformes > Estrildidae > Lonchura > Lonchura striata. Next base: position 1,838,217 of record NC_140707.1, read on the forward strand.
TGGGAGTCAGCAGCTGCTGGACTTTTGCGATTGCTTTCACTGTGCACTGAATGCCAGGACGGCATGTGCACGTTACAACAACGAGCTGGGCAAGAGTAATCGAAAGATCACGGCCGTCAGAAAGCAGCTTATATATTGCCCTGGAAAGGGCAGTGTTTTAGGAGTGTGCAGTAAAATCGTGTTTCTGGACAAGGGAGGCATAAGTGCGCTGCGCTCTTAAGCTATCTCCCTGCGAGACACACTGCCGAAGCTTTTCGCTATCATGCAGTCTAATGCAGACGCAGACTACGGCTCTCCGGAGCTGTCCGAAGCCAAGCGCCGGTCGCCGGCGTCTTTCGGCTGAAGCAGCGCTTCGGAGCATACGGCTGTTGTGTGCGCGAAGCAGCCGCTTCTCCTGCTCCGGGAGCCGGACAGAGCGGTAGCTTGTACGAGGGCGAAGAACGAAGCCGCAGAGCACCGGGCTTCTGCGCGCACCCTAAGGACTGCTAGAGGACCCTGGTGGCCGCTCGCCTGCCCCTTCAATTCCATTCTAGCATACTTATGGAAGGTGTTCCAGGACAATTTTCCTGAGTTTTGAATTCGTCCTGATGTAGCCCTTCCTGGGAAACTCCTGCTCGTCCTCTGAGTCTCCGACATGCAGAGACCTCGATGGCAACTGCAGAAATGAAGGGCTGCGTTGAGTTGTCGAGAAGCAAGAACCTAGCCAGCGCCTTGTGTTTGGGAGTCAGCAGCTGCTGGACTTTTGCGATTGCTTTCACTGTGCACTGAATGCCAGGACGGCATGTGCACGTTACAACAACGAGCTGGGCAAGAGTAATCGAAAGATCACGGCCGTCAGAAAGCAGCTTATATATTGCCCTGGAAAGAGCAGTGTTTTTGGAGTGTGCAGTAAAATCGTGTTTCTGGACAAGGGAGGCATAAGTGCGCTGCGCTCTTAAGCTATCTCCCTGCGAGACACACTGCCAAAGCTTTTCGCTATGATGCAGTCTAATGCAGACGCAGACTACGGCTCTCCGGAGCTGTCCGAAGCCAAGCGCCGGTCGCCGGCGTCTTTCGGCTGAAGCAGCGCTTCGGAGCGTACGGCTGTTGTGTGCGCGAAGCAGCCGCTTCTCCTGCTCCGGGAGCCGGACAGAGCGGTAGCTTGTACGAGGGCGAAGAACGAAGCCGCAGAGCACCGGGCTTCTGCGCGCACCCTAAGGACTGCTAGAGGACCCTGGTGGCCGCTCGCCTGCCCCTTCAATTCCATTCTAGCATACTTATGGAAGGTGTTCCAGGACAATTTTCCTGAGTTTTGAATTCGTCCTGATGCAGCCCTTCCTGGGAAACTCGTGCTCCTCCTCTGAGGCTCCGACATGCAGAGACCTCGATGGCAACTGCAGAAATGAAGGGCTGCGTTGAGTTGTCGAGAAGCAAGAACCTCGCCAGCGCCTTATGTTTGGGAGTCAGCAGCTGCTGGACTTTTGCGATTGCTTTCACTGTGCACTGAATGCCAGGACGGCATGTGCACGTTACAACAACGAGCTGGGCAAGAGTAATCGAAAGATCACGGCCGTCAGAAAGCAGCTTATATATTGCCCTGGAAAGGGCAGTGTTTTTGGAGTGTGCAGTAAAATCGTGTTTCTGGACAAGGGAGGCATAAGTGCGCTGCGCTCTTAAGCTATCTCCCTGCGAGACACACTGCCAAAGCTTTTCGCTATGATGCAGTCTAATGCAGACGCAGACTACGGCTCTCCGGAGCTGTCCGAAGCCAAGCGCCGGTCGCCGGCGTCTTTCGGCTGAAGCAGCGCTTCGGAGCGTACGGCTGTTGTGTGCACGAAGCAGCCGCTTCTCCTGCTCCGGGAGCCGGACAGAGCGGTAGCTTGTACGAGGGCGAAGAACGAAGCCGCAGAGCACCGGGCTTCTGCGCGCACCCTAAGGACTGCTAGAGGACCCTGGTGGCCGCTCGCCTGCCCCTTCAATTCCATTCTAGCATACTTATGGAAGGTGTTCCAGGACAATTTTCCTGAGTTTTGAATTCGTCCTGATGCAGCCCTTCCTGGGAAACTCGTGCTCGTCCTCTGAGGCTCCGACATGCAGAGACCTCGATGGCAACTGCAGAAATGAAGGGCTGCGTTGAGTTGTCGAGAAGCAAGAACCTAGCCAGCGCCTTATGTTTGGGAGTCAGCAGCTGCTGGACTTTTGCGATTGCTTTCACTGTGCACTGAATGCCAGGACGGCATGTGCACGTTAAAACAACGAGCTGGGCAAGAGTAATCGAAAGATCACGGCCGTCAGAAAGCAGCTTATATATTGCCCTGGAAAGAGCAGTGTTTTTGGAGTGTGCAGTAAAATCGTGTTTCTGGACAAGGGAGGCATAAGTGCGCTGCGCTCTTAAGCTATCTCCCTGCGAGACACACTGCCGAAGCTTTTCGCTATCATGCAGTCTAGTGCAGACGCACTCTACGGCTCTCCGGTGCTGTCCGAAGCCAAGCGCCGGTCGCCGGCGTCTTTCGGCTGAAGCAGCGCTTCGGAGCGTACGGCTGTTGTGTGCGCGAAGCAGCCGCTTCTCCTGCTCCGGGAGCCGGACAGAGCGGTAGCTTGTAGGAGGGCGAAGAACGAAGCCGCACCGGGCTTCTGCGCGCACCCTAAGGACTGCTAGAGGACCCTGGTGGCCGCTCGCCTGCCCCTTCAATTCCATTCTAGCATACTTATGGAAGGTGTTCCAGGACAATTTTCCTGAGTTTTGAATTCGTCCTGATGCAGCCCTTCCTGGGAAACTCGTGCTCGTCCTCTGAGGCTCCGACATGCAGAGACCTCGATGGCAACTGCAGAAATGAAGGGCTGCGTTGAGTTGTCGAGAAGCAAGAACCTAGCCAGCGCCTTATGTTTGGGAGTCAGCAGCTGCTGGACTTTTGCGATTGCTTTCACTGTGCACTGAATGCCAGGACGGCATGTGCACGTTACAACAACGAGCTGGGCAAGAGTAATCGAAAGATCACGGCCGTCAGAAAGCAGCTTATATATTGCCCTGGAAAGGGCAGTGTTTTTGGAGTGTGCAGTAAAATCGTGTTTCTGGACAAGGGAGGCATAAGTGCGCTGCGCTCTTAAGCTATCTCCCTGCGAGACACACTGCCAAAGCTTTTCGCTATGATGCAGTCTAATGCAGACGCAGACTACGGCTCTCCGGAGCTGTCCGAAGCCAAGCGCCGGTCGCCGGCGTCTTTCGGCTGAAGCAGCGCTTCGGAGCGTACGGCTGTTGTGTGCGCGAAGCAGCCGCTTCTCCTGCTCCGGGAGCCGGACAGAGCGGTAGCTTGTACGAGGGCGAAGAACGAAGCCGCAGAGCACCGGGCTTCTGCGCGCACCCTAAGGACTGCTAGAGGACCCTGGTGGCCGCTCGCCTGCCCCTTCAATTCCATTCTAGCATACTTATGGAAGGTGTTCCAGGACAATTTTCCTGAGTTTTGAATTCGTCCTGATGCAGCCCTTCCTGGGAAACTCGTGCTCGTCCTCTGAGACTCCCACATGCAGAGACCTCGATGGCAACTGCAGAAATGAAGGGCTGCGTTGAGTTGTCGAGAAGCAAGAACCTAGCCAGCGCCTTATGTTTGGGAGTCAGCAGCTGCTGGACTTTTGCGATTGCTTTCACTGTGCACTGAATGCCAGGACGGCATGTGCACGTTAAAACAACGAGCTGGGCAAGAGTAATCGAAAGATCACGGCCGTCAGAAAGCAGCTTATATATTGCCCTGGAAAGAGCAGTGTTTTTGGAGTGTGCAGTAAAATCGTGTTTCTGGACAAGGGAGGCATAAGTGCGCTGCGCTCCTAAGCTATCTCCCTGCGAGACACACTGCCGAAGCTTTTCGCTATCATGCAGTCTAGTGCAGACGCACTCTACGGCTCTCCGGTGCTGTCCGAAGCCAAGCGCCGGTCGCCGGCGTCTTTCGGCTGAAGCAGCACTTCGGAGCGTACGGCTGTTGTGTGCGCGAAGCAGCCGCTTCTCCTGCTCCGGGAGCCGGACAGAGCGGTAGCTTGTAGGAGGGCGAAGAACGAAGCCGCAGAGCACCGGGCTTCTGCGCGCACCCTAAGGACTGCTAGAGGACCCTGGTGGCCGCTCGCCTGCCCCTTCAATTCTATTCTAGCATACTTATGGAAGGTGTTCCAGGACAATTTTCCTGAGTTTTGAATTCGTCCTGATGTAGCCCCTCCTGGGAAACTCCTGCTCGTCCTCTGAGTCTCCGACATGCAGAGACCTCGATGGCAACTGCAGAAATGAAGGGCTGCGTTGAGTTGTCGAGAAGCAAGAACCTAGCCAGCGCCTTGTGTTTGGGAGTCAGCAGCTGCTGGACTTTTGCGATTGCTTTCACTGTGCACTGAATGCCAGGACGGCATGTGCACGTTACAACAACGAGCTGGGCAAGAGTAATCGAAAGATCACGGCCGTCAGAAAGCAGCTTATATATTGCCCTGGAAAGAGCAGTGTTTTTGGAGTGTGCAGTAAAATCGTGTTTCTGGACAAGGGAGGCATAAGTGCGCTGCGCTCTTAAGCTATCTCCCTGCGAGACACACTGCCGAAGCTTTTCGCTATCATGCAGTCTAGTGCAGACGCACTCTACGGCTCTCCGGTGCTGTCCGAAGCCAAGCGCCGGTCGCCGGCGTCTTTCGGCTGAAGCAGCGCTTCGGAGCGTACGGCTGTTGTGTGCGCGAAGCAGCCGCTTCTCCTGCTCCGGGAGCCGGACAGAGCGGTAGCTTGTACGAGGGCGAAGAACGAAGCCGCACCGGGCTTCTGCGCGCACCCTAAGGACTGCTAGAGGACCCTGGTGGCCGCTCGCCTGCCCCTTCAATTCTATTCTAGCATACTTATGGAAGGTGTTCCAGGACAATTTTCCTGAGTTTTGAATTCGTCCTGATGCAGCCCTTCCTGGGAAACTCCTGCTCGTCCTCTGAGGCTCCGACATGCAGAGACCTCGATGGCAACTGCAGAAATGAAGGGCTGCGTTGAGTTGTCGAGAAGCAAGAACCTAGCCAGCGCCTTATGTTTGGGAGTCAGCAGCTGCTGGACTTTTGCGATTGCTTTCACTGTGCACTGAATGCCAGGACGGCATGTGCACGTTAAAACAACGAGCTGGGCAAGAGTAATCGAAAGATCACGGCCGTCAGAAAGCAGCTTATATATTGCCCTGGAAAGGGCAGTGTTTTTGGAGTGTGCAGTAAAATCGTGTTTCTGGACAAGGGAGGCATAAGTGCGCTGCGCTCTTAAGCTATCTCCCTGCGAGACACACTGCCAAAGCTTTTCGCTATGATGCAGTCTAATGCAGACGCAGACTACGGCTCTCCGGAGCTGTCCGAAGCCAAGCGCCGGTCGCCGGCGTCTTTCGGCTGAAGCAGCGCTTCGGAGCGTACGGCTGTTGTGTGCGCGAAGCAGCCGCTTCTCCTGCTCCGGGAGCCGGACAGAGCGGTAGCTTGTACGAGGGCGAAGAACGAAGCCGCAGAGCACCGGGCTTCTGCGCGCACCCTAAGGACTGCTAGAGGACCCTGGTGGCCGCTCGCCTGCCCCTTCAATTCTATTCTAGCATACTTATGGAAGGTGTTCCAGGACAATTTTCCTGAGTTTTGAATTCGTCCTGATGCAGCCCTTCCTGGGAAACTCGTTCTCGTCCTCTGAGGCTACGACATGCAGAGACCTCGATGGCAACTGCAGAAATGAAGGGCTGCGTTGAGTTGTCGAGAAGCAAGAACCTAGCCAGCGCCTTATGTTTGGGAGTCAGCAGCTGCTGGACTTTTGCGATTGCTTTCACTGTGCACTGAATGCCAGGACGGCATGTGCACGTTACAACAACGAGCTGGGCAAGAGTAATCGAAAGATCACGGCCGTCAGAAAGCAGCTTATATATTGCCCTGGAAAGAGCAGTGTTTTTGGAGTGTGCAGTAAAATCGTGTTTCTGGACAAGGGAGGCATAAGTGCGCTGCGCTCTTAAGCTATCTCCCTGCGAGACACACTGCCAAAGCTTTTCGCTATGATGCAGTCTAATGCAGACGCAGACTACGGCTCTCCGGAGCTGTCCGAAGCCAAGCGCCGGTCGCCGGCGTCTTTCGGCTGAAGCAGCGCTTCGGAGCGTACGGCTGTTGTGTGCGCGAAGCAGCCGCTTCTCCTGCTCCGGGAGCCGGACAGAGCGGTAGCTTGTACGAGGGCGAAGAACGAAGCCGCAGAGCACCGGGCTTCTGCGCGCACCCTAAGGACTGCTAGAGGACCCTGGTGGCCGCTCGCCTGCCCCTTCAATTCCATTCTAGCATACTTATGGAAGGTGTTCCAGGACAATTTTCCTGAGTTTTGAATTCGTCCTGATGCAGCCCTTCCTGGGAAACTCGTGCTCCTCCTCTGAGGCTCCGACATGCAGAGACCTCGATGGCAACTGCAGAAATGAAGGGCTGCGTTGAGTTGTCGAGAAGCAAGAACCTCGCCAGCGCCTTATGTTTGGGAGTCAGCAGCTGCTGGACTTTTGCGATTGCTTTCACTGTGCACTGAATGCCAGGACGGCATGTGCACGTTACAACAACGAGCTGGGCAAGAGTAATCGAAAGATCACGGCCGTCAGAAAGCAGCTTATATATTGCCCTGGAAAGGGCAGTGTTTTTGGAGTGTGCAGTAAAATCGTGTTTCTGGACAAGGGAGGCATAAGTGCGCTGCGCTCTTAAGCTATCTCCCTGCGAGACACACTGCCAAAGCTTTTCGCTATGATGCAGTCTAATGCAGACGCAGACTACGGCTCTCCGGAGCTGTCCGAAGCCAAGCGCCGGTCGCCGGCGTCTTTCGGCTGAAGCAGCGCTTCGGAGCGTACGGCTGTTGTGTGCACGAAGCAGCCGCTTCTCCTGCTCCGGGAGCCGGACAGAGCGGTAGCTTGTACGAGGGCGAAGAACGAAGCCGCAGAGCACCGGGCTTCTGCGCGCACCCTAAGGACTGCTAGAGGACCCTGGTGGCCGCTCGCCTGCCCCTTCAATTCCATTCTAGCATACTTATGGAAGGTGTTCCAGGACAATTTTCCTGAGTTTTGAATTCGTCCTGATGCAGCCCTTCCTGGGAAACTCGTGCTCGTCCTCTGAGGCTCCGACATGCAGAGACCTCGATGGCAACTGCAGAAATGAAGGGCTGCGTTGAGTTGTCGAGAAGCAAGAACCTAGCCAGCGCCTTATGTTTGGGAGTCAGCAGCTGCTGGACTTTTGCGATTGCTTTCACTGTGCACTGAATGCCAGGACGGCATGTGCACGTTAAAACAACGAGCTGGGCAAGAGTAATCGAAAGATCACGGCCGTCAGAAAGCAGCTTATATATTGCCCTGGAAAGAGCAGTGTTTTTGGAGTGTGCAGTAAAATCGTGTTTCTGGACAAGGGAGGCATAAGTGCGCTGCGCTCTTAAGCTATCTCCCTGCGAGACACACTGCCGAAGCTTTTCGCTATCATGCAGTCTAGTGCAGACGCACTCTACGGCTCTCCGGTGCTGTCCGAAGCCAAGCGCCGGTCGCCGGCGTCTTTCGGCTGAAGCAGCGCTTCGGAGCGTACGGCTGTTGTGTGCGCGAAGCAGCCGCTTCTCCTGCTCCGGGAGCCGGACAGAGCGGTAGCTTGTAGGAGGGCGAAGAACGAAGCCGCACCGGGCTTCTGCGCGCACCCTAAGGACTGCTAGAGGACCCTGGTGGCCGCTCGCCTGCCCCTTCAATTCCATTCTAGCATACTTATGGAAGGTGTTCCAGGACAATTTTCCTGAGTTTTGAATTCGTCCTGATGCAGCCCTTCCTGGGAAACTCGTGCTCGTCCTCTGAGGCTCCGACATGCAGAGACCTCGATGGCAACTGCAGAAATGAAGGGCTGCGTTGAGTTGTCGAGAAGCAAGAACCTAGCCAGCGCCTTATGTTTGGGAGTCAGCAGCTGCTGGACTTTTGCGATTGCTTTCACTGTGCACTGAATGCCAGGACGGCATGTGCACGTTACAACAACGAGCTGGGCAAGAGTAATCGAAAGATCACGGCCGTCAGAAAGCAGCTTATATATTGCCCTGGAAAGGGCAGTGTTTTTGGAGTGTGCAGTAAAATCGTGTTTCTGGACAAGGGAGGCATAAGTGCGCTGCGCTCTTAAGCTATCTCCCTGCGAGACACACTGCCAAAGCTTTTCGCTATGATGCAGTCTAATGCAGACGCAGACTACGGCTCTCCGGAGCTGTCCGAAGCCAAGCGCCGGTCGCCGGCGTCTTTCGGCTGAAGCAGCGCTTCGGAGCGTACGGCTGTTGTGTGCGCGAAGCAGCCGCTTCTCCTGCTCCGGGAGCCGGACAGAGCGGTAGCTTGTACGAGGGCGAAGAACGAAGCCGCAGAGCACCGGGCTTCTGCGCGCACCCTAAGGACTGCTAGAGGACCCTGGTGGCCGCTCGCCTGCCCCTTCAATTCCATTCTAGCATACTTATGGAAGGTGTTCCAGGACAATTTTCCTGAGTTTTGAATTCGTCCTGATGCAGCCCTTCCTGGGAAACTCGTGCTCGTCCTCTGAGACTCCCACATGCAGAGACCTCGATGGCAACTGCAGAAATGAAGGGCTGCGTTGAGTTGTCGAGAAGCAAGAACCTAGCCAGCGCCTTATGTTTGGGAGTCAGCAGCTGCTGGACTTTTGCGATTGCTTTCACTGTGCACTGAATGCCAGGACGGCATGTGCACGTTAAAACAACGAGCTGGGCAAGAGTAATCGAAAGATCACGGCCGTCAGAAAGCAGCTTATATATTGCCCTGGAAAGAGCAGTGTTTTTGGAGTGTGCAGTAAAATCGTGTTTCTGGACAAGGGAGGCATAAGTGCGCTGCGCTCCTAAGCTATCTCCCTGCGAGACACACTGCCGAAGCTTTTCGCTATCATGCAGTCTAGTGCAGACGCACTCTACGGCTCTCCGGTGCTGTCCGAAGCCAAGCGCCGGTCGCCGGCGTCTTTCGGCTGAAGCAGCACTTCGGAGCGTACGGCTGTTGTGTGCGCGAAGCAGCCGCTTCTCCTGCTCCGGGAGCCGGACAGAGCGGTAGCTTGTAGGAGGGCGAAGAACGAAGCCGCAGAGCACCGGGCTTCTGCGCGCACCCTAAGGACTGCTAGAGGACCCTGGTGGCCGCTCGCCTGCCCCTTCAATTCTATTCTAGCATACTTATGGAAGGTGTTCCAGGACAATTTTCCTGAGTTTTGAATTCGTCCTGATGTAGCCCCTCCTGGGAAACTCCTGCTCGTCCTCTGAGTCTCCGACATGCAGAGACCTCGATGGCAACTGCAGAAATGAAGGGCTGCGTTGAGTTGTCGAGAAGCAAGAACCTAGCCAGCGCCTTGTGTTTGGGAGTCAGCAGCTGCTGGACTTTTGCGATTGCTTTCACTGTGCACTGAATGCCAGGACGGCATGTGCACGTTACAACAACGAGCTGGGCAAGAGTAATCGAAAGATCACGGCCGTCAGAAAGCAGCTTATATATTGCCCTGGAAAGAGCAGTGTTTTTGGAGTGTGCAGTAAAATCGTGTTTCTGGACAAGGGAGGCATAAGTGCGCTGCGCTCTTAAGCTATCTCCCTGCGAGACACACTGCCGAAGCTTTTCGCTATCATGCAGTCTAGTGCAGACGCACTCTACGGCTCTCCGGTGCTGTCCGAAGCCAAGCGCCGGTCGCCGGCGTCTTTCGGCTGAAGCAGCGCTTCGGAGCGTACGGCTGTTGTGTGCGCGAAGCAGCCGCTTCTCCTGCTCCGGGAGCCGGACAGAGCGGTAGCTTGTACGAGGGCGAAGAACGAAGCCGCACCGGGCTTCTGCGCGCACCCTAAGGACTGCTAGAGGACCCTGGTGGCCGCTCGCCTGCCCCTTCAATTCTATTCTAGCATACTTATGGAAGGTGTTCCAGGACAATTTTCCTGAGTTTTGAATTCGTCCTGATGCAGCCCTTCCTGGGAAACTCCTGCTCGTCCTCTGAGGCTCCGACATGCAGAGACCTCGATGGCAACTGCAGAAATGAAGGGCTGCGTTGAGTTGTCGAGAAGCAAGAACCTAGCCAGCGCCTTATGTTTGGGAGTCAGCAGCTGCTGGACTTTTGCGATTGCTTTCACTGTGCACTGAATGCCAGGACGGCATGTGCACGTTAAAACAACGAGCTGGGCAAGAGTAATCGAAAGATCACGGCCGTCAGAAAGCAGCTTATATATTGCCCTGGAAAGGGCAGTGTTTTTGGAGTGTGCAGTAAAATCGTGTTTCTGGACAAGGGAGGCATAAGTGCGCTGCGCTCTTAAGCTATCTCCCTGCGAGACACACTGCCAAAGCTTTTCGCTATGATGCAGTCTAATGCAGACGCAGACTACGGCTCTCCGGAGCTGTCCGAAGCCAAGCGCCGGTCGCCGGCGTCTTTCGGCTGAAGCAGCGCTTCGGAGCGTACGGCTGTTGTGTGCGCGAAGCAGCCGCTTCTCCTGCTCCGGGAGCCGGACAGAGCGGTAGCTTGTACGAGGGCGAAGAACGAAGCCGCAGAGCACCGGGCTTCTGCGCGCACCCTAAGGACTGCTAGAGGACCCTGGTGGCCGCTCGCCTGCCCCTTCAATTCCATTCTAGCATACTTATGGAAGGTGTTCCAGGACAATTTTCCTGAGTTTTGAATTCGTGCTGATGCAGCCCTTCCTGGGAAACTCGTGCTCGTCCTCTGAGACTCCCACATGCAGAGACCTCGATGGCAACTGCAGAAATGAAGGGCTGCGTTGAGTTGTCGAGAAGCAAGAACCTAGCCAGCGCCTTATGTTTGGGAGTCAGCAGCTGCTGGACTTTTGCGATTGCTTTCACTGTGCACTGAATGCCAGGACGGCATGTGCACGTTAAAACAACGAGCTGGGCAAGAGTAATCGAAAGATCACGGCCGTCAGAAAGCAGCTTATATATTGCCCTGGAAAGAGCAGTGTTTTTGGAGTGTGCAGTAAAATCGTGTTTCTGGACAAGGGAGGCATAAGTGCGCTGCGCTCCTAAGCTATCTCCCTGCGAGACACACTGCCGAAGCTTTTCGCTATCATGCAGTCTAGTGCAGACGCACTCTACGGCTCTCCGGTGCTGTCCGAAGCCAAGCGCCGGTCGCCGGCGTCTTTCGGCTGAAGCAGCGCTTCGGAGCGTACGGCTGTTGTGTGCGCGAAGCAGCCGCTTCTCCTGCTCCGGGAGCCGGACAGAGCGGTAGCTTGTAGGAGGGCGAAGAACGAAGCCGCAGAGCACCGGGCTTCTGCGCGCACCCTAAGGACTGCTAGAGGACCCTGGTGGCCGCTCGCCTGCCCCTTCAATTCTATTCTAGCATACTTATGGAAGGTGTTCCAGGACAATTTTCCTGAGTTTTGAATTCGTCCTGATGTAGCCCCTCCTGGGAAACTCCTGCTCGTCCTCTGAGTCTCCGACATGCAGAGACCTCGATGGCAACTGCAGAAATGAAGGGCTGCGTTGAGTTGTCGAGAAGCAAGAACCTAGCCAGCGCCTTGTGTTTGGGAGTCAGCAGCTGCTGGACTTTTGCGATTGCTTTCACTGTGCACTGAATGCCAGGACGGCATGTGCACGTTACAACAACGAGCTGGGCAAGAGTAATCGAAAGATCACGGCCGTCAGAAAGCAGCTTATATATTGCCCTGGAAAGAGCAGTGTTTTAGGAGTGTGCAGTAAAATCGTGTTTCTGGACAAGGGAGGCATAAGTGCGCTGCGCTCTTAAGCTATCTCCCTGCGAGACACACTGCCGAAGCTTTTCGCTATGACGCAGACTACGGCTCTCCGGAGCTGTCCGAAGCCAAGCGCCGGTCGCCGGCGTCTTTCGGCTGAAGCAGCGCTTCGGAGCGTACGGCTGTTGTGTGCACGAAGCAGCCGCTTCTCCTGCTCCGGGAGCCGGACAGAGCGGTAGCTTGTACGAGGGCGAAGAACGAAGCCGCAGAGCACCGGGCTTCTGCGCGCACCCTAAGGACTGCTAGAGGACCCTGGTGGCCGCTCGCCTGCCCCTTCAATTCCATTCTAGCATACTTATGGAAGGTGTTCCAGGACAATTTTCCTGAGTTTTGAATTCGTCCTGATGCAGCCCTTCCTGGGAAACTCGTGCTCGTCCTCTGAGGCTCCGACATGCAGAGACCTCGATGGCAACTGCAGAAATGAAGGGCTGCGTTGAGTTGTCGAGAAGCAAGAACCTAGCCAGCGCCTTATGTTTGGGAGTCAGCAGCTGCTGGACTTTTGCGATTGCTTTCACTGTGCACTGAATGCCAGGACGGCATGTGCACGTTAAAACAACGAGCTGGGCAAGAGTAATCGAAAGATCACGGCCGTCAGAAAGCAGCTTATATATTGCCCTGGAAAGGGCAGTGTTTTTGGAGTGTGCAGTAAAATCGTGTTTCTGGACAAGGGAGGCATAAGTGCGCTGCGCTCTTAAGCTATCTCCCTGCGAGACACACTGCCAAAGCTTTTCGCTATGATGCAGTCTAATGCAGACGCAGACTACGGCTCTCCGGAGCTGTCCGAAGCCAAGCGCCGGTCGCCGGCGTCTTTCGGCTGAAGCAGCGCTTCGGAGCGTACGGCTGTTGTGTGCACGAAGCAGCCGCTTCTCCTGCTCCGGGAGCCGGACAGAGCGGTAGCTTGTACGAGGGCGAAGAACGAAGCCGCAGAGCACCGGGCTTCTGCGCGCACCCTAAGGACTGCTAGAGGACCCTGGTGGCCGCTCGCCTGCCCCTTCAATTCCATTCTAGCATACTTATGGAAGGTGTTCCAGGACAATTTTCCTGAGTTTTGAATTCGTCCTGATGCAGCCCTTCCTGGGAAACTCGTGCTCGTCCTCTGAGGCTCCGACATGCAGAGACCTCGATGGCAACTGCAGAAATGAAGGGCTGCGTTGAGTTGTCGAGAAGCAAGAACCTAGCCAGCGCCTTATGTTTGGGAGTCAGCAGCTGCTGGACTTTTGCGATTGCTTTCACTGTGCACTGAATGCCAGGACGGCATGTGCACGTTAAAACAACGAGCTGGGCAAGAGTAATCGAAAGATCACGGCCGTCAGAAAGCAGCTTATATATTGCCCTGGAAAGAGCAGTGTTTTTGGAGTGTGCAGTAAAATCGTGTTTCTGGACAAGGGAGGCATAAGTGCGCTGCGCTCTTAAGCTATCTCCCTGCGAGACACACTGCCGAAGCTTTTCGCTATCATGCAGTCTAGTGCAGACGCACTCTACGGCTCTCCGGTGCTGTCCGAAGCCAAGCGCCGGTCGCCGGCGTCTTTCGGCTGAAGCAGCGCTTCGGAGCGTACGGCTGTTGTGTGCGCGAAGCAGCCGCTTCTCCTGCTCCGGGAGCCGGACAGAGCGGTAGCTTGTAGGAGGGCGAAGAACGAAGCCGCACCGGGCTTCTGCGCGCACCCTAAGGACTGCTAGAGGACCCTGGTGGCCGCTCGCCTGCCCCTTCAATTCCATTCTAGCATACTTATGGAAGGTGTTCCAGGACAATTTTCCTGAGTTTTGAATTCGTCCTGATGCAGCCCTTCCTGGGAAACTCGTGCTCGTCCTCTGAGGCTCCGACATGCAGAGACCTCGATGGCAACTGCAGAAATGAAGGGCTGCGTTGAGTTGTCGAGAAGCAAGAACCTAGCCAGCGCCTTATGTTTGGGAGTCAGCAGCTGCTGGACTTTTGCGATTGCTTTCACTGTGCACTGAATGCCAGGACGGCATGTGCACGTTACAACAACGAGCTGGGCAAGAGTAATCGAAAGATCACGGCCGTCAGAAAGCAGCTTATATATTGCCCTGGAAAGGGCAGTGTTTTTGGAGTGTGCAGTAAAATCGTGTTTCTGGACAAGGGAGGCATAAGTGCGCTGCGCTCTTAAGCTATCTCCCTGCGAGACACACTGCCAAAGCTTTTCGCTATGATGCAGTCTAATGCAGACGCAGACTACGGCTCTCCGGAGCTGTCCGAAGCCAAGCGCCGGTCGCCGGCGTCTTTCGGCTGAAGCAGCGCTTCGGAGCGTACGGCTGTTGTGTGCGCGAAGCAGCCGCTTCTCCTGCTCCGGGAGCCGGACAGAGCGGTAGCTTGTACGAGGGCGAAGAACGAAGCCGCAGAGCACCGGGCTTCTGCGCGCACCCTAAGGACTGCTAGAGGACCCTGGTGGCCGCTCGCCTGCCCCTTCAATTCCATTCTAGCATACTTATGGAAGGTGTTCCAGGACAATTTTCCTGAGTTTTGAATTCGTCCTGATGCAGCCCTTCCTGGGAAACTCGTGCTCGTCCTCTGAGACTCCCACATGCAGAGACCTCGATGGCAACTGCAGAAATGAAGGGCTGCGTTGAGTTGTCGAGAAGCAAGAACCTAGCCAGCGCCTTATGTTTGGGAGTCAGCAGCTGCTGGACTTTTGCGATTGCTTTCACTGTGCACTGAATGCCAGGACGGCATGTGCACGTTAAAACAACGAGCTGGGCAAGAGTAATCGAAAGATCACGGCCGTCAGAAAGCAGCTTATATATTGCCCTGGAAAGAGCAGTGTTTTTGGAGTGTGCAGTAAAATCGTGTTTCTGGACAAGGGAGGCATAAGTGCGCTGCGCTCCTAAGCTATCTCCCTGCGAGACACACTGCCGAAGCTTTTCGCTATCATGCAGTCTAGTGCAGACGCACTCTACGGCTCTCCGGTGCTGTCCGAAGCCAAGCGCCGGTCGCCGGCGTCTTTCGGCTGAAGCAGCACTTCGGAGCGTACGGCTGTTGTGTGCGCGAAGCAGCCGCTTCTCCTGCTCCGGGAGCCGGACAGAGCGGTAGCTTGTAGGAGGGCGAAGAACGAAGCCGCAGAGCACCGGGCTTCTGCGCGCACCCTAAGGACTGCTAGAGGACCCTGGTGGCCGCTCGCCTGCCCCTTCAATTCTATTCTAGCATACTTATGGAAGGTGTTCCAGGACAATTTTCCTGAGTTTTGAATTCGTCCTGATGTAGCCCCTCCTGGGAAACTCCTGCTCGTCCTCTGAGTCTCCGACATGCAGAGACCTCGATGGCAACTGCAGAAATGAAGGGCTGCGTTGAGTTGTCGAGAAGCAAGAACCTAGCCAGCGCCTTGTGTTTGGGAGTCAGCAGCTGCTGGACTTTTGCGATTGCTTTCACTGTGCACTGAATGCCAGGACGGCATGTGCACGTTACAACAACGAGCTGGGCAAGAGTAATCGAAAGATCACGGCCGTCAGAAAGCAGCTTATATATTGCCCTGGAAAGAGCAGTGTTTTTGGAGTGTGCAGTAAAATCGTGTTTCTGGACAAGGGAGGCATAAGTGCGCTGCGCTCTTAAGCTATCTCCCTGCGAGACACACTGCCGAAGCTTTTCGCTATCATGCAGTCTAGTGCAGACGCACTCTACGGCTCTCCGGTGCTGTCCGAAGCCAAGCGCCGGTCGCCGGCGTCTTTCGGCTGAAGCAGCGCTTCGGAGCGTACGGCTGTTGTGTGCGCGAAGCAGCCGCTTCTCCTGCTCCGGGAGCCGGACAGAGCGGTAGCTTGTACGAGGGCGAAGAACGAAGCCGCACCGGGCTTCTGCGCGCACCCTAAGGACTGCTAGAGGACCCTGGTGGCCGCTCGCCTGCCCCTTCAATTCTATTCTAGCATACTTATGGAAGGTGTTCCAGGACAATTTTCCTGAGTTTTGAATTCGTCCTGATGCAGCCCTTCCTGGGAAACTCCTGCTCGTCCTCTGAGGCTCCGACATGCAGAGACCTCGATGGCAACTGCAGAAATGAAGGGCTGCGTTGAGTTGTCGAGAAGCAAGAACCTAGCCAGCGCCTTATGTTTGGGAGTCAGCAGCTGCTGGACTTTTGCGATTGCTTTCACTGTGCACTGAATGCCAGGACGGCATGTGCACGTTAAAACAACGAGCTGGGCAAGAGTAATCGAAAGATCACGGCCGTCAGAAAGCAGCTTATATATTGCCCTGGAAAGGGCAGTGTTTTTGGAGTGTGCAGTAAAATCGTGTTTCTGGACAAGGGAGGCATAAGTGCGCTGCGCTCTTAAGCTATCTCCCTGCGAGACACACTGCCGAAGCTTTTCGCTATGATGCAGTCTAGTGCAGACGCAGACTACGGCTCTCCGGAGCTGTCCGAAGCCAAGCGCCGGTCGCCGGCGTCTTTCGGCTGAAGCAGCGCTTCGGAGCGTACGGCTGTTGTGTGCGCGAAGCAGCCGCTTCTCCTGCTCCGGGAGCCGGACAGAGCGGTAGCTTGTACGAGGGCGAAGAACGAAGCCGCAGAGCACCGGGCTTCTGCGCGCACCCTAAGGACTGCTAGAGGACCCTGGTGGCCGCTCGCCTGCCCCTTCAATTCCATTCTAGCATACTTATGGAAGGTGTTCCAGGACAATTTTCCTGAGTTTTGAATTCGTGCTGATGCAGCCCTTCCTGGGAAACTCGTGCTCGTCCTCTGAGACTCCCACATGCAGAGACCTCGATGGCAACTGCAGAAATGAAGGGCTGCGTTGAGTTGTCGAGAAGCAAGAACCTAGCCAGCGCCTTATGTTTGGGAGTCAGCAGCTGCTGGACTTTTGCGATTGCTTTCACTGTGCACTGAATGCCAGGACGGCATGTGCACGTTAAAACAACGAGCTGGGCAAGAGTAATCGAAAGATCACGGCCGTCAGAAAGCAGCTTATATATTGCCCTGGAAAGAGCAGTGTTTTTGGAGTGTGCAGTAAAATCGTGTTTCTGGACAAGGGAGGCATAAGTGCGCTGCGCTCCTAAGCTATCTCCCTGCGAGACACACTGCCGAAGCTTTTCGCTATCATGCAGTCTAGTGCAGACGCACTCTACGGCTCTCCGGTGCTGTCCGAAGCCAAGCGCCGGTCGCCGGCGTCTTTCGGCTGAAGCAGCGCTTCGGAGCGTACGGCTGTTGTGTGCGCGAAGCAGCCGCTTCTCCTGCTCCGGGAGCCGGACAGAGCGGTAGCTTGTAGGAGGGCGAAGAACGAAGCCGCAGAGCACCGGGCTTCTGCGCGCACCCTAAGGACTGCTAGAGGACCCTGGTGGCCGCTCGCCTGCCCCTTCAATTCTATTCTAGCATACTTATGGAAGGTGTTCCAGGACAATTTTCCTGAGTTTTGAATTCGTCCTGATGTAGCCCCTCCTGGGAAACTCCTGCTCGTCCTCTGAGTCTCCGACATGCAGAGACCTCGATGGCAACTGCAGAAATGAAGGGCTGCGTTGAGTTGTCGAGAAGCAAGAACCTAGCCAGCGCCTTGTGTTTGGGAGTCAGCAGCTGCTGGACTTTTGCGATTGCTTTCACTGTGCACTGAATGCCAGGACGGCATGTGCACGTTACAACAACGAGCTGGGCAAGAGTAATCGAAAGATCACGGCCGTCAGAAAGCAGCTTATATATTGCCCTGGAAAGAGCAGTGTTTTTGGAGTGTGCAGTAAAATCGTGTTTCTGGACAAGGGAGGCATAAGTGCGCTGCGCTCTTAAGCTATCTCCCTGCGAGACACACTGCCGAAGCTTTTCGCTATGACGCAGACTACGGCTCTCCGGAGCTGTCCGAAGCCAAGCGCCGGTCGCCGGCGTCTTTCGGCTGAAGCAGCGCTTCGGAGCGTACGGCTGTTGTGTGCACGAAGCAGCCGCTTCTCCTGCTCCGGGAGCCGGACAGAGCGGTAGCTTGTACGAGGGCGAAGAACGAAGCCGCAGAGCACCGGGCTTCTGCGCGCACCCTAAGGACTGCTAGAGGACCCTGGTGGCCGCTCGCCTGCCCCTTCAATTCCATTCTAGCATACTTATGGAAGGTGTTCCAGGACAATTTTCCTGAGTTTTGAATTCGTCCTGATGCAGCCCTTCCTGGGAAACTCGTGCTCGTCCTCTGAGGCTCCGACATGCAGAGACCTCGATGGCAACTGCAGAAATGAAGGGCTGCGTTGAGTTGTCGAGAAGCAAGAACCTAGCCAGCGCCTTATGTTTGGGAGTCAGCAGCTGCTGGACTTTTGCGATTGCTTTCACTGTGCACTGAATGCCAGGACGGCATGTGCACGTTAAAACAACGAGCTGGGCAAGAGTAATCGAAAGATCACGGCCGTCAGAAAGCAGCTTATATATTGCCCTGGAAAGGGCAGTGTTTTTGGAGTGTGCAGTAAAATCGTGTTTCTGGACAAGGGAGGCATAAGTGCGCTGCGCTCTTAAGCTATCTCCCTGCGAGACACACTGCCAAAGCTTTTCGCTATGATGCAGTCTAATGCAGACGCAGACTACGGCTCTCCGGAGCTGTCCGAAGCCAAGCGCCGGTCGCCGGCGTCTTTCGGCTGAAGCAGCGCTTCGGAGCGTACGGCTGTTGTGTGCACGAAGCAGCCGCTTCTCCTGCTCCGGGAGCCGGACAGAGCGGTAGCTTGTACGAGGGCGAAGAACGAAGCCGCAGAGCACCGGGCTTCTGCGCGCACCCTAAGGACTGCTAGAGGACCCTGGTGGCCGCTCGCCTGCCCCTTCAATTCCATTCTAGCATACTTATGGAAGGTGTTCCAGGACAATTTTCCTGAGTTTTGAATTCGTCCTGATGCAGCCCTTCCTGGGAAACTCGTGCTCGTCCTCTGAGGCTCCGACATGCAGAGACCTCGATGGCAACTGCAGAAATGAAGGGCTGCGTTGAGTTGTCGAGAAGCAAGAACCTAGCCAGCGCCTTATGTTTGGGAGTCAGCAGCTGCTGGACTTTTGCGATTGCTTTCACTGTGCACTGAATGCCAGGACGGCATGTGCACGTTAAAACAACGAGCTGGGCAAGAGTAATCGAAAGATCACGGCCGTCAGAAAGCAGCTTATATATTGCCCTGGAAAGAGCAGTGTTTTTGGAGTGTGCAGTAAAATCGTGTTTCTGGACAAGGGAGGCATAAGTGCGCTGCGCTCTTAAGCTATCTCCCTGCGAGACACACTGCCGAAGCTTTTCGCTATCATGCAGTCTAGTGCAGACGCACTCTACGGCTCTCCGGTGCTGTCCGAAGCCAAGCGCCGGTCGCCGGCGTCTTTCGGCTGAAGCAGCGCTTCGGAGCGTACGGCTGTTGTGTGCGCGAAGCAGCCGCTTCTCCTGCTCCGGGAGCCGGACAGAGCGGTAGCTTGTACGAGGGCGAAGAACGAAGCCGCACCGGGCTTCTGCGCGCACCCTAAGGACTGCTAGAGGACCCTGGTGGCCGCTCGCCTGCCCCTTCAATTCTATTCTAGCATACTTATGGAAGGTGTTCCAGGACAATTTTCCTGAGTTTTGAATTCGTCCTGATGCAGCCCTTCCTGGGAAACTCGTGCTCGTCCTCTGAGGCTCCGACATGCAGAGACCTCGATGGCAACTGCAGAAATGAAGGGCTGCGTTGAGTTGTCGAGAAGCAAGAACCTAGCCAGCGCCTTATGTTTGGGAGTCAGCAGCTGCTGGACTTTTGCGATTGCTTTCACTGTGCACTGAATGCCAGGACGGCATGTGCACGTTACAACAACGAGCTGGGCAAGAGTAATCGAAAGATCACGGCCGTCAGAAAGCAGCTTATATATTGCCCTGGAAAGGGCAGTGTTTTTGGAGTGTGCAGTAAAATCGTGTTTCTGGACAAGGGAGGCATAAGTGCGCTGCGCTCTTAAGCTATCTCCCTGCGAGACACACTGCCAAAGCTTTTCGCTATGATGCAGTCTAATGCAGACGCAGACTACGGCTCTCCGGAGCTGTCCGAAGCCAAGCGCCGGTCGCCGGCGTCTTTCGGCTGAAGCAGCGCTTCGGAGCGTACGGCTGTTGTGTGCGCGAAGCAGCCGCTTCTCCTGCTCCGGGAGCCGGACAGAGCGGTAGCTTGTACGAGGGCGAAGAACGAAGCCGCAGAGCACCGGGCTTCTGCGCGCACCCTAAGGACTGCTAGAGGACCCTGGTGGCCGCTCGCCTGCCCCTTCAATTCCATTCTAGCATACTTATGGAAGGTGTTCCAGGACAATTTTCCTGAGTTTTGAATTCGTCCTGATGCAGCCCTTCCTGGGAAACTCGTGCTCGTCCTCTGAGACTCCCACATGCAGAGACCTCGATGGCAACTGCAGAAATGAAGGGCTGCGTTGAGTTGTCGAGAAGCAAGAACCTAGCCAGCGCCTTATGTTTGGGAGTCAGCAGCTGCTGGACTTTTGCGATTGCTTTCACTGTGCACTGAATGCCAGGACGGCATGTGCACGTTAAAACAACGAGCTGGGCAAGAGTAATCGAAAGATCACGGCCGTCAGAAAGCAGCTTATATATTGCCCTGGAAAGAGCAGTGTTTTTGGAGTGTGCAGTAAAATCGTGTTTCTGGACAAGGGAGGCATAAGTGCGCTGCGCTCTTAAGCTATCTCCCTGCGAGACACACTGCCGAAGCTTTTCGCTATCATGCAGTCTAGTGCAGACGCACTCTACGGCTCTCCGGTGCTGTCCGAAGCCAAGCGCCGGTCGCCGGCGTCTTTCGGCTGAAGCAGCGCTTCGGAGCGTACGGCTGTTGTGTGCGCGAAGCAGCCGCTTCTCCTGCTCCGGGAGCCGGACAGAGCGGTAGCTTGTAGGAGGGCGAAGAACGAAGCCGCAGAGCACCGGGCTTCTGCGCGCACCCTAAGGACTGCTAGAGGACCCTGGTGGCCGCTCGCCTGCCCCTTCAATTCTATTCTAGCATACTTATGGAAGGTGTTCCAGGACAATTTTCCTGAGTTTTGAATTCGTCCTGATGTAGCCCCTCCTGGGAAACTCCTGCTCGTCCTCTGAGTCTCCGACATGCAGAGACCTCGATGGCAACTGCAGAAATGAAGGGCTGCGTTGAGTTGTCGAGAAGCAAGAACCTAGCCAGCGCCTTGTGTTTGGGAGTCAGCAGCTGCTGGACTTTTGCGATTGCTTTCACTGTGCACTGAATGCCAGGACGGCATGTGCACGTTACAACAACGAGCTGGGCAAGAGTAATCGAAAGATCACGGCCGTCAGAAAGCAGCTTATATATTGCCCTGGAAAGAGCAGTGTTTTTGGAGTGTGCAATAAAATCGTGTTTCTGGACAAGGGAGGCATAAGTGCGCTGCGCTCTTAAGCTATCTCCCTGCGAGACACACTGCCGAAGCTTTTCGCTATCATGCAGTCTAGTGCAGACGCACTCTACGGCTCTCCGGTGCTGTCCGAAGCCAAGCGCCGGTCGCCGGCGTCTTTCGGCTGAAGCAGCGCTTCGGAGCGTACGGCTGTTGTGTGCGCGAAGCAGCCGCTTCTCCTGCTCCGGGAGCCGGACAGAGCGGTAGCTTGTACGAGGGCGAAGAACGAAGCCGCAGAGCACCGGGCTTCTGCGCGCACCCTAAGGACTGCTAGAGGACCCTGGTGGCCGCTCGCCTGCCCCTTCAATTCCATTCTAGCATACTTATGGAAGGTGTTCCAGGACAATTTTCCTGAGTTTTGAATTCGTCCTGATGCAGCCCTTCCTGGGAAACTCGTGCTCGTCCTCTGAGACTCCCACATGCAGAGACCTCGATGGCAACTGCAGAAATGAAGGGCTGCGTTGAGTTGTCGAGAAGCAAGAACCTAGCCAGCGCCTTATGTTTGGGAGTCAGCAGCTGCTGGACTTTTGCGATTGCTTTCACTGTGCACTGAATGCCAGGACGGCATGTGCACGTTAAAACAACGAGCTGGGCAAGAGTAATCGAAAGATCACGGCCGTCAGAAAGCAGCTTATATATTGCCCTGGAAAGAGCAGTGTTTTTGGAGTGTGCAGTAAAATCGTGTTTCTGGACAAGGGAGGCATAAGTGCGCTGCGCTCTTAAGCTATCTCCCTGCGAGACACACTGCCGAAGCTTTTCGCTATCATGCAGTCTAGTGCAGACGCACTCTACGGCTCTCCGGTGCTGTCCGAAGCCAAGCGCCGGTCGCCGGCGTCTTTCGGCTGAAGCAGCGCTTCGGAGCGTACGGCTGTTGTGTGCGCGAAGCAGCCGCTTCTCCTGCTCCGGGAGCCGGACAGAGCGGTAGCTTGTAGGAGGGCGAAGAACGAAGCCGCACCGGGCTTCTGCGCGCACCCTAAGGACTGCTAGAGGACCCTGGTGGCCGCTCGCCTGCCCCTTCAATTCTATTCTAGCATACTTATGGAAGGTGTTCCAGGACAATTTTCCTGAGTTTTGAATTCGTCCTGATGCAGCCCTTCCTGGGAAACTCGTGCTCGTCCTCTGAGGCTCCGACATGCAGAGACCTCGATGGCAACTGCAGAAATGAAGGGCTGCGTTGAGTTGTCGAGAAGCAAGAACCTAGCCAGCGCCTTATGTTTGGGAGTCAGCAGCTGCTGGACTTTTGCGATTGCTTTCACTGTGCACTGAATGCCAGGACGGCATGTGCACGTTACAACAACGAGCTGGGCAAGAGTAATCGAAAGATCACGGCCGTCAGAAAGCAGCTTATATATTGCCCTGGAAAGGGCAGTGTTTTTGGAGTGTGCAGTAAAATCGTGTTTCTGGACAAGGGAGGCATAAGTGCGCTGCGCTCTTAAGCTATCTCCCTGCGAGACACACTGCCAAAGCTTTTCGCTATGATGCAGTCTAATGCAGACGCAGACTACGGCTCTCCGGAGCTGTCCGAAGCCAAGCGCCGGTCGCCGGCGTCTTTCGGCTGAAGCAGCGCTTCGGAGCGTACGGCTGTTGTGTGCGCGAAGCAGCCGCTTCTCCTGCTCCGGGAGCCGGACAGAGCGGTAGCTTGTACGAGGGCGAAGAACGAAGCCGCAGAGCACCGGGCTTCTGCGCGCACCCTAAGGACTGCTAGAGGACCCTGGTGGCCGCTCGCCTGCCCCTTCAATTCCATTCTAGCATACTTATGGAAGGTGTTCCAGGACAATTTTCCTGAGTTTTGAATTCGTGCTGATGCAGCCCTTCCTGGGAAACTCGTGCTCGTCCTCTGAGACTCCCACATGCAGAGACCTCGATGGCAACTGCAGAAATGAAGGGCTGCGTTGAGTTGTCGAGAAGCAAGAACCTAGCCAGCGCCTTATGTTTGGGAGTCAGCAGCTGCTGGACTTTTGCGATTGCTTTCACTGTGCACTGAATGCCAGGACGGCATGTGCACGTTAAAACAACGAGCTGGGCAAGAGTAATCGAAAGATCACGGCCGTCAGAAAGCAGCTTATATATTGCCCTGGAAAGAGCAGTGTTTTTGGAGTGTGCAGTAAAATCGTGTTTCTGGACAAGGGAGGCATAAGTGCGCTGCGCTCCTAAGCTATCTCCCTGCGAGACACACTGCCGAAGCTTTTCGCTATCATGCAGTCTAGTGCAGACGCACTCTACGGCTCTCCGGTGCTGTCCGAAGCCAAGCGCCGGTCGCCGGCGTCTTTCGGCTGAAGCAGCGCTTCGGAGCGTACGGCTGTTGTGTGCGCGAAGCAGCCGCTTCTCCTGCTCCGGGAGCCGGACAGAGCGGTAGCTTGTAGGAGGGCGAAGAACGAAGCCGCAGAGCACCGGGCTTCTGCGCGCACCCTAAGGACTGCTAGAGGACCCTGGTGGCCGCTCGCCTGCCCCTTCAATTCTATTCTAGCATACTTATGGAAGGTGTTCCAGGACAATTTTCCTGAGTTTTGAATTCGTCCTGATGTAGCCCCTCCTGGGAAACTCCTGCTCGTCCTCTGAGTCTCCGACATGCAGAGACCTCGATGGCAACTGCAGAAATGAAGGGCTGCGTTGAGTTGTCGAGAAGCAAGAACCTAGCCAGCGCCTTGTGTTTGGGAGTCAGCAGCTGCTGGACTTTTGCGATTGCTTTCACTGTGCACTGAATGCCAGGACGGCATGTGCACGTTACAACAACGAGCTGGGCAAGAGTAATCGAAAGATCACGGCCGTCAGAAAGCAGCTTATATATTGCCCTGGAAAGAGCAGTGTTTTTGGAGTGTGCAGTAAAATCGTGTTTCTGGACAAGGGAGGCATAAGTGCGCTGCGCTCTTAAGCTATCTCCCTGCGAGACACACTGCCGAAGCTTTTCGCTATCATGCAGTCTAGTGCAGACGCACTCTACGGCTCTCCGGTGCTGTCCGAAGCCAAGCGCCGGTCGCCGGCGTCTTTCGGCTGAAGCAGCGCTTCGGAGCGTACGGCTGTTGTGTGCGCGAAGCAGCCGCTTCTCCTGCTCCGGGAGCCGGACAGAGCGGTAGCTTGTACGAGGGCGAAGAACGAAGCCGCAGAGCACCGGGCTTCTGCGCGCACCCTAAGGACTGCTAGAGGACCCTGGTGGCCGCTCGCCTGCCCCTTCAATTCTATTCTAGCATACTTATGGAAGGTGTTCCAGGACAATTTTCCTGAGTTTTGAATTCGTCCTGATGCAGCCCTTCCTGGGAAACTCGTGCTCGTCCTCTGAGGCTCCGACATGCAGAGACCTCGATGGCAACTGCAGAAATGAAGGGCTGCGTTGAGTTGTCGAGAAGCAAGAACCTAGCCAGCGCCTTATGTTTGGGAGTCAGCAGCTGCTGGACTTTTGCGATTGCTTTCACTGTGCACTGAATGCCAGGACGGCATGTGCACGTTACAACAACGAGCTGGGCAAGAGTAATCGAAAGATCACGGCCGTCAGAAAGCAGCTTATATATTGCCCTGGAAAGGGCAGTGTTTTTGGAGTGTGCAGTAAAATCGTGTTTCTGGACAAGGGAGGCATAAGTGCGCTGCGCTCTTAAGCTATCTCCCTGCGAGACACACTGCCAAAGCTTTTCGCTATGATGCAGTCTAATGCAGACGCAGACTACGGCTCTCCGGAGCTGTCCGAAGCCAAGCGCCGGTCGCCGGCGTCTTTCGGCTGAAGCAGCGCTTCGGAGCGTACGGCTGTTGTGTGCGCGAAGCAGCCGCTTCTCCTGCTCCGGGAGCCGGACAGAGCGGTAGCTTGTAAGAGGGCGAAGAACGAAGCCGCAGAGCACCGGGCTTCTGCGCGCACCCTAAGGACTGCTAGAGGACCCTGGTGGCCGCTCGCCTGCCCCTTCAATTCTATTCTAGCATACTTATGGAAGGTGTTCCAGGACAATTTTCCTGAGTTTTGAATTCGTCCTGATGCAGCCCTTCCTGGGAAACTCGTGCTCGTCCTCTGAGGCTCCGACATGCAGAGACCTCGATGGCAACTGCAGAAATGAAGGGCTGCGTTGAGTTGTCGAGAAGCAAGAACCTAGCCAGCGCCTTATGTTTGGGAGTCAGCAGCTGCTGGACTTTTGCGATTGCTTTCACTGTGCACTGAATGCCAGGACGGCATGTGCACGTTACAACAACGAGCTGGGCAAGAGTAATCGAAAGATCACGGCCGTCAGAAAGCAGCTTATATATTGCCCTGGAAAGGGCAGTGTTTTTGGAGTGTGCAGTAAAATCGTGTTTCTGGACAAGGGAGGCATAAGTGCGCTGCGCTCTTAAGCTATCTCCCTGCGAGACACACTGCCGAAGCTTTTCGCTATCATGCAGTCTAATGCAGACGCAGACTACGGCTCTCCGGAGCTGTCCGAAGCCAAGCGCCGGTCGCCGGCGTCTTTCGGCTGAAGCAGCGCTTCGGAGCGTACGGCTGTTGTGTGCGCGAAGCAGCCGCTTCTCCTGCTCCGGGAGCCGGACAGAGCGGTAGCTTGTAGGAGGGCGAAGAACGAAGCCGCAGAGCACCGGGCTTCTGCGCGCACCCTAAGGACTGCTAGAGGACCCTGGTGGCCGCTCGCCTGCCCCTTCAATTCCATTCTAGCATACTTATGGAAGGTGTTCCAGGACAATTTTCCTGAGTTTTGAATTCGTCCTGATGTAGCCCCTCCTGGGAAACTCCTGCTCGTCCTCTGAGTCTCCGACATGCAGAGACCTCGATGGCAACTGCAGAAATGAAGGGCTGCGTTGAGTTGTCGAGAAGCAAGAACCTAGCCAGCGCCTTATGTTTGGGAGTCAGCAGCTGCTGGACTTTTGCGATTGCTTTCACTGTGCACTGAATGCCAGGACGGCATGTGCACGTTAAAACAACGAGCTGGGCAAGAGTAATCGAAAGATCACGGCCGTCAGAAAGCAGCTTATATATTGCCCTGGAAAGAGCAGTGTTTTTGGAGTGTGCAGTAAAATCGTGTTTCTGGACAAGGGAGGCATAAGTGCGCTGCGCTCCTAAGCTATCTCTCTGCGAGACACACTGCCGAAGCTTTTCGCTATCATGCAGTCTAGTGCAGACGCACACTCCGGTTCTCCGGTGCTGTCCGAAGCCAAGCGCCGGTCGCCGGCGTCTTTCGGCTGAAGCAGCGCTTCGGAGCGTACGGCTGTTGTGTGCGCGAAGCAGCCGCTTCTCCTGCTCCGGGAGCCGGACAGAGCGGTAGCTTGTACGAGGGCGAAGAACGAAGCCGCAGAGCACCGGGCTTCTGCGCGCACCCTAAGGACTGCTAGAGGACCCTGGTGGCCGCTCGCCTGCCCCTTCAATTCTATTCTAGCATACTTATGGAAGGTGTTCCAGGACAATTTTCCTGAGTTTTGAATTCGTCCTGATGCAGCCCTTCCTGGGAAACTCGTGCTCGTCCTCTGAGGCTCCGACATGCAGAGACCTCGATGGCAACTGCAGAAATGAAGGGCTGCGTTGAGTTGTCGAGAAGCAAGAACCTAGCCAGCGCCTTATGTTTGGGAGTCAGCAGCTGCTGGACTTTTGCGATTGCTTTCACTGTGCACTGAATGCCAGGACGGCATGTGCACGTTACAACAACGAGCTGGGCAAGAGTAATCGAAAGATCTCGGCCGTCAGAAAGCAGCTTATATATTGCCCTGGAAAGGGCAGTGTTTTTGGAGTGTGCAGTAAAATCGTGTTTCTGGACAAGGGAGGCATAAGTGCGCTGCGCTCTTAAGCTATCTCCCTGCGAGACACACTGCCAAAGCTTTTCGCTATGATGCAGTCTAATGCAGACGCAGACTACGGCTCTCCGGAGCTGTCCGAAGCCAAGCGCCGGTCGCCGGCGTCTTTCGGCTGAAGCAGCGCTTCGGAGCGTACGGCTGTTGTGTGCGCGAAGCAGCCGCTTCTCCTGCTCCGGGAGCCGGACAGAGCGGTAGCTTGTAGGAGGGCGAAGAACGAAGCCGCAGAGCACCGGGCTTCTGCGCGCACCCTAAGGACTGCTAGAGGACCCTGGTGGCCGCTCGCCTGCCCCTTCAATTCCATTCTAGCATACTTATGGAAGGTGTTCCAGGACAATTTTCCTGAGTTTTGAATTCGTCCTGATGCAGCCCTTCCTGGGAAACTCGTGCTCGTCCTCTGAGGCTCCGACATGCAGAGACCTCGATGGCAACTGCAGAAATGAAGGGCTGCGTTGAGTTGTCGAGAAGCAAGAACCTAGCCAGCGCCTTATGTTTGGGAGTCAGCAGCTGCTGGACTTTTGCGATTGCTTTCACTGTGCACTGAATGCCAGGACGGCATGTGCACGTTACAACAACGAGCTGGGCAAGAGTAATCGAAAGATCACGGCCGTCAGAAAGCAGCTTATATATTGCCCTGGAAAGGGCAGTGTTTTTGGAGTGTGCAGTAAAATCGTGTTTCTGGACAAGGGAGGCATAAGTGCGCTGCGCTCTTAAGCTATCTTCCTGCGAGACACACTGCCGAAGCTTTTCGCTATGATGCAGTCTAATGCAGACGCAGACTACGGCTCTCCGGAGCTGTCCGAAGCCAAGCGCCGGTCGCCGGCGTCTTTCGGCTGAAGCAGCGCTTCGGAGCGTACGGCTGTTGTGTGCGCGAAGCAGCCGCTTCTCCTGCTCCGGGAGCCGGACAGAGCGGTAGCTTGTAGGAGGGCGAAGAACGAAGCCGCAGAGCACCGGGCTTCTGCGCGCACCCTAAGGACAGCTAGAGGACCCTGGTGGCCGCTCGCCTGCCCCTTCAATTCCATTCTAGCATACTTATGGAAGGTGTTCCAGGACAATTTTCCTGAGTTTTGAATTCGTCCTGATGCAGCCCTTCCTGGGAAACTCCTGCTCGTCCTCTGAGACTCCCACATGCAGAGACCTCGATGGCAACTGCAGAAATGAAGGGCTGCGTTGAGTTGTCGAGAAGCAAGAACCTAGCCAGCGCCTTATGTTTGGGAGTCAGCAGCTGCTGGACTTTTGCGATTGCTTTCACTGTGCACTGAATGCCAGGACGGCATGTGCACGTTACAACAACGAGCTGGGCAAGAGTAATCGAAAGATCACGGCCGTCAGAAAGCAGCTTATATATTGCCCTGGAAAGGGCAGTGTTTTTGGAGTGTGCAGTAAAATCGTGTTTCTGGACAAGGGAGGCATAAGTGCGCTGCGCTCTTAAGCTATCTTCCTGCGAGACACACTGCCGAAGCTTTTCGCTATCATGCAGTCTAATGCAGACGCAGACTACGGCTCTCCGGAGCTGTCCGAAGCCAAGCGCCGGTCGCCGGCGTCTTTCGGCTGAAGCAGCGCTTCGGAGCGTACGGCTGTTGTGTGCGCGAA
Source organism: Lonchura striata (assembly GCF_050655825.1). NCBI lineage: Eukaryota > Metazoa > Chordata > Aves > Passeriformes > Estrildidae > Lonchura > Lonchura striata. The sequence continues at coordinate 1,866,528 of NC_140707.1, forward strand.
GCAGCCGCTTCTCCTGCTCCGGGAGCCGGACAGAGCGGTAGCTTGTAGGAGGGCGAAGAACGAAGCCGCAGAGCACCGGGCTTCTGCGCGCACCCTAAGGACAGCTAGAGGACCCTGGTGGCCGCTCGCCTGCCCCTTCAATTCCATTCTAGCATACTTATGGAAGGTGTTCCAGGACAATTTTCCTGAGTTTTGAATTCGTCCTGATGCAGCCCTTCCTGGGAAACTCCTGCTCGTCCTCTGAGACTCCCACATGCAGAGACCTCGATGGCAACTGCAGAAATGAAGGGCTGCGTTGAGTTGTCGAGAAGCAAGAACCTAGCCAGCGCCTTGTGTTTGGGAGTCAGCAGCTGCTGGACTTTTGCGATTGCTTTCACTGTGCACTGAATGCCAGGACGGCATGTGCACGTTAAAACAACGAGCTGGGCAAGAGTAATCGAAAGATCACGGCCGTCAGAAAGCAGCTTATATATTGCCCTGGAAAGAGCAGTGTTTTTGGAGTGTGCAGTAAAATCGTGTTTCTGGACAAGGGAGGCATAAGTGCGCTGCGCTCCTAAGCTATCTCTCTGCGAGACACACTGCCGAAGCTTTTCGCTATCATGCAGTCTAGTGCAGACGCACACTCCGGTTCTCCGGTGCTGTCCGAAGCCAAGCGCCGGTCGCCGGCGTCTTTCGGCTGAAGCAGCGCTTCGGAGCGTACGGCTGTTGTGTGCGCGAAGCAGCCGCTTCTCCTGCTCCGGGAGCCGGACAGAGCGGTAGCTTGTACGAGGGCGAAGAACGAAGCCGCAGAGCACCGGGCTTCTGCGCGCACCCTAAGGACTGCTAGAGGACCCTGGTGGCCGCTCGCCTGCCCCTTCAATTCCATTCTAGCATACTTATGGAAGGTGTTCCAGGACAATTTTCCTGAGTTTTGAATTCGTCCTGATGTAGCCCCTCCTGGGAAACTCCTGCTCGTCCTCTGAGGCTCCGACATGCAGAGACCTCGATGGCAACTGCAGAAATGAAGGGCTGCGTTGAGTTGTCGAGAAGCAAGAACCTAGCCAGCGCCTTATGTTTGGGAGTCAGCAGCTGCTGGACTTTTGCGATTGCTTTCACTGTGCACTGAATGCCAGGACGGCATGTGCACGTTACAACAACGAGCTGGGCAAGAGTAATCGAAAGATCACGGCCGTCAGAAAGCAGCTTATATATTGCCCTGGAAAGAGCAGTGTTTTTGGAGTGTGCAGTAAAATCGTGTTTCTGGACAAGGGAGGCATAAGTGCGCTGCGCTCCTAAGCTATCTCCCTGCGAGACACACTGCCGAAGCTTTTCGCTATCATGCAGTCTAGTGCAGACGCACACTACGGCTCTCCGGTGCTGTCCGAAGCCAAGCGCCGGTCGCCGGCGTCTTTCGGCTGAAGCAGCGCTTCGGAGCGAACGGCTGCCGCTGCGCTGTTGTGTGCGCGAAGCAGCCGCTTCTCCTGCTCCGGGAGCCGGACAGAGCGGTAGCTTGTACGAGGGCGATGAAGGAAGCCGCAGGGAGACGAAATTGTGTGCACAGCCTTGGGACTGCTAGATGGCAGTGGCTAAAACTCCCTGCCTTTTCAATGCACTGCTGTCATGCTTTATTGAAGGTGTTCCGAGACAACTTTCCTGGTTTTGACTTCGTTCTGATGAAGCCCCTCTTGGGAAATTCGTTTGGGAGTCAGCAGCTGCTGGACTTTTGCGATTGCCTTCACTGTGCACTGAATGCCGGGACGGCATGTGCACGTTAAAACGACGAGCTGGGCAAGAGTAGCCGAAAGATCACGGCCGTCAGAAAGGAGCTTACATACTGCCCAGGAAAGAGCAGTGTTTTTGGAGTGTGCAGCAAATCCGTGTTTCTGGACAAGGGCGGCATAAGTGCGCTGCGCTCCTAAGCTATCTCCCTGCGAGACATACTGGCAAAGCTTTTCTCTATCATGCAGTCTAGTGCAGACGCAAACTACGGCTCTCCGCTGCTGTTCCGGGGCAAGTGCCGCTCCCCGGCGTCTTTCGCCCGAAGCTCCGCTGTTGTGTGCGCGAAGCAGCCGTTTCTCCTGCTCCGGGAGCCGGAGAGAGCGGTGTCGTGTACGAGGGCGAAGAACGAAGCCGCAGAGCACCGGACTTGTGTGCACAGCCTACGGGCTGCTAGAGGATGGTGGCTGCAGCTCCCTAACCCATCAATTCACAGCTGGCATGCTCTATGGAAGGTGTTCCAGGACAATTTTCCTGGGTTTTGAATTCGTGCTGATGCAGGCCCTTCTGGGAAATTCGTTCTCAGTCTGGCTGCTCCCTCTGAGCACAGATAAGGCTCCTGGAAAATAGAAAGGTATCTGCTATCAGCAGTAGACAGACATGGCAAGCTCATGAAGTAAAATGCATATATTAACAGGGAAATGTCCTCAAAACAGGAAAAGATGGAGTCAGGATTTTGGGTTTGACACAGAGTGGCCCACTGGAGAGACTGGCCTGCTTGCAAAAGTTGGATGAGTAGTCAGATTGCAGCTTTGAACACTCAAAAGATACTCAGAAATGGGCAGTGGATTCAGATACAGCATCAAATGGGTTTATGTTTTTCTACCAGTACTGTGTGCAGAATAAATGTGAAATAAATTCAGATCACCCCCATTACAGAGGAGAAAATAAATTAGTTTCCCCCACTGTGCATCTCATATCTAGATCACTTTGAGAACTGATAACTTCAAAGCTGAGAATGCAGCTGTTTGTAAACAGTTTCAGGCCCAGTTTGCTCAGTCTATATTTCACATCATTTCAGTTTTTCACACAACATACACGTTCATACTACTTTAGGTAAATACTCCATCCAATCCCCTCCTGAAATTTTGTAACTCTTTTGGTTCCCTCATAAATTACACAGAAGATAACAGAAATTAAAAAAAAAAAAATCTGTTGTAAGTATTTGGCTATTGAAACACAGAGCAACCAGAAGATTTCCACAATCCTCCAGATGTAATCTTGGTATGAAGATCATGGTAGTTTTATCCATGACAGAGCAGAATACAAAGAAATTGTGTCATGTGTAAGAGAACCCCAAAAGCATTTAAACTGGTCATTGCCCAGCTTACTTCTTCTCCCATTACAGAGAAGGCTTTTCGCAGCTAAAATAGTATCTCCAAATAATCCAGATTCTTTCAGAGCATTTCTGCATCAGTTTACTGGTCCTCTTGTGATGATTCCACTCCTCCCATGTTGAGGGTTGGGACTGGATGATCTTTAAGGTCCCTTCCAACACATAACATTCTATTATTCTGGGATTCCATGTTGCTGAACTGTGGAGCTCTCCACAGTCATGGTTTCCTTTAGGATGGAAACTGAAGAGTGATGGAGTGGACAGGAAAAAGGAAACAATACCCCTCAGAAGGAAGGACAGGAAATCTGAAGTTGGTTTTGGAAGAGAAAATATAAAAAATCTGAGAATTTAAACACTATATTTTGACAGTATCAAATGAAAATTATCTTGACTGCAGACTCAGAGATCTTTGGCTCTGTCTACATTCTTAAACTTCTACATACATTTGAAGTCTAAAAAGAATGAATCCTGCAAGACTGAGTTTTCAAATTGCAAGAGGGAGCCTTGAAGCTGTCCAGATTCTGAAAAAGAATTGCTCGAGACCTTACTTGCTGCACCTTTAACATTGTCATCCCCAGAGCTATTTAGATAGTGTTGCAAAGCTGTGACTCAGAAAATGAGGCCTCCAGGGAGTTTTTCTCACCTAGTAAAAGCAGCCAAAATCCAGGTTTAGCACCAGAGCAAGCTTCTATTATAAGAGTGTTAATGTAATGATGGATCCCTCTGAGACACTCTAGGATGACATCTGTGATGATAAGAGCTCTCCCCAGTCAGTTTTCCTCTGTCTCTGTTCAGTGACCCTCAGAAAAACAACATGAAATCTGACAAACACATTCCAGGAACATTACTTATGGTACATTTTAGTGACTTCAGCTACAAATATTTCCTCCTGTTTTTCTCATTGTTGTAATCGTTGCATGACAAAATAGCTCTCAGTATTCACTATCACAATTGATTTAACCTATCTGTTTTATACAAGTCAACCTATCTGCTTCTAATTTCATTTTGCTTTCAAAACAAATTTATAGAATAGGCGAAGATGTTTTTTTTTTTTTAATTTATAACAACTCCAGACAACCCATCTAGACTTCTATGTGTGGGAATGCAGAGCTTCCCTCTGGCTGCCCTGAAAGGTCTGGGACCCTGGCAGGGGGTCAGGAATCCCTCTGTACAGAGCCCCCAGAGACACTGTCTGTGATCTCTGTCCATGGAAAAGTTTTCAATCTTACAGGATGAATTACAAGCTCTGAGTGTTTGATATAAGTAATAATTAAGTGTGGCATGGGTGCAAAAGTAAAATTTTAGGATTCTAGATTAGGGGTCAAAGGGGACAAGATGGAGGAAATTGGGTGTGTCTTGTCCTTTTTCTTCTTCTTCATGCCCTCCATGTTTCACTGTAGTGTTGGCATTTTTCTATTGGTTTATTCTGGGGACACACTGTTCAACGTAGGTGACAGATATTGGCACGTTATTGTAAATATAGCGCAGGTAGTTTCTGGTATATAATGTTTGTAACATCCCACTGAGGGCAGAGCTCCACACGCTGCCCTGCAGGACAGACCTGCGGCAGGGCAGCAGAACATGTTAGAGATAAGCAAGAATAAACAATCTTGAAAACAGCACAGACAAATGATTGCTTCTTCTTTGGCAACGGGGCAGAAAGACAGAGACTTTCTACAATCTCGGATTCATCAATACCACAGATTCTGACACGATGGATCTCAATCACTTGTAGCTATAATAAGATAAAATCTCTGAAGGAACCTTTGTCATGAGAGCATTGTGGCAGGCCAAACTGCATAGATGGAGGGGCTTCAGAGCAATATTTGGCAGAAAAAAAATCAGTGTATTGGAGACTTACAACTGTTCAGTTCAGTATAATAGGACTGAGTCCAAAAGAAAAAGGGGGTGCATTAATGATTTTGGAATTGGAAGGGGGGGGTCTGATTTCAGCTCATTTAATTTGTCAGGATTTCTGATTCTTTAATGGCAAGCTTTTCAGAATGGCAGATATAGCTTTTAAATGCATTTAAAAGCATTAAAATGCAGTGGAATGGAAGCACATTTTCTGAAGGGTACAATTTCTGCCAAAAGCAGAGAGAAGAAGCTATGTCATTTTTACCAGATGATAGCTTTCTAAAGCTACCAAATTATCTTTGCAGCTACAAAAGTAACTCTATTCTCTTCCCTTCAGGGATTTGAAATATTAAGAGCCAGTTTAGTTGTCTTTTCTTCCCCTGATTCTGTCTTTTCTAGCTTTTGTACTTTCCTTATTACTCTGCATGTCTCTGAGCACACTTTTTTCTGTACCATTTTCCCAGCTACTGAATGCAAAACTTTGTAAGAAATCCCTAAAACTTTCATCCTGGGTAAACTAAATTACAGATTTAAGAGCAAAACAAAACCATATCTCAAGAGTTCTTTATCTTTACCAGAAGCATTTCAGGACAGTGTCCAAAATTCATAATGCAATTAAGATACTGTCTTCCGGCATTGGTGCAGTTGAGACTAATCCTCTTCAATGCTTTGACTCAATGATCAATATTTCTAATGGCTATCTTTATTGAAAACTTGGGGCTCCTTCTATCTGGACATGGATTCCTATCAGACAGTTTAAAGCCTTGGATTAACCTTCAAGCAATCAAAGCATTAACTGTTTTTGATTGTGAAGAGCTAACTTCCCCAGACATGAGTAAGTATATGGCTCTTGGAAGAGAGAAAAGTTTGGGCAAGGTTCACAATCAGTAACAAGCTGCAGTGATCGTAACTCCAGGAGAGCCTTGCTCCCCATTCACATACTGCCTTTGGCCTGGCCAGACTGAAGCTGTTTGCATGTTCTTGTTTTGGTCTGAAACAAAAAGACATGAAGAGACCAACTGTGGAGAGCAAGAGCTTGTAGGAAATTGCATGTTTTAATTTCCTGTACCAGTATTCTGCAATTCAAAATGTTGATCGTTTATGTGCCTACATTTTCAAACGTAAATTAAATACATCAGTTGTGCCTGGAACTAGCTGACACAACTGAGACGTACCATTTATTTTCCTTAAATAAACCAAGCTTATTTTCCTCATTTTTTCTTTAAGTTTTTATATGGTCCTATATTGTATATTGTAAAAAAATGACATGATAAATGGATGCCTCTCCAGGGTGTTCCACTGCAAAGAATGCATCTGCCATTTGGTCATGAAAGAAGAAACAGCTTTTTGTTTCTTCACAAGCCAGATGCAAAAACATTGGATATTGAAACTGCAAATAGAGTAGGGACAAATGGTAGATATTTAGAGGTTGTGCTTTTCTCCTTTGAGGGAAGATTTTTTATTAAATTCTGAAATGTAAACTGAACATAAAAGTCTTTGAAGTACAGACACTGAGGCTGTCATTAAGTGAATCTCATTAGAGTTAAGGAGAGATTCCCTGCAATGCAAGCCCTTGGAATAACATTTTACCACTTCAGTCTGAAGCACAGACCTGTTTACATAAGCGAGTTGATCAGAAATAGTTTCTGGCCAAACAAATGTTCAAGAAGATTAATGGTGAACACATGTTGTATTTTGTTATCTAAAACAACACCCAAATTCTCAACTGAAATCTAGGTTATGTGATGACATAGAGTGTTGGTTAAGGGTATTTCCTGCTTTTGGAGTGTTAACTCTGTCCATTTTTATTGCCTTTTGGAGAATGCAGTTGGGCTCTTTGTAGAAGAATTTCACTCAATTACTATGGAAGGGATGAATTTTCTTTCCTGCTGTAGGGTAAAGACGTGTAGGCCTGAGAGGTGCCCCAAGTATGTACGTAGAGATCACAGAATTCTTTTATCCACAAGGACAACAATGAGATTACTAGCAAAAGCAGCTCCTCCCTCAATTCAAGCTATTCTATAGTGTTAGGATACCAGCGGAGCTTATGGCACAGCAAGAGGTTTGGTATTACCCTGGTTCACCAGAAATCACAGTTATGTGCTGCTGGTTCTAGGCGGTTGACTCCATTCTGCTGAATTGGTCTACAGCCTGGAGGCCTTAGTAGAGCTCCCAGTGTTACTGAATAATTAAATAGAACTGATGTAGAAACAGTCCATGATGTACAACAGACCAGGCATGTTTACCTTTGTATTAAAGAGAAACTCAAGCCATTAAATCAATGAAGCTAAAGGAAGTTGAAACTAGCCATTAATATGGAACTGGACATCAGATGGATATCCTGGTAGACAACAAGTTGAACATATAGAGATGTGCTTTTGCAGCAAAGGTGGCTGCTGCTGCTGTGTAAGGGAAGGGCATGGCCAGTAACTTAAAGAAGGTGGTTCCTCACTCAGCCTGGTGAGGCCACCTGGAGTGCTGGGCCCAGCGCTGGGCTCCTCACTACAGGAGGGATGTGAGCATGTGAGTATACCTCAGCCAGTCCAGGGAAGCAGCACAAAAATCACGAATGGATTGGAGCATCTGACATAGTAGGAAAGGCTGAGGGCTGGGATTGTTTGACTTTGGTAAGAGTAGGAGTAGAGGGAATTCTTAATAGCATGGATGGAGACCTGATATAGTGGGTGTAAAGAAAATAGAGCCAGACTCTTCTCAGTGGTATCCAGTGGAAGGACAAGAGGCAATGAGCACAAACTGAAATGCAAGAGATTTTGTTTGAACCAGAAAGCTATTTTTTTTTAACTGAAGGATGATTCAGGATTTTCATAGGTTGCCCTGTAAGGTTGTGAGTCTCTGTCCTTGAAGATATTCAAACCCAGTTGAGTATTGTCCTGAGCAACCTGTTGCAGTTGAGCCTGCTTTGACCAGGGGGGTTAGATTACATAAACTCTAGAGATTTCTTTTCATCCTAACCATTCTGTAATTCTGCAATTACAGACTTAGCCATGCAAGTGAGTGTGATACACTGGGGATTCATTGTCCACGTCTCAGCTGCACTCAATACAGACAGCTGAGCATTCCAACTCCTATGCGAGTGAATATCACCTACAAATTTACTCCTCAGTGTGTCTCTGGCAGCTGCTTTCTACCTTACAGTTCTGTGTCCTATCTGTCAGAAGGAGAATCATGAAAATGCAAAAGCAAGAGCTAGAAGAGTGCTGGAACTCAAAATGTCTCTCAGACATTTTTAGAGGTTCCAGGCCTTGGTCAGGAGTATTTTAGACCTTGGCAGGCAGCTGGAAACAGCTGTGATTTTGAGTTTGAGCCATGGAATGAGTTACCAACTTTGAAGGTGGAACAAGCAGTCACAAAGGGTTAGATAGTACAGTAAAAGTAGTTACAAAACAGAGGGAAAATTTTTTTAGTATTGTACAGGGGGGTTTTAGCACCTGTACAAGGGGGTTTTTATTTTGCACATGGTTCTAAGTTCCAAGAAGTTCTAAGATGGAGGAAAGTGGGCTGATCCTGTTCTTCTTCCTTCTTCTTCCTTGCCTCCATGTTCTTGGTGATGTTGGCACTCACAGATTGGTTTAGAGTAGAAAAGCACTTTGTAATATAGGTAGTAGGTATTGGGGGAAAAGTATAAACATGTAATACATAATGTATCATATAAAAGATAGCAGCAGCCCTGGGCTGGGGGAGAGAAGAAGAAGACAGCAGACAGAGAGGATGTCAGGGTGTGTGTGTCTCTCTGCCTGGGCTGCTGACCAAACAGCCGCAACCCGAGAAGACAATCTTTTAGATAACTCACAAGAAACTGCCTTGAGGCCGAACAACAAGAGGCTGAGGGGCTTTTCTTTGGAAGCACGGGTTGGAGGAGAGACTTTACCAGCACACGAGACCCCAGACCAAACCTGGGGTTCCCACAGAAGAGGTTCTAGGATATGTACCCACATAACACAGACTGCAGCAGATTGTCCTACCTGGCATAAGAATGACCAAATACATCATTGTTGCTGGATCTATGGACCAAAGTCACATTTTCAATTCAGCACGTCAAAAACTCTGCCTGCACTGGTTCTGTCCATGACTGCATTACCTATTTCAGGTTACAGAGCTGCCAGCATTAGTGTTGCCCTTCTATTATGTATTGTTTCTCTTCAATGAAAACTGAAGAAATACTAGCCTTTGGCCCACACCAGCAACTTCAAACAACCTTGTCACACACCAGTTGGTGGCCATCTCCCTTTTTTAGAGGGTAAACCAAAGTCAAAATATAATCCATGGCCTCCAGCTCATGGCTATGGGAGATTCAAGGAGTGACAGCTGAATGTCACTCCCACAGGTTGCAGCTCTGTGCAAAAAAAGCCAACAGTGGGAATTGGGATGACAAAGGCTAAACCTGCTTTTGTCAGAGCAGCATAGGAAATGTATGGTATAGTGGAAAAAGAACCCAGGGGTGCCTGTTGCTGTATCTGATCTCCACTTTACATTTTGTTCAACAAGATGTCCATCCCTTGCCAACTAAGTTCTAAATGATTCATTTTGTTGCTGGATAGTCATATTTTGTGGGTAGCCACTAGTCAGTTTGAGTTATTCACTTCTACAAAATACTTCCTCTAGAAGGCACTGTAAACAGAATTAATTTTTAAATAGTTTGAGTTTTTTGAAAGACATGAGCAATGGTTATTAATATTGGCACAGAACAAGTCACATACTGATGATTCAAGGGATAGAAACTGGAACATTTTGGACAGAACGGATGTTTTTATATTCACTTGCCTTATATCCAGACACTCTGGTGGTATAAGTGTTAATTATACCCAAGACAGCAAAGTGAGGAAGTCAGGTTCTAATACGTGTGGTAAAATAAATCTTTAGATGAAGCAAACCTTGTATATTCAAATAATTTCGTTTCCATTTCTCAGTTACAACATGCAATTTTGTCATGCATCTCTTCTGCATGACAGAGGAGGAGGAAGGAGTTTGTCTCATTGAAGGCAGTGGAAAGTGTGCTTGATATAGCATGCACAAATATGGACATGAAGTTGTGAGGCTGCACTGCTCACTGCCCTTACAGATGCAAAGAAGCATGCACTCAGATTCCCGAACAACCTACAGTGATGTTTTCACTTGAAATTTTTTTGCATTGAAGCTCATTCTTGTGATAAAAAATGGTCACTCCCCAGCCAGTTAGCTAAACAAGCCAAGAAAACTGGCCACTTGGTGATTGCAGCCTAGTTACTGCGAGCACAACTGCGCATTGTTCCGCTTCCCTAAAAAAATAAATTAAAAAATCTCCAAGGCTTGCCACTGTTTGGAAAGAATCTATAATTTTTTTTGCACATATCTAGACTGGTTTACTGCTTTTCAGTGTGACTTCTTGTTATGGTATCAGCCAGCTGGTAACAGCCAGTATGTACTTTTTGACTGCTGCTGACCAAGGCAGACTCTGAGAAATCTTCAAAAGCCAAAGAATTTGCCAGTAACTGAGTCACTTTAAGCAGCCTACCATGAATTTGTAGCATGCCATACAATCAATTTTTGAGTCACCATCTGAAAACAGCCTTGATGAATAAGTACTTGACAAGAAAATGGATCTGAAATTTCCAGCTGGTCTTATGCCAGGATTCTGCCATGCTCCCTTTGTCTCCAAAGTCAAGACACTTGAAGTGATCTCAGTATAAATGACTTAAATATATCCTAATATCGCGTTCAATAAGGGGCTGCACAAGGGCTTTGACAATGCCACCTTCTGTGGAGACACACAGAATCTGATGCAACAAGACACACAAACACACACACACAGAGACACACACACACACACACACACACACACACACACACATTGCCAGGGACTGCATAGAAATGAGGAGTTGCTTGGGTGTCCGGAGCCATGAGGGTAATACCCACCTCTCTCTTGTTGCAGTCTGACCAAGGACAACATGCCTAAAACACTCGCAGATCTTAAGGGAAAGAGAAATTATTGGTGTTTAATTCACCACTAGGTGTCACGACGTCTTCATTTTTAACCAGACTACTGAGTTTTTCTATGCCTACCAGAAAGAAAAAAGCTTAAGATGAAGGCAGGAAGCCAGTGTATTAGCCAGATACCTAGGCCCGCTCCAATCTAAATTCTTTTAGTAAAGTCAGGTTAGTAGATAGCACATTCAAAAGAAATGTGTGGTTCTGTTTGCTGAAATGAGTCGGGGTCCATTTTGGGGAGGGGTCTCCAAAATGAGGAAGTAAAATAAGTCTTCCTCATTCTGACCTTTCTGCCTTTCCCATGCATACATGAGAAATGAATCCTTGCCGTTTTCCTGTGCTTAAAGGATTCCTAAAGTATGGGAAGACTGCAACTGTTTTTGTGTCCCTGAAATCTGTTTATCACATTCTGTTTCTCATGATAAGCACAGCTACCCAAACATAAAGCTGGCAAGCAATGAGTTAATAGATCCTGGATATCTTATCTAAGATCCAACTACTGTTAACCATGAACAAAGCCGATTTATCTACTTCCACTAAGTCATCAACATCCAATTTAACTATCATCTTAACTTTCCTGAAATTCTTAATTCTTCAAAATTAATGTCTCACCGGGAATGGGGAGAAAGAATGGGAATGGGGACAGAGAATGGGAATGGGGACAGGGAATGGGGAATGGGAATGGAGACAGGGACTGGGAGTGGTGACAGAGACAGGGAATGGGGACAGGGACCAGGAATGGGGACAGGGAATAGGACTGGGACAGGGACAGGGAATACAGTACAGGGATCAAGAATGGGGTCCGGATTGGGATGGGAGCAGGATGGGAATGGGACAGGGGGGACACGGGAACAGGCAGGGGCAAGGGGAGTATGGAAGGGGAGTAAGGAATGGGGCAGCTGCTGCAGGGGACGAGGCGTTGGGATGGGGCACATGGGGACAGTTCCAGGGCAGGGGGTCCTTGACCAGCTGCCCAGAACCTCCACCAGGGTCTCCCAGGGCAACTGGAGCCGCTCAGCCTGGGGTGCCCAAAGCCCTGAGCAACTCCCAGGTCCCTCCCAGGAACCCCCAAGTCCTTCAAACCCAGCATCCCCCACATCCCTTGCAAGACCCCCCCCATGTCCCCATCCTTGTCTTAGCTCAACATCTTTATTTTTACCTGCTTTTAAGAGTTTTGAAAGGGCAAAGAGAAATGAAAAGAAAATCCAGGCCACGGGGAGCCAGGAGGATGTGGATCCCCCCAGCCGGGTGTCTTCCCAACATGGATCAGCAGCACCATGGGTCACCAGGGCTCTGCCCACCGGGGCTCACTGGGGATCATCCAGCACAGATCCTCCTGTGGGGCATGGAGCTGGAGCAGCGCACGGAGCTCTTCCCACACTGGGGCACTCGCAGGGCTGCCCTTCGTGGTGCCTCTGCTGGTTTGGGGTCAAGGTTGAGCTGTGTGATGAGCTCTTCCCACACCTGGGACACTCGTAGGGCCTGGGACATCACCAGGAGCGGGGCTGGGATGTGCCCTGGTGCCTGGGACATCACCAGGAGCAGGGCTGGGATGTGCCCTGGTGCCTGGGACATCACCAGGAGCGGGGCTGGGATGTGCCCTGGTGCCTGGGACATCACCAGGAGCGGGGCTGGGATGTGCTCTGGTGCCTGGGACATCACCAGGAGCGGGGCTGGGATGTGCTCTGGTGCCTGGGACATCACCAGGAGCGGGGCTGGCTCTGATGCTCTCCGGTGCCTGGGACATGACAAGGGGCGGTGCTGGCTGGGGTTTGTTTGGTGCCTGTGCAATCCCAAGGGCAGTGTCACAGTGGGGCAGCTCTCAGTGTCCCCAGCAGGTCACAGTGTCCAGGGCAGCCCGTGCCAGTGGTCACTGCGCACACGGGGCAGGCTGGGCTGGACAGGGGACGGGGCAGAAACGCTGCCCCAGGACTGGGGTCTCCCCCTGCCTCTGGGGCCCAGCCCCTGCTGGGAGCGCCTTGGGCAGGGCACGGGGCTGCTGCTGGGCCAGGGGGACAGGCCGTGCCCCCTGTCCCCTGCTGCTGGGCCAGGGGGACAGGCCGTGCCCCCTGTCCCCTGCTGCTGGGCCAGGGGACAGGCTGTGCCCCCTGCCAGCTGCCCAGGCCCCTCTTCTGCCTGTCCCTCGTCCCTGTGGCTCCTGTCTCCACCATTCCCCACCACCTTCACTCCCTCCGTCAAAGCCCCACTCAACCCCTTCACAGTGACCTCTGGAAAGAAAGAATGAATGAAGGAAAGGAAGTGTTGGCTGTTCACCCTGGCTGGATGTCAGGCACCCACCAAAGCTGCTCTCTCACTCCCCTCCAGAGATGGACAGGAGGGAGAAAACCAAAAGAAGGCTTCATGGGTAGAGCTAAGGTCTGGGACAGATCACTCAGCAAATGCCATCATGGGCAAAAAATATTCAAAATTGGAGATATTAATGGAATTTTTGCTATCTGGATCAGGGCAGGATAGTGAGAAGTAAAACAAAGCTTTAAAAACACCTTCTGCCCTTTCCTCCCTCCTTCCCATCTCTACCTCCCCCCCTCAGTGGGTGCAGGGAGACAGGGAATGGGGGCTCTGGTCAGTTCATCCCCTGTTGTTTCTCCTGCTGCTCGGGGGGAGGAGTCGTTCCCCTGCTGTGCCAGGGGTCCCTCCTGGAGACACTTCTCCATGAACTTCTCCATGATGAGTTCATCCCACGGACAGCAGTTCTCCACAAGCTGCTGCAGCGTGGCTCACTCCTCCATGGGCTCACAAGTCCTGGCAGGGCCCTGCTCCAGCGTGGGCTCCTCTCCAGGGGTTTGCAGGTCCCTGCCAGGTCCCTGCTCCAGCACAGGTTTCTCATGGGGTCGCAGCCTCCGCTCAGGCATCCCCCTGCTCCAGCACGGGCTCCTCCAGGTGCTGCAGGTGCATCTCTGCCCTCCGTGCCCTCCATGGGCTGCAGGGCCCAGCTGCCTCCCCAGGGACTGACCAGGGAATCTCAGGGCAATCAGCTCCAGCAGCTGGAGCAGCTCCTGCCCCTCCTGCCTTGCCCTGCCCTGGGGGTGTGCAGAGCTGTTCCTCTCACAGGTCCTCACCCTGTTCCTCCCTGCTCACAGCCACAATTCCAGGATCACCCATTTCCTTAAATCTCTTATCCCAAAGGCGTTACCACCATTTCTAACTGGGCCAGCCTTGTCCAGCAGCCAGTCTGTCCTGGAGCCAGCTGGAATTGACTCTGTGGGACAAGAGGAGCAGCTGCTCTCACAGAAGCTGCTCCTAGAGCTCCTCCCTTACCAAAACCTGGCCATGCAAACCTGGTATAAGTATGGTAGAGTTTTTATTACCACTATTAATTCTTATTATTTCTATTACCTCTATTTTTGCTATTAATGGTACAGTTATTATTATTACTAGTATTTTTAGTCTTTTGGACTCTATATATATTAATAGTGGCTAGATTAGAACTGGAAACAAAGGTACTTCATTGCAAGTAGCGGTTAGAGTTTTGTCAGCCTCTTGCCCTGCCCTGTTCTGTGTCATTGCTGTGTCTGTGTCTGAAGCTGCTGCTGCCAGGCCTCCCTATTTCTCTGGTTTGGGAAATTCCATGGCATTGCTCACATGTCAGAAAGAGAAAGCTCATTCCATTCAAACGCATGCCCTTAGCTCTTTGAGTCCCATTGTTGGAAGCTTGTTTTCTAACATTGTTGACTTTCTCAGCTTCTGTTAATATTTGTGATTTTATAACAAAATGTTCTTGGATGTGATTGTGCAAGATTCTCTAATGAGCTTTCAGTTTGCTCTTGGGTTTCTTACCGGTGTGTCCGAGCTGAAGGCAGCATTTTGGGTGGGAGGCTTCAGTGGGAGCTGGGATTGCCTCGGCAGCAGCTGGTTTTGCAATGTGAGCAGCGCTGACAGAGATTCCGTGCGCTGAATATTCCGCCTGGTTGGAGCCGCAGTGCCCGGCTGGAGGGAGCCGCGCCGGGCGCTGCGGGTTGTGCCGGGCCGGGCAGCGGCCGCAGCCCCGGCAGGGCCCGGCCGTGGACACGGAGCCTTTGCTGGGCAGGGCTCGGCCCTGCGGCGCCGGGCGGGCGGTGCCGCTCCCGCCGGGAGCCTGCGGGAGCCGGGACAGCGAGAGAGCCCGGGCCGAGCATCAGCCCCGGGGCACGGCCCGGGAGGGGCACAGCCCGGGGGTCCCGCAGAGCCTCCCTGCTCTAGAGCCGCGCCTGCCGCAGCGGGGCAGCTGCGGCACCTGCGGGGCACGGAGGAGCCGCAGGCGGCGTTCCGAGCGCTCCTTCGGGGCAGGATTTTGTCCCGCTGCGGGGAATTCCCGCGGGCCGGGCGGGCCGGGGCCGCTGCCGAGCGCCGCCGCCTTTCCCGGGAGCCGCCGGGCAGAGCTCTCTGCTCGGGGCTGGGAAAAACACCTTCACTGCCCTGGGAACATTTAAAAAGTTTCATACAGGACAAGAGGAGACAAGGCCATAGAGCAAAGGTTGTTGCGGCCGGGTGCATCTCGGCACTGAGCCAAGAGCACACGGTTATCTCCGGAGATACCCCTTGAATACCTTTTCCCTTACACCAGCCGGTTGCATATTCATAGTCCCTTATGCATAGTAAACTTTTTCCCAAGCTAGTTTACATATTCCAAGAACTGTTCAGCATGGCTCCTCCTCGGTTCCACCTTTTTAGGGCATGTGTATTCCTTGGTTGTGGTTTTGGTCCTTTTTTATCATCATCTTCAGCTTGGCCCCGGCCCACACTGCCTTCAGACGGTGAGTGTTGATGGTTGGCAGATCTGTACAGGTGTCCTCATCCTGTGCTCACTGGATGTTATCCCATCCAAGCAGGCATTTTAACACAAGCATGCTTCTATCAGCTATGGCACTACTATGTCTGAGCGTAATCAATGAACAACAGAAATAAAAACTATATAACAAAGTTATTGTAACACCACACATATAAAATCCAATGGAATATTTGCAAAAAGCCAATATTATAATATGTATCTATAACAGGGCCAAGGGCCGGGTGCCCGCTCGGTGGCCCCGGGACAGCAGAATTTTGGGGTCCCGGTGCTGGCTGCCGGCAGAGCCCCGGCGCTG
Source organism: Lonchura striata (assembly GCF_050655825.1). Lineage (NCBI taxonomy): Eukaryota > Metazoa > Chordata > Aves > Passeriformes > Estrildidae > Lonchura > Lonchura striata. The sequence goes on from NC_140707.1 coordinate 1,882,545, forward strand.
GGCCGGGGATGCGTGGGACCCTCCCGCGGTGGGGTTGGGCTGCCCGGGGCAGGCGCTGCATCGTCAGCCCGGAGCCACCGGGGATCGCCCGGTACCGGCGGGGCGGGGCTGGGGAGCGGAGAAGGACGGCACCGGAGCGGGGGGACCCTCTGCAGCCTGCGGGGTCGGACAGACCGATAAGGGGGTCCCCGGGAGCCTGGAACGTTGTGAAAAACGCCAATCACTTGGTTTTTAAAATTTTAAACGTTTAATAATAATAAAATGGTTATAAAAATAGTAACACAATTAGACTAATCCAATTTAGAGTTAGGACAATTACAAGACAATAAAAAGCAAAAAATTATAGACGTCCAGATGCTCTCGGACTCTTAAGCCAGGACAAGCATGCCTTGTGAACAAAGGAATAACCTTAAAAGCAATAGCCTATTGCATATTCATGTATCTCATACATGATGCAGAAATTACTTGCAAATTAGGAACTTTTCTGGATTTTGTCAACTTCTTTCCCTTAATCCTGGTGCTTCCATAAAGATGGAGACAAGATGGAAGAATGTTTGTCTTTTCTGATAAGGAGGTTGTAACTCTTTATGTGCCCCAAGTCACCGCCATCCCTGTGTGAAGAGTTTATTGATTATCTCATCTCTTGCTTGAGCAAGTAAAAAAATCCTACATTGCAGAGTTTCTATTTTAATATTATGTTATTACCTAAAACTCTATTTAACACACTACTTAAGAGAATTAATACAGCATAACTTTCTAACATTACACATATAATATTCATTGTAACATTTGTGAAAAGCCAATCATAAAATAAGCATTCTTCACAGAAAGTGTTGAAATGGTAAAACCAGTCAAAACCCCTTAGGAACTGGAAGGAAAACCAGAGGCAGTGGCAGCTAACACCTCAGAAACCCGTGGCTTTTGCTCCTCTCTTCGACCTGAGAGCTTCCTGGGCAGGGGCGACTCTTCCAACTGCATCAGCGTGGCCATGGCTGGGAAGGGCAGCGAGCAGATGGGTTGAGCTTCTCCTGCCAGCCCCTGAAGTGCCAGCTGTCATTTGTGTGCGCTGAGGATTCCGCTTCAGGCTCGGAGCTGGCGCAGCTGCTCCTGGGCGCTGCTCGCCCGCGGGCGCAGCGGTGCTGCAGCCGCTGTCCCGCACACAGGGAGGGCTCTGGAGCCTCCCAGGGCACCAAGGAGCGGAGCAGGGAACGTGCCGGGATCTGCTGCAGGACCGTGGGGCTGTGGGGGATCCTTCGGTCTCTTGGATGGGGCAGGGAGGGGGCAAATGGAATCAAGGTGAGACAGGGATCAGGCAGCCCCACGCCAGGCAGCGTTTTCTCCTCTGAGAGCTCCTCTGAGGTGAGCGAGCTGGTGAATCCTGCAGAGAAAATGAGACCCGGGAGCGAGGGAAGGGCTGGCTGGGAAGGAGTCAGATAAACCCAGTGGGTATTTCCCTTCCCAAGGGGCTCCTGGGGAGACAGAGGAGACAAGAAGGATTCCCCATCTCATGACATTCCCTTTTTTCCTTCAGTAGCCCTATTGCAGTCACTGCATACAAGAGTTTAGTTGATCCCTTTGATGCCAGGGAGCACCCAGAACTTGAACCTCGCTGGATCCAGCCCTCTCTGCCTATCACCGAGCAGAGGGAAAAGATAAAGAACCTGGGTGGGGGTTGAGCCAAAATGGCATTTTGCCACTTCTGATCTGCTCCCAGCTTTTGCAGCAGGGCACCAACCCCATCGCTGCAAACCACTCCCCTCGCCGGTAGCTCAGGGCTCCTGAAGGGGCTGCTGCAGTTGGCAACTGGAGCTGTTGTTGAACTTTTCACATTGCTAAACCCCCCCTGCCAAATGCCATCAACTGTCTGAGGAAGGACACAAGAATATTACCCTGGAGGGGCCAAAAACTTGGAAAAGGATGAAAGAAATGTTCTGATGATGACAATGACAATGACAAAAAAACACAATTTATTTTTGACAGCAAATGAGTACCCACAGCCCTCCAGCCCTCCCAGACTGGCAGGCCGAGTGGGGCCGTTTCCATGGCATGAGGAGCTGGCAGCCTGCAGAGAGAAACCAGAGAGCCATGGTCAGTCACAGAAGGCTCCTGTGCCCCTGTCCCACCACGGCCTGTGCCTGGGCCAGGCTGCTGTGTGCTCAGAGCCCAAACCTCCTGACCCATTTTCCGTTTTTAGAGAAGGGCAGAGTGGTAAGCCACATTCCATCTCCTCTGCTGAAGCACAGCCCAGCAGCCTCCTCAGCAGCTGCAAGGGCGGGATGCCCGTGTGCTCGGTTTCCTGGCTCCCCGGCAGACCAGGGGTTAAACGTTGGGTGTCTCTTGGATTGTCCCCGGAAAGAGCCCATCTCTGCATTGAGCTACCTTTTTTCATTTGGAAATTAGGTCTTCCTTTCTCTGCCATCTGTGGTTTCTCCAGCCCCGGCTGCAGCCACTGGTCATATAAAACTTTAAGAATCTTTTTCTACAAGCACAACTGACTTGATGTATTTTTTTCATAAGTACAAATTGTTCCATAACGTATATTACAATGGGGATGCAGAGATCCCCCTGCAGGTCCATGGGGTTGCAGAGATCCCCTGCAGATCCATGGGGATGCAGAGATCCCCCTGCAGGTCCATGGGGATGCAGGGATCCCCTGCAGGTCCATGGGGATGCAGAGATCCCCTGCAGGTCCATGGGATGCAGAGATCCCCTGCAGCCCCTGGAGGAGCCGGGCTGGAGCTCGGCGATGCCTGAGAGGAGGCTGTGAGCCCGCGGGCAGAGGGGCCCCGCTGGAGCAGCCTGTCCTGGCAGGACTGAGCCCGTGGCACAGTGACCCACGCTGCAGCACTCGGAGGGGGCTGTGCCCAGGGGATGGACTCCGCTCCGAGAAGTTCCTGGAGAAGTCTCGGCCGGGAGAGAGCGCAGGGTGCAGCAGGGAACGACTCCTGTCCCTGAGCAGAGGGAGAAGCCCCGGGGGATGAGCTGAGCATGGCCCCATTCCCTGTCTCCTGCCCTGCCGGGGGAGGAGGTGCAGCTGGGAGCAGGGAGGCGTGGGGAAAGCTGCATTTAAGGGTCTGCACTGGCTTCTCCTTCTCCTGCTCCGAGTCTTTGGAGTTTTCCGCCAGAAATCTCTCCCCTGCCCCACCCACCCACAGGGCTTCGGGCAGGTTTCCCTTTTCGGGGGAAATCAAAGCGAAGCACTGATGCGCTAACGAGGGGCAGGAGAAGTGAGGCTCCTGGGCTTCCCGCAGAGGCGGAGGCACGGGAGGCGCAGAGCCGGGAAAGCCGTGGCGGGAGGCGCGGAGAAGTTTGTTTGTGTGGGCAGCTCAATCCCGGCTCGGCCCGGGCCCGTGCCGGGGCTGTTCCTCATCTCCGGCTTTCCCCTCACGCAGCCCGGGGGCGCCGAGAGCGCGGGGCGAGGCGGGGCCGTGCGCAGAGCCCGCCCCGAGCTCGCTGCCATTGGCCGCCGGTGCCGTCAGTCGCGGTCGCGGCGCGCTGATTGGTGGGAGCGGGGCGCGGCGCGGCCCCGGCGGCGGGCTGAGGGCGGCCGTGGCCGCGCAGCGCCGCCATTGGCCGAGCGGCTGTGCGGGCCCGGCAGCGGCGGCAGCGGCCGGAGCGCGGTGAGGCGGCGGCGGCGGAGCTCGGAGGCGGCCCCGGCGCAGGTGGGAGCCGCGCTGGGCTCTGCGGGGGCTCGGGGCTGGCTGCGGGCGGAGGGGGCGGCAGGGGGCTCCGGCGGCTCGCCGGTGCCGTGTCCGGCCCGTGCCGGCCCCGGGCTGAGGGCGCTGCGGGAGCGGCTGCCCGCGGTCTCCTTCCCGCCGGGGCCGGGCAGGAGCCGCTGCCGGAGCAGCGCTGGCTCGGCCCGGCTGCTGTGGGTAGGACAGAGGGGCTGCCCCGCGGCCGGGAGCGGGCGGGGAAATTCCCGTCGCCGGAGGTTCGTGTGCCCGGGGGAGAGCGAGGAGTCCTGTCAAAGTGACTTTATTGCCGAGCAGGGGCAGAGGCCGTGGGGCATTTGCCGTGCGCTCTCTGCCGTGGCTGTAGTCCGCAGCCTCCTTTTTATCCTCATCTTCCCGGCCGCATCTCCCTCTGCCTTTGCCCACCGGCTGAGTTCCTTGGAAGGTTCCGACTTCCCGATGTGACTGCTACCTGTCCTCGTTAATGTGCACCCTCCTTTTGTATAACAGCCGGTATTCATGGCTCTGTTAAGTCTTTGTTCTTCTCGGCGAATTTCGGGAATGTAGCGGGACTTTGAGCAGCTGTCTGGGTCAATTTGTACCATTTATTGGAACTGATGGTTTCTCCGTTACTTCCTTCTCTACAACTCCCTGCCCCGATCTCCAGGCAGATTCACTCCTTGACTCTGTTTTGTCCTTCCCGGGTCCTCTTTGGTTTTGGGATTATTCTCGGTGCCCTCATTCCCTGTCCTTTTGTAGCCGTTTGTGGATCAGGAGGCCTGGCTGCCACCTGCATGCCCTGGCTCAGCTGCTGGATGAGCTGCACTGCCAAGGTGTGGAGCATGGTAAAAAGATGAGAGTTGCTGCAGCACAGAAGAGGAGAAGCAGCATTCGTTTAACCACTGGTGTGCTGGGGAGCCAGGAAACCGTGTCCCATTCCCATCCTTTCTGTGTTTGACCAATACATAAACTGCTCTCCTATTTCCTTTGTTATCCTTTTCACCACTTTTCCCTTGTCATCTCTTTACCAGCAGCAGTTTGAGTCATTTAGTTTTCCACAAACTCCTGCTTTTTCTGCTAACAGATAATCTGATCCCATCCCCTGGTGAAATGTTGTGTTCATCATTTCAGTGGCTTGGTCGGCAGGAAAGTCAGGAGCTGGAGCTGTCTGGTTGGTTCTTCTTTCGAGGACAGCTTGTAATGTAATGATGCCATTGAAATGATAAATGGGTTCTCAGTCTCCTGGTAAGAATTTGTGAGAAATGCCAATCACTTGGTTTTTAAATGTTAGAAGTTTAATAATAGTGAAATGGTTCTAAAAGTAGGAATACAATTAGACTAATTAAAATTTAGAGTTAGGATGATTACAAGACAATAAAAACAAAGACTTACAGATGTCAGGATGCTCTCTTGGGCACTTAAGCCACAACAAGCATACCTTGTGAATAAAGGAATCACCCCTAAAAAAATACACTGTTGCATATTCATATATCCTTCATGGTTATGCATACATTTTATTTAAAACAAGAAACTCTGTCTGTTGTTGTATGTCAGCTGTTTTTTTAATCCCCACGGCGTGCTTCAGTCTGAGCAAGGCCTGAAGAAATTAGCTTCTTCTAGTAAGAAAACAATAAATTGCTCTTGTCTGGAGAATTTAGGTGTTCCTTGAGCAAATTTAGGTGTTCTCATTCCTTAATGCCCCCCCCCCCCACAATGCATATTTTCTCTTTTAACTACTAAAGCTTCATTTTATCTTCAAAGATACATTTACCATACTATTAAAATGTTAATACAGCACAACTTATCAATGTAACATAATACATATAGTAACTATCTGCGTGGAGCCAGATAACATGCATTTTTCACAAAATTTTTTTGGTTCCCAGGGGCTGGTCCATGGTGTTGTAGGATTTGTTCTGTTGGCCCTTTATCTTTTTCCCCATTTTTGGGTGCTCCCTGCAGCTGAAGTTGCATCAATTTACCATTTTTTTCTTAATCCTTCATCATATACTTGAATTCCAACTGATTTCCCTGAACTTGTTCTAGCAAAACCCCCAGTGCTCTGATACACCCTGTACAGCACAGACAGTGACAGCAGATGTTGGAGTGGGCAGAGGGATGATCCCCCCCTTATTTTAGTGAAGTTTTCCCAACATTCTCCATTTGCTGTTTCCCTTTGCAGCTTCAGCCATTTCTGTTGCAGAGTCAGAGATCCTCAGCATGGGCTCTGCCTTCAGCTGTGCAGATTCCATCTGTGCAAGCAGGCAGAGCTTGGGGTGAGGGGCAGAGGGAATCAGCCAATTCCTGCCCCAGGCAAGAAGAGCCAGGTACATTGTCCCCAGTTTGCCCCAGCAGTGTTAATTTGCATTTCTGAAGCTCCTCCTGGGTGCCTGGAATGCAGCTTCTCTTCCACAGCAGCCTTCAGCAGCCTCAGTTGTGCCCCCCCCCACAATCTGATGCTTTTTTTTTCCTTCAAATCATCTATTTATTGTTCATGAGTTAAAGGGTCACCTTTAAATCTCATCTAGTTTTGAAAATTTTGAAAAACTCTAATCACTTGGTTTTTAAAATTTTAAAAGTTTAATAATAATAAAATGGTTATAAAAATAATAATACTATTAGAGTTAGGACAATTACAAGACCAAAAGAGCAAAGAATTACGGATGTCCAGATGCTCTCGGACACTAAGTCAAGAAAAGCTTGACTTGTGAACAAAGGAATCACCCTTAAACCAAGACACTTGTTGCATATTCATACATCCTTCATGGTTATGCATACATCCTATTCTAAACAAGAAACTTTTGTATGTCAACTGTTCCCTTTAATCCCCTGGCGTCTTCAAGTCTGAGCAAGGCCTGAAGAAATTAGCTTCTCCTGATAAGAAGCCATAAATTCCTCTCCTTTGGAAGATTTAGGTGTTCTTCGAAGGGAGCATCTCATTCCTAAAAAGAAAACTCCCCCCACATACATAATCTCTATTTTAACATAATGTTGTAACCTAAAACTACACTTAACACAATATGTAAGGGAATTAATACAGCATAACTTTCTAACATTGCACATATAATATTCATTGTAACATTTGCGAAAAGCCAATCATAAATATGCATTTTTCACAATCTCACCTCTTACTGCTCAAGCCAAATGATTTATAAAGAATATTTCCTGTCCTCTTGCATTCTTTGGACTCTGTTAGTAATCAAATAAAACATGGGATTAAACAAAGAAGAAATAACAAAACACTTGTAACACATAAAAGGAAGAATCCTAATTTCTTCCAGCATCCCATTCTCAATACATTACCCCACCTGCTAGTTTTTAACATTATTTTCCCATTTTTGGACTGATACCTGGGTCATAGTTTTTTTCTGATATCCTTTGTTTTTTCCAGGATGACATCCTCATTGCCATCTATTTTCAACAATCTGTACACCCCATTCTTTAGCCAATAACTAGTGTAAAGCCAACCTATTTTAATGCACTGCAGGTGATGTTTGGCTTTGCAGACTCAATATTAATTCCAATGCCTGAGCAGCTTTGTTTATTATCTTCTCTATAACTGCTTGGAGTCATTTAATATGACTCAGGATATAATTTGGGGTTAACACAGAGCTAGACTGCTGTGCTTGTTTTACCTTTTTTTTTACTACTTATCTCTTTACTGAATCTTGGACTATATTGGACTATATTTCTAAGATCAAATGTAAAACAAATCCATCTCTCCTTTTGGACATTCCATGCCCCAAGTATTACTACTTTTTCCTAAGTTCTTTGTAATGTGATAATTTTCCCCCTTTTTCCTGAAGGTACTTAATTTGGATGGGTTATAACAGTGGCTGTTGACATGGGTGTGTGTAACAAAAAGGAACTTTGGTTTCTTTCCATGTAACACTTTCTGTAGCATTTGTGACACGATCTTGCTGCTGTCTCAGAAGGGAAAAGACAACAAATGAGAGACAGAAACAGGAATGACAGAGGTCTGGCTTGGCTTATACCCCCACCTCCCCTGCCTGTGGGGCTGCTGCCCACAGCAGGTACGTGTGATCTTCTCGCTGCTGAGTACAGTGCTCAATCCAGGCTTGCCCTGTTTCCCTTGTCACTCCTTTTTTACTCATTTCCAGGCAAATTGTTTTTGACACCTTTTAACTGTGGTTTTCCACCATTCCTCAGGTATCTCTCAGTCCACAGGCATTGATAATCCCCATCTACAAAAGCAATTTATTACTTCAGTTTTTGAGGTCTTTCTGTATAGGGGATTGATTCAGTACTCAATACTTCTTGCCACAAGAACATAGATTTTGTGAGCTACAATGCCAATTATTCTCATAATTTAAACATTCACTTATAACCCAGCTGCCATGTCCAATATGGGGATGAATCAAATAAAGTATACAGCATAGTATTAATGGCAATTTCCCTTCTTGCCTGTACAAGTCACAGGCTAAGGCCAGACTGTCAGAACTCTTGACTCAAACACTCCCGATCCTCCTGTTTGAAGTGGCAGTGTTCCTCTGCCAAGGAGGTGTCGGAGGCGTCTCAGGGCTTATTCAGGCAGGGCTTAGAACCAGTGATGCAAGCTTTGCCTTATTTCTCAGTTAGGTGTTATTCTTTGTACCTGCCTTGGATCATTTGGGTCTTCCTAAACCATTACCACCCAGTCCTGGGTGAAAGTTAATTTGGTATCACCTGGTTTAGATGTGATAGTCCATTCCTCACGTTTCTTCACAAATTCTTTTATTTTGCTGGCATGAATTCACCCTCTTTTCCATGGTTGGGTTTGCTGCTTTAGTAGTACCTGGAAAGGACTTCTTAATAACACAGTGTTAAAAGAAAAGAAAAACAATACTGCATTAACTTTCACCATTAGTTTTCTTCAAAACTTTCTGGGTTTAACTAAAAACTTTTTCTGTAGCTGCTTCTTCTTCTTGTATCCATCTGTGCTAATTGCTGCAGAGGCCAATTCTTCTTCTTGTGAGCTATAATTAGTTAAATAAAAAAAAGACTAGCCCAAATTTAACACAAGATGTATCACATCTCTTGGTTTTTTGCTTTTTAGGCAACATCCAACTGTTTTAGTCTTACAGACCCATTCTTCAGAACAAAAGCCTCCTTTCCTTAACAACAAAAATCAGAAGGAAAAAAAAGAGGTCTTGTTTAAAAAAATAAAGCACATTGTGAGAGTCAGCTATCTCTGCTTTGATCTTATCTCTATTGGTGGTCCCGCTCTCCCTCTTTTTCACGGCTTTGCCTTTGACTGTACTTCCTCACTCCCCTCCCCTTGTTGTCACTCTGTCTAGCAGGAATGGGGGAGAACTTACAGATAGCGACGGTATGGGGACTTTGGGGCGTATTTCGCTCTCCCTCTTTCTCTTTCTCTCTGTTTCCCTTTCTCTCTCTTTTTCTCTCTTTTTCTCTTTTTCTCTCTTTTTCTCTCTTCTCTTTTTCTCTCTTTTTCTCTCTTCTCTCTTTTTCTCTCTTTTTCTTTCTTCTTCTCTCTTTTTCTCTCTTCTCTCTTTTTCTCTCTTTTTCTCTCTTCTTCTCTCTTTCTTCTTCTCTCTTCTTCTCTCTTCTCCCTTTCTCTCTCTTTCGCTCTCTTTTTCTCTCTTCACATTTCAACATCCACATTCCAATATCAGTCCACTTTCTAACATTAGTCCTACATCCTGGAGAGGTGAGTCTGCCAATCACCTCTCCCTCCTTTTTCAACTTCCTTACAAATTTAATTACTTTTGTTATGTGTGTTCTGCAGGCCTTTAATTCACGGCACCCTCCACCAAGGGCTACCAGCTACCCACAGCTGACAGTGCTAAAACTAAAGACTTATTTTGCTGTCACAATTTTCCATTCACAAGCTTGAAAGGGTTGTAGGAACAAGGTAAACAAAAACTTACTTCTGAAGTGATCTTGCCTGCAATAAAAAATTTAAGGCAATCCTTGTTAGTGCAATATAATTTGCAAAGAAGCCAAGGTTTGATTTGGGAAGGGCATCTGAGGACACAGAGCATGAGTTTTACAAATCTATAATTTGAAGAGGGAATAGACAAAATGTGGATACAGTGGGGGAGACAGCAAGTAAGGAATTTATCTCTGCAATACTCTCTTTTTGACTGCCAGGAGACACTCTCTGAAGAGGTTCTTACAGTACAAACAATAACTGGATGGGAAGAGGCACTCTTGAATTTAAGCTTTGGTGTCAAAATAGGAAACTGCCCCTGAGCACTGCAGTGCTGGAGCACCCTGCCTGCAAACTCACCAGAGGCAAGCCACTGCTGCCACGCTGCAGGGCTGCCTGCAGCACAGAGGGAACCATGGCCAAGCCCTCCCTGCAGACCTGGGTAGTCCACACAAGGAATCACAATTGCTTCATAGCTCTCTAACTCATTCAAGAAATAGGAAACTGTAGTAAACAGAGATCTCCCTCACCATCTTTTTCATATGTGTGTGTCACACACCCACTGTGATGCTGGAAGTAACAAATTGTTTACATTAGAAGATACTGAAACTTTTTCTTCATCTAGCTTTGTAGTTTCCCTTTTCTATATGTAGCCACCTCCCATTGTGGGAAAAAATGAGCCCTATTTTTTTACAAGTGTTTTGTATGCACAATTTTATTTGCTCTTCTAGATACACTGCAAGTAGTTAGCACTTCCAGAAAAAACAGCAAACAAACAAAACAAAAAAACGAAGAAAGCAAAACACATTTGGGTACATGAAAAAGGATTGGTTGGAAGGAAAATTGTTTCTCATTGACCTACCAAGCAGCTGGTGTTACCTTTAGTTTAACTTTACACACTGAGAACACTTGATTGAACAGCCTGCATTGACTCAAATTAATAGCAGGTTTTGCTATGTCACAGCTGTAAACTAGTTTTTCAATCCTAGAGTACAGTAAGTTATGTATTTCAAGATAAAAATCACAAAGCAAATTGGAAGAAATTTAGTACTGCATGAGGTGTGCACACAATTACAATTAATTTACCTCTAGAAGTCAGTTTATGACTTTCCTCTACTAGGATTGCAGTAGCTGCTGTAGCTTGAATACACACTGGTCAGCCTTGATTTACTGGATCCCACATCTTTGATAAATAAGCCACGGGTCTCTTTACTCCTCCCCACTCTTGAAACAAAACCCTATGAGCTACCCCCTTTTTTTCATTTACATACAAATGAAAGGGTGTTGCTAGTGAAGGTAAGCTTAAAGTTGATATTGGGGCTAGTTTTAACTTCTTTTTTCTTAGTTTTTCATTACCCTTTTTGATCCATTTTATATCATCTCCCTCTGTCAGTTTTTTTTATTCAAAAATTTTACTGCCTGTGTATATCCTTCAATCCACAATCTATAATATCCCAATAATCTGAGTATCTTTCTGATTTCCCCCTTTGAAGAGGGAGGGGGAAGGGATAGAATCCCTGTGTTTCAGTCTGGGTTGAGCTTCCAACTACCCTTACTAAGCAAGTGTCCAAGATATTTTACCTCTGATTCTATAAATTGCAGCTTCCCTTTTGATACCCTTAATCTTTTTTCCCCAAGAAAATTCAAAAGCTTTATAGTAGCCTCTCCAGATTCAGCTTCCCCAGAAAGTAAAAGATTATCCACTTATTGGATAATTTGTATTTCAGGGGGAGTGGGGAAAGTTTGTAGTATTGTTTCTAAAGCTTGTCCAAATAAGTTTGGGGATTCTGTAAGCCCCTGTGGTAGTTTTGTCCATCTTAATTGCTGTTTTCTCCAGTTAGTGGGTCCTTCCATTCAAAAGCAAAGATAACTTGCTCTCCTCGGCTAATGGGCAAGCCCAAAAGGGATCTTTAAGGTCCACTACACTAAACCACTGATGCTGGGGAGGAACTTTACTGAAAAGAGTATAAGGATTTGGTACCACTGGATAGCGGGTCTGAGTTCCTTTGTTAACCTCCCTTAAGGCTTGTACCAGTCTATAGCTCCCATCAGGCTTCTTTACTGGGAGTATTGGGGTATTATGGGGAGACATACAAGGTTCTAATGTCCATCCTTTATTAGTCCTTCTATTACTGGCTTTAAACATTCCTGTCCTTCTAAAGATATAGGATACTGCCGTACACATATGGGACAATTTTTTTTCCTCAGTTGTAATCTTTATGGGGTCAATATTTAATCTTCCCCTATTTCCCTCCCCAGCCCAAACTTCCTTGTTAATTCTTCTTCCATCCTCCTGGCCTAGTTTTAAAAGTCTAGCTGTCATCTTCCCATCTTCTGGAACAACCCCTATTCCTAATTTCACTTGTAAATCTCGTCCCAATAAATTGCTACCTGCCCCTGGGACCAAGAAAACATCCCTCATCCAAAATCTAGTTTCTCCCTCTATTACCACATTTTTAATAACAGGTACTGTGGAACTCTCTCCTTTTGCTCCTGTTACTTTTACAGTATCTATGCTTACACTATAATCTTATGGAATATTTAACAGAAAAGTTATTTCTGCCCTTGTGTCCACCACAAACTCCAGTTTTTCTTCTTGGGGAACGACTTTTAAAGCTATCATAGGCTTTACATGGTATCTGTCCCCTGAAAAAATAGAGCCTCTGACATCCTTATTCTTCTTCGGTGCCCATCTCTTTACAAATTCTCAGATCTGTTACCCTCTTAGGACAATCTCTCTTATAATGACCTTTGCCCTTACAGTAAAAGTAGACATTCTTACAATATTTCTGAAACTTTGCATTGGGATTTTATTCTTTCCTGTTCCCCTGTCTCTACCACTATCATATCTAGGAATAGGGCTGTGGGTTTTTTATTGCTTTCTTGCAATTGTTTCTTCGCATGGTGACTGCCACAATCTTTGCTTTTAGTTTGGCTTTGGCCACAGACTTTCTGAGCCTCCTTTAATGAATCATCTAATAATCTGTCATGCCGATCTTCAATTTTTTCCATTATCTGGCCAAGCACAAAGTTAATCCTTAACAAAGCTTTTTTCACATCAGTCTCAGGATCCACTCTGGAACACTGCCTCCTATTTCTCCCAAGTCTGTCCAACCACTCAGCCGGAGCCTCCCCCCTCCCCTGCTGTGCCCCAAAAGTCCCCTCAGCACTTTGCCCTCGAGATGCTGCCCCCCTATTCTCCCGACAATCAAATTTGATACTCATTCATATGTTTTCTCCCCTCCTCATCATTTTGACCCCACTCAGGAGGCGCGGTTGGCATTTGCCCTCCTCGGGGGGCCCTGTGGATTTTCTTTAGTCCAGACTTTTATGCCTGCAATTCTGATCATTTGCCTTTCTTCTTAAGAAAATAGTATCTTTATTATCGACCACATTTCTTCCCAAATATAAATGTTTGAACCTAAAAATTGGTCTAATTGTTCAGCAGTGCTTATGAGATCCTCCAAAATCCCTTTGATTTCCTTTTTAAAATTCCTGACCCCAGAAGAAGTCAAAGGAGCATTCACAAAGCCGGCTCCACGCCCTCCCATCGGGACCTCTCTTAGTGGAAATAGATCCATTCCTTTAGCCCAGTCTCTTTCTATAGCCTTTCTCCCGTGCTGTGAGGAAGAGTCCGGAGAATGTTGCCTCCTAACTGAACTCCCTGTGTTCCTGTAAGGGGCGTCCTCCAGACAGAAAGAGTTTCTCGGAGCTGGGGCTGCGGTTCCCGGGGAGCGGAGCTCCGGGCAGGAAGGGGCTGAGGGCAGGGCCGAGCGCCCAGCCCTGGTCCTCCGAAGGCGGAGCCCGGGCAGGGTGTGCTGCCGGAGCCGCCGCAGGAGGGGCAGTGCCGGGGGCACCAGCCGGGAGCGGGATCGGCCCGCCCGCGGTTAAGGGCGGCTGGGCCGGTGCTCCCGGCAGAGGCAAAGCAGCAGCGGCGGTGCCCAGCGCAGCCGGGACGGGCAGAGTCGCCGGGGCTGGGGCAGAGAAATCAGCCGCGGGAGGAGCCCCGGGATGGTCCGGGCGGGAGCGCCGGGAGCCCGGCGGGCGGAGCAGCCGGGCGGGCCGGGGCCGGGGCCGGCCGGGCAGCCGCGAGCAGCGGGACGGGGCCGGGCACAGAGGCTGCGGGCGGCGGGGCGGGACCGGGAGCGCTGCGGCGGGGCGGGACCGGCAGAGCGGCCGCTGTGGGCGGTGGGCTCACAGCCGGGACGGGAACCGGGGCAGGAGCAGCTGCTGAGAGCAGCGAACCCGCGCCTGGGACGGGAGCGGGGCAGGAGCGGGCGGCGAGCCGGGAGCCGGGACAGGCGCCGGCACCGGGGCAGGCGGGGCCGAAGCGGGCGTGAACAGGGGCGGAGGGGGCAAAACCTGTGAAGGATCCCACTCCTTTTCCTCTTTTCCCCTCTTGTTCCCCTCCCTTTGCTTTCCCTTTGTCTTCTTTTTTACACGTTTTTAGTCCCATTTTCCAAAATCTTACCTAGTCATTCCATGCCTTTGTTTCCCACTTTCTTTAACAACCTGAATTACCACCTTCATTCAACTACACAAAAAGTCCTTTTTCTCACAATATCATTTAACACAATATAATCCAAAATCATCCACCTTCCTTCAAGGAAATAAAATAAAGCTCAAAATAAGCAATCTACATTACATATACTTCCATTCATCTACATTTACTCACCTTTATCTCTCACTCTCACACACATTGACACCCTCAAGCCTGTTCATTCATACTTCTTGACTTCACAATAGTGTTATATATGCTTTTCATTTGCTCACGCTCACTCTTATTTTTCACTCACTCTCACATTCAACAACAAGGTACCTTTTACTTTCAAACAATTTATATTGCATATCTACGTTTATTCTGAGTGCTCTTGGACTGTAACCCTTATCCATCAACCCAGCAGGTTTCATCCTGGATGTCTATTAATCCTGGATGTCCGGTGATTCTGCAGTATTTTAACACACCTATTACACTTTTAGGTGTTACCGGCCAGTTCCTGTGTTCTTGGATATCCCTCAATCCAGCCACAACCCCAGATTCTCTTGGATATCCTTCGATCCGGCAACCCTGAGTGCTCTCAGGATATTAATCCCTAAACTGAGCAAATTAATGACCCTCCAAGGAAGACCCTCTCTTTTTTACCCTTTTATTTTTTTTTAATTTTCTATCCCCCCCACCAAGGTGTCCCACTTCTTCCCGGAGACCCAGTCCCAGTTTCCCCAGGGGGGTTTCTCTCACTCTTGTTTTCACATGCCTCGTCTCTTTACTGGCCGCTTTTCTCGTGAAAGAGACGGAAAGGCAGCATGGGAGACTCCGCTCTCATTTGGCAAGTCTGGGATAACCAGCTCACCTCTCATTCACACGCATTCATTCCCCCCTTATCCACCCCATCCCAACAAATACTCACCTATCCTCTTTCCTTAGGTCTTTGTTCTTCATGTACACATTAATCTTAGGGGCTAATTACCGCGGTTTTAGGGAATCCTTTCCCTTTTCTTTGTTTTATTGTCTCCTTTTGTCCCTGGATCAAAACCTGTGTCTGTCTGTCAGTCACACACCAGGGGAACAGAGCGAAGCTGCCCAACCAGGGCAGGATGCGTCTCTTCACTGAGTCTCCTAAGGCACCGGCAGAGAGGTGTTAGCAACCATCCTCTGCTACCAAAATTGTGAAAAACGCCAATCACTTGGTTATTAAAATTTTAAAATTTTAATAGTAATAAAATGGTTATAAAAATAATAATACAATTAGAGTAATAAAGTTTAGATTTAGGACAATTACAAGACAATAAAAAGCAAAGAATTACAGATGTCCGGATGCTCTCGGACACTAAAGTCAAGAAAAGCTTGACTTGTGAACAAAGGAATCACCCTTAAACCAAGACACTTGTTGCATAGTCATACATCCTTCATGGTTATGCATACATCCTATTCTAAACAAGAAACTGTTCTATGTCAACTGTTCCCTTTAATCCCCTGGTGTCTTCAAGTCTGAGCAAGGCCTGAAGAAATTAGCTTCTTCTGATAAGAAGCCATAAATTCCTTTCCTTTGGAAGATTTAGGTGTTCTTCAAAGTGAGTATCTCATTCCTAAAAAGAAAACTCCCCCCACATACATTGTCTCTATTTTAACATTATGTTGTAACCTAAAACTACACTTAACACAATACGTAAGGGAATTAATACAGCACAACTTTCTAACATTACACATATAATATTCATTGTAACATTTGCGAAAAGCCAATCATAAATATGCATTTTTCACAAAAATGCAGCCTAAAGGTGAATATTAAAAAGCCAGGACCAAAATTTTGGTATCTCTAAGAGCTATGCACAAGCATACACAAAAAAATTCCAAGGCAATTCAGTTGTTTCTACTTCTCTTCAAAGTAAAAACTCATTCTCACATCCCTGACCCAAACCTAACTGGCAACATAGAAATAGGAGTAATACAAAAAATACTCCAAGGCTCTAAACTTTGCACTGAAACTGCAGGAAAAAGAAAAACTCCACCAATATGTTTAGTGTTAAAGTCAAGGCATTCCTTGATTCTGGCCAGGATGTGCAACAGAAATCATTCCATCCCCACATAGTTCGGGTGTGCAGAGAAAATTGTTCAATGACACGTGGGTTTTAGTTGATTTTTCCCAAACTTGATATAGTCTGAACCACTCTAAATCCACTGGTTTAATGTTCTGTAGTTTCAAGTTGTGCAGTTTTTACTATTTGGTTTCCTGTTGGACCCGGATTTCTTTGCTTCTGCTCTTAATGAGGTGGGAAGTGCTGGATTTCCTTCTCAGCCTTTTGCAGACCAGGTGTCTGCAGCCCTGCTGGGGGCAGTGTCTGGGGTAGGTGTTGGTTGCTGTTTGCTGCTGGGGTTGATGTTTTGCTGCTGGTCGTTATCTTTGTGGGTATCTTTTGGGCCATTCCCAGTGTGTTGAGATGTTAAACTCATCTCCACTGAGTGGTGTAACATCCCTTAACAAAACCTTTAACATTTCTTTCCCTAAGGCCAAGGCAAAGCAAGCCTGAGTAGAGAAATCAAAGGTTAACAATGTTCAAGTCTGTGAGCTGGTCTATTTTCCATGGATGCACTGGCAGGCAGGGCAGTGTGTGAGTGTGAGTGAGAGCCAGAGTGGAATTGTCCCGGTGTCTCCCCAGCAGCTGTGGCAGTGCAGGCCCAGCGAGCACTGAAGCTGCAGCAGTGGCAGCAAGGGCTGGCCCCGGTGGCTGGAGCTGCCCAGGGAGGGTGGCCAGGCCGAGGATTTCAGCAGAGGAGGTGTGGGCAGGCCCAGGGCCTTGCCCCGCTGTGGAGCCCTGGCTGCTGCTGCGCTGCCTTCAGTGCAGGCTCAGGGGGGCCTCCCATCCTCCTGCTGCAGGCGGGAAGTGCAAATCTCCGGGGCTGCAGAGACCTGGAGCCCAGGCTGAGGGGTCCCCCCGTGTTCAGCTGTGCTGGCGGCTGTTTCTGGCCTCGGGGCCCCTTGGCATGGGCCACGCCACTTGGCCACCAGTGGTGCTGCTTTGCACTCCTTAGGCAGAGCCCATGTCCTGCTTGGATGTTGGCAACAGCAAAGTGCCAAGGCAGGCTCTGTGCCAGCCCAGCTTCCTGGGAGAGATTGCACCAGAGACAGGATTCTGGCCACAGACTGCTTTACATGTGCATCCCTTATCTCCACCCTGCACTAGGTGCAGAATTACCAGGTAAGGAATTCCGAGATCAATTGGAAGGGAGAGAATCGAATATCTGTCCTGGGTCTGGCTCTTCTTACCCAAGCCAATGGCAAAAGCCGTACCCATGGCATCTTGATCTCTATCCCAGTTTCCAAAGGTGTTTCTTTCTTTCCCCATTTATTCTTTGTACCCAGCCTGAGCTGTGGGGGTGCCAGGGGTTCTGGAGGTCCCATTGTATTCCTAAAGCTGCCATAACCCCCTGGAGGATCTCTCCTCCAAAATTAGTTCTGCTCTCTGAGTCTATGGCTTCCACAATCCCTTTTATTGGAATTATGTCTTTTAGAAATATCTTAATAAGTGATCCAGTGGTTGCTGAGCAGTCAGAATTGCTTTTGCCCCCCTGTTAGGTGAGATGGTGTCACCAGAAGATATTGAAGCCTTCCTGCTCAGTGCATTTCAGTGCCAGGCTCTTACAAGCACACACAGCTGTGCTGGTTGAGCTGACCATGGGGGTAACCTGCGCTTTGTCTGATTCCCTTTCCTCAATAACAGCGTGTCTTGGAACTCTTTTCCCTTCTGCTGCCCTTGAAGAGCCATCCACAAAGACATTTTCTGCCTCAGGCCAGGCAATGTCTCCTGAATCTCCCCCAGGCTGGGTCTGGAGCTGTGTCACTTGAATGCAGTGCTGGGTTTCTTCCCAGCCCCTCTGTGGGCTGTTCAAACAGGAGGCTGGGTTAAACCCTTCCCCTGTGCTCAGTTCTGGATCCTCCTGTGCCACTGAACAAGTTTCACACTGTAATAACCGAGCACTGCTCATCCACTGTGAGGCTCTTTTGGTTATCAAAGCTTGACCTTGATGGCAGACTGGAACAGTTGGAGATCCTGTTGTCATCAGGTTTTGGGCCTTGGTTCCCGTTGAAGCTGTGGCTGCACAATTTTGCAGCCAATGAGGCCACTGTGGCCACTGGGTGAAACATTTTGGCCCAAGGATTCCTTTGGCATGGCCCCGTTGAACATTCACCTACAATTCGAATTTCTTTTCTGAGTCTGGAAGAGCCCCAGCTGAGGCATCAATATTTTTGGTTGTTCATTTTCTCAAGTTTTGCTCACTTTCTCCTGTCCATACCACAGCATGGAGGCTGTCTGGGGTTAAAAAGTCCTACAATGTTCTGGCTGGAACTTAGAATCCTCAATCCACATTGTGTATTTGTGTTTTAATTCTCAGAATTGTTGCAGCTCGTTTTGGTCTTTTCCTTATTTTAGTTTACTTCTTTACATCTGAAATTGCCTAGACTCTCTCTGGGTCAATCCTTCAGTCAAATTATGTCCCATATATTTAACCTTTTTCTCCACCATTTGCAATTTTTTTTCAAATACTCAAGATATGACTTTTAGCCAGAAAATTCAGCCATTTCAGAGGGGCTTTGTCTACCACTTGTTCTTGTCCTCCTCATTGGAGCCATCTGATTCCTTGAGTGCAGGATAGGAGTGCTGTAGGGAGACATCCCTGGCTCTCAAAGCACTGCCTTTAGCAGGGACTCCATACCTGGCTGTGAGTCCTTCCTTCCCTCCCCTGGAACAGGGTGTTGCTTTTAGACACCACTTGTCCTGGTTGCTTCCAAGTAATTTGGAGAGGCTCCACATCAAATTTTCCGTCTTTCCATGGGGCTGCCCACACCTCTGGTTCCTTTCAGCATTGGCCTTCCCAGACATTTGACACAAAGGTACAGCAGCAATAGCCTCTGTATCACCTTTTACAATATTACAATACCACCATCAAATTCCTTCCTAGTTAATAACAATCAGAGTAGGAAGAAAAAGAAATTAGTTTATTTCAAACCTATCCTCTTCAGCTCCTAATAGTGATTGAACAAATGACACCAGCTCAGCTTTCCCATTTATTCCCTTAATAATTAAACATTCCTTTACAATTTTCCCCCCTTAGGTGTAAGATTCCGAGTGGATGGAGAGGCCCCTGTGTCCATCAGGAGAGGCCTCCTCTGGATGCAGATACAGCCTGAATGTTCTCCAGGGCTCCAGTGTGGTGGGTCCCCGGTGGGATGAGAGCTCAGAGAGCCCTGCCAGTCCATGTCCATGCAGGGGTGGACTTGCTCCTGCTGAGGGTGCTGCTGTCTGTGCTTGCAGTGTCCTTGTGGGCTGCAGCTGGAGCCCTGACTCCTTCCCAGGGGCTGTTTGGGTGGGCTCTGCCCTGGCCAGGAGGGCAATGCCTCTGCCAGGTGCTTGTGGCTGACCCCGTCATCCCCTGGGTGCTGGGGCCCCCTTGGGCCCTGGGGTTGATCCCTCAGGGGCTGTGGGAACTCTGCCGTGGCCTTTGCCTTCAGCTTGGCCTTTTGCTCATCCCTTCTTGCCTTCAGCTGCTGTGCCCTTGTGCCCAAGTGCTGCAGGGCCTTCTTGTGCCACTCCTGCAGCCCCGGTCACTGCCTGTGGGTGCTCATCCTCTGAGAGCTGCTGAGCTTTCTGCAAAACCTTTCCTTTCTGCAGGGACCCAAAGCAAATCCTGAACAGCAAATCCTGATCCTTCCATGTGCACTCTGCATTTCCCAGCTGTTCCTTTGTTTTCCCCCTTATGCTCAGGGTCCCTGCCCAGCCTGTGTGGCAGAGCCGGTGCCTGTCCTGCCGCAGTGTCCAAAGGCGGCCCCCCCGGCGGGCAGGGCCGGCAGCTCCCCGGGGCCGGGCAGCGGCCGGGGCGTCCCGCAGCCTCCTGGGGGCCGGGGGCCACTGCCGGCCCTGCCCGGGGCTGGTGGGGTCAGGCAGCGCCCGGCGCTGAGCCCCGGCTGCCCCACAGCCCCGGCCCGGCCCCGCAGCTCCCCACAGGCCCCAGCCCGTGCTCCCGGTGCCGCACCTCTGCGCCCAGTGCTGCCACTGCCACCGCAGAGAAACCCCTGGCATCCTGACCTCCTGCTTTTCCTCTCCTGGAAACCGGGGATGGAAAGGATCTGGATCAGCTGGCAAATGTGAGGATAAGACCCTGTTGAAAAACATCTCAGTCCTCTGTATTTTTCTCTTTCTCCTCTTTTCCATCATCCTTTTTCTTACCACATAGATTCCTCCTGCTGCTTCTTGCCTGAACCATATTCCTGCACACTCCTCTTCACCCGATCCCTTCCCAGCACACCAACCCCATCCATCACCTGTTGTCCAAATCCCTTCTCCCCTTCCCTTATTGCCCCCCTTGAGTGTCCATGTCCTTAATTACCTCTGGGGAAATATGCAAACTACCTCAACATTCTCCCAGGGGACCCTTCAGAGACATTTTGCGATAATCATCCCTTTGGCCAGGACCCCTCCCTGGCTTTCCCTTTTCTCCCCTCCATGAGTGCCCTGCCATGTTCACTCCCCGAGGATCCCAGGGCACTCACTGATGAGATTTTCAGTGCTCTCTCCCTGCTGACTCTTCACAGACCCCCTGATGTGTCACTCGTCTGTCTCCTGGTCACTCCCGGGTCCCCAATCAATCCCCGGTGCTGCCGCCAGCCAAGGGAGCTGATCACCCAAAGTGGGTGAGGCACCTTCAGCTGCACTCCCTGCCCGCCGCCCCGGAGGGTGGAAGAAATTCGGGATGAACCCCAGGGTTTGCAGGAAAATTGACATCACCAGATGATTCTGTCCACAAAGAATACAGAGGAGTACTGTAAAACTAATTTCATTTCTAAAACTGGGAGAGGCCATGGGACATTTCCCATGGGATCTCTCCAATTGTTGAAGGACACAGCCCTCCTTTTCATCCTAATTCTCCTGGCCACATCTCACTCTCTCTTTCCTCATTGGCTGAAGTACTTGAGAGCTACAGATATCCCAGTCCACCTACTACATACACCATTAATATGCACCCCACTTTCATATAGCAAACGATATTAATGGCTCTGTTAAGTCTTTGTTGTTCTTCTGGAAGTTCATGAATAGAGCAGGACCTTGGCTGAGCAGCAGTCTGTGTCATCAATTAATAAAATTTTCTGAAACCGATGTCTTCTCCTGTCACTTCCTTACATAAAAAAGTTGCCTGGCCCTATCTCTGAGCAGCTTCAGAGCATCTGTTTGTAAAGACATTTTCCTGTGGTTCCTTCCATGGGGTCCCCCGTTTGTGGGACCTCCCCCCTGGAGCAGGGTGTCCCCTCTGTGCTGCAGCCCCAGGGCTGAATGTTGGTGCTTTATTTTTTTTTAGGGGCTGAATCTTTATGTTTTGGAGGAATTTTTTGCTGAATCTTGATGTTTGGGGAGGTTTTGATCTGTGTCTTAAAAGTTTGGAGGATTTTTATGCTGAACCTTGGTGTTTTGGAGGTTCTTATAGACACACGATGCCCAATGACTTTGTGAGATGAAGTGGGGACAGGAGGAACTCCCAGTCCAAGATGCTCTGTTCTTTTTCTTTCCCCCAGACCAGGATTTTTCATTCCCGGGGAGGAATGAAAATGGAGGAAATGGAGGAGGAGGAAAAGCCCTGGAGATCCCGCACAAGGAGTGGCAGCAAACCCAGCCCAGGGAGCTGCAGGGAGGAAAGAGCCCCCCTGAGCCAGGAAGGTGGGCAGAGATCCAGCCAGAGCTCAGAGCTGGTGGAGAAACCTCGTGGCAGGGAGAAGCCCCACAAGTGCTTGGAATGTGGGAAGGGTTTCAGCCGGAGCTCCCACCTGATCGAGCACCAGAGGATCCACACTGGGGAGAGGCCCTACGAGTGGGAGGAATGTGGGAAGCGTTTCCGCTGGAGCTCCAGCCTGAGACTTCACCAGAGATTCCACACCGGGGAGAGGCCCTTTGAGTGTGGGGAGTGTGGGAGGAGCTTCAGCAAGAACTCCATTCTGATCCAACACCAGAGGATGCACACTGGGGAAAAGCCCTTTGAGTGTGGGGAATGTGGGAAGAGCTTCAGCCAGAGGAGCAGCCTGATGCAGCACTCGGTAATCCACACTGGGGAAAAGCCCTTTGAGTGTGGGAAATGTGGGATGAGCTTCAGCCAGAAGGGCTACCTGATGCAACACCAGAGGATCCACACTGGGGAAAAACCCTATGAGTGTGGGGAATGTGGGAAGAGCTTCAGGCAGAGCTCTGGCCTGAGGAGACACGAGAGGATCCACACTGGAGAAAAGCCCTACGAGTGTGGGGTGTGTGGGATGAGCTTCAGCCTCAACTCCCAGCTTACGGAACACAAAAAGATCCATACTGGGGAAAAGCCCTACAAGTGTGGGGAATGTGGGAAGAGTTTCAGAGAAAGCTCAGCCCTGATTCGGCACCAGGTGATCCACACTGGGGAACGCCCCTACACCTGCTTGGAATGTGGGAAGAGCTATGGGTGGCACTCAGACCTGAGAAAGCACCAGCACATCCACAGCGGGGAGAAGCCCTACGAGTGTCCCCAGTGTGGGAAGAGGTTTCAGATCAGCTCCAGTCTCCTCGTACATCAGCGGAGTCACACCGAGGAGAGGCCGTTCCGCTGCCCCGACTGTGGGAAGGGCTTCAAGCACAACTCCAATCTCACCGTGCACCGGCGCATCCACACTGGGGAGAGGCCCTACGAGTGTGGGAAGTGTGGGAAGAGCTTCTCACAGAGATCAGCCTTGATCAAACACCAAAGGAGGCGCCACTAAGGGGGGAAGCCCTGTGAGTTCCCCAAGGGTGGGAAGAGCTTCTTATGCTCCTCCCAGCTCCATTCCCTATGGGAGGATCCACGTTGGATGATCCTCAGTGACCTTCATTGGGCAGTCTTGGTGATCTATGGGCCTGGTTATCTGTGTTGGGAAGACTCTTGACTGGGAGGCTCCACATCTTCCTCGTTCCCTGCGGGCACCTAGATAAACCCAGTGGCAGGAACATCCATTGGGGCACAGACCAACAATGAGAATTCCTTGGGGAGAGCACATTTAATGACTTCCAACTCCATAAAATCTTTTGCATTCAATCCTATCTTCTGGTGGCCTCAAGGAATACTGAATGGTCTTGGAGGTATGTCCTAGGTTGACTATATGATGTTTGTATCTCCAGTTGTCTGTTCTGTTTATAGTGAATTATAATTTTTGCACCTTTAAGACTTGTTCCGAGAGCAAAGGAGGGAGAGAAGGGCAGAGTTTGTTTTCAGAAACTGCACTCACTCCTCCACATTCCTGCTCCTGGGCCAGGTTGTCTGCAGATGGACAGACAGAGGTACAGATCTCTCCTTTGCTGTTAACTAGTTTTAGCTAGCTGTGGCAGAGAAGTTCCCTGGACTGTGGCTGCTTTTCCCTTTTCTTTGGACCTGTTTAAACCTGCTCTGGCCTGAACACCCAGAAGAGCACCGGCAGCTCACACCTGTGGCCCAGCGGGCCAGGCCTGGACTGTGGCATTTCCAGCACCGGAGGGACTGATAAGAGACTGAGGGAGCTGAGCTACAACCCACGGAGGGACTTCCTGAGTTTGTCTCTCTTTTAGAGCAGCAAGAGGTTTTATTGTTTAATATTGTTTAGGTTTTATTCTTTAAAAAACAGTTTTTTCCACTGTTCTCCAAGGAGATATTTTTCCCAAACTGGCTGGGGGAGGAGCCAATTGAATCTGCTTTCCAGAGGAATCCCTTTGGAGGTTCTCTCCCAAATTTGCTCTGACCCAGGACAAGGTCTTTTCCAACTTCAGGGATTCCACGATTTTGATTTCCTACTGCCCAAGGGTGTCTTCTGCAGCCAGATAGTGGAAAAACTGGGGAAAAGACCAAGATTTTGGAGACAGTGGGGTAGAAACTCCACCAAAAAGGTTCTTCCCTCTACCCAAGCACGTGGATCCTCAGCCGGCATGGACATGGAAGTCTTTTTCTTTTGGCCTTGATTTTGTTTTCATTTCTCTTTATCCCTTTAAAATATCCAATATTGAAGTAAAAATAGACATTGAACTAAGTTAGTGGATGTGGTCATGGTAGGACACAGACATGGTGGGACAAGTGTAAGAATGTGCCCTCTGTTGACAGAGTAGACAAGTTACCTTTTGTTCCCTTAAAAAGGACAAAAGGCCAGGTGTTTCTCTCCTCAATTTGGTTGAAAGACACCTCATAGGACCTCTGGGACTTCACCTCAAACTTAAGGGTAGCTAATTGGACAGGAGCAAAAAAGTCCCACCTAAGCAATTCCCTAGAAAAGAAGAGAACAAAAGAAGTTAATTGCTTTTGTGAAGTGTTTTAGTAAGAGCAAGAACCTTTTGCCCTGACTTGGCTTTTCTCTGTAAAAAGCTTTTTTATTTTTGCCTTTTATTAAAACTTTTTATTCCCAACACTGTCACATGAGCCATCCTGCTTGTTTTATGCCACCTGAGGTAGCTGAGCTATCAAGGGTATAATGCTTATCTCTGAGAGCTTATAAGACCAGGCTCAAAAAGAGAAAAAGCATTAGACATGGAGAGTGACATGGGCACGCATGGACATGGAGGGGGACAGGGCCATCCCTAGGGACATGGGGAGACACAGGCATGGATGGAGACATGGGGGACAGTGACAGGGATGGAAACATGGTGGGGAGACAGCCATGGGTGAGGACATGGTGGGACATGGCCAGTGACAAGTGGGGACATGGCCATGGCCGGTGCCATGGGAGGAACTTGCAGGGGATGTGGGGGATGCTGGGTTTGAGGGAGTTGAGGGTTCCTGGGCAGGACTTGGACCTTGCTGAGGCCTTTGGGGAGCCCAGGCCGAGCGGCTCCGGCTGCGCTGGGAGAACCTGGTGGAGGTTCTGGGGCAGCTGCTCAAGGACCCCTGACCTGGAGCCCCAGCTGGGCACTGGGCTCCTGGAAGGGGATGAACGTCCTTGTCCCTAGGAGGGAAATCCCAACACCCCCAGGGTGTCGGGGACAGCTGAGGGGTCACAACAGGGAGGGGAAAGCCCAACAGAGCTGTTCTCTTCCTAAGCTACATCCTAAAAGTCCCAAAACTCAGGGATTCCTCCCAGGAAAAAGATGCCAGGAGCTGCCTGAATTGAGGGAAAGGGGGGATGTGATCCTCAAACTGAACAGGAGGGGCCTGGATCCCCAAATCCAAGCCCAGGGGTGAGAGGTAGAGCTGGAGGCACAATGGGGAAGGGGTGGGAGAGCAGGGGAAAAGAGGATTCTGACCAGGAGAGGAATGGGACCCTCAGAGTGAGTTGGGAGGGGTCTTTGGGTTGGGGGAACAATGGGAGTGGGGAGGGAAGGGTGGGGATGGGATCAAAAATGGGTGGTTCCATGGGGATCCCTTAGTGTCCCCATCACTTGATCCCTGGAGTGATTTCCATGAGGCTCTGGGAGGGGGGAATGGATCTGCACTGGGTGGGTCCCCAAGCCCCCTGCCCATACCTGGGGGGCTCATGGGAGGTTCCCTCTATCCAAACACTGGTGCTGCAGCCATGGGGGAGAGGTGGGTAGGAAAGGGGGATCTGGGGTGGTCAGGGAGGAGGAGCAATAGGAAGAGGAGAGAGAGATGAGGAGGAGGTTAGGGAAAAGAAGGAACAGGAACAGGAGGAGGAAGAGGAGGAACCGCAGCAGATCCACATGGTTTGCCTGCCCTTCTGCCGAGTCTGCAGCTCCCCTGGTCATGGCAGCATTGACTCCCCCAGATCCTGCAGGTAAGTGGGGAGGGGGAGCTCACCCCAAATCCATTGGGGGATTTCTGGGAGGTTTTTTTGATGGCAAAGGGATATTTGGATCTTGCATTGCCCCAAAGGTGAGACGCAGATGCCCCTTTGGAGACTTGTGAAGGGTTCCTGTAGCGATCTCTGTACTGGCTGGGGCAGTGGTAACAGTTTGGGGGGGACATTGGTTTTGGGGTTCCAATTGGCATCGGAGTGGGGAGAGCAGCAATGGCCAATCCTGGAGCTGGGGAATCCCAGCAGCCTGGAGGAGTGGGGGACTCTGGAGATGAGCAGAATCTGGGCCCATCCAACTGTGAACAGGGTGGTGACTTCTCGAGCTGGACTTGGGCAGCAGGACCAAGGTGCTCACCCTTTGTTTTTCCCCCAAGCCAGGATTTGTCCATGCCAACCTTTGTGCAGGTGGAGCTGGTGGAGGCTGTGAGGAAAAGGAAGATAGCATGGAACACTGAGGAAGGTGAGGAGGAAGTCACTGCCCCTTTCCCCCTCTCCTCTGCTCCACCTATCAGCCCAACATTGCCCCTGGCTGCAGGACAGCGCTGCTGCCAACGCTGTCCTGCCAGGGATGAATTGGTGGGATCTCCTTCCCCTTCCCTCTGGCATGGAGGCAAATCCCATCCTCTCCTTGTCCACCCTCCTTCCTCTTCTCATTCTATCCTTCTTCCTTCCACATTCCTTCCTCTTCTTTTCTTTCCTTACCCCAGGCACTGAGCTGCAGACAGAAACCTGGGAGGACAAATTGCTGCTCAGAACCTCTGTTTTGAGGCTGTTTTGAGCAGCTCCACAGCATGGGAACCCAATGGGGAGGAAAAGCCCTGGAGATCCCACACAAGGAGGGGCTGCAAACCCAGCCCTGGGAGTTGTGAGGAGGTAAGAGCCCCTCTGTGCCTAGAAGGCAGCCAGAGATCCATTTGGCACTCAGAGATGGTGGAGATGACTCATGGTGGGCAGAAGCTCCACAAGCGCTTGGAATGTGGGAAGGGCTTCAGCTGGAGCTCCGGAGATCAGACCTGATCTGGCACCAGGTGATCCAGATGGGGAATCAATCAGCCCTACAAGTGTGGGGAGTGTGGGAAGGGCTTTGGGTGGATCTCCAAGTTCATCAGCACCACAAGATTCACACCAGGGAGAGGCCCTATGAGTGTCCCAAGTGTAGGAAGTGGTTTCTGAGAAGCTCCAATCTCGTCATAATGAGCCAAGGGGTCAGCTGGAAAAGTATTTAGGATAATTGAAAACTGTGGATGAGTCAAGGGGACAGCTGGGAATATAACTGAGATAGTAGAAGATTATATATTTTAGTTAAGATTTTAAAATTAGTTAAGAAGCCAAGTTAGCTAGCAAAAATCACATGCCTTAGTTAAAGAGTAGCAAATATATTAGAAAAGTAAAGCTAGGAGTGACAGGGATAGATGTAGGAATTGTGAAGGAGCAGAGACCATAGAAATATCTTGCCTTAAGAATAATCAGCAGTTAGGAGAGGCTATCATGACCAGCAGATCAAAAAGTCCTGCAAACTGGCCACGGGTGAAGAGTTTACCTTGAGGAAGACAGCTTTCTTCCTCCCTTACACCCACTCCCTTATTTCAAAATCCCAAAGACCCAGTTAAGGAAACACGATTGCACAGCCGTAATGGATATTCAGCTGATTATAATACGAAGCGGGCAGGTAATGATTATGTATTATGTGTCCTTAGAAACAGCTTGGATATGTAAAACCTTTTCTGTATAAATAGAAAGCAGGAGTCTGCAACTCCTTGCACATGTACTTGGAAATGATTCCACATGTGTCCAGCACTGCAATAAAATACCCTTCTTTCCAGCTTTAATTAGTTGAGGAGTTGTCTGTCCATGCTTCAGTGCATAAGTGGATTCACACACAGGAGAGGCCCTTCTGCTGCTCTGAGTGCTGGAAGGGCTTCAAGCACAGCTCCAGCCTCGTCACCCACAGGCACATCCACACCGGGGAGAGGCCCGGTGAGTGTCCTGTGTGTGGGGAGAGATTCTCCAGAAGCTCTCGCTTGACCCAACACCGAAGGAGGCACCATTAAGGGAAGCCCTGCGAGTACCCCCAGTCCCAGTGTCACCCCCTTTCCTGCCCACAGAGCTCCTGAGCCAGCGGCGGCCGCAGCTGCTCCCTGTGGCCTTGCACAGGACCCCCTGTGATGGGGCAGGGAGGATTTGGGAGGATTTGGGGAGGATTGGGGAGGATTTGGGAGGATTGGGGGAGGATTTGGGGAGGATTTGGGAGGATTTGGGAGGATTTGGGGAGGATTGGGGAGGATTGGGGAGGATTTGGGAGGATTGGGGAGGATTCGGGAGGATTTGGGAGGATTCGGGGAGGATTCGGGAGGATTTGGGAGGATTCGGGAGGATTTGGGGAGGATTCGGGAGGATTTGGGCCGTGGCGGGGCGGGGTCCGGCAGGGACCGCTGGTCGCTGCGGGTCTGCCCAGCAACTGGTGAGTCATCAGCCGCGCTGTCTCTGATTGGCTGAGGGAAGGCGGGAGTAGGAAAAGGATCGGGAGAGATCCCGCCCCGAGCACCAGCGCTGGCAAAACAGTCCCAGCCCGGGCACAGGGAGGGAATTTATTACCATCCAAATCACAGCAGGAGAAGGGAAAGAAATCTCTCCAACACCTTCCCCCCACCCAACAGGGATCACCCAGACCAGGGGTTATCAATGATGGAGAGTCGGGGGCATCTGAGTTGGGATCAGAAGCCAATTTTATTGAGTGTACCAGGTGTTTATTATATAGAGTTTCACTTGTATGGTGCTTATATAGGGCTCTGTTTTTGGTAACAATTTCCCATTGGTTACACTTCTTTATGACATCACATCACCTGGTAACATTATTTTATCACTATGTCTCACAATATGTTTCTTGGTCACTTCTTGCCCAGGGAGACTTTCTCTGTGTCTGTCTCTGCCATGGTTTCTGCTCAATCAGGCAGAAGAAGAAGATATCAGACCTCTTTATCAGTTCCACTGTACTTTCTGTTTTATTCCCCATACCTCCCCCTATCTGTTCAAACAAAAATACATTCTTAAGTGATTTGTCTATTAATTTTTTCACACAATATAAAATACAATAAGCATAACAATACATAATATAATCCTAATACATATAAGCCTATTTTAACTAAATTTCTTATCCATCCACCAAGTCTCCAATCCCCCAGAAGCTGATCTAGCCCTGTAAGCCCTGATACCACTGGATAATCATAACCATTTTCCCAAGGGCATAAGTCTGTTAGAGGTTAAACAGGTGCTGATGTGGTGGCGAGGTCCTGTTCACAAGGGTTCTCTTCCAGTGTTGATGTTCAAGGTGAATCTGTAACTGATGCAGTCAAAGAATCTCAAAACGCCTTCACATTGTTTGCTGGAATCCACTTGGAACCATTCTCTGTGGACATGCAAGCAAAACCTCTACCCCAGCCTGGTCAGAGAGAAAGCCAGGTAAACTTTCCTAGGAATTGTTCTGGGGAGTTTTGAGAAGGTTGAGAGAAAGAATTAAAGCAATCTTGCAGCTGGTGTTTTGAACAGTTGTTTTCTTATAAGATGTTTACTAAAGGGTGTTTCCTTAATTAGCCAATCATGTGAGGTGTGTTGATTAAAGGACTAGTCAGGTCTACCGGTGTTGGAGCAGTGTATAAAAAGAAATGGGTTCCTAATAAAATTAATATTAGTCTCCTGGAGAGAGTTAGATTTTATGTCGCCTGACTCTTGTTCCTGACTCAGTGGTGACACCAGGTGACATCAGGTGACCTAAGGATAAAGCCCCAATATCTTACCAGATCCTGGATCCTTCACTAAGGCAAGGGATTTTTCCTTTTGTTGCAATTGTGAATTACAATTAAAATGTCAAACAATCAGGGGTTGGGGTCCATCAAAGATCATTTCAAGAAGTTGAACACATAAAAGGCTTTCTGCAGTCTTGTCGCTGTGGGACACGTGAAAGCACAACGCAGACCACCTGCTGCTTGCAAGGTAAAAAAGGGACTTTTATTATCTGACTCTGTCTTTTATACCTTCCCAAGGGTGACATTGGATTGGAGAGTGAATGGGCCACCTCTCCAAAGACATTGGACAAACCACCAGTACATCAATTGTTCTCCACCCCCATAAAAGAATGTAAACAATACGTTGTTTACAGAAATTGTGTGGGAAAGTTCTCCAAAGGAATGTAAACTCAGAAGGCTTTAGGAAGTCTTAAGAATCAGGGTGACATATCAACCTTTTTAGTTTAAAAGAAAAGAAAGAAAAATAAATAAATAAATAGATAAATAAATAAGGTTCAATGTCCATTCACGGAGGAATCATCAGAGTGATCACCCGCCTCAACTGAGTCATCACTCGACGATCCATCCATTGGATGCCTTTCAGTTTGGTCACGGTTTCCATGTTGCCCGTTGATTGGGTTCTGTCTCTGCGGTTGCAGATCAGGACGAACACACTTCAAAGGTACCCAGCGCACCCCAGTATCTGTGGATACACAAGCATACCCGCGCCCCAAAGCGATAAGGTCATAGGGACCTTCCCATTGTTTGGTGACTAAATTCCGCACTCGAACTTTTGCTCGAGGCTGATGTGCCTCGTCTGAAGCCTGCAACGAGAGATGATGATTTAAAATGACAGGGTTATTTGAATTCTGCTGCACCGTAAGATGATTGATGGTGTACAATGCTTTCTCCAACCGACTGTGTGGGGTCTCACCCTGCATTCCCCGTTTTTGTTTTTGAAGAACCCGCTTCAGAGTACCATGAGCACGTTCTACAATAGCTTGGCCAGTTGGAGAGTGGGCGATACCAAACTTGTGTGACACCCCCCACAACTGCAGGAACTGCCGCACCTGCTGCGATGCGTAAGCAGGACCATTGTCGGTTTTCACAGCAGAAGGTATGCCTAGAACGGCAAAGGCCTGCCTCCAGCGGGCAATGACATCGCGGGCCTTTTCTCCAGTGTGAGCGGAAGCCCACATTGCAGAGGAGAACGTGTCCACCGTGACATGCACATACTTGAGCCGGCCAAACTCAGCAATCTGGGTGACATCGGTCTGCCAAAGCTCCAGGGCCCTAAGGCCTCTAGGGTTTACCCCTGCTGGTAGAGGTGGAGCAAGTGCATGGCAGTCGTCACAGGACTCAACAATGCCACGAGCCTCTGTCGGTGTCAGCTGAAACTGCTTCTGCAGAGTATGTGCATTCTGATGGAAAAACCCATGCGATGCCTTGGCCTGCGCGAGTGTATCAGGCTGAGGTGCTACCCACGCTGGATTAGCCAACCTGTCAGCCCTCGCGTTACCTTCTGCCACAAACCCTGGTAAATTGGTGTGACTTCTCACATGCAGAACGTAAAACGGATGAACCCGGGCCTGAATAGCACACCACAAGGTCTTCAGTAAATGAAACAAGGCAGGGTTACTGACCTCCTTCAAAACTGAATGACCCAACCACTGTGCGATGTCAGCCACATAGGCAGAATCCGTGACCAAATTGAAAGGTTCCTGGGAAAATCTCTCAAATGCCATAACAGCAGCCCTCAACTCAACCAATTGGGCCGACCCCTCCTGATGAGCTTTCAGAACCTGCCACTCAGATCCGTCCTTCCAAGTAACAATGGCCTTTCCTGTTTTCCCTGAACCATCAGTAAAGACGGTGGGTCCTTGCACGGGTTCCTGACTATTTTTGGGCCGCAAAGAGATCTGCGTAGATTTCGCCACCTGCAGTAGCTTGTGGCTGGGCAAATGATAAGTGATTTGCCCTGAAAAATTTTCCAGAGCACATTGCATGGACACACAGTGTGCAAAGCTCCAGTCAAAGTCCTCCCGGGATATTGGGAGTACGATCTTTGCAGGATCCGCACCCATCAATTGCAAACACCGTTGCCGGCATTTGATTATCAACCGAGCAATCAACTCAGCCAATGTCGTTGCCGTCTTCTGCGGCTGATGGGGCAGGAAAACCCATTCCAAAATGTGCAAGGGATCAGACCATTTGTCACTCCATTGACCAATGATACCTGTGGGATGCGAATCTGGAGTGGTAACGAACACAGTGACACCAACGGAAAGATCAATAAACCTGACGGGCAGAAACAGCCTGCTGAACCTCCTCCAGCACCTGACGTGCCTCAGGGGTCAATGTGCAAGGTGACTTTAAATCAGGGTCTCCTTTCAACAGATCATACACAGGAGACAGTTGTGCGTTGGTTAGTCCCAAGTATGGACGTAACCAGGTGATGACACCCATCAGTTTTTGAACATCATTCAGTGTCTTCACCGAATGCACAAATTGCACCTCCTGGTGTTGGATTGTCCGTTCCAGAATTTTGACCCCCAAATACTTCCAAGGAGGTTGTTGCTGAACCTTTTCTGGAGCCACCTGCAACCCATGAGCATGCAAAGCATCGAGCAACCGAGGCTGAATCCTCAGCAGCTCCTCCTGAGTGGACGCAGCCACCAGGATGTCGTCCATATAATGATACAGACGTGCATCAGGGAACTGCTTGCGAACTCCAGACAAGGCACGAGCCACATACCATTGGCATATAACTGGGGAATTGCGCATCCCCTGTGGCAGAACTCTCCATTGATATCGCTGTGCGGGCTCATCATTGTCAACTGCTGGCACTGTGAAGGCAAATTTTGGTCTGTCATCGGGATGCAAAGGAATTGTAAAGAAGCAATCCTTCAAATCCACGATGAAGATCGGCCAGCCTGCAGGAAGCATGGTAGGCAATGGCATGCCCACCTGTAATGTTCCCATGCCTTCCATGACAGCATTGACCTTCCGGAGGTCCTGTAACAACCTCCATTTCCCAGACTTCTTTTTGATGCAGAAAACAGGGGTGTTCCAGGGGCTCCTGGAAGGCTCCAGACGACCCTGGTCCAACTGTTCCTGCACTAAATTTTGAAGGGCGGTCAGTTTATCTTGAGGGAGGGGCCACTGGTTTTCCCAAACAGGTGTATCCACCAGCCACCATATAGGAGGCGTAGGACACTCCTCGCCCTTCGCTGCAGTGGCCCCCATCAAAAACCCGTCCCGATGCGCACCCCCCATGCAGACAAAACATCCCTCCCCCAGAGGTTAGCAGGAGAAGAAGTAACATGAGGCCTGATCCAAGCCGTCTGTCCCTCTGGGTTTGTGACCAGCACGGGCCGCTGGCTCACATAACATCGCGCTGTTCCTCCCAGGCCCGCGACAGATGTCTCCGCTGGATCCAGGGGCCAATCTGGAGGCCAGGCGGCAAGGGAGAGAACCGTGACATCAGCGCCGCTGTCAAGGAGCCCGCGCAGGCGGATCTCTGACGGCGTCGCACCAGGGATGGACAGGGTACACAGCATCTCGGGACGGTCTTTAGTCAGGACAGCGGTCCAGTGAACTTGAGGCGGTCCAGTGGATCCAAAAACGCCATCCCCTCATGACTGGTCAGCCGTCCTGTGAACAGAAGACTTAAAAGGCACAAGTTGAGCAAGCCGTGTCCCTTTTGGGACTGTAACGGGGGGGGTGGGCATGGAGATCATTGCACAGATCTGCCCTGTGAAGTCTGCATCTATAAGACCCAGATGCACAATGATGCCCTGAAGGGTGGCACTAGACCTCCCCATAAGGAAGGCACTCATGCCCTCACCCAAAGGACCAAAGGCGTCCAGGGGAACCTTGTGCACCTTGCAAGAGTCTAAAACAACTGTTGCTGCTGTGCAGACATCCACACCTGCTGACCCGCAGGTGCTGGCTACGAGCTGGCTGAGCAGACCTCCATGGGCTCCGGGGTCTGGAGAGGAACTTGTGTCTGAGCGCGCCCCCCTTTCGCGCTCTGCTTCCCGTTTCCCGAGCTCGGGATTGACTGGCCACTTGCATGAACAGTCGCCTTGCAAACATCTGATAGATGGCCTGGCCTTCCGCACCGGCCACACACATACAAGGGAAATTTTCCCTTCTGTGTTTTCTTCCCTCGTTTGGTGCTTGTCTGAGCAGCCCCCTGCGGCTGCTTCCAGACTGGCTGTGCGGCAGCAGCCCAAGAATCCACCTTCCGAACCGACGGGCCTATGTCTACACAGGCTGCTGCCATCTGTGAAATGGTAGCCCCTTCAGGAAGAGCCTGTATGACTCTTTTGCATTCTGCATTACAATGGATCCTAGCAAATCTTGCAAGGACCATTCGCCTCAGCTCAGGTTCTACCACCTGCCGCTCTACAGAGGCAGTCAACCTCTTTGCAAAGTCTATGAAAGGCTCGTCAGCCCTTTGAACAACAGTCAGAAAGGGCTCCATTGGAGCAGCCATTTCTAGGGCCTGGATTATAGCTGCCAAGCCTAACGTCCGGCACTGATCAAGCACAAGAGCCTGCCCCCGAGGATCAACATAATTTCCTGTGCCCATCAACATGTCAGCGTTAACAACACGCCTGGGATCCTGCTGCCCCCGTGTAGCATTCTTCCGCACTGCACTAGCCACTAGACTAACCCATTTGTCCTCAAACAGGTCAAACTGCACAGGGTTAAAAAGAGCCTGTGCCACAGCGCGAATATCAAAAGGCGTCAGCAGGTCAGTAACAAGTAGCCGGATCGTGTGCATAACCTCATCAGACCCAAGACCATATTGTGCCACAGTGTCTCGGATTTCCTTCAACACCTTAAACGAAAAGGGCTGATGAGTGTTGTGAGTAACACCCCTGAGCACAGGGAAAGCCTGAAGACCCCCTGGCAAGGCTGCATCGTCCACTGTTTCATGTCCCGTGGACTCTGGGACAGTGGAAGCTCCTGGGCTGCGAGGCAGTGCAACATCACTGGACACCACACCCCTGCAGCATCAGCAGAGCCAGAGGAGCCTTCCCCGTGATCCGGCAGGCTCTGCGAGGGACCAAGGTCACACATCTCCTCAGCCTTATCGAGGACCTCCTGCCAGAACCGCCCGTAGTTTCTCGGGTGCACGGTCACCTGGCAAGGGGGGAGGGTCCACAAGGACGACGGGGAGGATCCACGGCCACGGGGAGTCACCAGTCTCCCGCCAGCCACGTCAGCAGTCCCAGCCCCCGCAGCAGGCGGGGAAGATGGAGCCGACCCAGCCGGCGTCCCAGCAGTGCCCTACGCACCATCAGCAGAGGACACTGCGGCGGACGCAGGCGGCGGCGCGGACCGCAACCCCAGCTCAGCACTCCTGTCCCCCGGGGGGGGGGGGAAAGGCGGGATGTAGAGGGAGACGCGGAGCGCGGAGACATGTCACTGCGGGACGACACAACGGAGGCCGGCACGCCCCCAAGGAGTTTCGGACCCGCAACCCGCAACCGCCCGGCGGGCACCGCCCCCATCAGGCGGGACCGGACGGGCTGCCTGCCTGCTGGGGCGGAGCCCGACGGAACAGAGACCACTGCCTGTGCATGCCCAGCAGGCTGCGCAGGCTCAGGGATTGGAGCTGACTCATCCTCGGAAGATGAACACGAAACCAATCCGGGCGAATCCGCCTGGGTCGCTTTCAAGGGGAACGTGACCCCGCAATTCGGGCAATTCACCTTCACTGAGCCAGATGCAACCCGAGGCGAGGGCTGGTCCACAAGCCCCCGTTCGCCCCCGAGCGCCGGGAAGGCACAAAGAGGAAGTGCTTTCCCCTTCGTCCCACCACGCCGGCGGCGCGGGGCAGGGCGGGGCGGTCGGACCCGCTCCACCGACCGGACGCTCGGAGCCAGCGGGCTGGGAGCCCGGGGCTCCCCAGAGGAGAAGCCGTCCTCCGACTCACTCTCCTGGGCACAAGGGGAATCCGGGCCACGCCCCAGGGACTCGGCCTCCCCAACATCAGAGGTAGAAAAATTTCTCAGAGAATCACGAGAGCCACCAGTGTCGGAGCCCTGCCAGATGGCATCCAATCTCTTCCACAACATCATCAGCGGCCCAATGCCTTCAAAACGATTATCAAGCAGGGCATCAATGAGGCGTTCCCCCACAGGACCCCAATTCTCCCAGGACAGAGCCTCGGCAAGACTGGGAAAGAATCCCTGTTCCCTTGCCCATAAAAACAGCCTCTCAAAATCATCCCAATAAAAAAGAACGCGTTTCCGCTTCAACACCTCCCTCCAAACGCTCAAAGCCACTGACTCCTCCCTGATGCTCTCAAAACTCTCCATTACCAACAATAGCGACAGGCAGAGCGCTGGACAGAGAGAGAAAAAAACACCTCACCCGCGTGCTTTCAGCCTAAGCTGCAATACACGTCGGTGGTCACCAGATGTCGCTGTGGGACATGTGAAAGCACAACGCGGACCACCTGCTGCTTGCAAGGTAAAAAAGGAACGTTTATTATCTGACTCTGTCTTTTATACCTTCCCAAGGGTGACATTGGATTGGAGAGTGAATGGGCCACCTCTCCAAAGACATTGGACAAACCACCAGTACATCAAGTGTTCTCCACCCCCATAAAAGAATGTAAACAATACGTTGTTTACAGAAATTGTGTGGGAAAGTTCTCCAAAGGAATGTAAACTCAGAAGACTTTAGGAAGTCTTAAGAATCAGGGTGACACAACCCAGGCCACAGGCACCTGGATAATCCACGTCCTTGATGTCCTGGTCACACAGCCCTGGCCCCTTTTCCCCGTGTCAGTCTCTGGGGTGGATCCTGTGGAACATCCTTTGGTGGAGGCTGTGGCTCCAGGGGAACCGGGCGGACACTGGGGGACAGGGACCCTGCTGGGCGTGAACAGCATTGGACTTGTTGGGAGAAACTGTGAGGGGGAGCTGGGGTGGAGTGACCAACCCAGTGACCTCACAGAGCCCTCCTGGGATGTCACACAGCCCCTCTGGGATGTCACACAGCCCCTCTGTGAAGTCACAGCCTGGTCTGAGATGTCACAACCCAATGTCTAATGTCACACACCTGGTCTCTGACGTCACAGACAAACCTGTGACCCCATAGTCTGTTCTGGGATTTCAGATCCCTGTTCTGAGTTGTCCCAAGGATGGCCTATGATGTCATAACCCCTTGATGGCCTCACATAAGCCACTCTATGATGTCATGGACCATTCTGTCATAGATCACCCATGTGATGTCATAGATCACTCTCTGACCTCATGTGACTAGATGATAAATTATCTCCACCAGGTGAGCTGACACCTGGAGCTTGTTCTCCAAAACCCCAGGCCTATGGAAACCACACAAAGCCCATTGTGGGAGAAGGGGAACTGGAAGTTCACAAGCCTCAGTGTCCTGCCAGCTCAGCCGGGCCCACGGGAATATTGGGTCCATGACCATCAGGGATAACCAGAGAGACCCCCAGGACAGAAGAACACATGGGTAAAGGGGAGGGGAAATATGTTAATGATTCTGAGGAAATGATTATCAGATGTGTGTTTAGTCCGGGACAATCAATGGATATGTGTGCAAAATACAGAATATGAACAGAAACTTTCCTGTACTCAGCATGCTCGACTTTGGGAGGAGCTATCCCCCGTGCATCTGGCTGAATAAAGAATGCTGCTTCTTAATGCTGCACTGGTGTTAAGGAGTTTTCTGTTTTACCCAATTTTTGGTAACACTCCACTCCCAAGGAAAGCTCTGTCTCCTGCTGCTCACAAACAGAGAAGGGCTGGTGGCAGATGTGGGGGTCGGAGGCTGCCTGGGGCACTGGGACCATGAAATAATCAAGTTTTCAATGATCTGTGACAGAAGGAGGGGCAGCAACAAAACTTCCATGCTGGAATGAGGAAGGGCAGATTTTGGCCTATTTAGGAT
The DNA here is from genome assembly GCF_050655825.1 of Lonchura striata. Classification (NCBI taxonomy): domain Eukaryota; kingdom Metazoa; phylum Chordata; class Aves; order Passeriformes; family Estrildidae; genus Lonchura; species Lonchura striata. Next base: position 1,920,082 of record NC_140707.1, read on the forward strand.
GCAGATTTAGGGAGTACAAAATCAGGTACTGATTTTTTTTAAGGGAAACATCCAGGGAGGATGGACACATTTCAAGAAAGTAATCTTAAAGGGGAAGGAGCAGCCTGTCCTGGTGTGGCAAAAGATGAGCTGATGAGGAAAATGACTGTCATGGCTGCCCATGGAGCTTTTGTGGGAAGTCAAGGGAAAGAAGAGGGTGCATCAACTTTGGACCGAAATTCAGGCAACTTAGGAAGTGTTTAAGGACCTTGTTAGATCACAGAGAAAGAGAAGTTGAGAGGTGAAATCTCAATTGAAACTTAACCTGGCCACTTCTGTGAATAATAATAGAAAATGTTTCTATAAGTAAATTAATAGCAAAACATAGGATAAAGAGAACCTCCACTATTCTTTAGTGGATGCAGTGGAGAATATAAGAACTAAAGATAAGGAAAAGCCTGAGCTACTTAAGACCTTGTTTGTCTCAATTTTCAATATTAGGATAGGATGTCCTCAAGACAAGAGTTCTCCTGAGCTGGTAGATGGGCACAGGGAGCAGAACAGGCCCCTGTAATCCAGGAGGAAGCAGCTGCTGACCTGCTGAGCCACTCAGATGCTCACAGGTGGATGGGATGAGATGGGATCCATCCTAGGGGGATGAGGGAGCTGGTGGATGAGCTCCCCAAGCTGCTCCCCACCATTTACCATCAGTCCTGGCTCACCAGGGAGGTCCCAGAGCACTGGAGGTGACAGTGTGAGCCCATCCCCAAGAAGGGCTGGAAGGAGGATCTGGGGAGCTCCAGGCCTGTCAGCCTGACCTCGGTGCACGGCAAGGTTATGGAACAGATCACCTTGAGAGCCACCACAGGGCAGCCACAGGATGGCCGAGGGGTCAGAGCCAGCCAGTGTGGATTTAAGAGGGACAGGTCCTGCCTGAGCAACCTGATCTCCTTTTATAACCAGGTGACCCACCTGTGGATGTGGGAAAGGCTGTGGATGGGTCCATCTGGATTTCAGCAAAGCCTTGGACACTGTCTGTGACAGCATTCCCTGGAAAAGCTGCAGCTCACGGCTTGGGCAGGTTCCCTCCTGGCTGGGAGATGGAAGAGCTGGCTGGAGGCTGGGCCCAGAGAGGGGTGGGGATGGTGCTGCACCCAGCTGGTGTCCAGTCCCTGGTGCTGTCCCCAGGGATCTGTGTTGGGCCCAGTCCTGTTTAACATCTTCACCAATGATCTGGGGGAGGGGATCGAGCCCACCATCCCAAAATTTGCAGGTGACACCAAGCTGGGTGTGAGTGTGGATCTGCTGGAGGGCAGGACAAGAAGACAGAGCCTTCAGCTGCACCAGGGGAGGTTCAGGCTGGACAAGAGGAAGAAGTTCTTCACAGAAAGGGTGAATGGGCATTGGAATGGGCAGGCCAGGAGGAGGTGGCAGAGTCACTGTCCCTCTCCAGTGGCACTCAGTGGCATGGTCTGGGTGACAAGGCGGTATTAGGGCATTGGTTGGACTTGATGATCCCAAAGGTCTTTTCCAGCCTATTTGATTCTGTCATTCTGTGATGATTGGGACACTCTGGGGGCATTGGGACCCTGCAGGTCCTTGTGGAACTAAGAGGACCCTGTGCAGTCCCATAGAACCAGGGCTCCATTGTGGTGCTCTGGGGCCAAATGGAACCAGGGAGTCCCCGTGACACTGGGTCCTGGTGGAACCACAGAGGCCATGGTGACACTGAGGGGCCTCGTGTGACCGAGGGGTTTCACCCCTGTGACACTGCCAAACCAAGGAGAGCATTGGGAGAGTCCAGGGCCCAGGGGAACCAAGGGGCCATTCTGACACTGCGGGGCCTCATGGAACCAAGGGGACATTGTGACACTGCAGGACCTTGTGTAACCAAGGGGCCACTGTGACACTCTGGGGCCCCAGGGAATCTGGAAGGCCGTTGTGACACTGTGGCCTCGTAGAAACAAGGAGTCCATTGTCACATTTTGGGGCCCCATGGAACCAAGGAGACCAGTGTGACAGTGTAGGGCCTGGTGTATCCAAAGGGACATTGTGACACTGAGGGGCCCCTTGGAACCAAGGACATCTTTGCAGATGACACCAAGCTGGATGTGCATGTTCATCTGCTGGAGGGTAGGAGGGCTCTGCACAGGGACCTGGACAGGCTGGATCCAGGGCCCAAACCCAACAGGGTGAGATTTAACAAGTCCAAGTGCCGGGTTCTGCACTTTGGCCATAACAACCCCTGCAGCGCTACAGGCTGGGGACAGAGGGGCTGGACAGCAGCTAGGCAGAAAGGGACCTGCAGGGACTGATGGACAGCAGGCTGGACATGAGCCAGCAGTGTGCCCAGGTGGCCACGAAGGCCAATGGCTCCTGGCCTGGATCAGGAATGGTGTGGCCAGGAGGATCAGATCTGCTGTGCCAGCACTGATCTACCCCAGCTCTGCACACAGACATTGCTGCTGCAGCTCCAGAGAATGCAACAAAAGGGCATCTCTGCAGAAAACTCTTCTGGGAGATCCTTTAGTTCCTTTAAAGCCACTGAGGTCGCAGCCCCTCATTGACACAGTCTGGCACAGGGAATGTGGGGAAAAGGAAAATGAGAAATGGCTCAAAAAATTACATTAATTGTGGAAAATATGAAAAAAGAAAAACAAAGGAAAAAAATCCCCACAACTAAACCAACAAGAAGTACCAAAGATGGCTTTTATTACAAGTGATTTGCATAAATTGACCAGCAGTTTAATGTCCCTGAAAGCACCCAGTCATCAGTCTCCACACTGCAGCCTTGAGCTCCTGGTTCCTCAGGCTGTAGATGAGGGGGTTCAGGGCTGGAGGCACCACCGAGTACAGAACTGACAGGGCCAGATCCAGGGATGGGGAGGACACGTAGGGAGGCTTGAGATAGTAAAATATACCAGTAGTGAAGAACAGAGAGACCACAGCCAGGTGAGGGAGGCAGGTGGAAAAGGCTTTGTGCTGTCCTTGCTCAGAGGGGATCCTCAGCACAGCCCTGAAGATCTGCACATAGGAGAAAACAATGAACACAAAAAAAACAAGTCCTAAACAGGCACTAACAGCAATGAGCCCAAGTTCCCTGATGTGAGATTTGGAGCAGGAGAGCTTGAGGATCTGGGGGATTTCACAGAAGAACTGGCCCAGGGCATTACCATGGCACAGGGGCAGAGAAAATGTATTGGCTGTGTGCAGCAGTGAATAGAGAAAGGCACTGGCCCAGGCAGCTGCTGTCATGTGGGCACAAGCTCTGCTGCCCAGGAGGGTCCCGTAGTGCAGGGGTTTGCAGATGGACACGTAGCGGTCATAGCACATGATGGTCAGGAGGAAATACTCTGCTGAGATGAAGAAGAGAAAGAAAAAGAGCTGAGCAGCACATCCTGTGTAGGAGATGTTCCTGGTGTCCCAGAGGGAATTGTGCATGGCTTTGGGGACAGTGGTGCAGATGGAGCCCAGGTCGCTGAGGGCCAGGTTGAGCAGGAAGAAGAACATGGGCGTGTGCAGGTGGTGGCCGCAGGCTACGGCGCTGATGATGAGGCCGTTGCCCAGGAGGGCAGCCAGGGAGATGCCCAGGAAGAGGCAGAAGTGCAGGAGCTGCAGCTGCCGCGTGTCTGCCAGTGCCAGCAGGAGGAAGTGGCTGATGGAGCTGCTGTTGGACATTTGCTGTGGCTGCACATGGGCACCTGTTCATGGAGAAAGGACAGGGACAAGTCAGGAGAGGCTGCTCGGAGCAAAGCCTGGGCCATTCCCTGCAGCCTGTCCTGCTGGGACTCACCCACCCTTGTTCCTGCTCTGGGAAAACCTTCACCCAGGTCCCTGCCTGAGCTCCAGTTGTGCTGGCTGAGTGTGCCAGGAGCAGCCAGGCCTGTATGTGGGGGCTCTGGAGGAGTCATCCCTGCCCTGCTGCCCTGGGTTTGTGGCCATGTGGCAGAGGGACAAGGCTGGATATTCAGGATTTGTTAGGGGAATCATTCCTACTGCAGAAAACTTTGGTATCATCTGCACTCCCAGGTCTACGGAATGGCAGGAGTTGGTTTAAGGAAATGTTTTCCTACCCACACACCATTTATGGCTCTCTGAGGTCAGAAATCCCCAGCATTCCTACTGCACTCAGAGTTTGCCACTGAAAGATGTGAGAGGCAAAGGATTCCCTGTGGCTGAGAGAAGGTGAGGGGCTGGATGGGTTTGTTCACCAGAACTGCTCTGTTCAGCCCCCTCTGCTTCCCTGAGCATCTCACTGGGCCTGGACATCCCCTCCTGAGAGGTGCCTTGTCCCTGCCAGCGCTCACAGAGCCCATCCCACCCTGTGTGCCCTCAGCCCGGCCCTACAGAAACCTGCCTGTGTGCAGGGCCCTGGCTGGGGCAGGCTCTGTGTGCAGCTGGGCAAGGGCAGCTCAGGAGAGCCCTGCTGGGCCCTGCAGAGGTGATGCTGCTGCTGCCCAGGGCTGAGGAGTGGCTGAAGGCCCTTTGGGAGGCTCCCAGCAGAGACACTGACCACCCAAAGTCACAGTTCTGGAGTCCCTGTAAATGTTCAAACATTCCTTTGATGATCCTGTGTGTTCCTTTCAACTCAGAATGTTCTGTCATTCTGGGATTACAATTCCTGTTCTGCTTCTCTCATTCCCCTGTTGTCTATAATCAAAAGAGAAAAAAAAGAACCCTTGCAACAGTGTTAGAACAGAAAAGGAAAAAACACACCTTTATTGGAATCTCCCAGGTGTCCCAGGTGGGATGAGGGACACCCAGCCCCTGATTTCAACAATTCATTAAGGTTGATTAATTAGGATATTTAACAGGAACATAAAGTAGGAGATTCAGTTGCCCCAATTACACAACCCTGGCTCAACCTATTGGAGGAGGTCCACAGACTTCTTTGCCCAGGTTTTGTTATCACTGTTCACATTCAAAAACCAAAATGTTCTTCTTGTAGGTCCTCTTCCTGATAATAAGACTATATAGTATTAAAGGGATATATTTAGACAGTCAGCTTATTGTTCTAAAATATAGGGGAAAGGTAAGGAAACGTATTAGAGTTAATTAATGATAATAACTATATTAACAATATAATAGTAGTTTAAAATAGTTAAGTGTTTAATAGAGTTAGGTAAGGATTATAATTTTATAACTATATCATAGTAATTTACAGAACTGCGAATATATGACAAATATTTGAAAAGCAAAAACCTTTTTGTCATCACCCCAAACTTCCCACCCTACTCCAAGCAAGAAGTTGAAAACACTCTCAGGAAAGCTCCTGATATTTATAGCAATCCTAGGCTTACCTTGTTTGGGAAGTGTCCTCCAGAGCTGTGCCCAGGCTGGTCTGGAGCTGGGAGCAGCCCTGCCCCAGCCAGCCCCTCTCAGCAGCAGCACCTGCCCTGCTCAGGGTGGCTCCTTCCCCCCACAGCTCCTGGCCAGCGCTGGGAGCAGCTCCAGGGCCGGCTGAGAGCTGTCCCTGGCGGGCAGCAGAGTCCCTGGCCCAGCACAGCGCCCTGGGCTGCAGGACCCTGCTCTGCAGGACAGCCCTGGGCACCCCTGGCTGCTCTGCACAGGAGATGAGCAGAGAATGCACTCACAGGGTCTGTGGGCATTGGCATGTTCCAGCTTTAGGAGATCACTCCAAGAGCTGCAGCTGCCTTGTCCTGCAGCCAGAGGTTCCTGTGCCAAGGGCTGGCAGTGATTCTGCCCCAGGCACTTCTCAGCCCCTTCCCAGCCCTGACTGATTGAAGCTCTCTGTGCCTCTGTGCTGTGCCCGGGCTGGCTGCAGGCAGTGCCCCAGCCCTGCTGGGCTGGGAGAAGAGCTGCTCAGCAAGAGAAATGTGCTTTTGAAGCTCTGCTTGGTTACCAGGATCTCCCTCTGTGCCAGGAGCCCGGCCCAGCTCAGCAGCACAGACACAGCACAAGGACTTTAATGACCCTCTGGGGCTTTGTGCTCAGGCCCTGAACATCAGGCCCTGGGAGGGAGCTGCAGAAACCTCTCCAGAACTCCATGTCAGAATCCAACTCCAAAGTTTCTTTGACTTTTAATGGGTCCCACTGAGGAACACAACTGAGAAAGTGTCCCCAGGCCCCAGGCAGAGCAGAGAACAGGAGGCACTGATGCCAGGTGGGGACAAAGTGAAGCCAAGTCTTGGTGCCCTGGGGCACAGCAGGGTCTGTGCCACCAAGGGCTGTGAGGAGACACCTTGTCCTGAGGCCCTGGGGCCTCCTGGCACAGCCCCAGCCAGGCTGGGCACTGTCAGCCCCTGGTCCTGCCCTCAGCATCCCCCCATGCCCACATCCCAGTGGGGTCAAGGATCTGCTGGAAGGAGTCCCTGGGGAGCCTTGGTCAGGAATGGCCCTGGGGGCTCCTTCATGCTCCCAGGGACTGCAGGTTTTTCAAAGGACTTTAGCTTTTGCTTTTGCCTTGGAGTCTCTGAGAGCTTTGTGCAATCATGGCCTCCAATTATCTGCTGTAATTAGTCCCTGGAGAGGCTTTGTCAGGAACAACACTCATTAATGCTTCAAGGTACTTCAGTTCTTTTAAGGTACTTGGTGTTTCCCTTTTGTTACAAACTCTGTGAGAGGTTTGTGCAATCATGGCCCCAATTATCTGCTTTAATGAGTCCCTTGAGAGCTTTGTACTGACACTCAGTGGAGCTCTTTAATGCTTTGAGATACTTAACTTTTTTAAGGTACTTTGGAATTTTCATTTCCAGACTAAGAAGTTTTTTGCCATCCTGGCCTCCAGTTCTCTCCCCCAAGGAGTCCATGAGGAGCCTGTGTTGGGGATGGACCTAAGTAAGTCCCATTAGTACCTCGTGACACTTTGGGTTTTTCCTCTTTATTTTAACTTCTGGAAGGTTTTTTGCAATCTCCTCTCAGGCCTTGAGCTTCCAGTGCTCAGTTCCAAATGCACCACGGGCCTCATTAGGATCAAGCAAGTCCTGACAAACCAGGGCTCTACCTTGATTTGCCACTGTTGTAATGTAGTTCATCATGAACATTCCTTTACTGGTTTTGCTTCACCAATTTGAGATTTCTCAGCCAATGCATCGACTAGTGTAGTGGGTTCAGTGTTGGCTAATTACCAGTGCACACACTAGAATATACTTACTCAATTCCTGCTGTGAGGTAGGATTAGGAGAATAGCAAAGGTCAAACTTTTAGAGTAAAAATAAAAGTTTATTAACAGTAAATAAAAGAAGGAGCAATAAGAACCAGAACAAAACTTTCAGAACACTTCCTCTCTCCTGACAACCTGACAATGTAGAGAGAAAAAAAAAAAGTATTTTCAGTCAGTTTACCATCTCTAGAATTGTCTTTCTTCTTTTCACTTAGGGAAAGAAGTTTCTCTTGCTTATGTTGTGTAGGCGTCTCCACAAGAAAACAGTTATCGCATGGCTTTTAGCTTCCACAAATTGCAGTTGCTCAGAAAAATCTGCAATTGTGAAGTCCCTCCAATTTTCTCACAGCCTTTCTCACAACTATATTTATGGGCCATGTCAGTTTATGGGGTATTAGTTTAAAGAAGAGCTGTTAAAAGCAAAGGTTCTCTCCTTCTATTTCTGAAATCATCTTCATCTCTGGGAACAGAGGTCTTCTTCTCTCCCTGAGGGCACAGGGTCTCATCACTCTTCTCTCTGTCTCTGTTCAAACTTCTCATGGGATCACAGCTACTGCAACATTTGCTTAATTTAGCATGGAGGCCCTTGCTGAACAAGACATCTCCCCATACTTTTCAAAGCATTATAGGGAAAAAGAGAGTCTGATGTATCAATGATATCCATCTCCACAGCTTTAGCAGATGAATTCAGCCCCAGGATCAAGGCATCTCCTCATCCCTCCCATCTGGGACTCAACTTCCTCTTCCCTGCCCTCGGTGTGTTCATGTTGCTCCTCTGTGTGCCTGCCCTGTGTCCTTTTCTCTCACTGGAGGGAGGATGGCAGCACTGGCAGAGTCAATATCTGCTCAGGGCTGCAGATGGTTCCGCGAGCCCAGCTGGGCTCAGTGGCCAATTCTAATTTTGGCCATGGTCCCTGGACATGAAGACCAGTTCTTTTCCACTGGAATGAAGAAACAGAGCTCCACTGTTTTAGGGGTGGATGAGAGTTGACCACCAGAGGCAAAGGGCAGCCAGAGCTGCCTGATTGTGTTCTAAGAGATACCCTTGCATATAGGAAATTTTTAGGGAGGGTACCAATTTTGGCAATGGACATCTGAAATAACAGACGGTTATTTCCATACAGAGAAGAGCACTGAGCCCCAGTGCTCCAGGAGCTGATGAGGGGCAGACCTTGACATTCCAAGATCAGCCAGACCTGTCAGGTGGCCCCTGGGAGGCCAAGCCAGCCAGACCTGGTCCATGTTCCCTCGCTTCCATGGGGCCCCACAGTGTCCCAATGGTCCCTTGCTTCCAGGAGGCCCTGAGGTGTCACAATACCCCCTTGGTGACACGAGGCCCTGAAGGGTCAGAATGGTCTCCATGGTTCCATCAGGCCCAACAGAGTCATAATGGTCTCTGGGTCCATGAAGCCCTGCGGTGTCACCATGGCCCCTTGGTTCCATGGGCTCCAGTGGTGCCACAATGATCCCCTTGGTTCCATGAGGTGCCCACAGTGTCACAGTGATCTCCATGGGAAGGAAAGCACCGAGCCCCAGTGTGGCAGGGGCAGCCACCAGAGGCTGAGGCCAGCCAGAGTCAATGTTACTTGCAGATTTTGGCTGGGAGCAACCCTTGGATATAGGGATATTTAGAGGTGGCATCCTAGTTTCAGACATGGACACCTGGAGGAAAAGGGCTGTTCTTTGCATGGGAAGAAAAGCACAGAACACCAGTTTTTGTGGGGCATATGAAAGGTGGCCACCAATAGCCTAAGGCAGCCAGACCTCTGTGTCCTGGTAGCTTTTGTCTGAAAGCAAAAGCTATATCCAAAGCAACCTTGGATATAGGGAATTTTGGAGGTTGAATTCCATTTTTGGTAATTTCTTCATACATAAGGACAGTTCATTTCCATAGGAAGGAAAGCAGCAAGCCCCAGTGTTTTGAGGCAGGTGAGAGGCAGCCCCCAAAGGTCCAAGGGCAGCCAGACTTGTCTTTCCTGGCATTTCACTTGGGAGGAATCTTTGGCTGTATGTTTTTTTGGAGGTGGATTGTCAGTTTTGGCCATGGGTGCCTGGTCAAGATGGATGGGTTTTTTTCCTATGGGTAAGAGAAGCATGAAGTCCAAGTGTTCTGGAAGAAGATGAGAGGTTGCCTTAGGCCAAGCCAGCCAGATCTGGCTCTCCTGGCCCCTTTTGTTTAGGGGCTATCCTTGGACATATGGCATTTTGGAGGTGGAATCTTAGTTTTGGCCATTTCATTAGGAAGGAAAGCACAGAGCCACTGTTTTTCAAAGGCAAATAAGTGCCAGTCCTCAGGAAGACAAGGCCAGCCAGACTTGTCAGTCCTGGCAGCTTCTGAGAGATATTCTTGCATATAGGGAATTCTGGCTTCAAATGTCCAATTTTCGCCATATGCGCCTAGTTGAGGTGAATGTTTTTTTCCCATAAGAAAGAAAAGCACATGGTCCCAGTGTTTCATAGGCAGATGAGAATTGGCCCCTGGGTGGTACAGGCAGCCAGACCTGTTCCATGTTCCCTTGGTTGCATGGGACCCCACAATGTCACAATGATCTCCTTGGTTCAATGAGGCCCTGGAGTGTCACAATGTTCCCCTGGCTTCTGCAGTGTCACAGTGGCCCCGTGCTTCCATGAGCCCTTGCAGTGTCACAATGGCTTTGTGGTTCCACAAATCCCTGATGTGTCACAATGGCCCCTCGGCTCCATGTGCCCCGCTGTGACGCTGTGGGCTGCACAAGGTCACCATGGACCCTTGGTTCCTTGGGCTCTCTGAGTTCCACAATGGTCTCCTTGATTCCATGATGGAGCATGGTGTCACCATGGCTCCTTGGTTCCATGAATTTCTGCAGTGTCACCGTGGTGTCCTTGGACCTGGACTGTCACAACTGACCCTTAGTTCCATGAGGTTCTGCAGTGCCACCGTGGTCGCTGTCAGAGGCTGGATGAGATCCATGTCCCGAGACACCTTGGGATGCTCGGAATGCCCGTGCGGGGCCGGGGGCGGGTCAGGCCTTGGTTTGTGGTGGGACAGAGCCCTGCCCCCAGCCTGGCCTGGCAGAGCTGTCAATCACACAGCAGGGGCGGTGCTGATTGGCTGAGCTGTCAACCAATCACACACCAGCAGCTGGTGCCTACCCTGACTCTGATTGGTCAATCACCTGGCAGTCCCACCACAGGGGCGGGCCCATGGAGGCCCAGGGGTTAAAAGCCGGAGCACGAGGCCAGCCCATGGTCTGGATCCTGCCTTCTCCTGGGATTCCTCTGTTGGCAACACTGGAACCTGAGCAGTTTGTGCCTCTGTGCGTCTTTCTATAGATCTTCTGTCTTTCTGATGTTCTCTATTTCTCCTCTTTCTAATCCTAATTACTTGGAACTATTTTGGGTAATTTAGCGTATTAAGGATTAAAGGTTTTTAGGTTAAATCGACTAAGTTAATGAAGTTAATGCTATGATAAGAGTTTTATGTTGAAGTGGATGTTGTATTAAACCCTTTGCCGAAGTCCCTTGATTGTCTATATTTTGCCAGAAAAATTTTGTGTTATTTTGGCCTCTTAGCTCTGTTGGTTGGAGCATGGTGCTGGTATCACTGGGGCTGTGGGTTCAATCCCTGTGTGGGCAATTCGCTTAAGACCTGGACTTGATGATCCTCGTGGGTCCCTTCCTACCAAGAATATTCTTTGCATCTGGCTATTGTGAGAATATCTGGTTGGTATTTCTCCTGTGCACCAAACTCAAGTAAAAGAACCTTTGGTGACCCCCAGCATTTCAGTGTTCTGGGGTGTTCCAGCCCTGCAGACTCACAATGGCCTCTTGTTTCCATGAGGCCCCACAATGTCACAATGGCCCCTTTGATCCATGGGCCCCAACACTGCCACAATGATCCCCTTGGTTCCACAACTTCCCACAGTGTCACATCGGCCCCTTGGTTCCATGAGGATCTGCAGGGTCACACAGATTTGTGACATTTGTCCTTGCTGCCCCTCACATCCCCCTGCCCCACAAACAGCCCTGAGCCACCCATGAGGGACAGGCCCTGCTGTGCCAGGCTGGGCTCAGGGTTTGGCCTTTCTGCTTCCCCCAGCCAGCCCAGGCCTTGCTCAGCATTGCAGTTCCCTGCTCTGAGCCTTTGGATCCCTGCAATCCTGGTCTCAAGGATCTGCTCTCTCCAGTCCCTGGGGAGCCTTTGGCAGTCCCTGCCCTCAGTGGGGCCGAGTGATGCTCCAAGGGACTTGGAGTTTTGCTTCTGACTCCTTGAGCAGCTTCTTCAGCCTTCTCTCAGTGCCTCATGATCCTGGACAGGGGCCCAAATCAACTGTGGGGATCATAAAAATACAGAAAGCCCTTGGAGGCTCTTTTTCTTCCTTCAATCGTCTTCAGTGCTCCAGGCCTTGTGCAGCTGATTGGAGTCAGTCTGCAGTTCTGTTAAGGAGGAAGATTTCAAAGTACACATCATGATTTTTTTTTTTTCTTCAATCAAGTGAGTATTTTTTTATTTCCCAGTTTGGAGAAGAGCTGATAGAAGCATTTCCCAGGTGATCCTGACACTGAACTTCTCCAGAGGAGGTCTGGGATGTACCAGAATGAGCCCCCTGAGGGCTGACTCTGTTTGGACAAGCTGCTCCTCACCCCCAGCCTCACCATGTCTGACATTGCCCACCTGGCACTGACATCCCTGTGCCCTGCAGTGGAACCTTGTCCCTGAGCTCTGCAGCTCCATGTCCCAGCCCATTGCACCATGTCCCACCTGCTCTCCTCAGGGCTCTGCCTGCACACAGACCCAAGAGAAGTTTTCCTGTTGGGAAGGAAAGAATGGAAAAGCCTGAGCAGGTTTCCTGAACAACAAACCCCACTCAGGAGCCACCTGCTCAGTACAGGCTGCCTGGAATGGTGTCACCTTTCTACAAGGGACAGTGTGACCAGAAATGATCACTGGAAGCAGAATTCTCTGAGTCTCCCATCTGAATTCTCTATCCCAGCCCTTTCCCTGGATCTCTGTTGCAGATGGAAGCTGCTGGTGCCAGCCTCACCTTTAACCTCTCTTTGGAATGCAAACAGATGTTCCCAGGTGCGTTAAGCAGGATTTGCTCAATGTTTCTATAAATCTTTTGTGTTCCCCATGGAATGAAGGGGCCATTTTGGCACTGAGGGCATGACATGGAAGCAAGGAGTCAATTGTGACCCTGGGGTCCCATGGAACCAAAGGGCCATGGTGACACAGCAGGGCCACGTGGATCCAGTGGTCCATTGTGACACTGTGGATCCAAAGAGACAATGGAGACACCCCCAGAACCTCATGGAACCAAGGAGTCCATGGTGACCCAGCGGGGCTGCATGGAGCCAATGGTCCATGGTGACACTGCCCATCCAAGGAGCCCAGTTGGACACTGTGGAAGCTCATGGAGCGAGGTGGTCATTGTGACACTGAAGAACTTCATGACACCAAATATCCATGGGGACACAGCAGGGCATCATGGAACCCAGGAACCGCTGTTGGCAGTGCAGAAACTCCTGGAACCAGGGGCTGTTGTGGCACTGCAGCACCAACACAGCTGCTGCACCTTGTCCCCTGCCCTGCACAGCTCCTTGGGAGGCATGGCAGGAGCAGCACCCTGGGAGCCTTGGGAATGCCCCTCTGGGATCCATGGCACACACTCCCAGGGGCTGGAATTCCAGTTCCCAGCCAGGAAAAGATGTTCCTGCCCTTGAAGGAAAAGCTCTTATGAAAGAGCCAAAAGCCAAGTAGAGCAGGATCCTACAGTGACATTTCACTGCCAGCCTTCCTAACTTCACCCATGGTTGTTGTAGCTCATGGATTGGGAATGAAATCAGGACAGGGTCTTTGGTGGGAGCTGCTCTGGGTCAAAGGAGACACTGAGAGAGAAACAGAACAGGCAAAGGAAGGCAGGAGAGAAAGGAGGTGCTTTAGTTTGGAAAGACAGGTGTCTTCTAAGGAAGGCAGGAGCCTCCCCTGAAATGGAAAAATGTAGAATCTTTCAGAATTGTTATAAATTTGAAATTAAGGGGGCCTGTCAGGTAAAAAAATATGGGAGCAGGAATAACAGTTTTTTATTAGGGAAGAAAATAGAACTATAAAATAAACAATGCAGTAAACTAAAACAACAATGACAGAGTGAGAATACAATGTGACTCCCTGTTGGACAGGGTGTTGGCTGGAGTCCAATGGGAACTGTGGGTGCAGTCCTCCAGGAGTGTTAGGCGTGGTTCTGTTGGAGAAGTGATCCTGTAGGAATGGGTGTCTTCTTCTGAAGAGGAAGAGGCAGCTGTTCCTCTGAGAAATCCAGCACAGAGAAAGCTGTGTTGGTGGGCCAGAATCTCAAGACTAGATGCAGATAGGAATGCTTGGCTCCTCCCTCTGGGCGGAACATCTCACAATGGGATGTTACAGTTCTCATCAGTCATGCAGTGACATTCAATAGCCCATTATCAGCAGATGTCTCCCCTGAGGGAGGATTAACTGGAAGAGATAAGGAAAAACTGCCCACTTAACACAGGACAACTGCCATACAGATGGCAAATAGAACACATCTTGCTTTTCAGTCAGGGACAGGAGGACACAAACACAATCAGCTGAGAAGGCAGCACTCTGAAAAGCAAACCAGAACTGACAGAAAATGAATGGGACAGAAATCAGTAATCCTGAAAGTTTTATTTATTATCAAAATAAATGACACCCACCTGTCCCCACACAATCCTGATCCCACACCCTCAAATTTGGATCTCACTTCTCCCAATCACCTTCCAACCCCATCTCATCCTGGAGGCTTAGGAATTGAGTAATTTTGGCATGGGAGTGAGGTGGGAACCAGCCATTTTGAGGTGGGATTGAGTCATTTTCGGGTGACAGACAAATCCACCTTGGCTTTTAGAGCACAAAAATATGGAGAATACTCCCAGATAACCCCCAAGAACCCACAAATCCTCCAGAATATGTTACCAAACTGTAAATTCCACCTCAAATACCTCTTAAATGGTGGGACTTTTGACATCTCTGGTCAATACTCTTTTTAGTAATTTTTCAGGTGTTTTTAAGTGATAAAGACAAATCAGAAGAAAATTAGAGCCAAACCAAAACCCAAGACCCCTTGAGCATCCCCTGAGCACTGGACAAAACAAATTCAGCAGAAATCAAATTTAACCCTCTATAAAATGCCTTGAGGAAGTTTTGCTCTTCCCACAAGTCACTTCTGATGGAAGCACAAACAAATCCCAAATATTAATAGACCAACAACAGAAGCAATTCTGTGGTAATTCCAAATTTCATCAGTTCCAGCACAGCTCCAGCTCAGATGCTGGCAGGTTCCAAAAAACAAAACATTGAAATTTGTCCCAATACAGATTATTAAAAGGAAGGGAACAGTCTGTGTGGCTGTCACAAAGGTGACAGGGATGAAGAAAATAATGATTCTCCCCCAATCTTGTGAATTCAGGAGTTATTTCAGAATAACTTGAGCTGGGCTTCTTGTAGGACTTTAGTAGCCTTGTGTTTCTCAACTTGGGGTGAATGATCCTTGTCAGTCTCGCTGGTATAATTTGTTCCCTTTCCTCCAGTGATTTTAACAGACTTTTCAAAGAAGGAAAACAAAATATTTTCTTTACCCTGGCCACCCACAGCTTCCACTTTCCTCATAAGTTCTCCCAAAAGTTGCTCAGAGGAAGCTGCATCAAAGTTTCCAAGAGTTCCTTCGGAAAGAAGCAGAACCTCTGCAGAGGAGGGAACCAGGCTGTTGTCAAAGACACTTGGGGTCAGCCAACAGTGCCCTGAACTCACTGTGCAAAGTAATATTGCAGTTTGGTTAATAAAATTGTTAGAGAGATGCCCCTGCCCTAAATAAGGTGCTAACAACACCAAATCCAAAGTGAATTTTACTGACCAGTAAATGTGAGGTAGAGAGAGATGGAAAGGAAGAGAAAAGGGGAGAAAGCAAGGGAGTGACATGGACAGAGATCTCCCCTGAAGCAGGGCAAATGTGACATTGTCCCCTGTGTGCATGGCCTTCCCAGGGTGGGGGTTTTACACCTGAGCCAGTTTGGGTAAGGAGGGTGGTGTTCACCCCCCCACCCCGAGCAGGGATTGCCTCACTGTTTCCGGTTACAATGTCAGATGTAACCAAAAGTGTTTTCAGTCACCATCTCCATAAACTGTTATCAACAGGTGGGGCAGTGTTCTTTATCTCTTCCATGGCTCAGCCCTGATAACACCCTCCAGGGGCCATCTTGTGTTAATGGGCCATTGAGTGTCACTGCAGCACTGATAAAATTACATCATCCCATTGTGGGATGCTCTGCCCAGGGGGAGGAACCAAGCATTCCTGCCTGGATATAATCTCACCCTTGCAACACCACGATCACCTTGCCTACTGCATTCCCAGAGGACAAGAGCTCCATAACCACCACTGGACCTTCAGAGGAAGACCAGACCCTTCTACAGGATCGCCACTTTGACAGAATCACGTTCATCACTCCAGCTGGACTGCAGCCACCATTTCATCAGACTGCTACCACCACCCTGACCAGCGGGGTGTCAGGTTATATCCTGACTCTGTGAGTTTAAACCAGTGTTTCTGCATCATTGGCTTGATCTTAATTATCTTATTCAATTGTCCTTCTGGCTTAGACTGTCCCCCTGGTTTGCCTTCCAACCAGTAACAAACTCACTGTGCTCATCCCTTGTTTACCTCCCAAAACAGGATTTCCCATACCCAAACATTCGCCAGATGGAGGAGAAGGTTGCAAGGAAAAGGAAGATGCCCTGGGACACCGAGGCAGGTGAGGAGGAAGTCAGTGCCCCTTTCCCCCTCTCTCCTGCTCCATCTCCCAGCCCAGCCTGGCTCCCAGCTGCAGGACAGCCCCACTGCCGTTGCCCTCCTGCTGGGGACGCACTGTGGGGATCTCCTTGCCATTCCATCTGGCATGGAGGCAAATCCCACCTACTCCTTGTCCTTCCTCCCCCAGACAAGGAGAAGAAGATAAAGACCAGGGAGGATAAATCTCCGCAGCAGAACCTCTTGGAAGAGGCCATTTTGAGCAGCTCCATGGTGCAGGAATACAACAGTGAGGAAAAGCCCCAGAGATGCCACAGGAGGAGGGGCTGCAAGGCCAGCCCAGGGTGTTCTGAGGAGGAAAGTCCCACTCTGTGCCGGGAAGGTGGGCAGAGATTCAGCCAGAGCTCGGACCTGGTGGTGCCTGAGAAGCATCATGATGGGGAGAAGCCCTACAAGTGCTTGGAGTGTGGGAAGAGCTTCAGGAAGAGCAACAACCTGATCCACCACCAGATGATCCACACTGGGGAATGGCCCTACAAGTGTGGGGAGTGTGGGAAGGGCTTCAGCTGCAGCTCTGCCCTTGTCACCCACCAACGCATCCACACTGGGGAGAGGCCCTACGAGTGTCCTGAGTGTCAGAAGAGGTTTCACACCAGCTCCACTCTCCTCCTGCACCAGCGGCTTCACACGGATGAGAGGCCCTTCTGCTGCCCGGACTGTGGGAAGGGATTCAAGCGCAACTCCACCCTCGTCACCCACCGGTGCATCCACACCAGGGAGAGGCCCTATGAGTGCGGGGAATGTGGGATGAGCTACAGCACAAGATCCAACTTGATCCGCCACCAGATCATCCACACTGGGCAAAGGCCATACAAGTGTGAGCAATGTGGGAAGGGCTTCAGCCAGAGGTCCAACCTCATCATCCACCAAATGATCCACACTGGGGAGAGGACCTATGAGTGTCCTGAGTGTCAGAAAAAATTTAAGACCAGCTCTAATCTCCTCTGCCATCAGCGGATTCACATGGATGAGAGGCCCTTTTGCTGCCCCGACTGCGGGAAGGGCTTCAAGTACAACTCCTCCCTTGTCAAGCACCGGCGCATCTACACTGGGGAGAGGCCCTATGAGTGTCCCCGGTGTGGGAAGAGCTTCACCCAGAGCTCTCACTTGACCAAACACCAACGGAGGCACTAGTAAAGGAAGCCCGGTGAGTCCCCCAACTGCATGAAGAGCTTTGTACACTGCTCCAGCCTTATCCCCCATGGGAAGACCCATGCTGTGCACAGGCCTGGTGACCCACATTTGCTGTGATCCATGTTGGGAAGACACCTGACTGGTCATCTTTTTGGTTTGGCCTTAACGTTCTTCAGATATGTCTTTATCAATTAAAACACCTGAAATAGGACTGAAAATAAAGTAATTATTCAGATATTCCCAAAGTCCAACCCTTTAACAGGTATTTGAGATTAAATTTATAGTCTGGGGACATATTCTGAAGGATTTGTGGGTTCTTGGGGGATTTCAGGCTGTGTTCTCCACATCTTTGCACTCCTGAAGACAAGATGGATTGATCTGTCACCTCAAAATGACTCAGCCTCACTGAAAACACCTCAATCTTACCCCAAAAGAGCTCAATACCACATCAAAATGGCTTGTTTCCGCCTCAAAAAACTATAACCCATGACAAAATACCCAATTCCACAACCTCCAGGGTGAGATGGGGTAGGAGGGAAATTGGAAGAAGTGGGATCCAAATGTAAAGGGCGTAGGATCATGATTGTGTGCAGCTGGGTGTATGGGATATATTTTGAAAGTAAATAAAACATTCAAAATTATTGCTTCCTGTCCCATTAATTTTCAGTCAGTTCTGTTTTGCTTTTCAGAGTGACACCTACTCAATTGATTGTATTTGTGTCCTCCTTTCTCTCCTGCCTTCCTTTGCCTGCTCTGTTTCTCTCTCAGTGTCCCCTTTGACCCAGGGCAGCTCCCACCAAAGACCCTGCCCTGATTTCATTCCCAATCCATGAACTCCAACCACCATGGGTGAAGTGAATGTCACTGTAGGATCTTGCTCCACTTGGCTTTTGACTCTTTCACAAGAGCTTTGCCTTCAAGAGCAGGAACATCTTTTCCTGGCTGGGAACTGTAATTCCATGCCCAAGGAGTGTGTGCCATGGATCCCAGAGGGGCATTCCCAAGGTTCCCAGGGTGCTGCTCCTGCCGTGCCTCCCAAGGAGCTGTGCAGGGCAGGGGACAAGGTGCGGCAGCTGTGTTGGTTCTGCAGTGCCGCAACAGCCCCTGGTTCCAGGAGTTTCCACACTGCCAACAGTGGTTCCTGGGTTCCATGATGCCCTGCTGTGTCCCCATGGATATTTGGTGTCATGAAGTTCTTCAGTGTCACAATGACCACCTCGCTCCATGAGCTTCCACAGTGTCCAACTGGGCTCCTTGGATGGGCAGTGTCACCATGGACCATTGGCTCCATGCAGCCCCGCTGGGTCACCATGGACTCCTTGGTTCCATGAGGTTCTGGGGGTGTCTCCATTGTCTCTTTGGATCCACAGTGTCACAATGGACCACTGGATCCACGTGGCCCTGCTGTGTCACCATGGCCCTTTGGTTCCATGGGACCCCAGGGTCACAATTGACTCCTTGCTTCCATGTCATGCCCTCAGTGCCAAAATGGCCCCTTCATTCCATGGGGAACACAAAAGATTTATAGAAACATTGAGCAAATCCTGCTTAACGCACCTGGGAACATCTGTTTGCATTCCAAAGAGAGGTAAAAGGTGAGGATGGCACCAGCAGCTTCCATCTGCAACATGGATCTAGGGAAAGGGCCAGGACAGAGAATTCAGCTGGGAGACTCAGAGAATTCTGCTTCCAGTGATCATTTCTGGTCACACTGTCCCTTGTAGAAAGGTGACACCACTTCAGGCAGCCTGTACTGAGCAGGTGGCTCCTGAGTGGGGTTTGTTGTTCAGGAAACCTGCTCAGGCTTTTGCATTCTTTCTTTCCCAAGAGGAAAACTTCTCCTGGGCCTGTGTGCAGGCAGAGCCCTGAGGAGAGCAGGTGGGACACGGTGCAATGGGCTGGGACATGGAGCTGCAGAGCTCAGGGACAAGGTTCTGCCGCAGGGCACAGGGATGTCAGTGCCAGGTGGGCGATGTCAGACATGGTGAGGCTGGGGGTGAGGAGCAGCTTGTCCAAACAGGGTCAGCCCTCAGGGGGCTCATTCTTCTACATGCCCAGACCTCCTCTGGAGAAGTTCAGTGTCAGGATCATCTGGGGAATGCTTCTATCCGCTCTTCTCCAAACTGGGAAATAAAAAACCCCACTCATTTGATTGAAGAATAAAAAATCATGATGTGTACTTTGAAATCTTCCTCCTTAACAGAACTGCAGACTGACTCCAGTCAGCTGCACAAGCCCTGGAGGCTTGCAGACAATTGAATAAAGACAAAGCACCCGTGAGGGCTTTCTGTATTTTGATGATCCCCACTGTGGATTTGGGGCTGAGTCCAGAACCCTCAGGCACTGAGAGAAGGCTGAAGAAGCTGCTCAAGGAGTCAGGAGCAAAACTCAAAGTGACCTGGAGCATCACACGGCCCCACTGAGGGCAGGGACTGCCAAAGGCTCCCAGGTTGTGGGAACTCAAAATGTCCCTCAGATATTTTTATAGGTTCCAGGCCTTGGTCAGAAGCATTTTTGACCCTGGCAGACAGCTGGAAACAGCTGTGATTTTGTGTTTGAACCATGGAATGAATTACCAAATTTGAAGGTGGAACAAGCAGTCACAAAAGGTTAGATAGAATAGTAAAAGTAGTTACAAAGTAGAGGGGAAATTTTTGTTAGTATTGTACAGAGGGGTTTTAGCACATGTACAGGGGCGGGGTTTTCTATTGTACATGGGGGTCAGAAGTTCTAAGATGGACGAAAGTGGGCTGATCCCATTCTTCCTCCTTCTTCTTCCTTGCCTCCATGTTCTTGGTGATGTTGGCACTCACAGGTTGGTTTAGAGTAGAAAAGCACTTGGTAATATATGTAGTAGGTATCGGGGAATAACTGTAAACATGTAATACATAATATATCTCATAAAAGATAGCAGCAGCCCTGGGCTGGTAGAGAGAAGAAGACACTGGATAGTCAGGGTGTCAGGAGTGTGTGTGTCTCTACCCAGGCCGCTGATCAAAGGGCCGCAGCCCAAGAACATAATCTGTTAGATAACTAGCAATAAATCCTCTTGAGACCAAACAACAAGAGGCTGCAGAGTATTTCTTTGGACGCACGGGTTGGAGGAGAAGCTTTACCACCACACGAGACCCCAAACCAAACCTGGGGTTCTCACATCTGGCGTCCCTTTGCGGGCATCAGCAAGAAGACCGAAAAGAAACATCAAACAACCTCCAACCTGCATCAGCGGAGAAGAAAAAAAAGAGAAGAGCAGAGCACACACACTCGCAGCAAATTCCAAGAAGAGAGGGAGCAGACAGCTCGAGATAAGAACCTGACCTTCACTGAAACAAGTCGTCTCGGGGACTTTCCAGGGAGGAGACGACCCAGAAGCGTGCCTGGGATCTCTCACCTGTGACCTGCTGGACGGTGATCAATGCCATCTCCGGACTGACCTCGAGCCGACACAGCTTTTGGTGAGAACGGTCAAAATTAAGAACATGGTGGGGGAATTCTCCCAAGAGGAAAAAGAAATAGTATCTGCCTTCCAGGGCATCATCTCTGCCCATCCGGTGGAGATTGCTCAAAAGGAGATGAAAGATTTATTATTGTGGGTGAGGTGTAACTTCCCACACTCAGATCCAGATTTATCGTTTGAGCCAAATTTTTGGCAGGAAATTAATAAGCAATTATATTATCAGGCTATAAGAAATAATAAGCTTGCCGCAAAACTTTTATCTTCAGCAAGAACAGTTTTAGAGTCACTCTCACAACGCGGCAGCTCAAGCCAGGCAGCTACGGCTCCTGGTGACAAACAGAGCGGGGGACAGTCCAGCCAGCAGCTCGGGACAGCCCCTCTCACCACAGACACAGGACAGGCAGGATTGCTTCCTGTGGAACATCAGGGAGATGATACCCCATCGCGTCCCGTGTCCCCGGGTTCTCACTGTTCCTCAGTTTCCCAAGAGTCCCTAAGCTCCTCCGATGCAGAAATTCCCCAGACAGAGGCGGGCGAGCCAGGCACAGCCGCGACCCTCGGTGGGAGGAAGACATTGCCCAAGTCCAAACTCATGGCAGGGGTGGCAGCGGTGGCGGCTCCGGTGGGGGAAGGTGCGAACGTGAGTGCAGAGCAGGGGGAGGAGGGAGAGGAAAGCGCCTCCACATCTGCGCAGGCTGGGAGTTCAAAACAGCCCGCGCAGAAAGCGAGGCCGGGGAGAGCGGCGGGGGCGGGACGGATCGGGGCGAAAGCGGGGAGTGCGAGTGCGGCGGTGGTACGCTCGGAGCGCCCGGTGACACGTTCAATGTCGGGAATCCGTGAGGCCGCAGAAGCGGCCGCCCAAAGGGTGCGGGAACTTGGCTCCCTGACTGCGGCAGCCCGGGCTGCTGAGAAAGCGGCAGAGGGACAGCGGGAGGCGTTCCTCACTGCAGCTCAGGCGGCGGGCACGTGTGTGAAGGTCGAGCAAAACCCAACAGCCACGGGTGGAGGGGATTTCTCACATTTCGAATGCGCGGGACGGGCACACAGGGGGCAGAGCTGGCGCGCGCGGGCTGTGGGTGCTGGCATGGAGCCAGGAGACGGGAAAAGTGAGACGGAGACATCAAGGCTGGAATGGGAACAAGAGGGTGGTTGCGTCAGCCTTGGGGGGGACGGCAGTGGCTCTGATTCGGAGGCGGTGCGGGGCGGAGCGAGGCCAAAGCATAGCCAGGGTCGGAGCAGGAGCGATCACTCCCCTGAGATGATGCAGGCAGGGATGGGGCGTGGCCAGGAGGTAAACATTCCTCAGGGCACCGCTCCATCACAGTTCCCATGGCAAAAGACAGCCCAAGCCCACGGCCAATCCCTGTCGGCTTCTGACATGACCAAATTGGAACAGTTATTGCAACAAGAGTCAGTTTCACCAAATGCAAGGATTGCAAACGTGAATCAGTTATTAGGAGAAATGCTCAAAGGTTTATCGGGAATTAGTGCGGGATTTGCAAATGTAAATCAATTGTCAGAAGAAATGCTCAGATGTTTATCGGAAGTGCAGATTGAAGAGCAGAGTGCGGTTCCCACCTCAGCTGGTCAGGCGGCAGCGCCATCTAGCGGCGGAACCACAACATTGCAACAGGCGGCACAGAACTTGTCCGGTCAGGGCACTGCGCCACCCAGTGGTGGGACTGTGACACTGCAGGACTTTTTTCCAGTTTCTAATAAGAAAAACTCCAGGGTGAAAAAAGTCACATCTGCACGGCAGCAGGAACCTCCACTGACACCGGAACAGTGCGGGACTCAGGACACTTCTGCTGAGGTGCAGCAATGGGATGAAACGATACGCATCACCGCTTTGAAAGGTGTCCCAGCTTGGACAATTCCAAAATCAAGGTCTGCCAAACTTTCGGGGCAGGGAGAGTCAATTTTAATATCAAAGGGGGTTGTTGAATTTCTTTTACGATATTTAAGCACAGCCTTGGAGTCACAGCCAGAACTGTTGGTTCATCTTCCAAAAATTTTCCAAATAATGCAAGGCAGTCGTGTGTTCTCCTCCACAGCAGATGCTTCACTTTTCTCCAGAGACTTCCAGCCTTCATCTTCGCAGATGCTGCAGACGCCGTTGGTATCGGTGAGTGCTGCTGCACCAGAGCTGCAGCCACAACAGATGACTCCACTCTACAGGCAAGTACCCACTGAATTTACAGCTTTGCAGAGCGCAAAAGTGGACTGGCAGGACATTCGAGCAGAGTTGGAGAAAGAGAAAGGTTTATTGCAGGGCTCAGGAAATATAATGATGCCGGTGAACTATGACGCTCAGGGCCAAAACCCGAGATGGGAACGCCTGGACCATGGAGCAATCAAAGATTTAGCTAAGGCCATTAGGGACAATGGGTTGTCATCACCATATTTCAAGCAGATGTTAAAAAGCATTTTTGGCATGTATGATTTAACACCATACGATCCTAAATATCTTGCAACATCAGTTCTTACAGACACCCAAGCTCTTGTGTGGCAGAAGGTGTGGAGGAGATCCCTGGAGGAGCTGAGAGCCAGATACCAGGGCGGGCCGAATGCAAACCTCACCATGGCGCAGCTTGCTGGTGATCCTCCTGAGGACGATCCAACTCAACAGGCGGTGAGGCTCCTGTGTCACGTGCTCAGCGACATCAAAGAGGCAGCATGGAGGGCAATTCTTCAGATTGCTCCAGTGGGGGTCCAGGACACCATCTACACCGAGATCAAACAGGGTCCTTTGGAGCCGTTTTCTTCATTTGTGGATCGTCTTTCTCAGGCGGTGGAGCGGCAGGTGACTGAGGAGGAAGCGAAACCACACCTGGTCAAAAGCCTCGCGTTCTCCAGTGCCAATCCGGAGTGCAGACGGATCATCAGCATGATGCCGCACCAGGCCACCTTGGCAGACATGATCGAGGCGTGCAGCAAGGTGGGGACCCCACAACATGTTGCTTCCATCATGGAGGAACACTTGGGGGATCGAATTGAAAAACGTGTTAGGGAAGCTCTTGCAAATTATACAAAGGGCAACTCCAATGCAGAGAGACAGTGCTTTGGCTTTGGGGCACAAGGACATATTAAAAGGAACTGCCCACAACTTGCAAAGCCCAACAAACCACCAGACCTTTGCCCTCGATGCAGGAGAGGGAAACATCTCACAAGTGAGTGTCACTCACAGACAGATATGGATGGGAAACTTCTTCCTATTCCGGGAAACGGGAAAAAGCGCGAATCAACGCTAGCGCGCTCAGACACAAATCCTGGCAGTGACACAGAACCAGCAGGAACAATCCTCGGGGAGCAACAAACAGAACCCCTCAGCAGAGCAATCTCCAAAATCCCCAGCGACCCAGACTTGGTACCACCCGGATTCCAATGCATCTTGGCAACCTCCAAGTTGACGTGTCTTTTGGACAATAGCCATGCAGTGAAACCTACAGGTGTCACAGGGACTTCTTGGAAAAGGCAGGACTTTTTAATAATGGCCAGGGACAGGAGCAGTATCCTTGGACTTGTTGTTTATCCATCTTTGATTTCAGCAAACCGTAATGAGGAGTTGATGGTCACGGCAAAAGCCTTGCGACCACCTCTGACAATTCCACAAAACACACCGATTGCTCGAGCCATGGCTTTGCCATCTCATCCAGAAAGGCAAGCCATGCCGGTGTTCAACAAACGGGACTCTTTTCCTGGTGATCAAGCAGAGGTGCATGCATCTTGGGTGAAACATTTGAGCCGGGATCGGCCCATTGTTACTTGTCAGTTGACTTGTAACGAGAAGACAATTGCTATTACAGGGATGCTTGACACAGGAGCGGATGTTACAGTTATTTCATACATTTTTTGGCCTTGGGAATGGGACTTGGTTGCACCTTTGGGTTCTCTCACAGGCATAGGGGGGAGTTCCCTGTGCATGCAGAGTGAGAACGCAATTGTTGTCACAGGCCCAGGAAAAAAGACAGCAGTTATCCGTCCTTTCATCGTGCAAAAGCCCATCACAGTATGGGGAAGGGACTTTTTGGCACAATGGGGACTGAAATTAGAATTGAATTTTTAACAGGGGTCACTGTGGCACTTTGAAACTGACCTGGAAAACAAATGATCCTGTTTGGGTGGATCAGTGGCCCCTGGAGCGGAAAAAATTGAGTGCATTGAAAAAGTTGGTCCAGGAACAGCTGCAGAAGGGACACATCAAACCAACAGACAGCCCATGGAATTCCCCAGTGTTTGTCATTCACAAGAAAACTTCAGGGTCTTGGAGACTGCTTTATGATCTCAGGAAAATCAACGAGGTCATCAGGACATGGGGCCACTGCAGCTTGGGCTTCCATCTCTCTCGATGATCCAGAGGGACTGGTCGCTTGTGATCATTGATCTCAAGGACTGTTTTTTCAGCATTCCACTTCATCCAGATGATGCTTCACGCTTTGCATTTTCTGTCCCAAGCATCAACAGAGAAGAACCTCTGCAAAGACACCACTGGACGGTTCTTCCTCAGGGGCTCAAAAATTCTCCAAGCATTTGCCAATGGTACGTGGCCCAAGCTTTGCATCCAGCACGAGAAAAACATCCAAAACCAAAAATTATCCATTATATGGATGATTTTCTCATTGCAGCACCAACAAAACAGGAGGTGCAAGAGGTTCATGACTGTGTGATTGTGCAGGTGCAAAAATCAGGACTGGAAATTAGTACACCAAAAATACAGGAAATTGCACCTTGGAAATACCTGGGATGGAAGATCACAAAACAAACAATAAGGCCACAGAAACTGAAAGTCAACACAAAGGTCACCAATCTCCAGGACTTGCAACAGCTTTTGGGGGAGATAACTGGATGAGACCGATCCTGGGAATCACCAATGATGACATCTCATCGTTGCTCGACCTTTTGAGAGGGGACAATAACATCAAATCTCCCAGAACTCTGACGCCTGAAGCAAAAAGAGACCTTGAAAAGATCACAGACATGATTCAGCAGAGACAAGCACATCACTTTGTAGAATCATTGCCTTTTCATTTAGCAGTGTTGGGGGAAATGGCACAGTTATATGGGTTGATTTTTCAATGGGATTTGTCTCAAATGGACCCTCTTTTGTTGATAGAGTGGGTTTTCTTAGCTTACAGGCCCTCAAAAACAATTCTCACAGATCTAGAAATGGTAGCACAGATTATTATCAAGGTGAGAAACAGGTTGCTGACAATGTCAGGCAGAGATTTCTCAGTTATTCATGTTCCTTTGAAAAAAGTGTATTTTGAATGGGCGATGCAGAAATCACAGGATTTTACAATTGCTTTGTTGGGTTATCCAGGAATTTGTACAGTTCATTTTCCAGCTCACAGGATGCTGAATGCGAAAGTAAGTTTCAGGGAAAAGCCAAAAATAAGCCAGGAACCAGTGGATGGGGTGACAGTATTCACTGATGGTTCGGGAAAAACTCACAAATCAGTAGTTACATGGCAAAATTCAAAAACAGGGGAGTGGAAATCAGACATAAAAATGGTACAGGGTTCACCACAAATTGTGGAATTGGCAGCAGTGGCCAGGGTTTTTCAATTGTTTCAGGAACCTCTCAATCTGGTCACAGATTCAGCATATGTTGCAAATGTGGTCAAACGGTTAGAGGGATCACTTTTGAAACACACTGACAATGAAATTTTATATTCATATTTGTCATGCATGAGGACAATTCTGGAAAATAGAGAACATGAATATTTTGTTACACATATCAGGGCACACTCATCACTCCCAGGGTTCTTAGCAGAGGGAAATGCTCAAGCAGACAGACTTACAATGACCATATCTCAGACATTGCCGGATATTTTTGAGCAGGCAAAATTGAGCCATGCTTTTTTCCATCAGAATGCACAGGCATTGATGGAATCCTTTTGCCTCTCCAAAAGTCAGGCGAGGGAGATCATCAGTGCTTGTCCAGACTGTCAGCTTGTGCAGCCTCCTGCGTCTACAGGAGCTGTCAATCCAAGGGGATTGCAGAGTCTTCAGCTCTGGCAAGCTGATGTCACAAAATACCCATCTTTTGGGAGGCTCAAAAATATCCATGTCTCAGCTGACACATTTTCAGGGGCGATTTTTGCATCATTACATACAGGGGAAACCGCAGAACATGCCTGCAGACACTTTTTACAAGCATTTGCATCACTCGGGATGCCACAAGAAATAAAAACAGATAATGGTCCAACTTATACAGGCAAGGTGCTTGACAAATTTCTGAAAAAATGGGGAGTGAAGCACATTTTTGGTATTCCTTATTCTCCCTCAGGTCAAGCAATCATTGAAAGAACACATCACACCCTGAAATTCCTTTTGGATAAACAGAAAAGGGGAGAGGCAGGCTCAACACCTTATATGCAGCTGAACAAAGCTCTGTATGTATTGAATTTTTTAAATGGTTCTTTCTCAGAGCCCACACCACCAATTGTCAGGCATTTTACAAACAGTGCACAAGCAAAGTAAAGGGAAAATCCTTTGGTTTTGATCAGAAATCCAGAATCAGGACAAATTGAAGGTCCATTTACATTAATAACTTGGGGCAAGGGTTTCGCTTGTGTTTCCACAGAGCGAGGACCGAAGTGGGTGTCGGCGAGGCACGTGAAACCTTTTCGGGTGCAGACACAGGTGGACACAGACCCGAGGAGCAAAGAAGAGAGCATGCAGACGGAGGCAGACAAGGACGCTGCAGACGTCTCGTCGGACAACGATTGATTATTCAGAGACTTGGGGTTTTTTCAGGGAAATTAAGTGTCATTTGAACATTGCTGCATTGAGGGGTTTTTCACAGAGGTTGGGGACATGGACATGGAGTTTAGACAGGCAGTGTTCATGTGTCTCATTCTCTTGTCTGTTGCTTTGGACAATGAGACAGACTTTCCCATGAAACAACTGAGGGAAAATGTGTGGGAAACTTTGGCAAAGGCAGCGGGTCTGGACAGTATTTGTCTGACTCATTCAAAGCCAGGGAAACCATTTTCAACATGTTTGGTAGGTGTGCCAGTGAAGGAGTGGCCAATTCCAAAAAATATCCCTCCAAAGGTTTTGAAAACCTTTTCGGATCCTGTGGAAGGGTGGCATGTTTGGACACCATACCTTCCTGTGGCTCACCTGGAACCCCCAGAGTTAGACATTTTTGGGTCAACAAAAATGAAATACTGTATCAAATTTAATCCAGTGGGAGTGGCAAAGACAGATAATCATACAATAGATGTCACTTCGAATCAGTCTTTTTATAAAAATGCATCATCCTGGTGCAATTACACCAAGGTGACAAGCAAAGCATCCCTTCAACACCCAGTCACTTTACCGAAGGGAGTGTTTCTGATTTGCGGGGACAGAGTTTGGCCTGCTATCCCTGCAAAAATCAAGGGCGGTCCATGCAGCATTGGGGAGCTCTCATTGATAACGCCTGATTTGAAAACTTTAAAGGAACAGACACGCAGGGGAAAAAAGATCCCTTGATCAATATAGTCCGAATTGTGATGATGATGTTTATACCTGGGACAAGGCTCAGAGAATTGCAGTTGCAATTTTCTCGCCCCAAACATCATCGGGGGTGGCCTTGACACAGTTGGACTACATAGCTTGCTGGTTGAGCAAACACAGTCGTGCCATTTCGTCTGCACTGAGTGACATGTTAACAGACATCAGCAGTGCAAGACAGGCAGTGCTTCAAAACCGGGCAGCAATTGATTATTTGCTGCTGTCACATGGGCACGGATGTGAAGAATTTGAGGGGATGTGCTGCATGAATTTGTCCGATCATTCAAAATCCATTCATGAAAATATAAAACAAATAGAAAGTAGTATCACCAAATTGAAAAAAGTAACAGGGTCCTGGTGGGATGATTTCTTTAACCTTTTTGATCTCTCACCAGTGTGGAAAGAAATTTTGAAAATAATATCTTACATTCTTATAGGGCTTGTAGTTCTTCTGCTTGTTCTGCCATGCATTTTCATGTGTATTCGAAGGGCCTTGAACAAAGTGGCAAAGCAGGTGTTTTTGTTTCAAACAGGGAGGGGAGATGTGGGAACTCAAAATGTCTCTCAGACATTTTTAGAGGTTCCAGGCCGTGGTCAGACGCAGTCTGGACCCGGCAGGCAGCTGGATTTAGCTGTGATTTCAAGTTTGAACCATGGAATGAATTACCAGCTTTGAAGGTGGAACAAGCAGTCACAAAATGCTAGATAGTATAGTAAATGCAGTCACAAAGTAGAGGGAAAAATTTTTTGGTAGTGTACAGGGGTGTTTTAGTGCATGTACAGGGGGGTTTTTACTTTGTACATGGGGGGTCAGAAGTTCTAAGATGGAGGAAAGTGGGCTGAACCCATCCTTCTTCTTTCTTCTTCCTTACCTCCATGTTCTTGGTGATGTTGGCACTCACAGATTGGTTTAGAATAGAAAAACACTTGGTAACGTAGGTAATAGGTATTGGGGAATAATTGTAAACATGTTATATGTAATATATCTTATAAAAGATAGCAGCAGCCCTGGGCGGGGAGAGAGAAGAAGACACCAGACAGTCAGGATGTCAGGAGTGTGTGCCTCTCTGCCTGGGCCGCTGACCAAAGGGCCGCAGCCCGAGAACCTAATCTGTTAGATAACTAGCAATAAATCGTCTTGAGACCGAGCAAGAAGAGGGTGCGGAGTTTTTCTTTGGGAACACGGGTTGGAGGAGAAGCTTTACCACCACACGAGACCCCAAACCAAACCCGGGGTTCTCACACATGGGTCCCACTGAGGGACAGGACTGAGAAAGTGTCCCCAGGTTCCAGTCAGAGCACAACACTGGAGGCACTGATGACAGCTGGAGACAAGCAAGGGAAAGGTGTCTCTGGTGCTGAGCAAACCTGGATGTGTTTCAGGAATGCAAAGGGCCCAGGCCTGAGCCCCAGCCCCTGGCAAGGCAGATCCTGTCCCTCCCTCATTGCTCAGGGCTCTTCCTGGGATGGGCACTGGCATGTGGGGATGTGCAGTGCCAAGGGCAGGACCATGGGGCGGCCCCTGCCAGGCTGCTGAGCAGGAACAAGGAGGCACTGAGGCCCCAGGGCTGCAAGGGTCACTTGTCCCCTGGTGGCCTCAGGCCCAGGGCCAGCAGCCATGGCCAAAGGGCTGCACAGGTTGGCTCTGTCAGGGCCTTGCAGCTGCTGCACATCCCTGAGCCCTCTGCAGCCCAGGCTGTCCCACGGTGTCCCTGCCCTGCGCCTCTGTCCCTGCAGGCTGTCGTCACCCCCGGCTGCCCCACCTCGCTGGCCCTTCCTTTGCTGGCAGCTCTGCCTCCTGCTGCCCCTGCCTGGCCACACAAAGCCTTGGGCTGCTCCAGGCTCCTGCTGGGGACGTGTTGCACCACAGCCCTGCCCTGGGAGGGAAATTCCTTTCTCCTCCTGTGTCCAGTCTGTCCTTCCCCAGCTGCATTTGTGGAATAATTTCTCTCCCTGCCTGATTCCCACTATGGAGAAAAGCTCCACCATTTCGGAATCCACCCTTCAAGCCGTGCCAGGCCACTCCTGATCTGTCCTCAGTCTCTTCACAGCTGAGCCCAGGCACATCAGCCTCCATACATGGGTTATGTTCCTGAGGCCTGCAAAACCCAGCTCGGGAGATCTCTCGGCCCTCTCCAAGGTGTTTGCAAAGGAAAACATTCTGCTCATATCACCAGAGGCCAAGGCCAGGCAGAACTGTCTGTCCTGGCAGCTTTTGTCTGGGAGCAATGCAAGGATAGATGGAATTTTGGTGGCCACATTCCAGTTCCTGCCATGGCCCCTGGACAAGAGGGTCAGTTCTTTTCTGCAGGAAGGAAGGCACAGAGCCCCAGTGCTTCTGAGGCAACTGAGATGTGACCATCAGAGGCCAAGGCCAGCCAGAGCTGGAAGGTTTTTTTCTGGCAGATACCCTTGCATACAGGAAATTTTTTAGGGGTGTCTTGGTTCGACAAGACAGGAGTCTGTGAAAGAGGGCAAAGCCTCCTGTGCAATGGAGAACGGCAAACCCCCCTCCCTCTGAATTACCAGGATCTTTAAATTAAAAGGCTCTCAGGCAAAGATATGGGAGTGGGAGTAACAATTCTTTACTAGGAGAAAACTAGACAACAATTTAAAAAGGCAAATGCAATCGGTACAAACAAAACCAGTGAAAGAAAAAGTCCAGAACCTGAGGAGTCGGGGTGCCAGTATCAGTTCTGCTGGGACAATTGCTTCCCTTGCAGTGGCTGATGAATTGCAGCTGCAGTGGTGATCTTTAGAAGGGTATAGTTTTCCTCTGAAGATCTGGTGGCAGTGGGGCCGGTCTTCCTCTGCGCCGGGGTTGCCTCTGAGCTCCGCCGCCGTCGGCTCAGCGCGTGCCGGCTGCTTCGCTGCGAGTGCCGCCGAAGAGAGAGAGAGAGAGAGCTGCTTCTCTGGGAATCCCGCGAAGAGAGAGCGAGCTGCTTCTCTCGGAGTCCCGCCCAGAGAGCTGCCTCCTCTCCCCAAAAAGCTACCCCTTTCAACAACAATAGAGTGCTTGGCTTCCCCCCTCTGGGTGGGACCCCTCACGGTGTTACATTTACCAGCCCTGCATTGAATCAGTTAATGGTGTATAAACAAACCATTGCCTCTACGGGGCAAACCATTGTCTCTGAGAGAGATAACAAAAACCTGTCCAACCGGTTTGCCTTCAACAGATGGCAAATGGAATACAAGCTTATCTTACAACCCAGGACATTATCCACCCCTTATTCTATTTCCATCTGCACACCATGAAATCTTACACCCAGTTCTCTCTTAAGACCAAGTTTCCCTGTGGTACACAGCGGGTCTCCCCATCTTTCTGCATTACCCACCAAGTGTAACCAGGTCCTTGAGCAAAGACAATCCCACGAATGGGTTGGTCTTTGCCTGAGGTGGGATTAATCCAAACAGTTTTCCCTAAAATACCTTTCATATGTACTACAGGGACCTTATCTCCATCTACTGCGTTTAAGGGTTCTGACTGAGCAGGGCCAGCTCGATTGACAGACCCCCGGGTGTTGACCATCCAGGTTGCTTTTGCCAGGTTAATTTCCCAGTTTCTAAATGTTCCCCCACCAAGTGCCTTCAGGGTAGTCTTAAGGAGTCCGTTGCACCGTTCAACTTTGCCGGCAGCTGGAGCATGATAGGGAATATGATAGATCCATTCGATACCATGTTCTCTGGCCCAGGTGTTGATAAGGCTGTTCTTGAAATGGGTGCCGTTGTCAGACTCAATTCTCTCAGGGGTGCCGTGTCTCCACAGGACTTGCTTTTCCAAGCCTAAGATGGTGTTCCGGGCAGTGGCATGAGGTACAGGGAAAGTCTCCAGCCATCCAGTGGTGGCTTCCACCATGGTCAGCACGTAGCGCTTGCCTTGGCGTGTCTGGGGCAGTGTGATGTAGTCAATCTGCCAGGCCTCCCCATACTTGTACTTGGACCACCGCCCACCATGCCATAGGGGCTTCACTCTCTTGACCTGTTTGATGGCAGCACACGTCTCACAGTCATGGATAACCTGGGAAACACTGTCCATGGTTAGATCCACCTCTGGGTCTCGTGCCCACTTGTAGGTGGCATCTCTGCCCTGATGACCTGAGGCATCATGAGCCCATCGAGCCAGGAACAACTCCCCCTTATGGTGCCAATCTAAGTCTATCTTTGACACCTCTATTTTTGCTGCCTGATCTACCTGCTCGTTGTTTCGGTGCTCCTCATTAGCCCGACTTTTGGGGACATGGGCATCTACATGACGGACTTTCACCGTCAGCTTTTCCACCCGAGAGGCAATGTCTTTCCATATATCAGCAGCCCAGATTGGCTTTCCTCTACGTTGCCAGTTGGCCTTCCTCCACCTTCCCAGCCAGCCCCACAGAGCATTGGCTACCATCCATGAATCAGTATAAAGGTAGAGCTTTGGCCACTTCTCCCTTTCAGCAATGTCCAGAGCCAGCTGAACGGCCTTGAGTTCGGCGAGTTGGCTCGATCCACCTTCTCCTTCGGTAGCTTGTGCAACTTAGCGTGTGGGGCTCCATACGGCTGCTTTCCACTTCCGGTTCATCCCTACGATGCGACAGGAACCGTCAGTGAAAAGAGCGTAGCGGGTCTCTTCTGCTGGTAGTTGGTTGTATGGTGGAGCCTCTTCAGCCCTTGTCACTTGTACCTGCTCCTCATCATCAGTGAGACCAAAGTTTTCACCTTCTGGCCAGTTCGTAATTATCTCCAAAATCCCAGGGCGATTCAGGTTTCCAATACGGGCACGTTGAGTGATGAGGGCAATCCATTTGCTCCATGTGGCATCAGTGGCATGGTGGGTAGAGGGAACCTTTCCTTTAAACATCCACCCCAGCACCGGTAGTCGGGGTGCCAGGAGGAGTTGTGCTTCTGTGCCAATTACCTCCGAGGCGGCTTGAACTCCTTCAAAGGCAGCCAAGATTTCCTTCTCTGTGGGAGTGTAGTTGGCTTCAGACCCTCTGTAACTTCGGCTCCAGAATCCCAGTGGTCGGCCTCGAGTCTCCCCAGGCACTTTCTGCCAAAGGCTCCAGGACAACCCATGGTTCCCGGCTGCAGAGTAGAGCACATTCTTGACCTCTGGTCCCGTTCTGACTGGGCCAAGGGCTACAGCATGAGCGATCTCCTGCTTGATCTGGGTGAAGGCTTGTTGCTGCTCAGGGCCCCAGTGGAAATCATTCTTCTTTCGGGTAACCAGATAAAGAGGGCTCACAATCTGGCTATACTCAGGAATGTGCATTCTCCAGAAACCTATGGCACCCAGGAAAGCTTGTGTTTCCTTTTTGCTGGTTGGTGGGGACATAGCTGTGATCTTGTTGATGACCTCAGTGGGAATCTGGCGCCGTCCATCTTGCCATTTCACTCCCAGGAACTGGATCTCTCGGGCAGGTCCCTTGACTTTGCTCTTCTTGATGGCAAAGCCAGCTTCTAGTAGTATCTGGACGATCCTCTCACCTTTCTCAAACACTTCTGCCGCTGTGCTCCCCCACACAATGATGCCATCAATGTATTGCAGGTGTTCTGGAGCCTCACCCTTTTCTAGTGCAGCCTGGATCAGTCCATGGCAGATGGTGGGGCGGTGTTTCTACCCCTGGGGCAGTCGGTTCCAGGTGTACTGCACGCCCCTCCAGGTGAAAGCAAACTGAGGCCTGCATTCTGCTGCCAGAGGAATGGAGAAAAACGCATTAGCAATATCAATGGTGGCATACCACTTTGCTGCCTTGGACTCCAGCTCGTACTGGAGTTCCAGCATATCTGGTACAGCAGCGCTCAGCGGTGGAGTCACTTCATTTAAGCCACGATAGTCCACAGTCAATCTCCATTCTTTGTCAGATTTGCGCACAGGCCAGATGGGGCTGTTGAAGGGTGAGTGGGTTTTGCTGACCACCCCTTGGCTCTCCAGCTCCCGAATCATTTTGTGGATGGGGATCACGGCATCTTGATCCGTCCGATACTGCCGGCGGTGCACTGTCGAGGTGGCAATTGGCACGCGTTGTTCTTCCACCCTTAGGAGTCCTACTGCAGAGGGGTTTTCTGACAGTCCAGGCAAGGTGTTCAATTGCTTAATGTCTTCTGCCTCTACAGCGGCTATTCCAAAAGCCCACCTGAGTCCCTTTGGGTCTTTGTAATATCCGTTCCGGAGGAAGTCTATGCCTAGGATACACGGAGCATCTGAGCCAGTCACTATAGGATGTTTCTTCCACTCCTTCCCAGTCAGGCTCACCTCGGCTTCCACCAGAGTCAATTGTTGTGATCCCCCTGTCACCCCAGCAATGGAAACAGGCTCTGCCCCCACATGTCCCGATGGTATCAGAGTACACTGTGCACCAGTATCAACTAAAGCATCATATTTTTGTGGCTCTGATGTGCCAGGCCATCGGATCCACACTGTCCAGAAGATCCGGTTTTCCCGTGCCTCTCCCTGGCTAGAGACAGGGCCCCTCTAACACTGGTTATCATTCCTTTCCTGGGCATACATACTAGAGGTCCCTTCAAGGGGGTCTGACAGATCGTACCCACAAGCTTGGTCACGGGAGGTTGAGGCTACCTTCACTTTTGTGGAACTCCCCCGGTTAGAGTTTCCCTCCTTGAGTTGACGGACCCGTGCTCCCAGGACAGAAGTGGGTTTCCCATCCCACCTCCCCATGTCTTCCCCATGGTCACGCAGGAAGAACCACAGATTAGCCCTTGGGGTGTACCCTCTCTCTCTAGCTGGGGATTGTTGGGCGCTGATTCTGGGGCCTGTGACTCTCACGGGTGCTGTATTAACCTTCCTTATCTCCTCCCTCATCTCCTCTTTAAACTCCTTAATCACAGCTGAGATATGAGCCTGCATTGGGCCATTAATCATACTCTCATAATTCCTAAGTTTGTTGGCAACAGAACCTATTGTCTCCCGGTGGGTGTCAGCATTGATTGTTGCAATGAAGGTGGCGTATTGAGATGGCCCAAGATTTGCCAGACTCCACAGCATTTGTCCCGTACACCTGACCTTGTCAGGGTCATTATTGTGTCGTCCATCCCTCCCAAAGAGTATCTCCAATACTGCCACTTCCCTCAGCTGTTGGATCCCTTCCTCAAGGGTCTTCCAGCGCATTCTATGATGGTGCTCTTGCATTCTCTCTCTGTGGACAAACCTCTCCCTGACACTCATTAAGAGCCGCTCCCAGAGAGAAAGGGACCCTGGTTCCCTTACAAAAACCTGATTTATACCCGAGTCCTGGGTCAAGGGTCCCAAGTTCCTTGCCTCACCACCGTCCAGCTGCACGCCTGTACCCATAAGATCCCAAACCCGGAGTAGCCAGGTAGCATAAGCCTCACGCCCTCGTCGCACAATGTCTTTATGCAGATTGCGAAGACTTTCGTACGTCAGGGACTCGGTGATGATAGCAATCTCTGGCTCCCCTGTGGGTTGTGAGGTTCCTCCATTCCTGTCCCTATCTGCAGGGTGCTCTGCTTTCACCTTAGACTTCCTTGTTTCTACCGGGGCCACTGCTGCTGACCGTGACTGCCTTTGTGGTTCAGCTGGAACCTGGACAGTTGTAACATTAGTGGGTTCCACAGCTGTACTATTAGACTGTCCCTCCTCAAGGCAAAGGGCCGGTTTCTCACCAGCTGGGGAAATGCACTCCTTCAGCATCTCTCGTATCTCCTTAACCAGAACCCTCACCCAATCTGGGCGGTTCATTTCTGAGGTGGGCTGTGGGGCAGGGTCAGGCTCTGGAGCAGCAGCATCTCGAGTCTGTGGTGTAGGTGTGAGGGTAGTTATCCAGGTTAATCTTCCCTTATCTCTGAATGCTAAATATAACAGGACTATCAGCAACACCACCCATTGTATGGTATCATTAGCACTTATAAAGGATCTTAACCCTTTGAGAACTGGTGGAGCAGACCCAAAAAGATGGTTAAAAGGTTGAGAGAAAGTTTGCCCAGGTGCTATTTCCTCGCAGTAGGTACCGTTATTAAAGTAACCCCAAAAACATACAGTTAACGTGTGATAGCTATGAATCCATGTACCTGCCTTCCAGAGGAAATTAAAGATCCATGAATTCCTCACCCAATTAACCCAGAAGCCAAACTTGATAACAGACACAGTAGCCTTAGTTATAGGACCCATTTTTAGATAAGGGTCTGCAAATGGGAAAAGTATAGCTACAATCACATGCCACCCAAACCAAGGTAAACTAGACCACATGGTGATGCTGAAGATGTTTTTACACACAACAAAAAACCAAATTACTTAAGAACTGTTAATCCTTTTTCCCTCTCAATGCCCTCGAGCCCCACGTTGGGCGCCAAATTCTGTCTTGGTTCGACAAGACAGGAGTCTGTGAAAGAGGGCAAAGCCTCCTGTGCAATGGAGAACGGCAAACCCCCCTCCCTCTGAATTACCAGGATCTTTAAATTAAAAGGCTCTCAGGCAAAGATATGGGAGTGGGAGTAACAATTCTTTACTAGGAGAAAACTAGACAACAATTTAAAAAGGCAAATGCAATCGGTACAAACAAAACCAGTGAAAGAAAAAGTCCAGAACCTGAGGAGTCGGGGTGCCAGTATCAGTTCTGCTGGGACAATTGCTTCCCTTGCAGTGGCTGATGAATTGCAGCTGCAGTGGTGATCTTTAGAAGGGTATAGTTTTCCTCTGAAGATCTGGTGGCAGTGGGGCCGGTCTTCCTCTGCGCCGGGGTTGCCTCTGAGCTCCGCCGCCGTCGGCTCAGCGCGTGCCGGCTGCTTCGCTGCGAGTGCCGCCGAAGAGAGAGAGAGAGAGAGCTGCTTCTCTGGGAATCCCGCGAAGAGAGAGCGAGCTGCTTCTCTCGGAGTCCCGCCCAGAGAGCTGCCTCCTCTCCCCAAAAAGCTACCCCTTTCAACAACAATAGAGTGCTTGGCTTCCCCCCTCTGGGTGGGACCCCTCACGGTGTTACATTTACCAGCCCTGCATTGAATCAGTTAATGGTGTATAAACAAACCATTGCCTCTACGGGGCAAACCATTGTCTCTGAGAGAGATAACAAAAACCTGTCCAACCGGTTTGCCTTCAACAGATGGCAAATGGAATACAAGCTTATCTTACAACCCAGGACATTATCCACCCCTTATTCTATTTCCATCTGCACACCATGAAATCTTACACCCAGTTCTCTCTTAAGACCAAGTTTCCCTGTGGTACACAGCGGGTCTCCCCATCTTTCTGCATTACCCACCAAGTGTAACCAGGTCCTTGAGCAAAGACAATCCCACGAATGGGTTGGTCTTTGCCTGAGGTGGGATTAATCCAAACAGTTTTCCCTAAAATACCTTTCATATGTACTACAGGGACCTTATCTCCATCTACTGCGTTTAAGGGTTCTGACTGAGCAGGGCCAGCTCGATTGACAGACCCCCGGGTGTTGACCATCCAGGTTGCTTTTGCCAGGTTAATTTCCCAGTTTCTAAATGTTCCCCCACCAAGTGCCTTCAGGGTAGTCTTAAGGAGTCCGTTGCACCGTTCAACTTTGCCGGCAGCTGGAGCATGATAGGGAATATGATAGATCCATTCGATACCATGTTCTCTGGCCCAGGTGTTGATAAGGCTGTTCTTGAAATGGGTGCCGTTGTCAGACTCAATTCTCTCAGGGGTGCCGTGTCTCCACAGGACTTGCTTTTCCAAGCCTAAGATGGTGTTCCGGGCAGTGGCATGAGGTACAGGGAAAGTCTCCAGCCATCCAGTGGTGGCTTCCACCATGGTCAGCACGTAGCGCTTGCCTTGGCGTGTCTGGGGCAGTGTGATGTAGTCAATCTGCCAGGCCTCCCCATACTTGTACTTGGACCACCGCCCACCATGCCATAGGGGCTTCACTCTCTTGACCTGTTTGATGGCAGCACACGTCTCACAGTCATGGATAACCTGGGAAACACTGTCCATGGTTAGATCCACCTCTGGGTCTCGTGCCCACTTGTAGGTGGCATCTCTGCCCTGATGACCTGAGGCATCATGAGCCCATCGAGCCAGGAACAACTCCCCCTTATGGTGCCAATCTAAGTCTATCTTTGACACCTCTATTTTTGCTGCCTGATCTACCTGCTCGTTGTTTCGGTGCTCCTCATTAGCCCGACTTTTGGGGACATGGGCATCTACATGACGGACTTTCACCGTCAGCTTTTCCACCCGAGAGGCAATGTCTTTCCATATATCAGCAGCCCAGATTGGCTTTCCTCTACGTTGCCAGTTGGCCTTCCTCCACCTTCCCAGCCAGCCCCACAGAGCATTGGCTACCATCCATGAATCAGTATAAAGGTAGAGCTTTGGCCACTTCTCCCTTTCAGCAATGTCCAGAGCCAGCTGAACGGCCTTGAGTTCGGCGAGTTGGCTCGATCCACCTTCTCCTTCGGTAGCTTGTGCAACTTAGCGTGTGGGGCTCCATACGGCTGCTTTCCACTTCCGGTTCATCCCTACGATGCGACAGGAACCGTCAGTGAAAAGAGCGTAGCGGGTCTCTTCTGCTGGTAGTTGGTTGTATGGTGGAGCCTCTTCAGCCCTTGTCACTTGTACCTGCTCCTCATCATCAGTGAGACCAAAGTTTTCACCTTCTGGCCAGTTCGTAATTATCTCCAAAATCCCAGGGCGATTCAGGTTTCCAATACGGGCACGTTGAGTGATGAGGGCAATCCATTTGCTCCATGTGGCATCAGTGGCATGGTGGGTAGAGGGAACCTTTCCTTTAAACATCCACCCCAGCACCGGTAGTCGGGGTGCCAGGAGGAGTTGTGCTTCTGTGCCAATTACCTCCGAGGCGGCTTGAACTCCTTCAAAGGCAGCCAAGATTTCCTTCTCTGTGGGAGTGTAGTTGGCTTCAGACCCTCTGTAACTTCGGCTCCAGAATCCCAGTGGTCGGCCTCGAGTCTCCCCAGGCACTTTCTGCCAAAGGCTCCAGGACAACCCATGGTTCCCGGCTGCAGAGTAGAGCACATTCTTGACCTCTGGTCCCGTTCTGACTGGGCCAAGGGCTACAGCATGAGCGATCTCCTGCTTGATCTGGGTGAAGGCTTGTTGCTGCTCAGGGCCCCAGTGGAAATCATTCTTCTTTCGGGTAACCAGATAAAGAGGGCTCACAATCTGGCTATACTCAGGAATGTGCATTCTCCAGAAACCTATGGCACCCAGGAAAGCTTGTGTTTCCTTTTTGCTGGTTGGTGGGGACATAGCTGTGATCTTGTTGATGACCTCAGTGGGAATCTGGCGCCGTCCATCTTGCCATTTCACTCCCAGGAACTGGATCTCTCGGGCAGGTCCCTTGACTTTGCTCTTCTTGATGGCAAAGCCAGCTTCTAGTAGTATCTGGACGATCCTCTCACCTTTCTCAAACACTTCTGCCGCTGTGCTCCCCCACACAATGATGCCATCAATGTATTGCAGGTGTTCTGGAGCCTCACCCTTTTCTAGTGCAGCCTGGATCAGTCCATGGCAGATGGTGGGGCGGTGTTTCTACCCCTGGGGCAGTCGGTTCCAGGTGTACTGCACGCCCCTCCAGGTGAAAGCAAACTGAGGCCTGCATTCTGCTGCCAGAGGAATGGAGAAAAACGCATTAGCAATATCAATGGTGGCATACCACTTTGCTGCCTTGGACTCCAGCTCGTACTGGAGTTCCAGCATATCTGGTACAGCAGCGCTCAGCGGTGGAGTCACTTCATTTAAGCCACGATAGTCCACAGTCAATCTCCATTCTTTGTCAGATTTGCGCACAGGCCAGATGGGGCTGTTGAAGGGTGAGTGGGTTTTGCTGACCACCCCTTGGCTCTCCAGCTCCCGAATCATTTTGTGGATGGGGATCACGGCATCTTGATCCGTCCGATACTGCCGGCGGTGCACTGTCGAGGTGGCAATTGGCACGCGTTGTTCTTCCACCCTTAGGAGTCCTACTGCAGAGGGGTTTTCTGACAGTCCAGGCAAGGTGTTCAATTGCTTAATGTCTTCTGCCTCTACAGCGGCTATTCCAAAAGCCCACCTGAGTCCCTTTGGGTCTTTGTAATATCCGTTCCGGAGGAAGTCTATGCCTAGGATACACGGAGCATCTGAGCCAGTCACTATAGGATGTTTCTTCCACTCCTTCCCAGTCAGGCTCACCTCGGCTTCCACCAGAGTCAATTGTTGTGATCCCCCTGTCACCCCAGCAATGGAAACAGGCTCTGCCCCCACATGTCCCGATGGTATCAGAGTACACTGTGCACCAGTATCAACTAAAGCATCATATTT
The DNA here is from genome assembly GCF_050655825.1 of Lonchura striata. Lineage (NCBI taxonomy): Eukaryota > Metazoa > Chordata > Aves > Passeriformes > Estrildidae > Lonchura > Lonchura striata. Next base: position 1,960,359 of record NC_140707.1, read on the forward strand.
TTGTGGCTCTGATGTGCCAGGCCATCGGATCCACACTGTCCAGAAGATCCGGTTTTCCCGTGCCTCTCCCTGGCTAGAGACAGGGCCCCTCTAACACTGGTTATCATTCCTTTCCTGGGCATACATACTAGAGGTCCCTTCAAGGGGGTCTGACAGATCGTACCCACAAGCTTGGTCACGGGAGGTTGAGGCTACCTTCACTTTTGTGGAACTCCCCCGGTTAGAGTTTCCCTCCTTGAGTTGACGGACCCGTGCTCCCAGGACAGAAGTGGGTTTCCCATCCCACCTCCCCATGTCTTCCCCATGGTCACGCAGGAAGAACCACAGATTAGCCCTTGGGGTGTACCCTCTCTCTCTAGCTGGGGATTGTTGGGCGCTGATTCTGGGGCCTGTGACTCTCACGGGTGCTGTATTAACCTTCCTTATCTCCTCCCTCATCTCCTCTTTAAACTCCTTAATCACAGCTGAGATATGAGCCTGCATTGGGCCATTAATCATACTCTCATAATTCCTAAGTTTGTTGGCAACAGAACCTATTGTCTCCCGGTGGGTGTCAGCATTGATTGTTGCAATGAAGGTGGCGTATTGAGATGGCCCAAGATTTGCCAGACTCCACAGCATTTGTCCCGTACACCTGACCTTGTCAGGGTCATTATTGTGTCGTCCATCCCTCCCAAAGAGTATCTCCAATACTGCCACTTCCCTCAGCTGTTGGATCCCTTCCTCAAGGGTCTTCCAGCGCATTCTATGATGGTGCTCTTGCATTCTCTCTCTGTGGACAAACCTCTCCCTGACACTCATTAAGAGCCGCTCCCAGAGAGAAAGGGACCCTGGTTCCCTTACAAAAACCTGATTTATACCCGAGTCCTGGGTCAAGGGTCCCAAGTTCCTTGCCTCACCACCGTCCAGCTGCACGCCTGTACCCATAAGATCCCAAACCCGGAGTAGCCAGGTAGCATAAGCCTCACGCCCTCGTCGCACAATGTCTTTATGCAGATTGCGAAGACTTTCGTACGTCAGGGACTCGGTGATGATAGCAATCTCTGGCTCCCCTGTGGGTTGTGAGGTTCCTCCATTCCTGTCCCTATCTGCAGGGTGCTCTGCTTTCACCTTAGACTTCCTTGTTTCTACCGGGGCCACTGCTGCTGACCGTGACTGCCTTTGTGGTTCAGCTGGAACCTGGACAGTTGTAACATTAGTGGGTTCCACAGCTGTACTATTAGACTGTCCCTCCTCAAGGCAAAGGGCCGGTTTCTCACCAGCTGGGGAAATGCACTCCTTCAGCATCTCTCGTATCTCCTTAACCAGAACCCTCACCCAATCTGGGCGGTTCATTTCTGAGGTGGGCTGTGGGGCAGGGTCAGGCTCTGGAGCAGCAGCATCTCGAGTCTGTGGTGTAGGTGTGAGGGTAGTTATCCAGGTTAATCTTCCCTTATCTCTGAATGCTAAATATAACAGGACTATCAGCAACACCACCCATTGTATGGTATCATTAGCACTTATAAAGGATCTTAACCCTTTGAGAACTGGTGGAGCAGACCCAAAAAGATGGTTAAAAGGTTGAGAGAAAGTTTGCCCAGGTGCTATTTCCTCGCAGTAGGTACCGTTATTAAAGTAACCCCAAAAACATACAGTTAACGTGTGATAGCTATGAATCCATGTACCTGCCTTCCAGAGGAAATTAAAGATCCATGAATTCCTCACCCAATTAACCCAGAAGCCAAACTTGATAACAGACACAGTAGCCTTAGTTATAGGACCCATTTTTAGATAAGGGTCTGCAAATGGGAAAAGTATAGCTACAATCACATGCCACCCAAACCAAGGTAAACTAGACCACATGGTGATGCTGAAGATGTTTTTACACACAACAAAAAACCAAATTACTTAAGAACTGTTAATCCTTTTTCCCTCTCAATGCCCTCGAGCCCCACGTTGGGCGCCAAATTCTGTCTTGGTTCGACAAGACAGGAGTCTGTGAAAGAGGGCAAAGCCTCCTGTGCAATGGAGAACGGCAAACCCCCCTCCCTCTGAATTACCAGGATCTTTAAATTAAAAGGCTCTCAGGCAAAGATATGGGAGTGGGAGTAACAATTCTTTACTAGGAGAAAACTAGACAACAATTTAAAAAGGCAAATGCAATCGGTACAAACAAAACCAGTGAAAGAAAAAGTCCAGAACCTGAGGAGTCGGGGTGCCAGTATCAGTTCTGCTGGGACAATTGCTTCCCTTGCAGTGGCTGATGAATTGCAGCTGCAGTGGTGATCTTTAGAAGGGTATAGTTTTCCTCTGAAGATCTGGTGGCAGTGGGGCCGGTCTTCCTCTGCGCCGGGGTTGCCTCTGAGCTCCGCCGCCGTCGGCTCAGCGCGTGCCGGCTGCTTCGCTGCGAGTGCCGCCGAAGAGAGAGAGAGAGAGAGCTGCTTCTCTGGGAATCCCGCGAAGAGAGAGCGAGCTGCTTCTCTCGGAGTCCCGCCCAGAGAGCTGCCTCCTCTCCCCAAAAAGCTACCCCTTTCAACAACAATAGAGTGCTTGGCTTCCCCCCTCTGGGTGGGACCCCTCACGGTGTTACATTTACCAGCCCTGCATTGAATCAGTTAATGGTGTATAAACAAACCATTGCCTCTACGGGGCAAACCATTGTCTCTGAGAGAGATAACAAAAACCTGTCCAACCGGTTTGCCTTCAACAGATGGCAAATGGAATACAAGCTTATCTTACAACCCAGGACAAGGGGAAATACCAATTTTGTCCATGGGTGTCTGAAAAGAGGGACAGTTCTTTTCCATTTCAAGGAAAGCACAGAGCCCCAGTGGTTCATGGGCAGATTAGAAGCAGCCCTTTACATTCCAAGATCAGCCAGACCTGTCAGGTGGTCCCTGGGAGGCCAAGCCTGCCAGACCTGTTCCCTGTTCCCCTCATTCCATGGAGCCTGGTCCCTTGTTTCCAGAAGGCCCTGAGGTGTCACAATGCCCCCTTGGTGACACCAGGCCCTGAAGGGTCGGAATGGTCTCCATGGTTCCACAAGGCCCCACAGATTCATGGTGGTCTCTGGGTTCCATGGAGCCCCACGGTGTCACCGTGGCCCCAAAATTTCACAATGGACTCCATGGTTCCTCCAGGTCCTCATCATGCCACCATGCTCCGCACAGGAAGGGAACAACCCAGCCCCAGTGCTGCAGGGGCAGATGAGCCACAGCCACCAGAGGCCAAAGGCAGCCAGATCAGATGGTGCTGGCAGATTTTGTCCTTGGATATAGGGAATTTTAGAGGTGGAATGCCAGTTTCAGACCTGGCTGCCTGGAGGAGAAGGACAGTTCTTTTCCATAGGAAGACAAGCACAGAACACTGGTGTTTCAGGGGCAGATGAAAGGTGACCATCAGAGGCCAAGGGCAGCCAGACCTCTCTGTTCTGGTATTTTTTTGTCTGAAAGCAACCCTTGGATATAGGGAATTTGGGAGGTGGAACCCCAATTTCGGCCATTTCTGCATTGTTAAGAAGGACGGTTCTTTTCCATAGGAAGGAAAGCACCGAGCCCCACTGTTGCAGGGGCAGAAGCAGAGAGAGAAGGCTCCTGGGAGGCCGGGCCAGCCAGACCTGTTTGTCCTGGCAGCTTTTGTCACTGAGAAATCCTTGGACCTAGGGAATTCTGGAGGAGGATTCCAAACTTTGGCCATGGGCATCTGGTCGAGATGGATGGTTTTTCCCATAGGAAAGAGAAGCGTGGAGCCCAGGTGTTTTGGAAGGAGATGAGAGGTGGTCACCATAGGCCAAGAGAGCCAGACCTGTCTCTCCTGGCACCTTTCATCTGGGGGAAATCCTTGGATATTCAGAATTTTGAAGGTGGAATCTCAGTTCTGGCCATGGGCACCTGGGCAGGAAGAAGAGTTCTTTTCATCATAAAGGAAAGCACAAAGCCCCAGTGTTTCAAAGGCAGATAAGGATCAGCTCTTTGGAGACCAAGGCCAGCCAGACTTGTCTCTCCTGGAAGCTTTCACCTGGGAGAAATCCCTGGATATAGGGAATCCTGGAGGCGGATTCCCAACTTTGGCCATGGGTGCCTGGATGTGAAAGGTGCTTTTTTCCCATAAGAAAGAAAAGCACAGGGTCCCAGTGTTTCACAGGAAGATGAGAGGTGGCCCCTGGGTGCCCAAGCCAGCCAGGTCTGTCTGTCCTGGCAGATTTCATCTGGGAACAATCTTTGCATAGAAGCAAACTAAGAAGAGGAATCCAAATTTTGGCCATGGGCACCTGGAAGAGAAGGACAGTTCTTTCCACAGGAAGGAGAGCACCGAGCCACAGTGCTCCAGGGGCAGATGAGCAGCAGCCCTGGACATGCCAAGGTCAGCTGGACCTGTCTGGTGGCCCCCAGGTGGCCCAGCCAGCCAGGCCTTGATGCCTTGAGAGGCCACCTAGAGCAGAGGCTGGACAGTGTTACAGGAGTAAAGTGGGGATTTATTAAAAAGGCCTTCAAAGGATTCACCTGGGCAGTACAAGGGCCTGGCTGAGGGTACACCCAGGATGGACGCCAGGTCACGTGTTTACACACTTTTGGAAGATTTGGTTCATTTCCATATTGGGGTTAATTGTCCAATTATACCTTCAGGTTATGCAGCCCCACCCTCCCAGTCTGCTCTCCTCCATTCGCTGCTGTTTTCAATTTTTGGGCCCGAAGCTGCAGCGGTGTCTATGGTTCTCGGGCAGGAAAAGGATTGTTTTGTCTGACTACACTGTAAAAGAACTTGCTGACACTCTGCATGAAGTTCAGAGTTACAGACTGATACAGCAGAGAATTGGGAAAATATGGAAGCTAAAACTTAAGGCATCAGCCTGTCCCATGTTCCCTTGGTTCCATGGGGACCCACAGTGTTAAAATGGCTCCTCCATGACACTCTGAGCTCCACAGTGTCACCCTGGGCCCTTGGATCCATGGGAGCTTCCCAATGGTCTCCTCTGATTCCACGAGGTCCCCACAGTGTCACAACTGATCCATGGCTCGAAGAGGTTCCCCAGTGTCACCAGGGTGTCCTTGGACCTGCCTTGTCACAACTGACCCATGGCTCCATGAGGCTCCATGAGGTTCCCCAGTGTCACCGTGGTCGCTGTCAGAGGCTGGATGAGATCAATGTCTCGAGACACCTTGGGCTGAGCTGTCGATCAGTCACTCTGCTGGGACAGCGCTGACCCAGCTCTGAACACCTGAGATATCAGAAGTCCCAGCTGGGGGGAGGCCCACGAAGGCCCAGGGGCTTAAAACCAAGGAGCACAAGGTCAGCCACTGGTATGGACTCTGCCTTCTCCTGGGGTTTGTGTCTCACCCACACTGGAGCCCCGGGAGCTGGGAGCCACATGTGTGTCTTTCTGTGGAGCTTCTGTCTTCCTGTCTCTCTCTCTTTCCTCTCCTTCTAATGCTCTTTATATGGAACATTTTTGGGTACCTGAACAACTTCAGTGTTTAGGGGTTTCCAGGCTAAATGGGCTGAGTGAATGAAGTTACTGCTATGACAAGTGATTTGAGTTGGATTGGATTTGTATTAAATACTTTTCCAAAGTTCCTTGTTCTTTTGTACTTTGCCAGTAAAATTTTGGGGGTCCCGAATGGGCGCTGAGGGCACTTGGGGGTCCCGGAGGGTCTGGGGTACACTGATGGGAGAGAAGGGGGCGGTACCGGGGTTCTGTGGAGCGCAGGGCATGACGGGCGTTGTAGTCCCGGCTTTAATGGGGCTCTATGGGGCCGCAGAGCATGACGGGAGTTGTAGGCAAAAGAAAAGATGGTGCAGGCCTTAGGCCCCGCCCCCAAAGCCGTGATCCCACACGCTGATTGGTTGGAATCATGATAGGCGGGAGCCTCGGCCAATGGGAGGCAGTGCGGGTGGGAACAGCCATTCAACCCCTCCAGTCCCTCCCAGTACAGCCCAGTTCATCCCCAGTACAGCCCAGTACAGCCCCAGTGCCCCTCCAGTCCCTCCCAGCACAGCCCAGTTCATCCCCAGTACAGCCCAGTACAGCCCCAGTGTCCCTCCAGTCCCTCCCAGTACAGCCCAGTCCCTCCCAATACACCTGAGTTCATTCCCAGGCCCTCCCAGTTCCCCCCAGTTCCATCCATATCCCGCTCCAGTGTCCCCCAGTCTTCCCCACAGCATTCCTGGCCATTGCGGGGCAGGAGTGCAGACGGAATGTCCTGCGGCCCAAACCTCCTGCTCCTGCCACACAGCGCCAGCCTTCTCCCTTCCTCCTCTCCCAGCACGGCACAAATTTCAGCTCGGAGGAGGCTTCCCCAGAGAGGGCTCCGGCTCCTGTCTCAGCTCGAATGTCCCTGCAGAGGAACAGGACATCTTTCAGGCACTTCCACAAGCTCAGGGTTCCCATTTCATGGGGAATCTGGGATGAAAATGGCCTTTTTCTGAAAGACAAATGCAGAGGAGATGGATTAGAAATTATTTGGGAAAAGTGACCCTTCTTCCAGACAAAGCTCACCAAGTCATTGCCTGCATTTCTCCTTTTCAGGTTCTTACAGTCATCTCCTGAAAGGTCCAGATTGTTCTGGTGCTTTTCATGAACTGATTGAACTCTTGATAGATATCAGTGCATGAGATGTGGAAGCTTCTAAAATGAACACAGAAACAAACTCCCTCTGTCAGCCCATTTTCATCTTCTACATCACTTTCAAGCTGTCCATAGGGGTGTTGGAATGATTATCACACAGCTCTCCATTTCTGGCTGCAGGCTCTGGATATTCTTTCTCTGCATTCAGTCAGGCTTGCATTCCCTGACAATTCCTTATAGCCCATCATGGTTTCTTAGGGTAGAACAATAATAGTGAAAATCTCACCAATGGCACAACTGCCCAGCCCACAAGATAAAGAAAGAACAAATTGTAAAGTTCTTCAACTATTTGTCCCGCTTTTCTGCAAGAGTTGAGCTGCACACACGGTGTGGAAAGGCAAGAGAAGCTGCAGCTGGTGGCACATCTTGTGACAGAAGCTGCTCAAAGCTTCCTCGTTCTCCAGCCAAGGTTCTTGGAAACAGCAAACAGGACTGTGGAGAAGATTCTAGGAAAACTGAAACAGCTTTTAAGAAATGAAATGAAAATGGAAAGAAACAATCCAAGATGTTTTTCTCTGTTTATTTTTATGCTACCCTTTTCTATCTTTCACTACTTCTCCTTCCCACTAATTGCAAGTGGATCTCACTTCTATGATCCACAACGTGGCAATTTTTTTGGATATCAGTGCTGGGGACTAAGTGCAGTTCTTGGGTCAGGTACAAATTCAGCATTGAGGGAATGCGCTCCAAGAGTGTTTGACCCTCAGCAGGGACAATGCACAGCCGTGACCGAGGGGATTCCTGTGCTCCTGGGCAGGAGTCCAGGCTCTGGGTCTGGGCAGGACACGGCAAAGTTCCCGTGTTTGGACAGGCTCAGGGGCTGCCCCAGGGAGCGCGGGGCTGGGCGCGGGGGCGAGCGGGCAGCGGATACACGGACACGGGGACACACGGACACAGGGACACACGGATATGGACACACGGACACGGGGACACACGGACAAGGGGACACACGGACACGGGGAAACACGGAAATGGACACACGGACACGGGGACACACGGACACGGGGACACATGGATACGGATCTTCAGCTGCAGAGGCAGCAGTGGCAGCGAAAGCAGCGAAAGCATCTGGCACCGGGGCGAGCTGATGATGAGCGGGGCCAGCGGCAGAAGCCGGGCCGTGCCGGGCGGGGCTGAGCCGGGGCCCGGCAGGGTGGGAGCTGCCAGGACGCCTGGAGGGAGAGCGGGCGTGGGGCCAGCGCAGGGCGCAGAGCATCCCGGGCTGGCTGAGGGGTTCCCGGCCCCCGGCACGGCATCAGCCCCACTGACGGCATCGTGCTCCTCCCGCAGCCCCATGGCACCAGCGCAGCCCTGGAGATCGCGCTGCTGGACAAGGTCTCCTCTGGCTGTGCTGGTGTCATTCAGCTCCTGGAGTGGCTTCAGCTCCCCGACAGCTTTGTGCTGGTGCTGGAGCATCCGGAGCGGTGCCAGGACCTGTCGGGTTTCCTGGCAGAGCGGGAGTTCCTGCCGGAGGAGGAGGCGCGGGGGCTGCTCCGCCAGGTGCTGGAGGCTGCAGCATCCCCCTGATGAACTGTGTCTGTGTTCCACAGGAACCCTGTCCTACAGCCCACCAGAGGGGATCCACCAGCAATGCTACCACGGCGAGGCAGCAACGATCTGGTCCCTGGGCCTCCTGCTGCACCACCTGGTCAGGGGGACGCTCCTGTTCAGGAGGGGCCAGGAGATATCTGGGGGTAGATCTTGTTCCCAGGACGGCTCTATCAAGGTGGATCCTCATCTCTGGCCTCAGGGGCAATACCAGTGCTGGGAGACAGCAGCAACTTGTGGACGTCCTGCTCTGGCAGCTGCTGAGGAGGTGGCACATGTCCTGCTCTCCTGCTCTCCTCCAAACAGAGAATCCATGGGGAAGTTTAGGCCCAGCTCTGGGCACACCCAGCATGGCCTGGGGACAGGAACAGGGGGCAACTTCTCCAACTGACTGGTGATTGCTGGTTTCTCTCCCCAGAGTGCCAGGATGTCATTAAGAGGTGTTTGTCCATGCAGCCCTTGGATAGGCCATCCTTAGGAGAGATTTTCCGTGATCCTTGGGTGCAGGGTGTTCCTCTGCCCTAGAAGATGGGAGAGATCCATGTGCACAGTTGGATCCAGGGGCCTGGCAGGTAACAGCTCCACACATCGCTTGGCAAGCAATGGCAAAGCCAACCAGACAGGTTTTGTCCTGCCTGTAGCTCTGAGCAGGGGTCAGCAGAAGGGAACACGCAGCTCATGGGCTGGAGCTGAGCTGGAGACCTGGTGTGGAAAGCACTGCGGGCCACCATCCCCCTGGTTTTGCTTGCCATGGTTCATGGATGGCTGGGGCCCTGGGCAGGGCCCTGACAGCCTGGTCTGGCCCAGGGAAGGAGAAGGAGCCCCTGGAGAAGCTGTCCCAGGTGGGGCTGCTGCTGCTGGGGACAGTGAGGATGATGTCAAGGATGACAACCTCTTGCTCCACCTGACCACCGGCAGGCTGAAGATGGTGGACTTTGATTCTGACACCTCCTCCAAAGCCAGGCTCCACAGGGAGTTTGCAGATGAGTCCACACACTGGGGGATGCTCCCAGATTTGGGCATTGCGCAGCCTGGCTGGGAACCAAAGGTTCCCCCTTTGCTGGGGCGGATGCAGCTGATCCTTCAGTCGGCTGCCAGGCTGCTTCTGGCAGGGCCGGGGGCATGGGCTGGGGTGGGTACGAAATGGGAGTGGGCTCCTGGCCCTGCCAAGAGCCCCCAGCACCCACCGTGCCTCGGGCTGGGGCTGGGCTGGGGCAGCCAGCCTGACACAAACAAACCCCCATGGTGGGAGCAGAGATGGGACTCCAGACCCTGTGCAGGGGCTGCTTTGCTTTGCAGGCAAGGAAGGGCTTGGGCTGCTCCACTGCCCTTGTTTGCTTTGGGATCACCATGGGGGCAGTGCAGGGGAAGGGAGAAAGCCTGGGATTCCCTCCCCCATGGTGGGTTTTTCCCTGGCATGCAGGGGTTAGGCCTTCCTTAGGGCCCTGACAGAGATAAGATTTTTGACCTTTTTTCTTGTTCCCCTTTTTGTCTGTAACCTATTTTCAATAATTTGATGTTTGTTTTTCTAGAGGAAGCATTCCAGGTGGAGATCCGGTCTGGATCAGGATGTGCTTGGGAGCAGCTGCGGCGTGGATGGGCCATGCCCTTGGAGAAGGCTGAGGGCATAGTTTGGGAGCAGCTTTTCTTCCAGCGGGGGATGGCGTGAGGTGGGTCCTGTCTGCTGGGGATGGTGGGATCAGAGCTCTGGGGAGATGGCAGCGAGCACAGGAGCGTCCTGCTCTGGGCAGCTGCTGAGGGCTGGAGGTGCCATGGCTGGCTGCAGGCTGGGCACATGTCCTGCCCTCCTGCTCTGCTCCCAAAGGCAGCAGTGATGGGCAGCTCTGGGCACAGCTCTGGCACGGCCAGCATGGCCTGGGCACCGCAGGCGGCTGGGACAAGGGGACAGGAGCCTTCAGCTGATGGGGCTTTCTGGTTTCTCTCCTTGCAGCCGGGCTCTGCGGGTGCTGAGGCTGCTCTGGGCTCTGCCAGGGCCCTGCTGGAGCTCAGCACCGGGCTGCAATCAGCCAAAGGAGAAATGGGGTGCCCTGCAGCACAGACTGGCTTGAGCATTTCAGCAACACAGCTCAAGAAAACATGCAGCCACCCAAAAAATAAACTTGTTCAATAACTTCTGAAATGAAATCAATCTGGGATGACCCCAAATGACTTTTTGCAGCTTGCTCAAGCAGTAGCTCAGCCCTTCTCTGAACTGTTCTCTCTTCTCCCTGCCTTTTACTTCCCAACTGCTCCCTCTTTTCCCGCAGTGAGCTCCCAGCCCATTCCAGTCTCCATCACACTGTTGCCTTCCCTGGTGCCCCTCACCATGAGGAAGGCCAAGCCCCAGGCTTAGGGACTCATCCTGTCACTGGCTGAGGAGCAGCAATGTCTCAAGAGGTCTGGTGGGATTTTAGTGTCATTGAGAGCTGCTCTCCAGCCCCCAGCTCTCCTCACTGCTGAGTTCCCGCTCCCTTTTCCTCATCCTTGCAGCAGGATGAGCTCTGTGAATCCCCTGGAGCCTCCCCACTCTTCCCAGCCCATGCACCCACCTCAGTTAGGCTGAAGCAGCAGCTTCTCTGTCTCCTCTGGCACACCAGTGCAGTCCCCTGTGCGGGGAGCCCCAGACCCAGAGCACAGCACTCAGCAGTGCAGTCGGGGCTCGAGCAGCTGCCCTACAGCCCTGCCTTGGCTCTTTGTGGCAGGGAATGCTCCCTGTTTGCAGCTGTCCCTGCAGGATGGCCCCAGGGCAGAGCCCAGCCGGGCTCCCACTGCAGCCCCTGAAGCTTGGGGCAGACAGTGGTCCCAGAGCTGAGGTTCCCGGGGAGCTCCCGGAGCTGTGCCTCGCACTCTATTGCCGTGTGTCACCGTGCAGTCTGGCTTGTACGGGGTGAATGTACCAGCCCTGGTTTGACTGACAGGGGCCTGGCCCATCACATCTCTCCCAAGGCTGCAGGCATTGCCAAGGGCCAGAATCTGAAGGGGCACAGAGATCAGAGCAGTGAAATCATCCAGACTGGGTTTTCAAAGGCCCTTTAGGAGGAAGGGCTTGAGAATAAACGTGCTCTGTTTGCCACACAAACATCAGGGTGAGTGGTCTCTTTGGCTCCAACCCACTTTCCTCCCCGAGCCAACGTCACCCACTCCCTCACACGTGCCCCCCGTGCCTTCCCACTGCCTTGTCCTGTCAGGGCTTCCACAGCCCCTCATCCCTTCATGGCCCCGTCCCCTCAGGGTCTCCCCAGCCCAGCCAACCTGCCCGGCAGCAGCGCCGCAGCCCCACAGGAGCTCCAGAGGAGCCCCACCAAGAGGCACCTGGGAGCCCTCAGCAATCCAGCCAGCAACACACGGGCAGGAGGACACGGATGGCGCTTCCTGCCTGGGACAGGGCTTGTGGCCATCTACAGGCACCGCTCTCACAGTGATCCCCACAGCTCCAGCTCCTGCCCATCTGCTCTGTGGGCAGCACAAAGGCTTCATCAGAGCCACCAAAGGCCAAGGGGCTTCTGGCCATTTTCCCTGCAACCCTGCAAGCCTGAGCAGCTTGCTGAGCCCAGGAACCCTTTTCTCCCTCTTCCCCTAGGCCCTGCAGAGCCTGGGCAGCCAAAGAAAGATCCTGGGAGTCTGTCTATAGCAACACATCCTATATTAACATGCTAAAGAAAAACAAAAAGAAAGAAAAGAACAATCTTAACTAAACAAAACATTCCTGCTGGCTCAGGTGGCCCCAGCAGACAGAGCCTCTGGAATTAGCTCTCTGCAGAGCTCCAGCAGCGCAGCCAGCCGAGCCCCGACAGACGAGGCCGTCTCCTCCATGCCCTGCAGAGCCGATCACGCAGGTTATTGAAGATGGAATATGGAGCTCTCTCTGCTTCCTGGACGATGTATGGTGTTTGAACTGCCAGGCTTGCGACGTCGACACTGATGTCATTTTCCAAGCCTTCAAGGGCTGAAAGAGAGAGGAACAGAGCCATGGTCAGTTCCCACATCTGAGGGGACCCGAGGGGACTCTGTGCCAGGGCCATCCCAGCCGGCTCTGGCCATGGCCAGCAGGGAGCAGGGACCAGCTGGATCAGCCTGAAGCTGCTGGCCATGAATCCCCCAGGTGCCCTGAAAGCTCTGTGTGCTCTGCCCACGCCGGCCCTAGTCCACACAGGGAGCAGAGCCCTCCACAGCCGGGGCAGGGCTCGCAGCTCCCCCGGCAGCCCCCGCTGGCAGCCCGCTGCCCTCACTCACCCTCAGAGAGGAGCTGGAGCTCTTCCTTCCTCCCCCTCAGGTGCCGCCCGGCCGTCCCTGGGAACACAGAGCCTGTCAGGCCCAGGGCACAGCTCCCTGCCAGCGGTGCCGCCAGCCCTGTGCCCACACGCCCTCCTGGCCCGGCTCGTGGCTCACCCATGAACCTGACGGCCGCCTCTCGCAGGGGCTCCTGTGGGCTCTGCAGGTAGGGCAGGGCCCGGCGCAGGTGCTCGGCCACGCTGCTGCTGTCCTCTGCCAGCTGGAGAGAGCGACAGGAGGGAAGGGTTGGCCCCGCAGCCCCCCGGGCCGGGGCTCCATGGGCACCCGGCTGGGGCCGCAGGAGCCTGGAGCAGAGCCCGCGCGGCCTCGGGCTGCAGCAGCGGGCAGGGGCACAGCTGCCAGCCCGCACACCGAGCACCGCGCTCAGGGGCTGCTCCAGGCTGGGGCTGCGGCTTCCCAGCCCTCCTTACCAGGCACTCAGTGAACTGCCACAGCTTCTGGTTCTTCACCAGCTGTTCAAGGTCCCTCCTCCTGAGGAACTCGGCCGCACAGAGCAGTGTTTCCTGAGAAGCCTGGAGAGCAGCAGAGACGCGGAGATGGCCCCACAGCCCAGGGCGCAGGACTCCGTCCCTGTGCCAAGGCCAGCAGGAGCTGCAGCCTGCGAGGCGCCAGGGCAGGGCCAGCCCAGCCCCTGCCAGGGGCCAGCGGCAGCTGCCGAGTCCTCACCTCTGCCACTCACTGGTTCTCATCGTGGCAGTGGAAGAAGAGTGGTACCAGGCTCTGGTGCACATGTGCCTTCAGGGCCTTTTTTTCCTGTTCTGGAAAAACATCCAGCATCTCCTTGAAGATAAACATGGAGCACAACTGCACCTCGCTGTCCTCCTGTATGGATGGGAGGAAGAAAGGCCTCAGCGTCAGCTGCTTCAGGCCCACCTGGGCACAGCCTGTGAGTGCACAGGTCACAAAGTGTGCGGGCAGCACCCGCTGGCCGTGGCTGGAGGCGCAGAGCCTTACGTTGTCAAAGAGTGGCAGGAGCGCCTCAGCCAGCTGCAGGGCGAGGGCGCTGGTTACTGGGGCACCATTGCACAGGAACAAACCCCTGAGGAGAACCATGGTCATCCTGAGCATGATGCTGTCATCTTCCTTCAGGAGTTCCACGAGCCTCTCATGCAGGCTCCACATCCTTATGGCCATCTACTTGTGGAACACAAGTGTGTGAAACACCATCCTGCTGCCACAGGGCCCAGGGGCCCAAGGCCTGTGCCAAAGCCCTGGGGCAGCTGCAGCAGGAGGCAGGAGAGCTGGCAGCAGCTGCCCCAGTGCCCCAAGGCCAGCCAAGCCCCAGGGACTGCCTTCCCCAGCCCCACGCTGGCAGCACGGCTTCAGCCCCTGCGCTCTTCTCACCGAGACACTGGTGGTGCCGAGCGCCACGAGGCCTCGGAGTGCCAAGCGACGCCTCCCCCTGCACTCGCTCTGCAGGTGCTTGGACAGGAACTGCAGGACGCTGTCCCGGCACTCACTCAAGTTCAGGTGCTCCAGGATCTGAAAGGCACAGGCCGGTGACGGGGGAGCGGCCGGCGGGAGCCCAGAACCGCACAGGGCCGGGCCCAGGCAGCAGCACAGGGCACGGGCTCCGTCCCAGGCACTGCGGCCAAGAGAGGGCAGAGAGCCGGGAGGCAGCTCAGCGAGGCAGCGCCGGCCTTCAGGCTCACCTCCACAAGGAACGCCAGGGCGGCCAAATCCCGGCATGGCGTGTCCTTGCTGAGCAGCCCGAGCAGGTGGAACGCAATCCTGGAACACACGGCTTCGGATGCGCGGTGCATTTCTCTGACAGGAGGAAACACGAGTCAAAGCCCTGAGCCAGCGGGGGCAAACCTCTCCCAGGACTGCCTCACAGAGATCTGGCCTTTCTCCACCACCCTGCAAGGGGCAGCTGAGCCCTCTGGGAGGTTGCTGTTCTTGGGCACGCTCCTCTCCCAGCCTTTTGCAGCCTCCTTGGCCGTCCCTTGGTGACAAGGCCTTCTGGCCCACGGCCACGGGGACTGTGTGGGGCACCTCGGGCACAGGGCACACATGCCGGGGATAGCTGGGGAGCAGGGGGTCTCACCTGGCCAGCACGCCCACAGCACAGTGGTGGGTGTCAGCACAGAGCAGTGTGTCCCAGCCACGCTTGTCTTCCATGGCCACCACCACATCCTCATAGTGAAGTTGGCAGAGCAGGGCCTTGAGGGTCTGCTCTGCAAAGCTGTGCACAGAGCAAAGCTGAGGTTACACTGGGAGCACTGGCCCCTGCCCTGGGCACATGGCAGGGACAGGAGGACTGGCATGGAGCACCTGCTGGGGCTGGTGGCAAGACCGTGTTGCTGCTGGCATCCCTTCCAGAAGATATTGACCTCCTCTGGCACATCCAGAGTGCTGAAGAGCACTTGGAAGAGCAGATGCACAAAGAGGCCGGGGAAATGCACGGTGACTACATGTGGCACACAGGGCAGCTGGAGGATCTTCCACATCACCACGGTTGCCTGCAAAGGACAGAGCAGCCCGAGAAAGCGCTCAGTGCCGAGGTGTCCGTGTGGCAGGGCCCGAGCACGGGAGGGAGAGGCCCGGAGAGCCACAGGGGGAGCACCGGGCCTGGTGGCCCTGGAGCTGCCCCGAGGCCAGGTTTCAGCCCAGCGCCTGAGGCAGGGAGACGCCGTGAGGGAGGGAGGATGGAGAGCTGCTGGAAAGGTGGCCTTGGGGCCAGCAAAGGCAGAAACTCACAGCCAGGGCAAGAACAGCCGTGTGGTCCCCATCGGAGGTGCACGTGCTGTGCTCTGGCCAGCTCCCCAGCACATCCAGGAGCACGAGCATGGCTGGCTCTGCAGTCCTCAGCGAGCACATGATGCTCTTCCACATGGCCAGAGCAGCTCTGTGGGGTCAGAGCTCTGTCTCAGAGGAGTCTGGGACACAGCAGCGTGGCCTGGGCGGCAGCGGGGAGCTGAGCTGCTCTGCCAGCCCTGCCTCTGCCCACTGCCCCTCACTGGCAGCACGCAGGCAGCTCAGCCCTGTGGGCACTGGCCCCTGAGGGGCAGGGTGGAAGCATGGCAGCACGCTGGGGGGCTGGCAGGGGCCAGGGCTGGCAAAGGGAGCAGCCAGAGGGCCCTGGAATTCTCTGTGTCAGACACCTGGGACAGGCTGCACAGGGGGAAGGGCTGCTGAGCCCTGAGCCCTCTGGGCAGGTGGGCCCCGTACCTGTCACACAATGGGGCCACACGCAGGAGAGCCATCACCACGTCAGAGGGCTGTGCCTCTGTCAGATCCAGAAGGGGCCTGTACAGATTGTACTCAGGAAACTCATTGGCCACGAGCCACTGGTGGATGTACCTCACCATGGCGGGCACCTGGAGAAGGCAGGGGAGACTTGGAAAGCTGCTGGAGGAAGGAATGTGCCCAGCTGCCCCAGAGAAGTGCTTCCCTTGCCACCACACTGCCATGGCTTCAAAGGCTCCCAGGGAGCAGCAGGTGTGGCTTGGGAGGCCAAGCAATTGCTGGGACGAGAAAAGCCAGGCCACAGGCTGCTCACTTGCTTTGGGCTGGAAGGACCCTCCTCCACAAGCATATCCAGCAGGGCAGCGCTGGTCTTGGTTTTGAAGATGGGAGAGTACGCTCTGAGCACGGTGCCCATGGCGCTGCTCTCTTCCTCCCGAATCCTCTTCATGAATTTGCAAACCATCTGCAGCAGAAGGGCAAGAAGCCCGGGATCCTGCATGGAGTGCTCCGAGCACAGTGCTGGGCTGAGCAGTGCCAGCAGGCCCAGCCCAGGTGGGGATGGCTGCAGGTACCTGCGCTGTTCTGTGGAAGCGGCCCCGGGTGCGTTCCTGCTCTCGTGTACGCTGCACGGCTGCACCTGGCAAAGAGCGAGCGCAGTCCGAGCTGAGGGGCTGCGGGAGAGGCCGGAGAACACAGCCCAGCCCTGCGCTGCCCAGGCAGGGACAGCCCCACGACAGCCCAGGGCATGGAGCACGGCTGTGGGGTGTCTGCCCGGCCCCTATTCCATCCTGTCCATGGGCATGGCCCCAGGGGATGGCATGGCATGGCATGGCATGGCATGGCATGGCATGGCATGGCATGGCATGGCATGGCATGGCATGGCATGGCATGGCATGGCATGGGGCCAAGCTGGCTGCAGGCACCAGCCCTGTGGCCCAGCTCTGCCACTCACCCTTCTGCGGTGGCTGGAAATGCTCCACCTCTTCAGGCTGCTGTGCTGGGGCAGCTCCAGGGCCTTCTTTCTCCTCCTTCCCCCGGGCCAGCTTGGGCACGCTCGCAGGTCTGTGCTCTACGACACTGCCTGGATTCATGGCTGCTTGCAGAAGGTGAAAAGGAAAAGGTCCGAGTCAGCAAGTGCTGCAGTCGTGCCTTGAGGGCACCTGCAAGAGTGAAGACTTGGCAAGGCTACAGGACAGCAAGTCCTGCACTCTGCTCTTGGGGCTCCAGCCACAAGGACAGGAGACTCCTGTCAAGGATGGTGCAAATGCCACAGTCTGCCCTCGAGGGCAGCTGCAGAAGATTTGCCTCGGGAAGGCCAGGGGTCACCAATTGCTCTGGTCTGGCCACGAGCTCACCTGCAGGAGTAATACCTTGGGAAAGCTCTGGGTCAGCAAGGAATGAGTGGCTGTGCGAGGGCTCCTCACAGCACCGCTCTCTCGCGTCCTCTCTCGTCGTGTGCACCGAGCACTGTGGAGTGTAACTGTAACTTGTAACTGCCAACACCTCTGCCAGAGCGTGTCACCAAGGGCCCTTGGAATCCCTGCCCCGTTCCATTCCACGGTGACCATGCTGCACCATGTCACCAAGGGCCCTTGGATCCCCTGTCCCGTTCCATTCCACGGTGACCATGCTGCACCGTGTCACAAAGGGCCCTTGCACGCACTGCCACCTGCCCTGGGGTCACCCTCAGCCCCCCAGAGTGGCCCAGAGTGGAAGGAATGCCTTGCCCCAGGTGTGTCAGACAGCCCAACAGGATCTTTAGGAAGGGCTCAGCCCATCAGCAAACGCTGCCCTGCTCTGCGGGCTCAGAGCAGCAGGAGCCCCCGCAGCTGCCGACGCAGCCGCGGCGGGAAGGGCACGGGGCCTTCACAGAAGCTGGCACGGCCTCCTCGGGACACGTCCCACATGGTGGTCATCCTAAGCACGGCCATGGGACACAGACCGGGAACGTGTGGGCCAGGGCAGGAATGCTGCTCTGAGCCCTGGGGCCCGGGCAGCGCTGACAGCAGCAGGTGAGGCACAGTCCCTGCCCAAGCAGAGTTCCCCCGAGCCCTGGCAGCACCGGTGCCCGTCTCTTGCCCCAGAAACCTGTGCCCCACAAGGGCTTCTCTGCCAGAGGGCAGCCAAAGCTGGTGTGCACTGGGGGCTGTGCTCTGTCCTACAGGGGCTGTTGGTAGCAGCACCTGGAGCAACTGGGGGCAACACTTGGTGCGTGTCAGATGTTGTTGCTCCTTCCCAGAATGATTTTTTCATGGAAGCGATTAGCAGCAGCACAGAAACACCAACAGCTACTGAACTTCACAGGACAAAGAGACTCCACTGAAACACTGCCATGTTTCCTTGTGCTTTTGCGTCTTTCTTGCACTCTGAAAGAAAAAGAATTGGCCCAAGCCCTGCTATTCAAATCTCCAGCTGCTGTGTGTCTTCCTGTGGCAGCTCACTGCAAACACAACTGGCTGCCTGCTCAGCTGGGCAATGGACGGCCACAAACAGGGAGGGCCCTGGTGAACATCTCTTTGGTCTCGTGGGGCAGCGAGGGCACAGGAGACAAAGACTGCTCCTCCCGAGTTCATGGGGCAACAGAGAGATTTTATTTCCCAAGCTCCCCCTTAGACAGGGCATTTGAAAGACCAGGCCTGGAAGCTCTCATCAGTTTGAGCTCCACGCCCCTTCAGGTTCTGGCCCGTGAGGTGCCTGCAGTTTTGGGAGATATTTGATTGGTCAAGACCCCTGTCAATCATGGTAACATCTCAATCTCCTTTTCTTTATAAAATTCTGTTTATTGTTCTCTGTCACCCATCTGCAAGGGCCCTTTGCCAACATGGTGACAGAGGACAGCGTGCATCTAATTTACACTGGAGCTGCAGCATTCCCCTCCAGGAACTGTTAGGGGAGAACTCAGGCCACAGGCATAATGCTTCTTGGTTACAAATTGAACTTATCTCTAAAAGCAGAAAGCTATTTAACCCTGAGCCCATTTAACACTTAGAGAAAAACCCAATTTTAAAAAACAACCTTTAAGCACTTGATCCCTTGGGGAAAAACCAAACTTCCAGAAAACAACCTGTAAACAGAAAAACTGTTTGTAAACATGAGAAATAATTTGTAAACAAATCAAGTCCATCTATGAACTGTCCATGAGGCAGGTGATCATTTGTAATGCTGTCTGTGGTTTCCAGTGTCCATATTTTAGGCAGCTGTATTGTACTGTTGCAGGATTTATTGTAAAACATGAGAACAGACTCAGAGGGGAGGAGGGTGTACCCTCAATCCAACCCCTTTCCCCTTTTTTCTTTGTATAAAAATAATAATAGGAACAGAACATGGACTTTGAATACTATTAACTTATGCAACATTTCATCCACATTTACTGAAAATATTTGTCTTTATCAGCCAGGTTCAGGGCGAAGAACTTGATTGGGAGATGTTTTGATCAGGGCAAGGAACTTGGTTGGGAGACATTTTCTGTATTTATATTTTATCTAGTGCAAACCATATACTTTTTTCCCTTTGTTAGAAGTTAGAAATTTTGTTATTGACTTTAATAGCTGACTTTTCACTTTTAAAATGATGACAAGTGGCAGAATGTCATTGAAAATCTCTGCAACTGCAATTTGCTTATGATAAATTGATGTTCTATGTGTACTTCAGTGGATATTCTTTGAATCATACCAGTTTATCTTAAAGCAATGCAAGAATAATTACTCGAATATTAAGAAAAGACATGTTAATACACATACTAGGACTTCTTTAGGACAATGATTTACTAAAATATGAATATCAATCTAATATCGATATCCAACTGAGATGGACAAAAACTCTCTAGGGGTTTAAAGTTAGAAAGTGTATGTTTATTGAGACAGCCAGGCAGTACCTGGGATAATTCCCTAATGCACACTGCAAAAATCACAGGTATTACAAAGCTTTTTTATTTGCAGAAGTCTTGAATACACAAATATGAATGCATATTCATATCCCTGTCACTTCCTCTGATCCGCTTCATGTGCTAATTGGCAAAAAGGCAATTAAGCATGTGTAGTTCTGTTCCCTGAAATGAGTCAGGGGTCCATTTTGGGGAGGGGTCTCCAAAATGAGGAAGTAAAATAAGTCTTCCTCGTTCTGACCTTTCTGCCTTTCCCATGCACACGTGACAAATGAATCCTTGCCGTTTTCCTGTGCTTAATGGATTCCTAAAGTATGGGAAGTCTGCAACTGTTTTTGTGTCCCTGAAATCTGTTTATCACATTCTGTTTCACATGATAAGCACAGCTATCCAAGCATAAAGCTGGCAAGCAATGAGTTAATAGATCCTGGATATCTTATCTAAGATCCAGCTACTGTTAACTATGAACAAAGCCCATTTATCTACTTCCGATAAGTCAGCAACATCTAATTTAACTATCATCTTAACTTTCCTAAAATTCTTAATTCTTCAGAATTAATGTCTCACCGGAATTGGGGACAGGGAATGGGAATGAGGACAGGGAATGGGAATGGGGACAGGTGAAGAGAGCTTGACAGAGGAATGGTTGAACGACAAGGGACATGATACTGTAAAATTAATCCAAATAGGGAGGGCTACGTGACTGCTGCAAAGTTCGCATGGCCCTGAAGAATAGATGATGTGCAGAAAGCAGGATATTGAAACTGCTTGGTATGTAGAAGTAGATAGAGAAGAACAAAGGAGTACTAAGCTGTTCTAACTACAAGGCCAGCTGGACAAGCATGTATCGATCATAAAGATACTTTTAAGATAATAGTACAAGTCACATAGCAACCAATCATGAGCTTGGCTTTTGCAATATGTATGAGCTAATTAACGAACATATATAAACTGTGTAATCTGTCACAATAAACTGAGACTTGATGATCATGATATCATGAGTCTTGTCTCCCGCGGCATTTCCCTCTAACAACTGGCGCCCGAACAGGGACCTGATCCGAGTCTAAGGCGAGAGAGGTGCTGCGTTGGGGTTCGGGTCCTGCGGCTGGAAGGATGGCGGAAGAGCCGATACTCTCTGCTCCGCGCCCTGAGTGACCGCAGCGGCGAGCTCAGCCGATACGTGCTGCCGAAGCCTGAAGGAGCCAGCAACGGTACCGACGTAACCATGGAAAGGGAAGCAGCATATGATTTATTTAGTGCTTCTCTTAGAAAAAGGCAGATTAGGGGGATTGACTTAGATAAGGATCTCCCTTCGCTATTGCATCATGCTGAGTCTTACAGCTTTTTCATTAACCCCCATAGTGTTCATAAACTTTCAGAATGGAGAAGATTTAGGGATAAGTTCTGGGAATTAGTGTTAGATGAGGATAAACCGGACAAGAAAATGAGTAAACTCTGGAGAGTGGTTGATAACGAATTGCTAATGTGTCAGGCAGAAAAGAGGGCAGTGGAAGCGATACGGACAGCTCTGGAGAAAAATAAGGAATGTAAACCCTCGCTTCTCTCCAGTGAGCCAAACCCTCCGGTTCTCACAAATTTTCCCATTCCCATCTCTGCTTCTGAAATGCCTGTACCTCCCATAGACACTAGTAGCATTGAGGTGCTGGAAATTGAGATCCAAATTGCTTTATGGCAACGGGACTGGGATCCCAAATTCACTTTTTGTGAACGGGGATCAGGTAGAACGGAGCAGGCGCGGGGCCAGACAGAGCGGGGCCGGCCAGCACCGAGCCGGAGGCGAGCCCGGGGCGGAGCGGACATCAGCCGAGAGACGGAAGGCTCCTTGTTGCCGAGCAGCAGCGCAAGGGGGGAGAGGGGCGTTCCTGGGGGCTCAGCCGCGCTGGAGCCGGAGCAGGCGGGGCGCGGCCGTGGCGGGGGTGTCTCTTCTCCCATCCACAAGGTGACACAACAAGGACGGGAGCGAGGCGGCGCCGCCCCTCATCTCCCCGCAGCGCCCAGCAATGGCGGCGGAGATGGCGGCACAGTCCTGGTTGCCATGGCAGCGACAACGCCGAGAGCAGCAGCGCCACCGGTGGCGGGACCGCAACACTACAGCAAAAATTTCAACAGCATCTTCCCAATTTCTTACAAGAGTCAGAGACGTAATGAAAAAGTACAGCAGGACCGAGTGTTTTCCAAGATACCAAGAAGGATGAACATTATGTCAATCAATGTTATTTCAAATATGATATGGATAAAAATCACTGTATAAAGATAGAAATGTTAGTAATGATTTAATTACCAAAAATGTCTCTGAAAACAAAGAGTTGAGAAAATGTCACCTGATGGAATTTTAGTATTGAGTTTGTAATCTCTGTCTTTGGGTTTTTATAGATAATAATATAAGTAATAATGATTTTTAAGTTTTATAGATAATACAATAAATAGTGATTAAGTTTTTGTAGGTAATGATAAGTAGTGATTGTTACTAATGTTATATGAGTGCTTTAAAAGGATTGTCTTAAACTATTTTAAACATTTCTTGTTAATAGGTTGATCATAAAATGTGAGTTGTCTGATTTTTGTGATAAGAATTATTATTAAGGTATTAAGGTATTAAGGTGTTATAGTATTTACAGTTAGTTTTCATATGTTTTATTGTCTCTTTAGGTGATTGATTACAAGATGTTTTTTCAGGATCCTGTGTTTTTGATTTTTTAACTACTCATGTGTTTTCTTTATCCAATCTTTTATGCAGCTGCAATTCATCTTCCTTTAAAAATTCATTGTCCAAATTTTAGTTCAAGATTTCAGACTTCAAATTTTCAGATTTCTAAAGAAAGGGTTTGTTATATTTAGAGAATTTTTATCTTAAAAGAGATTTTAGACAGGTTCAATTATTTGATAGTTTGATAAATTTTTAATAATAAGGTTTTTTACTTATAACTGTTATTTCTAGGACTTTTGTTTTATAATGTGTTAAAACATATCCTCCAATTAGAGTTTGAGCTCTGGCCAAGCTCTGGCTCTACGTGGATGGTGTGATTGACCCAGGTGTTTTCTGCATCAAAAAGCATTCAAGTCCTTTTGGCTTGACAATTTGACCATGTAGGGCAGCTGAGCCTCAAAAGGAGTTTTGGAGAAACATGATCTGGACATGTTTTATCCAAATCTCTGTTGTTTTAAGGTTTATCAGCTGCTGCAGACTCTGGGATGACAATTTGATAGTGTAGCACTTGGTAACTGTGATTTTATATGTAATATTAATTGTGTATTATCTGATTGATTTTTATTTGTTGTTAGTTTCTTTACTATATGCATTGTTTTGTTCTTAATGTTTTTTCATGTTTATAACAAAGATGTTGATATTTCCATTTCTTCATGCAAATTTTAAGAAGCAGAATTGAGAGAGGACCCTCCAGTCCCTGTGGGGAGTGTTGAGTTTGTTTGTGTTTTAGCAGGTGCAGAATCTAGAAAGATTTCAGTGAAGAATGTTAAACTTATCAATTTCAAGAGAACACTAATCTCTCCACAAGTAAATCAGAAGATGCACAGCAAAAGTGGATTGTGCAGAGATTTGTGTTTCACCCACAGAAGATTGTAGACTTTGGGTTTTTTCATAAGTGTGTTTTTAATTATGTTATAGACTTTTTTGCTAAGTTTTAATGAGTTTTAGTAATGCCTGTGATTTTTCTGTTCATTTTACCATTGCTTTTCAATGGCAAAAGAAAAAGAAGAACAATCAATTAGATAATCAAAAGCATAACATTAAGTTTATCATAAATATAGTTTGTATTTAGAATTAAGTTTGTTCCTTTCATGTTAAACAGAACAATCAAAAACATGAGAAATATGAAGTGGGGTGCACTTCTGTAATACTAACCTCATTTTTCACCCCACGAGTTGCTTCAGTGCAAGCTCTCACACAATTAAAAATCCTAGCCTACTGGACAAAAAAATAAATTAATATGTCATCTAAAATGTTAAGTGAGCTTGCCACAAATATAGATAGTATCTGTCATGCAGTTCTGCAAAACAGAGCAGCTGCCACTAATTTACTTCTTCTAGCCCAAGGTCATAGTTGTGAAGAATTTGAAGGAATGTGCTGTATGAACTTATCTGATCACTCTACATCCATCCATAAGCAAATACAAAAATTGACCGAGCTAACTCAACAGTTGAAGGTGGAGGACGAATTGGGCTTAGAAGGCTGGCTGAAAGGATTGGGGATCAGACCATAGTTGAGAGACATCATCAAATATGGCATAATAGTTCTAAGCATAATTGTGATACTTTTACTTGTTTTGCCCTGTGTGTTTACTTGCTTACAAGGCTTGATGCAGCAGCTTTTGCAGAAAATGTTGAATGCACACCTTCTTGTCCAAAAGGAAAACGGGGGAGATGAAGAGAGCTTGACAGAGGAATGGTTGAACGACAAGGGACATGATACTGTAAAATTAATCCAAATAGGGAG
Organism: Lonchura striata; assembly: GCF_050655825.1. Taxonomy (NCBI): domain Eukaryota; kingdom Metazoa; phylum Chordata; class Aves; order Passeriformes; family Estrildidae; genus Lonchura; species Lonchura striata. Next base: position 1,984,350 of record NC_140707.1, read on the forward strand.
GGCTACGTGACTGCTGCAAAGTTCGCATGGCCCTGAAGAATAGATGATGTGCAGAAAGCAGGATATTGAAACTGCTTGGTATGTAGAAGTAGATAGAGAAGAACAAAGGAGTACTAAGCTGTTCTAACTACAAGGCCAGCTGGACAAGCATGTATCGATCATAAAGATACTTTTAAGATAATAGTACAAGTCACATAGCAACCAATCATGAGCTTGGCTTTTGCAATATGTATGAGCTAATTAACGAACATATATAAACTGTGTAATCTGTCACAATAAACTGAGACTTGATGATCATGATATCATGAGTCTTGTCTCCCGTGGCATTTCCCTCTAACAGACAGGGAATGGGGAATGGGAATGGAGACAGGGACTGGGAGTGGTGACAGAGACAGGGAATGGGGACAGGGACCAGGAATGGGGACAGGGAATAAGACTGGGACAGGGACAGGGACAGGGAATACGGTACAAGGATCAAGAATGGGGTCCGGATTGGGATGGGAGCAGGATGGGAATGGGACAGGGGGGACACGGGAACAGGCAGGGGCAAGGGGAGTATGGAAGGGGAGTAAGGAATGGGGCAGCTTCTGCAGGGGATGAGGCGTTGGGATGGGGGCACATGGGGACAGTTCCAGGGCAGGGGGTCCTTGACCAGCTGCCCAGAACCTCCACCAGGGTCTCCCAGGGCAACTGGAGCCGCTCAGCCTGGGGTGCCCAAAGCCCTGAGCAACTCCCAGGTCCCTCCCAGGAACCCTCAAGTCCCTCAAACCCAGCATCCCCCACATCCCCTGCAAGCCCCCCCCCCTCCATGTCCCTATCCTTGTCTTAGCTCAACATCTTTATTTTTGCCTGCTTTTAAGAGTTTTGAAAGGGCAAAGAGAAATGAAAAGAAAATCCAGGCCACGGGGAGCCAGGAGGATGTGGAGCCTCTCCAGCTGGGTGTCTTCCCAACATGGATCAGGAGCACCACAGGTCACCAGGGCTCTGCCCACCGGGGCTCACTGGGGATCCATCCAGCACAGATCCTCCCATGGGGGATGGAGCTGGAGCAGCGCACGGAGCTCTTCCCACACTGGGGCACTCGCAGGGCTGCCCTTCGTGGTGCCTCTGCTGGTTTGAGGTCAAGGCTGAGCCGTGTGATGAGCTGTTCCCACACCTGGGACACTTGTGGGGCCTGGGACATCACCAGGAGCGGGGCTGGGATGTGCCCTGGTGCCTGGGACATCACCAGGAGCGGGGCTGGGATGTGCCCTGGTGCCTGGGACATCATCAGGAGCGGGGCTGGGATGTGCTCTGGTGCCTGGGACATCACTAGGAGCGGGGCTGGGATGTGCCCTGGTGCCTGGGACATCACCAGGAGCGGGGCTGGCTCTGATGCTCTCCGGTGCCTGGGACATGACAAGGGGCGGTGCTGGCTGGGGTTTGTTTGGTGCCTGTGCAATCCCAAGGGCAGTGTCACAGCGGGGCAGCTCTCAGTGTCCCCAGCAGGTCACAGTGTCCAGGGCAGCCCGTGCCAGCGGTCACTGCGCACACGGGGCAGGCTGGGCTGGACAGGGGACGGGGCAGAAACGCTGCCCCGGGACTGGGGTCTCCCCCTGCCTCTGGGGCCCAGCCCCTGCTGGGATCGCCTTGGGCAGGGCACGGGGCTGCTGCTGGGCCAGGGGGACAGGCCGTGCCCCCGTTCCCCTGCTGCTGGGCCAGGGGACAGGCCGTGCCCCCTGTCCCCTGCTGCTGGGCCAGGGGGACAGGCTGTGCCCCACGTCTCCTGCTGGTGGGCCAGGGGTGTTATGGACAAATTCAATTGGGGAGGCTAATTATAGATAAATCAATTAACAAGAATTTATTAAGCAAGCGGTATTAAGCAAAAGAACAGCGCTGGGTGGCTGGGGAGCCTCTGCTCTGCCACGGCGCACCTTCCCCCTTTGACTTTTTTGTTTTTATAATCCCTTTTTTTTCCAGTTGATGTATTTTCTCTCGATGCACTCTGCACCGGTGCAATTGGTTGCTGGGGGTCTTTTGTTCTGCCCTTGGTGGTCGTAGGAATGAAGGCTCCTCATCTTCCTTGCAGATTGTCCGTGGCCTAAAAGTTAACTTGCATATAATTAGTTTCACAGTCTTCTATGCTAGTTGCATTCCCTACTCAGTTCAAATTCTTATCTCCTTTAACGCTCGTTTTGATGAACAAAGACCTTTTTATTTATTACAATCCCCCTTTTCTCTTTACCAATTTGTTCATTAAAACATTTCAACTCATGGAAGCTTAAGACCAGGGTTTCATCTACTTCTAAGCCCCTGGGCAATGTTTCCTACCTATCTCTAATAAGCACTAGATGAGCTACCTCCAGTCTTCCTTTTACAATGTCGATGATTTTATTAAAAATGTAAGGTCTGAAAGTTAAACTTAGTAACAACAATATTACAGGACCTGCAATCCCCCTTATACAGATTTTCTCCTTGAGTGCCATACCCCGGAGTTTTGCACCCCTCAGGGTACCATGAGACCTTTAAAAATTTATCTGGATGGGTGACAGCCAAGGCGGTTGCTATGGTTTCACAGCCCCAATACTCACACAGACATTCCACAGGATAATGACAATATCCCCTCCCAGGATTGGAACCAGGACACCAATAGGTAGCCTGGAGTTCAGGTTTACTCCATCCCCACACAGAGTTTACCAAGTCTTTGTTAGTAACAAAAAATGGGAGCTACAGTGGTGGTATTATGCTTAACAACTTTCCCTTGGTCTGTTTTGGTCAGAGCCCAATTAAATGGCTGGTGTGCATAGTCCCCTTGACCAGGCCAGGTACAACATATAACTAATATGCACAGAATTTGCCAGCAAGGGTGGAGTCCAAACCGCCCCAGGGTTTGATTATCATTATCTCCCCATTCCCAGTGTTTGTTTTGACATGTTATTGCCGGGCTCACCTTTACCCTTGGGAGATCAGTATCCTTGAGGCAGTTCTTGAAATACTTTGAATTGTCCCAGTCTGAGGGCTCTTTCCTCCACCGCTTCTCATCCCTCTGCCTCGCTCACCGACTCGGTTGCTCCAAGCCGTGAGGCGCACCATCTTCTCGGAGCAAGGATATTCTTCAGGAGGACCCTTACTCTGTTTTTGTTGCCTCTTTTTGAATGATTCCCAGCTTTTATCCTTCACTTGTGGTGAGTCACACTGAATCCCAGGTAAAGTTTTCCAGCAATTCCCTTTTATAATTTGAACAATTAGGGGAATTGGTTCATTGGAGTGGAAACAACAATTTTCAGGCCTAGCCCCCTTAGTAAACACCTCCCACCACTCTTGGATTCCCTTGGTAGGGTCCCGTTCTCTTCTCCAATCCTTAGGACTGACTTTATCAGTTCTCTTTCTAACTGATAACACCTTTACAAATACCCCTAGGAGGAGTGCCTCTGTAACTATGGACCCACCACCGTTCCTGCAAATTTTACAAATATAGCATACAAAAGGGTAACAATCACAATCCTTCTTTGTACCATATACTCTAAAATCATTAGTTATAGGATACCCATAGTCCAATATCTCACTCTACCAGCTGGTTCATACAATACTACTGAGTCCATTCAGTCCATTTAAATGTGACCTTAAGGTCCCCGGGCTGGCTGGTTTTTCTCCAGGGCTCTTCGGCAGCAGCAGGAATCGCTCCCTTTATTCGGCTCGCATGGGTCCACCCCTTCTCGGCGGTTCTGACTGCAGTTTCTGTAGTGAGTAAAACAACATAGGGGGCTTCCCAATTTGGGGGTAGTGAGGTTTCTTTCTAGGTTTTTTATTAACACCTTATCACCTGGATTTATATTATGGATTGCTAGGTCTAAAGGAGGTTGTTGCACTAGTAACTCGGTTCTTCTAAGCCCTTCCCGAGCCTTCACAAGTTGCATGACATATTGGTTAATTTGTTGATTACTTATTTCAGGGTGATCTGTAGGAGAATCCATGTCATAAGGCATCCCATAAAGCATTTCAAATGGAGAAATTCCAATATCGGTTCTGGGCAGAGTTCTTATATTTAATAAGGCTAAAGGCAAACATTTTTACCCAGGATGATTGTGTTTTATACATCAATTTAGTTAGTTGTTTCTTAATTTTCCCATTTATCCTTTCCACTTTACCTGAGCTTTGTGGATGTCAGGGGGTATGATATTGCCATTTTGTTCCTAGAGCTGTAACTACTTTTTTAATTTATTTTGAAGGCAAAGAGTGGCCCTCTCTCTGAGTCTATTACTTCTGCTAGTCTGTAGTGGGGGATTATCTCTTCTAATAGTATTTTTACTACTGTTTGTGTAGTTGCCCTGGAGGTAGGGAATGCCTCTACAAAGTGAGTCAAGTGATCTATTATCACCAATAAGTGTTCATACCTTCCTACTTTAGGCAAATCAGTAAAATCTATTTGAACGTGGGGAAACGGTCTATGTGCCAATTCCTGTCCCCCCCATTTCCCACACCACTCAGGATTTCTCACACCTGGGTCTACTCCTGGGTCAGGGGTCTCTTCAGCCCCTCTAGAAATCTCAGCCCTCATTCTAGAGAGACTGCAGACTGTAGAGAGAACGTTACCAGATTAAACACCAGAAAGATGGTCTCTTTAACAGTCAGGGGAAACGGAACATTCTCTAATAGGGAGCTGAGAGATTCAGAGGAGAAGAAGGAAAGCAAAGGCTGAGAAGCCTCATCCCCTGCTTCCCCTCTAACAAACTGGCTGCACAACCATGACCATGAGCCATGCATTCCTGGAACAGACTTCAGCACCTTCCTAAACCCCCTGGATGCCATTACACCCAAGCCCAACCCGATGGATATTCTGGTCAGTGCCCTTCTACTGCAAAAACTACGTATTAGGGACAATACCAGAGCTATTCCTGGATAAGAAAATAAACCTAGGGACCATAGAGTGATTAAGATCTAAAAAAACCCTAGGGACCAGAAACACATACAGGCCTCCACTCTAAAAAGACACTATGAATTCAAACAACATAGCCAGGAACTGCTCCATACTAACACAAAGTAATTGGAACCAAAATATGATTAGAACAGGTTGGGTTTTTTTCACTCTCTCCAGCCATGAAATGGGCAGCAAAATATTTGTCCTAGTTTAGGGCAAATTTGGGAGAAAAACCTCTGGAAGGAGCCACCAGAAAACAAACCCCCATGGCCCCTCCCCACCCACCTGATTTGGGAAGAATTTTCTCTGAGAGAAGTGGAAAAGAAGTTTCTTTAACAAACATAACCCTTCCCAGCACTATAAAAATGAACAACACCAGATGACAACAAAACTCCTTCACCACTCTGCAGAGATGACAAATCCAGAAAGTCTCTCCTGGGGGTGGTCGCCCGGGTCTGGGCACTGGGGATTGCTCTGGGCACTGGGGATGGCTGCTGCAGATCACAGAGCGCAGGCTCTCGGTGCTCCTCGGGGTTTAGAGGGTCCCAGTCCAGAGCAGGCTGGATGGTATTCAGGAAAGGGAAAGGGAAAAGAAACAATGCAGGGAAAGAATTGGACTGCTTAACAAAACTAATTTTAAAAAGCAAAGGCAAAAGCAGAAGCAAGGAAAAAAAGCAAAGCAAATCAAGGAAAAGCCAGCAAGCAAAGCAAAGCAAGCCAGCCAGCACTGGCCTCTTCTAGACAGCAGACCATGGGGGGAGGTGAGCCAGCTGATAACAAGGCAAAACAAACCTTCACTTTCTGAGTCAGTTCTGAAAGCACAGAACAGAATATCAAACATAAACAGAACACACGACTGGAGATACAAACACCATAACATCACCCTCGGACATTCCACCCCTTATCTCCATATCTTCAACATCATGTAAAAACTCCATCAAGTTAAAACTTCCATCTTTCACTTACTCAAACCTTAAACACTTACACATTTCCTTCTATTTCACTTGCTCAAACCTTTGACACTTACACATTTCTTTCTGTCTCATGTCTGTGTGTTTTCATGTACAGACGCTGGCAGTAACATCCAGCAGTGATATTTGCACATGAGTCTCACCCCACAGTCAGGTCTCCCTGAGGTACACATCGTGTTGCTCCATCTCTCTGCATTATCCACCATGTACAACCTGGTTCCTGAGCAAAGACAATCCCACAAATGGGTTTGTCTGTACCTGAGGCAGAATTGATCCACACTGATTTCCCTAACAAACCTCTGGCATGTGCCACTGGGACTTTATCTCCATCTTCTATATTCAGGGGCTCAGACTGGGCAGGACCTGCTCGATTGGTGGAACCTCGGCTGTTAACTAACCAGGTGGCCTTTGCTAAATGTTGCTCCCAATTTTTGAAAGATCCTCCACCCAATGCTTTTAAGGTGGTTTTTAACAGTCCATTGTACCTCTCCACTTTGCCTGCAGCTGATGCATGGTTTGGGATGTGGTGCACCCACTCAGTGCCATGTTCCCTAGCCCAGGTGTTGATAAGGCTGTTCTTGAAATGAGTCCCATGGTCTGACTCAATCCTCTCAGGGGTACCATGCCTCCAAAGGACCTGCTTCTCAAGGCCCAGGATGGTGTTACGGGCTGTAGCATGAGACACAGGGTCGGTTTCCAACCACCCAGTGGTGACTTTTACCATGGTGAGCACGTAGCGCTTGCCTTGGCGTGTCTGGGGCAGTGTGATGTAGTCAATCTGCCAGGCCTCCCCATACTTGTACTTGGACCCCTGCCCACCATACCACAGGGGCTTCACCTGCTTGGCCTGTTTGATGGCAGCACATGTCTCACAGTCATGGATCACCTGAGAAATACTGTCCATGGTTAGATCCACCCCTCGGTCTCGTGCCCACTTGTAGGTGGCATCTCTGGCCTGATGGCCTGAGGTATCAGTGGCCCATTGTGCTCATAGCAACAGCCACTGGTTGAGGCTTACAGTCTGGTTTAGCTGCTGGCTTAGGCTCACAGTCTGGTTTAGCTGCTGGCTTAGGATCCCTGTCTGGTTTAGCTGCTGGCTTCAAGCCGGGGCTGTTGGCTGCAGCCTGAGTGACTGGGATCGCTGCTGATTTATCTCCCTGCCCCCCTTCCTCTATCTGCTGCCCTACAGTATCTAGCAGGGTGTGATAAGCACATGCCAGGGCCCAGCTTGCTGCAATGATCCCAAAACTACTTCTCTTCATGGATATAGAGCTTGCCCTTCCCTTTCTCTTTCCCCCCTTGTTAGACTATGAGTAACACAGCAATTTTCCTCAGGGACCGGCTCTGGGATTTCTACCTCTTGGTTATCAAAATCTCCCCCTTGATCTAAATCAGGGTAGACTGCGGGTGGTGCTGGTCGGGGTGGAGGAGGAGGAGGTATGTATGGTAGAGGGAGTGCAGTTGGAACTTCCTCAGGCTTTTTATTTTTCTTTTTCCCTCCCTGGGTGCTTAAGGCAAAAGGTTTTGCTCCTGTTTCCCCCACTATCCAGAGAGCAGCATACTTGCTCTCTTCCATATCAAAAGGTTCTCTAGAGTTTACATAAATGTTTAATGCCTGGTAAATCCAGACCTTGAAGTTTCCAACCACTGGCCAAAACAAATTATCACTACAGATGTGTTTTCCTCCCCATTCTTTTATACAATAATGTATCATTTTTGCCCTAGCCTTCCCTTTCCTTGAAAGATATTCATCCCAAGATTTTATCATTAGACCTAACGGACTGTCAGGGGGGATCTGGGGAAGCGTTACCAGGGTCCCCGTCCCCATGGAAGCAGAGGGCTTGCTTTTCCTCTGTCCCATCTCCCAGGACACCTTCAGGCACACACACACACACTCGCGGCCCCTGTTGGTGCCCAGCCCCTCGCGGGCTCTGCAAACCGCACTACTCAGAGCTCTGCCCGTGCCTCGTCCTACAAGGACGTCTCACGCGTTATGTCCTGGGATCCCAGCCCAACCCAGCGGATCCCCACTTTTATACTCACGCTGTCCTGCATCTTCGCCCGGCTTTGTGCACAAAGATTACGGGGTTACCAGTATCCCTTGTGCTCAATACCGAATTTGGGTTCGTCGGTAAGGGCCTGGGAAGGAAAAGCCTGCACCAGGGCCACTGCAGAGGCAGCGGGGCGCCTTCCTGATTAGGAATTCCCACCCGGTCGCCCTTATCTGAGTCATGGCACCAAATTTGTTATGGACAAATTCAATTGGGGAGGCTAATTATAGATAAATCAATTAACAAGAATTTATTAAGCAAGCAGTATTAAGCAAAAGAAAAGCGCGGGGCAGCCAGGGAGCCTCTGCTCTGCCACGGAGCACCTTCCCCCTTTGACCTTTTTGTTTTTATAGTCCCTTTTTATTTCCAGTTGACGTATTTTCTCTTGATGCACTCTGTGCTGGTGCAATTGGTTCCTGGGTGGGTCTTTTTTTCTGCCCTTGGTGGTCATAGCAACAAAGGCTCCTCATCTTCCTTGCAGATTGTCCTTGGCCTAAAAGTCAACTTGTATATAATTAGTTACACAGTCTTCTATGCTAGTTGCATTCCCTACTCAGTTCAAATTATCTCCTTTAACACTCATTTTGATGAACAACGACCTTTTTATTTATTACACCCACTCTCTCCCAGTGCCCCCCAACGTGTCCATCTCGCTGGTGCCCTCGAGCTCCCAGCCCAGCCCCGGCCGCCTGTTCCCATCCAGCTGAGGTGGTTCCAGGGCCAGCAGGAGCTCTCTGTGGTGGCCACCGACGTGGTCCCCAACGGGGACTGGACCCACCAGCTCCTGGTGCTGCTGGAAACCCAAACCCGGGCCAGGCTCACCTCCACCTGCCAACGACGTCAGCCTGGAGCACCCTGTGAGCCGGAACTGGGGTATGGGGGAGGAACTGGGGGTGCTGGGAGCAACAGGGAGGGAGTTGGAGAGAGCCTGGTTTCAACTGGGAGAGGAGGTTGGGGGTTTAGAAGGGCTAAGAAGGGGTTTGGAGAATACTGGGAAGGGTGGGATGAGGTTCTGGAGGTCCTGTTGGGCACTGGGAGGGCGTTTGGGTGCGCTAGGTTTAAGTGGGAGGGAATAGAGTGAGCCTGAAGGAGCTGGATGGAGATTGGGGATGGAAAAGCAGAGATTGGGATGAGGTTGGTTGTGCTGGGAAGAGACTGGGAGGGCTCTGGCTGAGTCCTGGTGGGGCTGGGAAAGGACTGGGATAGGCTTTAGGGGTCCTGAGGCAGTGGGGGTGACTGTAAGAAGGCTGTGGGATCCTGAGAGGGACAGGTGGGGCTTTAGTGGGTCCTGGGGAGGTCAGGAAGGGATCAAGAGGGAGGTTTCAGGGGATCCTGAGTGGGCTGGAAGCAACCAGGAAAGTGCTTGGAGGGGCTTGGGTGTCTGTGAGTTTTTGGGAGATCCTGACCCCTGCGGACCACCCAGAGATTCTGCTGGATGCTGCCGCAGCAAGATGCTGACAAGAACTGGGGACTCCGAGTTGGGCTTCATCTTCCTGGCACTGGGGATCAAGTTTACCTGCACAGGAAAGGGGGGTCCCGGGGGTCGTGTCCCCCCTCCCCTGGAATGTGAATGCTCCCCCGGGGCCCCCAGCCCTGTGTCACCCCCCGTTCTCTGCCCACAGAGCTCCTGAGCCGCCGGCGGCCACAGCCCCTCCCCGTGACCTCGGGCCCGGCAAGGACCCCCCCACTCCATCCCCACGCTGATTTTGGGGGGGTCGAGTGTCCCCCAGCCCTGCTGCCACTCTGCCCCTGCCCGCCTGCTCCCAGTGTTCCCAGTAAAGCTTCCCAGTTAAACCCAGCCCAGTTCCTGGGGGCACTGGGGAGGGACTTGGGGGGACCCCACGGCGGGGCCGGCACTGGGCAGGGAGGGCGGGTCCAGGTGGGGAACACTGCCTGCTGCGGGTCTGCCCGGCAACTGGTGAGTCATCAGCCCCGCTCTCGCTGATTGGCTGACTCTTCTCCACCGCGTTCTCTCATTGGCTGAGGAGAGGCCCGGCAGTGCAGAGAAGGAACGGGAGAGATCCCGCCCCGAGCACCGGCACGGGGACAACAGACCCGGCCTGGGCACAGGGAGGGAATTTATTACCAACCAAACCACGGCAGCACCAGGAGAAGGGAAAGAAATCCCTCCAGCACCTTCCCCCACCCAACGGGGATCACCCACAACAGGGTTATCCACCATGGAGAGACGGGGACATCCGAGTTTAGACCAAAGCCAATTTTACTGAGTGTACCAGGTGTTTATACAGGGATTGACTTGTATGGGGCTTATAGAGGGCTCTGTTTTTGGTAACAATTTCCCATTGGTTACACATTCTTCATGACATCACATCACCTGGTAACATTACCTTATCAAAAAGTCTCACACCATATTGCCTGGTCAGTGTTCTTGCCAAGGGAGACTTAAAACTGTGTCTGTGTCTCCCACAGTTTCTGCTCAGTCAGGCCTCAGATATCGGGCCCCTTGATCAGCTCCATTGCTTCACTCTCTGTTTTATTCCCCATACGGGGGCACCAGGGCTCTGCCCAACGGGGGTCACTGGGGATCATCCAGCCCGGATCCTCCCATGGGGGATGGAGCTGCAGCAGCACACCAAGCTCTTCCTGCACTCTCTTCCCTCACTCCAAGCTCTTCCCTCGCTCTCTTCCCTCACTCCAACCTCTTCCCTCACGCGGGGCACTCACAGGGCTTCCCTTACTGGTGCCTCCGTTGGTGCTGGGTCAAGTGAAAGCTCCTGGAGAAACTCTTCCCACACTTCCCACACTCGTAGGGCCTCTCCCCGGTGTGGATGCGCCGGTGCACGGTGAGGCTGAAGTTGTGCTTGAAGCCCTTCCCACAGTCGGGGCAGCGGAACGGCCTCTCCTCTGTGTGAATCCGCTCATGCTTGAGGACACTGGAGCTGGTCTGAAACCTCTTCCCACACTGGGGACACTCATAGGGCCTCTCCCCAGTGTGGATGCGTTGGTGTATTCTCAAGGCAGAGCTCCACCCAAAGCTCTTCCCACATTCCAAGCACTCGTAGGGCCGTTCCCCAGTGTGGATAACCTGGTGCTGGATCAGGCTAGACCTGTCTTTGAAGCTCTTCCCACACTTCCCACACTCGTAGGGCCTCTCCCCGGTGTGGATGCGCCGGTGCACGGTGAGGCTGGAGTTTTGCTTGAAGCCCTTCCCGCAGTCGGGGCAGAGGAAGGGCCTCTCCTCTGTGTGACTCCGCTCATGGAGGAGGAGAGTGGAGCTTCTCTGAAACCTCTTCCCACACTCCCCACACTCGTAGGGCCTCTCCCCAGTGTGGATCCTCTGGTGCCGGATGAGGCTGGAGCTCCACCTGAAACCCTTCCCACATTCCAAGCACTTGTGGGGCTTCTCCCTGCCATGAGGCTTCTCCACCAGCTCCGAGCTCCGCCTGGATCTCCGCCCGCCTTCCTGGCTCAGGGGGGCTCTTTCCTCCCCGCAGCTCCCTGAGCTGGGTTTGCAGCTCCTCCTCCTGCAGCATCTCCGGGGCTTTTCCTCCTCCTCCATCCAGCCACGCCCTGGCAATGACAAATCCTGGTTTGGGGAAAAAACAAGAGAAGAGCACCTTGGACTGGAGGTTCCTCCTTGCCCAAGTTCATCTCAGGAAGTCATTGGGAATCTTGTGTCTGTAAGAACCTCCAAAGCACCAAGATTCAGCCCAAAAATCCTGTAAACTTCCAAGACACAGAACAAAAACACCCCAAACATCAAAAGCCAGCAAAAACCTCCTCCAAAAGATAAATATTCAGCTGCCACATAAAACCAAAGCACCAACATTTAATCCAAGAAAGCTCAGAAACACCAAGAATCACCCCGTGAAAATCGTGGATCCCCCTCCACAGTCACCTGCTGCATGTGGGGGGAGCAGCACTCCTGGGGCTGGGGGGAGGCTGCACCTATAAGGACTGGTGGAACCTTCTGCTGCTTCCTCTTTCTGCTCCTCCTCCTCCTCCTGTGTCTCTACTCTTCCTCACACTCCTCTTCCTCCTGCTATTTTTCCTTCTCCTGCACAATCCCACACTCTCCTCTCACATCCATCGTTTGACCATTCTGTTCCTCAGGCCTGCTTCTCCTTCCCTTCTCCTCCTGCCCCCAGGCCCAGCACCCACTGCCGGCTCCCTCTTCCCCCCAGACCCACAGCATCCCAGCGCAGGGGCAGGGATGGAGCTGGGGCAGGTCGGGCTGGGGCAGCGCTGGGCTCTCGGCCGCTCCCGCCCGCACTCGGTCCCCACTGCAGCCGCTCCCGCCAGGACAGCGCGGGGGGGCCCGGCCTTGGCGCTGCCCCACTCCCACCTCCCCAAATTCCCCTCGCGGGGCCATGGGGCCGAGGGGGGGCGCAGGTGGGGTCCAGGTGGGGAATGCTGAGATAACTTTAAGAGTGGGTCCCCAAGAAGAAGAATTGGAATCTGTGGTAGACACAGGGGCAAAAAGAACCTTTATGTTAAATATTCCAAAAGGTTATAGTGTAAGCAAAGATACTGTAAAAGTAACAGGAGCAAAAGGAGAGAGTTTCACAGTACCCATTATTAAAAATGTGGTAATAGAGGGAGAAACTAGATTTTGGATGAGGGATGTTTTCTTGGTCCCAGGGGCAGGTAGCAATTTATTGGGATGAGATTTACAAGTGAAATTAGGAATAGGGGTTGTTCCAGAAGATGGGAAGATGACAGCTAGACTTTTAAAACTAGGCCAGGAGGATGGAAGAAGAATTAACAAGGAAGTTTGGGCTGGGGAGGGAAATAGGGGAAGATTAAATATTGATCCCATAAAGATTACAACTGAGGAGAAAAAAATACATGTCCCATACATGTACGGCACTATCCTGTATCTTTAGAAGGACGGGAATGTTTAAAGCCAGTAATAGAAGGACTAATAAAGGATGGGACATTAGAACCTTGTATGTCTCCCCATAATATCCCAATACTCCCAGTAAAGAAGCCTGACGGGAGCTATAGACTGGTACAAGCCTTAAGGGAGGTTAACAAAGGAACTCAGACCCGCTATCCAGTGGTACCAAATCCTTATACTCTTTTCAGTAAAGTTCCTCCCCAGCATCAGTGGTTTAGTGTAGTGGACCTTAAAGATGCCTTTTGGGCTTGCCCATTAGTCCAGGAGAGCAAGTTATCTTTGATTTTGAATGGAAGGACCCACTAACTGGAGAAAACAGCAATTAAGATGGACAAAACTACCACAGGGGCTTACAGAATCCCCAAACTTATTTGGACAAGCTTTAGAAACAATACTACAAACTTTCCCCACTCCCCCTGAAATACAAATTATCCAATATGTGGATAATCTTTTACTTTCTGGGGAAGCTGAAGCTGGAGAGGCTACTATAAAGCTTTTGAATTTTCTTGGGGAAAAAGGATTAAGGGTATCAAAAGGGAAGCTGCAATTTGTAGAATCAGAGGTAAAATATCTTGGACTCTTGCTTAGTAAGGGTAGTTGGAAGCTCAACCCTGACTGAAACACAGGGATTCTATCCCTTCCCCCTCCCTCTTCAAAGGGGGAAATCAGAAAGATACTCAGATTATTGGGATATTATAAATTGTGGATTGAAGGATATACACAGACAGTAAAATTTTTGAATAAAAAATTGACAGAGGGAGATGATATAAAATGGATCAAAAAGGATAATGAAAAATTAAGAAAAAAGAAGTTAAAACTAGCCCCAGTATCAACTTTAAGCTCACCTTCACTAGCAAAACCCTTTCATTTGTATGTAAATGAAAAAAAGGGGGTAGCTCATAGGGTTTTGTTTCAAGAGTGGGGAGAAGTAAAGAGACCTGTGGCTTATTTATCAAAGATGTGGGATCCAGTAAATCAAGGCTGGCCAGTGTGTATTCAAGCTATAGCAGCTACTGCAATCCTAGTAGAGGAAAGTCATAAACTGACTTCTAGAGGTAAATTAATTGTGTGCACACCTCATGCAGTACTAAATTTCTTCCAATTTGCATTGTGATTTTTATCTTGAAATACATAACTTACTGTACTCTAACATTGAAAAACTAGTTTACAGCTGTGACATAGCAAAACCTGCTATTAATTTGAGTCAATGCAGGCTGTTCAATCAAGTGTTCTCAGTGTGTAAAGTTAAACTAAAGGTAACACCAGCTGCTTGGTAGGTCAAGCAAACAATTTTCCTTCCAACCAGTCCTTTTTCATGTACCCAAATGTGTTTTGCTTTCTTAGTTTTTTTGTTTTGTTTTTTTGCTAGTTTTTCTGGAAGTGCTAACTACTTGCATTGTATCTAGAACAGCAAATAAAATTGTGCATACAAAACACTTGTAAAAAAATAGGGCTCATTTTTTCCCACAATGGGAGGTGGCTACATATAGAAAAGGGAAACTACAAAGCTAAATGAAGAAAAAGTTTCAGTATCTTCTAATGTAAACAATTTGTTACTTCCAGCATCACAGTGGGTGTGTGACACACACATATGAAAAAGATGGTGAGGGAGATCTCTGTTTACTACAGTTTCCTATTTCTTGAATGAGTTAGAGAGCTATGAAGCAATTGTGATTCCTTGTGTGGATTACCCAGGCCTGCAGGGAGGGCTTGGCCATGGTTCCCTCTGTGCTGCAGGCAGCCCTGCAGCGTGGCAGCAGTGGCTTGCCTCTGGTGAGTTTGCAGGCAGGGTGCTCCAGCACTGCAGTGCTCAGGGGCAGTTTCCTATTTTGACAGCAAAGCTTAAATTCAAGAGTGCCTCTTCCCATCCAGTTATTGTTTGTACCGTAAGAACCTCTTCAGAGAGTGTCTCCTGGCAGTCAAAAAGAGAGTATTGCAGAGATAAATTCCTTACTTGCTGTCTCCCCCACTGTATCCACATTTTGTCTATTCCCTCTTCAAATTATAGATTGGTAAAACTCATGCTCTGTGTCCTCAGATGCCCTTCCCAAATCAAACCTTGGCTTCTTTGCAAATTATATTGCACTAACAAGCATTGCCTTAAATTTTTTATTGCAGGCAAGATCACTTCAGAAGTAAGTTTTTGTTTACCTTGTTCCTACAACCCTTTCAAGCTTGTGAATGGAAAATTGTGACAGCAAAATAAGTCTTTAGTTTTAGCACTGTCAGCTGTGGGTAGCTGGTAGCCCTTGGTGGAGGGTGCCGTGAATTAAAGGCCTGCAGAACACACATAACAACAGTAATTAAATTTGTAAGGAAGTTGAAAAAGGAGGGAGAGGTGATTGGCAGACTCACCTCTCCAGGATGTAGGACTAATGTTAGAAAGTGGACTGATATTGGAATGTGGATGTTGAAATGTGAAGAGAGAAAAAGAGAGCGAAAGAGAGAGAAAGGGAGAAGAGAGAAGAAGAGAGAAAAAGAGAAAGAGAGAGAAAGGGAAAGAGAGAGAAAGAGAAAGAGAAAGAGTGAAATACACCCCAAAGTCCCCATACCGTAGCTATTTCTGAGTTCTCCTCTCTGCTAGACAGAGTGACAACAAGGGGAGGGGAGTGAGGAAGTACAGTCAAAGGCAAAGCTGTGAAAAAGAGGGAGAGCTGGACCACCAATAGAGATAAGATCAAAGCAGAGATAGCTGACTCTCACAATGTGCTTTATTTTTTTAAACAAGACTTCTTTTTTTTCCTTCTGATTTTTGTTGTTAAGGAAAGGAGGCTTTTGTTCCGAAGAATGGGTCTGTAAGACTAAAACAGTTGGATGTTGCCTAAAAAGCAAAAAACCAAGAGATGTGACACATCTTGTGTTAAATTTGGGCTAGTCTTTTTTTATTTAACTAATTATAGCTCACATGAAGAAGAATTGGCCTCTGCAGCAATTAGCACAGCTGGATACAAGAAGAAGAAGCAGCTATAGAAAAAGTTTTTAGTTAAACCCAGAAAGTTTTGAAGAAAACTAATGGTGAAAGTTAATGCAGTATTGTTTTTCTTTTAACACTGTGTTATTAAGAAGTCCTTTCCAGGTACTACTAAAGCAGCAATCCCAACCATGGAAAAGAGGGTGAATTCATGCCAGCAAAATAAAAGAATTGGTGAAGAAACGTGAGGAATGGACTATCACATCTAAACCAGGTGATACCAAATTGACTTTCAACCAGGACTGGGTGGTAATGGTTTGGGAAGACCCAAAGGATCCAAGGCAGGTACAAAGAGTAACACCTAACTGAGAAATAAGGCAAACCTTGCATCACTGGTTCTAAGCCCTGCCTGAATAAGCCCTGAGACGCCTCCGACACCTCCTTGGCAGAGGAACACTGCCACTTCAAACAGGAGGATCGGGAGTGTTTGAGTCAAAGAGTTCTGATAGTCTGGCCTTAGCCTGTGACTTGTACAGGGAAGAAGGGAAATTGCCATTAATACTATGCTGTATACTTTATTTGATTCATCCCCATATTGGACATGGCAGCTGGGTTATAAGTGAATGGTTAAATTATGAGAATAATTGGCATTGTAGCTCACAAAATCTATGTTCTCGTGGCAAGAAGTATTGAGTACTGAATCAATCCCCTATACAGAAAGACCTCAAAAATTGAAGTAATAAATTGCTTTTGTAGATGGGGATTATCAATGCCTGTGGACTGAGAGATACCTGAGGAATGGTGGAAAACCACAGTTAAAAGGTGTCAAAAACAATTTGCCTGGAAATGAGTAAAAAAGGAGTGACAAGGGAAACAGAGGGCAAGCCTGGATTGAGCACTGTACTCACCAGCGAGAAGATCACACGTACCTGCTGTGGGCAGCAGCCCCACAGGCAGGGGAGGTGGGGGTATAAGCCATGCCAGACCTCTGTCATTCCTGTTTCTGTCTCTCATTTGTTGTCTTTTCCCTTCTGAGATAGCAGCAAGATCGTGTCACAAATGCTACAGAAAGTATCACATGGAAAGAAACCAAAGTTCCTTTTTAGTACACACACCCATGTCAACAGCCACTGTTATAACCCATCCAAATTAAGTACCTGCAGGAAAAAGGGGGAAAATTATCACATTACAAAGAATTTAGGAAAAAGTAGTAATACTTGGGGCATGGAATGTCCAAAAGGAGAGAGATGGATTTGTTTTACATTTGATCTTAGAAATATAGTCCAAGATTCGGTAAAGAGACAGTTAGTAAAAAAAAAAGGTAAAACAAGCACAGCAGTCTAGCTCTGTGTTAACCCCAAATTATATCCTGAGTCATATTAAATGACTCCAAGCAGTTATAGAGAAGATAATAAACAAAGCTGCCCAGGAATTGGAATTAATATTGAGTCTGCAAAGCCAAACATCACCTGCAGTGCATTAAAATAGGTTGGCTTTACGCTAGTTATTGGCTAAAGAATGGGGTGTACAGATTGTTGAAAATAGATGGCAATGAGGATGTCATCCTGGAAAAAACAAAGGATATCAGAAAAAAATTATGACCCAGGTATCAGTCCAAAAATGGGAAAATAACGTTAAAAACTAGCAGGTGGGGTAATGTATTGAGAATGGGATGGTGGAAGAAATTAGGATTCTTCCTTTTATGTGTTGCAAGTGTTTTGATATTTCTTCTTTGTTTAATCCCATGTTTTATTTGATTACCAACAGAGTCCAAAGAATGCAGGAGGACAGGAAATATTCTTTATAAATCATTTGGCTTGAGCAGTAAGAGGTGGGATTGTGAAAAATGCATATTTATGATTGGCTTTTTGCAAATGTTACAATTAATATTATATGTGCAATGTTAGAAAGTTATGCTGTATTAATTCCCTTATATATTGTGTTAAGTGTAGTTTTAGGTTACAACATAGTGTTAAAATAGAGACAATGTATGTGGGGGGAGTTTTCTTTTTAGGAATGAGATGCTCCCTTCGAAGAACACCTAAATCTTCCAAAGGAGAGGAATTTATGGCTTCTTATCAGGAGAAGCTAATTTCTTCAGGCCTTGCTCAGACTTGAAGACACCAGGGGATTAAAGGGAACAGTTGACATACAACAGAGTTTCTTGTTTAGAACAGAATGTATGCATAACCATGAAGGATGTATGAATATGCAACAACTGTCTTGGTTTAAGGGTAATTCCTTTGTTCACAAGTCAAGCTTTTCTTGACTTAGGGTCCGAGAGCATCTGGACATCCGTAATTCTTTGCTCTTTTTGTCTTGTAATTGTCTTAACTCTAATTGTATTATTATTTTTATAACCATTTTATTATTATTAAACTTTTAAAATTTTAAAAACCAAGTGATTAGAGTTTTTCAAAATTTTCAAAACTAGATGAGATTTAAAGGTGACCCTTTAACTCATAAACAATAAATAGATGATTTGAAGGAAAACAAAAAAGCAGCAGGTTGTTGGGGGGGCACAACTGAGGCTGCTGAAGGCTGCTGTGGAAGAGAAGCTGCATTCCAGGCACCCAGGAGGAGCTTCAGAAATGCAAATTAACACTGCTGGGGCAAACTGGGGACAATGTACCTGGCTCTTCTTACCTGGGGAAGGAATTGGCTGATTCTCTCTGCCCCTCACCCCAAGCTCTGCCTGCTTGCACAGATGGAATCTGCACAGCTGAAGGCAGAGCCCATGCTGAGGATCTCTGACTCTGCAACAGAAATGGCTGAAGCTGCAAAGGGAAACAGCAAATGGAGAATGTTGTGAAAACTTCACTAAAATAAGGCGGAGATCATCCCTCTGCCCACTCCAACATCTGCTGTCACTGTCTGTGCTGTACAGGGTGTATCAGAGCACTGGGGGTTTTGCTAGAACAAGTTCAGGGAAATCAGTTGGAATTCAAGTATATGATGAAGGAGTAAGAAAAAAAATGGTCAATTGATGCAGCCCCAGCTTGAGGGAGTGCCCAAACATGGGGAAAAGATGAATGGCCACCAGAACAAATCCTACAACACCATGGACCAGCCCCTGGGAACCAAAATGATTTTGTGAAAAATGCATGTTATATGGCTCTGTGCAGATAGTAACTACATGTATTATGTTATATTGATAACTTGTGCTGTATGAACATCTTAATAGTATGGTAAACGTAGCTTTGTAGATAAAATGAAGCTTTAGTAGTTAAAAGAGAAAATATGCATGTGTGTGTGTGTGGGGCGGGGGGGGGGGGTTAAGGAATGAGAACACCTAAATTCGCTCAAGGAACACCTAAATTCTCCAGAGAAGTGCAATTTATGGATTTCTTACTAGAAGAAGTTAATTTCTTCAGGCCATGCTCAGACTGGAGCATGCCGTGGGGATTAAAAAAAATAGCTGACATACAACAGACAGAGTTTCTTGTTTTAAATAAAATGTATGCATAACCATGAAGGATATAAGAATATGCAACAGTGTATTTTTTTAGGGGCGATTCCTTTATTCACAAGGTATGCTTGTTATGGCTTAAATGCCCAAGAGAGCATCCGGACATCTGTAAGTCTTTGCTTTTTAATGTCTTGCAATTGTCCTAACTCTAAATTTTTTATTAGTCTAATTGTATTCCTACTTTTAGAACCATTTTACTAGTATTAAACTTCTAACATTTTAAAAAACAAGTGACTGGCGTTTCTCACAAAATCAAATAAGGAGACAGAGAACCCATTTATCATTTCAATGGCATCATTACATTACAAGCTGTCCTCGGAATAAGAACCAACCAGACAACTCCAGCTCCTGACCTTCCTGCCGACCAAGCCACCGAAAGAGGAACACAACATTTCACCAGGGGATGGGATCAGATTATCTCTTAGCAGAAAAAGCAGGAGTTTGTGGAAAACTAAATTACTCAAACTGCTGTTGGCAAAGAGATGACAAAGGAAAAGTGCTGAAAAAGATAAGAAAGGAAATAGGAGAGCAGTTTATGTATTGGTCCAAACATGGAAAGGATGGATATAGGACACAGTTTCGTGGCTCCCTGGCACAACAGGGGTTAAACGAATGCTGCTTCTCCTCTTCTGTGCTGCAGCAACTCTCATCTTTTTACCATGCTCCACACCTTGGCAGTGCAGCTCATCCAGCAGCTGAGCCAGGGCATGCAGGTGGCAGCCAGGCCTCCTGATCCACAAACGGCTACAAAAGGACAGGGAATGAGGGCACCGAGAATAATCCCAAAACCAAAGAGGACCCGGGAAGAACAAAACAGAGTCAAGGAGTGAATCTGCCTGGACATAGGGCCGGGCACCTGTAGATAAGGGGAGAAACCATCAGTTCCAATAAATGTTACAAATTGACCCAGACAGCTGCTCAAAGTCCCGCTACATTCCTGAACTTGGAGAAGAAGAACAAAGACTTAACAGAGCCATGAATATCGGCTGTTATACAAAAGGAGGGTGCACATTAACGAGGACAGGCTCCAGGCGCATCGGGAAGTCGGAACCTTCCAAGGAACTCAGCCGGTGGGCAAAGGCAGAGGGAGATCGGCCGGGAAAATGAGGATAAAAAGGAGGCTGCGGACTACAGCCACGGCAGAGAGCGCACGGCAAATGCCCCACGGCCTCTGCCCCTGCTCGGCAATAAAGTCACTTTGACAGGACTCCTCGCTCTCCCCCGGGCACACGAACCTCCGGCGACGGGAATTTCCCCGCCCGCTCCCGGCCGCGGGGCAGCCCCTCTGTCCTACCCACAGCAGCCGGGCCGAGCCAGCGCTGCTCCGGCAGCGGCTCCTGCCCGGCCCCGGCGGGAAGGAGACCGCGGGCAGCCGCTCCCGCAGCGCCCTCAGCCCGGGGCCGGCACGGGCCGGACACGGCACCGGCGAGCCGCCGGAGCCCCCTGCCGCCCCCTCCGCCCGCAGCCAGCCCCGAGCCCCCGCAGAGCCCAGCGCGGCTCCCACCTGCGCCGGGGCCGCCTCCGAGCTCCGCCGCCGCCGCCTCACCGCGCTCCGGCCGCTGCCGCCGCTGCCGGGCCCGCACAGCCGCTCGGCCAATGGCGGCGCTGCGCGGCCACGGCCGCCCTCAGCCCGCCGCCGGGGCCGCGCCGCGCCCCGCTCCCACCAATCAGCGCGCCGCGACCGCGACTGACGGCACCGGCGGCCAATGGCAGCGAGCTCGGGGCGGGCTCTGCGCACGGCCCCGCCTCGCCCCGCGCTCTCGGCGCCCCCGGGCTGCGTGAGGGGAAAGCCGGAGATGAGGAACAGCCCCGGCACGGGCCCGGGCCGAGCCGGGATTGAGCTGCCCACACAAACAAACTTCTCCGCGCCTCCCGCCACGGCTTTCCCGGCTCTGCGCCTCCCGTGCCTCCGCCTCTGCGGGAAGCCCAGGAGCCTCACTTCTCCTGCCCCTCGTTAGCGCATCAGTGCTTCGCTTTGATTTCCCCCGAAAAGGGAAACCTGCCCGAAGCCCTGTGGGTGGGTGGGGCAGGGGAGAGATTTCTGGCGGAAAACTCCAAAGACTCGGAGCAGGAGAAGGAGAAGCCAGTGCAGACCCTTAAATGCAGCTTTCCCCACGCCTCCCTGCTCCCAGCTGCACCTCCTCCCCCGGCAGGGCAGGAGACAGGGAATGGGGCCATGCTCAGCTCATCCCCCGGGGCTTCTCCCTCTGCTCAGGGACAGGAGTCGTTCCCTGCTGCACCCTGCGCTCTCTCCCGGCCGAGACTTCTCCAGGAACTTCTCGGAGCGGAGTCCAT
Source organism: Lonchura striata (assembly GCF_050655825.1). Taxonomy (NCBI): domain Eukaryota; kingdom Metazoa; phylum Chordata; class Aves; order Passeriformes; family Estrildidae; genus Lonchura; species Lonchura striata. The sequence continues at coordinate 2,005,805 of NC_140707.1, forward strand.
CCCCTGGGCACAGCCCCCTCCGAGTGCTGCAGCGTGGGTCACTGTGCCACGGGCTCAGTCCTGCCAGGACAGGCTGCTCCAGCGGGGCCCCTCTGCCCGCGGGCTCACAGCCTCCTCTCAGGCATCGCCGAGCTCCAGCCCGGCTCCTCCAGGGGCTGCAGGGGATCTCTGCATCCCATGGACCTGCAGGGGATCTCTGCATCCCCATGGACCTGCAGGGGATCCCTGCATCCCCATGGACCTGCAGGGGGATCTCTGCATCCCCATGGATCTGCAGGGGATCTCTGCATCCCCATGGACCTGCAGGGGGATCTCTGCATCCCCATGGATCTGCAGGGGATCTCTGCATCCCCATGGACCTGCAGGGGGATCTCTGCATCCCCATTGTAATATACGTTATGGAACAATTTGTACTTATGAAAAAAATACATCAAGTCAGTTGTGCTTGTAGAAAAAGATTCTTAAAGTTTTATATGACCAGTGGCTGCAGCCGGGGCTGGAGAAACCACAGATGGCAGAGAAAGGAAGACCTAATTTCCAAATGAAAAAAGGTAGCTCGATGCAGAGATGGGCTCTTTCCGGGGACAATCCAGGAGACACCCAACGTTTAACCCCTGGTCTGCCGGGGAGCCAGGAAACCGAGCACACGGGCATCCCGCCCTTGCAGCTGCTGAGGAGGCTGCTGGGCTGTGCTTCAGCAGAGGAGATGGAATGTGGCTTACCACTCTGCCCTTCTCTAAAAACGGAAAATGGGTCAGGAGGTTTGGGCTCTGAGCACACAGCAGCCTGGCCCAGGCACAGGCCGTGGTGGGACAGGGGCACAGGAGCCTTCTGTGACTGACCGTGGCTCTCTGGTTTCTCTCTGCAGGCTGCCAGCTCCTCATGCCATGGAAACGGCCCCACTCGGCCTGCCAGTCTGGGAGGGCTGGAGGGCTGTGGGTACTCATTTGCTGTCAAAAATAAATTGTGTTTTTTTGTCATTGTCATTGTCATCATCAGAACATTTCTTTCATCCTTTTCCAAGTTTTTGGCCCCTCCAGGGTAATATTCTTGTGTCCTTCCTCAGACAGTTGATGGCATTTGGCAGGGGGGGTTTAGCAATGTGAAAAGTTCAACAACAGCTCCAGTTGCCAACTGCAGCAGCCCCTTCAGGAGCCCTGAGCTACCGGCGAGGTCCACGTGTGCCTTGCAAAAGGGAGTGGTTTGCAGCGATGGGGTTGGTGCCCTGCTGCAAAAGCTGGGAGCAGATCAGAAGTGGCAAAATGCCATTTTGGCTCAACCCCCACCCAGGTTCTTTATCTTTTCCCTCTGCTCGGTGATAGGCAGAGAGGGCTGGATCCAGCGAGGTTCAAGTTCTGGGTGCTCCCTGGCATCAAAGGGATCAACTAAACTCTTGTATGCAGTGACTGCAATAGGGCTACTGAAGGAAAAAAGGGAATGTCATGAGATGGGGAATCCTTCTTGTCTCCTCTGTCTCCCCAGGAGCCCCTTGGGAAGGGAAATACCCACTGGGTTTATCTGACTCCTTCCCAGCCAGCCCTTCCCTCGCTCCCGGGTCTCATTTGCTCTGCAGGATTCACCAGCTCGCTCACCTCAGAGGAGCTCTCAGAGGAGAAAACGCTGCCTGGCGTGGGGCTGCCTGATCCCTGTCTCACCTTGATTCCATTTGCCCCCTCCCTGCCCCATCCAAGAGACCGAAGGATCCCCCACAGCCCCACGGTCCTGCAGCAGATCCCGGCACGTTCCCTGCTCCGCTCCTTGGTGCCCTGGGAGGCTCCAGAGCCCTCCCTGTGTGCGGGACAGCGGCTGCAGCACCGCTGCGCCCGCGGGCGAGCAGCGCCCAGGAGCAGCTGCGCCAGCTCCGAGCCTGAAGCGGAATCCTCAGCGCACACAAATGACAGCTGGCACTTCAGGGGCTGGCAGGAGAAGCTCAACCCATCTGCTCGCTGCCCTTCCCAGCCATGGCCACGCTGATGCAGTTGGAAGAGTCGCCCCTGCCCAGGAAGCTCTCAGGTCGAAGAGAGGAGCAAAAGCCACGGGTTTCTGAGGTGTTAGCTGCCACTGCCTCTGGTTTTCCTTCCAGTTCCTAAGGGGTTTTGACTGGTTTTACCATTTCAACACTTTCTGTGAAGAATGCTTATTTTATGATTGGCTTTTCACAAATGTTACAATGAATATTATATGTGTAATGTTAGAAAGTTATGCTGTATTAATTCTCTTAAGTAGTGTGTTAAATAGAGTTTTAGGTAATAACATAATATTAAAATAGAAACTCTGCAATGTAGGATTTTTTTACTTGCTCAAGCAAGAGATGAGATAATCAATAAACTCTTCACACAGGGATGGCGGTGACTTGGGGCACATAAAGAGTTACAACCTCCTTATCAGAAAAGACAAACATTCTTCCATCTTGTCTCCATCTTTATGGAAGCACCAGGATTAAGGGAAAGAAGTTGACAAAATCCAGAAAAGTTCCTAATTTGCAAGTAATTTCTGCATCATGTATGAGATACATGAATATGCAATAGGCTATTGCTTTTAAGGTTATTCCTTTGTTCACAAGGCATGCTTGTCCTGGCTTAAGAGTCCGAGAGCATCTGGACGTCTATAATTTTTTGCTTTTTATTGTCTTGTAATTGTCCTAACTCTAAATTTGATTACTCTAATTGTGTTACTATTTTTATAACCATTTTATTATTATTAAACGTTTAAAATTTTAAAAACCAAGTGATTGGCGTTTTTCACAACGTTCCAGGCTCCCGGGGACCCCCTTATCGGTCTGTCCGACCCCGCAGGCTGCAGAGGGTCCCCCCGCTCCGGTGCCGTCCTTCTCCGCTCCCCAGCCCCGCCCCGCCGGTACCGGGCGATCCCTGGTGGCTCCGGGCTGACGATGCAGCGCCTGCCCCGGGCAGCCCAACCCCACCGCGGGAGGGTCCCACGCATCCCCGGCCCAGCGCCGGGGCTCTGCCGGCAGCCAGCACCGGGACCCCAAAATTCTGCTGTCCCGGGGCCACCGAGCGGGCACCCGGCCCTTGGCCCTGTTATAGATACATATTATAATATTGGCTTTTTGCAAATATTCCATTGGATTTTATATGTGTGGTGTTACAATAACTTTGTTATATAGTTTTTATTTCTGTTGTTCATTGATTATGCTCAGACATAGTAGTGCCATAGCTGATAGAAGCATGCTTGTGTTAAAATGCCTGCTTGGATGGGATAACATCCAGTGAGCACAGGATGAGGACACCTGTACAGATCTGCCAACCATCAACACTCACCGTCTGAAGGCAGTGTGGGCCGGGGCCAAGCTGAAGATGATGATAAAAAAGGACCAAAACCACAACCAAGGAATACACATGCCCTAAAAAGGTGGAACCGAGGAGGAGCCATGCTGAACAGTTCTTGGAATATGTAAACTAGCTTGGGAAAAAGTTTACTATGCATAAGGGACTATGAATATGCAACCGGCTGGTGTAAGGGAAAAGGTATTCAAGGGGTATCTCCGGAGATAACCGTGTGCTCTTGGCTCAGTGCCGAGATGCACCCGGCCGCAACAACCTTTGCTCTATGGCCTTGTCTCCTCTTGTCCTGTATGAAACTTTTTAAATGTTCCCAGGGCAGTGAAGGTGTTTTTCCCAGCCCCGAGCAGAGAGCTCTGCCCGGCGGCTCCCGGGAAAGGCGGCGGCGCTCGGCAGCGGCCCCGGCCCGCCCGGCCCGCGGGAATTCCCCGCAGCGGGACAAAATCCTGCCCCGAAGGAGCGCTCGGAACGCCGCCTGCGGCTCCTCCGTGCCCCGCAGGTGCCGCAGCTGCCCCGCTGCGGCAGGCGCGGCTCTGGAGCAGGGAGGCTCTGCGGGACCCCCGGGCTGTGCCCCTCCCGGGCCGTGCCCCGGGGCTGATGCTCGGCCCGGGCTCTCTCGCTGTCCCGGCTCCCGCAGGCTCCCGGCGGGAGCGGCACCGCCCGCCCGGCGCCGCAGGGCCGAGCCCTGCCCAGCAAAGGCTCCGTGTCCACGGCCGGGCCCTGCCGGGGCTGCGGCCGCTGCCCGGCCCGGCACAACCCGCAGCGCCCGTCGCGGCTCCCTCCAGCCGGGCACTGCGGCTCCAACCAGGCGGAATATTCAGCGCACGGAATCTCTGTCAGCGCTGCTCACATTGTAAAACCAGCTGCTGCCGAGGGAATCCCACCTCCCACTGAAGCCTTCCACCCAAAATGCTGCCGTCAGCTCGGACACACCGGTAAGAAACCCAAGAGCAAACTGAAAGCTGATTAGAGAATCTTGCACAATCACACCCAAGAACATTTTGTTATAAAATCACAAATATTAACAGAAGCTGAGTAAGTCAACAATGTTAGAAAACAAGCTTCCAACAATGGGACTCGAAGAGCTAAGGGCATGTGTTTGAATGGAATGAGCTTTCTCTTTCTGACATGTGAGCAATGCCATGGAATTTCCCAAACCAGAGAAATAGGGAGGCCTGGCAGCAGCAGCTTCAGACACAGACACAGCAATGACACAGAACAGGGCAGGGCAAGAGGCTGACAAAACTCTAACCGCTACTTGCAATGAAGTACCTTTGTTTCCAGTTCTAATCTAGCCACTATTAATATAGAGTCCAAAAGACTAAAAATACTAGTAATAATAATAACTGTACCATTAATATCAAAAATAGAGGTAATAGAAATAATAAGAATTAATAGTGGTAATAAAAACCCTACCATACTTAAACCAGGTTTGCATGGCCAGGTTTTGGTAAGGCAGGGGATCTAGGAGCAGCTTCTGTGAGAGCAGCTGCTCCTCCATGTCCCACAGAGTCAATTCCAGCTGGCTCCAGGACAGACTGGCTGCTGGCCAAGGCTGGCCCAGTTAGAAATGGTGGTAACGCCTTTGGGATAAGAGATTTAAGGAAATGGGTGATGCTGGAGTTGTGACTGTGAGCAGGGAGGAGCAGGGTGAGGACCTGTGAGAGGAACAGCTCTGCACACCCCCAGGGCAGGGCAGGGCAGGAGGGGCAGGAGCTGCTCTAGCTGCTGGAGCTGATTGCCCTGAGATTCCCTGGTCAGTCCCTGGTGAGGCAGCTGGGCCCTGCAGCCCGTGGAGGGCACGGAGGGCAGAGATGCACCTGCAGCGCCTGGAGGAGCCCGTGCTGGAGCAGGGGGATGCCTGAGCGGAGGCTGTGACCCCATGAGAAACCTGTGCTGGAGCAGGGACCTGGCAGGGACCTGCAAACCCCTGGAGAGGAGCCCACGCTGGAGCAGGGCCCTGCCAGGACTTGTGAGCCCATGGAGGAGCGAGCCACGCTGCAGCAGCTTGTGGAGAACTGTTGTCCGTGGGATGAACTCACCGTGGAGAAGTTCATGGAGAAGTGTCTCCAGAAGGGACCCCTGGCACAGCAGGGGAATGACTCCTCTCCCCAAGCAGCAGGAGAAACAACAGGGGATGAACTGACCAGAGCCCCCATTCCCTGTCTCCCTGCACCCACTGCGGGGGGAGGTAGAGATGGGAAGGAGGGAGAAAAGGGCAGAAGGTGTTTTTAAAGCTTGGTTTTACTTCTCACTATCCTGCCCTGATCCAGATAGCAAAAATTCCATTAATATCTCCAATTTTGAAAATGGTTTGCCCATAATGGCATTTGCTGAGTGATCTGTCGCAGTCCTTAGCTCTACCCATGAAGCCTTCATTCTGTTTTCTCCCTCCTGTCCATCTCTGGAGGGGAGTGAGAGAGCAGCTTTGGTGGGTGCCTGACATCCAGCCAGGGTGAACAGCCAACACTTCCTTTCCTTCATTCATTCTTTCTTTCCAGAGGTCACTGTGAAGGGGTACAGTGGGGTTTTGACAGAGGGAGTGAAGGTGGTGGGGAGTGGTGGGGACAGGAGCCACAGGGACGAGGGACAGGCATCAGAGGGTCCTGGGCAGCTGACAGGGGGCACAGCCTGTCCCCCTGGCCCAGCAGCAGGGGACAGGGGGCACAGCCTGTCCCCCTGGCCCAGCAGCAGGGGACAGGGGGCACGGCCTGTCCCCCTGGCCCAGCAGCAGCCCCGTGCCCTGCCCAAGGCGCTCCCAGCAGGGGCTGGGCCCCAGAGGCAGGGGCAGACCCCAGTCCCGGGGCAGCGTTTCTGCCCCGTCCCCTGTCCAGCCCAGCCTGCCCCGTGTGTGCAGTGACCGCTGGCACGGGCTGCCCTGGACACTGTGACCTGCTGGGGACACTGAGAGCTGCCCCGCTGTGACACTGCCCTTGGGATTGCACAGGCACCAAACAAACCCCAGCCAGCACCGCCCCTTGTCATGTCCCAGGCACCGGAGAGCATCAGAGCCAGCCCCGCTCCTGGTGATGTCCCAGGCACCAGGGCACATCCCAGCCCTGCTCCTGGTGATGTCCCAGGAACCAGGGCACATCCCAGCCCTGCTCCTGGTGATGTCCCAGGCACCAGAGCACATCCCAGCCCCGCTCCTGGTGATGTCCCAGGCCCTACGAGTGTCCCAGGTGTGGGAAGAGCTCATCACACAGCTCAGCCTTGACCCAAAACCCGCAGAGGCACCACGAAGGGCAGCCCTGCGAGTGCCCCAGTGTGGGAAGAGCTCCGTGCGCTGCTCCAGCTCCATCCCCCTCGGGAGGATCCGTGCTGGATGATCCCCAGTGAGCCCCAGTGGGCAGAGCCCTGGTGACCCATGGTGCTGCTGATCCATGTTGGGAAGACACCCGGCTGGGGGGCTCCACATCCACCTGGCTCCCCGTGGCCTGGATTTTCTTTTCATTTCTCTTTGCCCTTTCAAAACTCTTAAAAGCAGGTAAAAATAAAGATGTTGAGCTAAGACAAGGATGGGGACATGGGGGGGTCTTGCAGGGGATGTGGGGGATGCTGGGTTTGAAGGACTTGGGGGTTCCTGGGAGGGACCTGGGAGTTGCTCAGGGCTTTGGGCACCCCAGGCTGAGCGGCTCCAGTTGCCCTGGGAGACCCTGGTGGAGGTTCTGGGCAGCTGGTCAAGGATCCCCTGCCCTGGATCTGTCTCCATGTGCCCCCATCCCAACGCCTCGTCCCCCTGCAGCAGCTGCCCCATTCCTTACTCCCCTTCCATACTCCCCTTGCCCCTGCCTGTTCCCGTGTCCCCCCTGTCCCGTTCCCATCCTGTTCCCATCCCAATCCGGACCCCATTCTTGATCCCTGTACTGTATTCCCTGTCCCTGTCCCAGTCCTATTCCCTGTCCCCATTCCTGGTCCCTGTCCCCATTCCCTGTCTCTGTCACCACTCCCAGTCCCTGTCTCCATTCCCATTCCCCATTCCCTGTCCCCATTCCCATTCTCTGTCCCCATTCCCATTCTTTCTCCCCATTCCCGGTGAGACATTAATTTTGAAGAATTAAGAATTTTAGGAAAGTTAAGATGATAGTTAAATTGGATGTTGATGACTTAGTGGAAGTAGATAAATCGGCTTTGTTTATAGTTAACAGTAGTTGGATCTTAGATAAGATATCCAGGATCTATTAACTCATTGCTTGCCAGCTTTATGTTTGGGTAGCTGTGCTTATCATGATAAACAGAATGTGATAAACAGATTTCAGGGACACAAAAACAGTTGCAGACTTCCCATAATTTAGGAATCCTTTAAGCACAGGAAAACGGCAAGGATTCATTTCTCATGTATGCATGGGAAAGGCAGAAAGGTCAGAATGAGGAAGACTTATTTTACTTCCTCATTTTGGAGACCCCTCCCCAAAATGGACCCCTGACTCATTTCAGGGAACAGAACCACACATGTTTAATTGCCTTTTTTCCAATTAGCATGTGAAGCGGATCAGAGGAAGTGACAGGGATATGAATATGCATTCATATTTTGTGTATTCAAGACTTCTGTAAATAAAAAAGGTTTGTAACACCTGTGATTTTTGCAGTGTGCATTAGGGAATTATCCCATGTACTGTCCGTCTGTCTCAATAAACATACACTTTCTAACTTTAAACTCTTAGAGAGTTTTTGTCTGTATCAGTTGTATATCGATATTAGATCGATATTCATATTTTAGTAAATCACTGTCTTAAAGAAGTCCTAGCATGTGTATTAACATGTCTTTTCTTAATATTCTAGTAATTATTCTTGCATTGCTTCAAGATAAACTGGTATGATTCAAAGAATATCCACTGAAGTACACATAGAACATCAATTTATCATAAGCAAATTGCAGTTGCAGAGATTTTCACTGACATTCTGCCACTTGTCATCATTTTAAAAGTGAAAAGTCAGCTTTTATTAAAGTCAATAACAAAATTTCTAACTTCTAACAAAGGGGAAAAAGTATATGGTTTGCACTAGATAAAATATAAATACAGAAAATGTCTCCCAACTAAGTTCCTTGCCCTGATCAAAACATCTCCCAATTAAGTTCTTTGCCCTGAACCTGGCTGGTAAAGAAAAATATTATCAGTAAACCTGGATGAAAGTTTGCATAAGTGAATAGTATTCAAAATACATGTGCTGTTCCTATTATTATTTCTTAGACAAAGAAAAAAGGGGAAAGGGGTTGGATTGAGGGCAGACCCTCCTCCCCTCTGAGTCTGTTCTCATGTTTTACAATAAATCCTACAACAGTACAATGCAGCTGCCTAAAATATGGACACTGGAAACCACAGACAGCATTAAAAATGATCACCTGCCTCATGGACAGTTCATAGAAGGACTTGATTTCTTTACAAATTATTTCTCATGTTTGCAAACAGTTTTTCTGTTTACAGACTCTTTTCTGGGAGTTCGGTTTTTTTCCAAGGGATCAAGTGCTGAAAGGTTGTTTTATAAAATTGGGTTTTTCTCTAAGTGTTAAATGGGCTCAGGGTTAAATAGCTTTCTGCTTCTAGAGATAAGTTCAATTTGTAACCAAGAAGCATTATGCCTGTGGCCTGAGTTCTCCCCTAACAGTTCCTGGAGGGGAATGCTGCAGCTGCAGTGTAAATTAGATGCATGCTGTCCTCTGTCCCCATGTTTGCAAAGGGCCCTTGCAGATGGGTGACAGAGAACAATACACAGAATTTGATAAAGAAAAGAAGGGTGACGTGTTACCATGATTGACAGGGGTCTTGACCAATCAAATATCTCCCAAAACTGCAGGCACCTCACGGGCCAGAACCTGAAGGGGCGTGGAGCTCAAACCAATGAGAGCTTCCAGGCCTGGTCTTTCAAATGCCCTGTGTAAGGGGGGGCTTGGGAAATAAAATCTCTCTGTTGCCCCATGAACTCGGGAGGAGCAGTCTTTGTCTCCTGTGCCCTCGCTGCCCCACGAGACCAAAGAGATGTTCACCAGGGCCCTCCCTGTTTGTGGCCGTCCATTGCCCAGCTGAGCAGGCAGCCAGTTGTGTTTGCAGTGAGCTGCCACAGGAAGACACACAGCAGCTGGAGATTTGAACAGCAGGGCTTGGGCCAATTCTTTTTCTTTCAGAGTGCAAGAATGACACAAAAGCACAAGGAAACACGACAGTGTTTTGGTGGAGTCTCTTTGTCCTGTGAAGTTCAGTAGCTGTTGGTGTTTCTGTGCTGCTGCTAATCCCTTCCATGAAAAAATCATTCTGGGAAGGAGCAACAACATCGGACATGCACCAAATGTTGCCCCCAGTTGCTCCAGGTGCTGCTACCAACAGCCCCTGTAGGACGGAGCACAGCCCCCAGTGCACACCAGCTTTGGCTGCCCTCGGGCAGAGAAGCCCTTTTGGGGCACAGGTTTCTGGGGCAGGAGACGGGCACCGGTGCTGCCAGGGCTCGGGGGAACTCTGCTTGGGCAGGGACTGTGCCTCACCTGCTGCTGTCAGCGCTGCCCAGGCCCCAGGGCTCAGAGCAGCATTCCTGCCCTGGCCCACACGTTCCTGGTCTGTGTCCCACGGCCGTGCTCAGGATGGCCACCATGTGGGACGTGTCCCGAGGAGGCCGTGCCAGCTTCTGTGGAGGCCCCGTGCCCTTCCCAGCGCGGCTGCGTCGGCAGCTGCGGGGGCTCCTGCTGCTCTGATCCCGCAGAGCAGGGCAGCGTTTGCTGATGGGCTGAGCCCTTCCTAAAGATCCTGTTGGGCTGTCTGACACACCTGGGGCAAGGCATTCCTTCCACCCTGGGCCACTCTGGGGGGCTGGGGGTGGCCCCAGGGCAGGTGGCAGTGCGTGCAAAGGCCCTTGGTGACACGGTGCAGCATGGTCACCGTGGAATGGAACAGGACAGGGGATCCAAGGGCCCTTGGTGACATGGTGCAGCATGGTCACCGTGGAATGGAACGGGACAGGGATTCCAAGGGCCCTTGGTGACACGCTCTGGCAGAGGTGTTGGCAGTTACAAGTTACAGTTACACTCCACAGTGCTCGGTGCACACGACGAGAGAGGACGCGAGAGAGCGGTGCTGTGAGGAGCCCTCGCACAGCCACTCATTCCTTGCTGACCCAGAGCTTTCCCAAGGTATTACTCCTGCAGGTGAGCTCGTGGCCAGACCAGAGCACTTGGTGACCCCTGGCCTTCCCGAGGCATCTCTTCTGCAGCTGCCCTCGAGGGCAGACCGTGGCATTTGCTTTTCACTGCCCTTGACAGGAGTCTCCTGTCCTTGTGGCTGGAGCCCCCAGGACCAGAGTGCAGGACTTGCTGTCCTGTAGCCTTGCCAAGACTTCACTCTTGCAGGTGCCCTCAAGGCACGACTGCAGCACTTGCTGACTCGGACCTTTTCCTTTTCACCTTCTGCAAGCAGCCATGAATCCAGGCAGCGACGTAGAGCTCAGACCTGCGAGTGTGCCCAAGCTGGCCCGGGGGAAGGAGGAGAAAGAAGGCCCTGGAGCTGCCCCAGCACAGCAGCCTGAAGAGGTGGAGCAGTTCCAGCCACGGCAGAAGGGTGAGTGGCAGAGCTGGGCCACAGGGCTGGTGCCTGCAGCCAGCTTGGCCCCATGCCATGCCATGCCATGCCATGCCATGCCATGCCATGCCATGCCATGCCATCCCATCCCCTGGGGCCATGCCCATGGACAGGATGGAATAGGGGCTGGGCAGACACCCCACAGCCGTGCTCCGTGCCCTGGGCCGTCGCGGGGCTGTCCCTGCCTGGGCAGCGCAGGGCTGGGCTGTGTTCTCCGGCCTCTCCCGCAGCCCCTCAGCTCGGGCTGCGCTCGCTCTTTGCCAGGTGCAGCCGTGCAGCGCACACGAGAGCAGGAACGCAGCCGTGGCCGCTTCCGCAGAACAGCGCAGGTACCTGCAGCCATCCCCACCTGGGCTGGGCCTGCTGGCACTGCTCAGCCCAGCACTGTGCTCAGAGCACTCCATGCAGCATCCCGGGCTTCTTGCCCTTCTGCTGCAGATGGTTTGCAAATTCATGAAGAGGATTCGGGAGGAAGAGAGCAGCGCCATGGGCACCGTGCGCAGAGTGTACTCTCCCATCTTCAAAACCAAGACCAGCGCTGCCCTGCTGGATATGCTTGTGGAGGAGGGTCCTTCCAGCCCAAAGCAAGTGAGCAGCCTGTGGCCTGGCTTTTCTCCTCCCAGCAATTGCTTGGCCTCCCAAGCCACGCCTGCTGCTCCCTGGGAGCCTTTGAGGCCATGGCAGTGTGGTGGCAAGGGAAGCACTTCTCTGGGGCAGCTGGGCACATTCCTTCCTCCAGCAGCTTTCCAAGTCTCCCCTTCCTTCTCCAGGTGCCCGCCATGGTGAGGTTCATCCACCAGTGGCTCGTGGCCAATGAGTTTCCTGAATACAATCTGTACAGGCCCCTTCTGGATCTGACAGAGGCACAGCCCTCTGACGTGGTGATGGCTCTCTTGCGTGTGGCCCCATTGTGTGACAGGTACGGGGCCCACCTGCCCAGAGGGCTCAGGGCTCAGCAGCCCTTCCCCCTGTACAGCCTGTGCCAGGTGTCTGACACAGAGAATTCCAGGGCCCTCTGGCTGCTCCCTTTGCCAGCCCTGGCCCCTGCCAGCCCCCCAGCGTGCTGCCATGCTTCCCCCCTGCCCCTCCGGGGCCAGTGCTCACAGGGCTGGTCTGCCTGCGTGCTGCCAGTGAGGGGCAATGGGCAGAGGCAGGGCTGGCAGAGCAGCTCAGCTCCCTGCTGCCACCCAGGCCACGCTGCTGTGTCCCAGACTCCTCTGAGACAGAGCTCTGACCCCACAGAGCTGCTCTGGCCATGTGGAAGAGCATCATGTGCTCGCTCAGGACTGCAGAGCCGGCCATGCTCGTGCTCCTGGATGTGCTGGGGAGCTGGCCAGAGCACAGCACGTGCACCTCCGATGGGGACCACACGGCTGTCCTTGCCCTGGCTGTGAGTTTCTGCCTTTGCTGGCCCCAAGGCCACCTTTCCAGCAGCTCTCCATCCTCCCTCCCCCACGGCGTCTCCCTGCCTCAGGCGCTGGGCTGAAACCTGGCCTCGGGGCAGCTCCAGGGCCACCAGGCCCGGTGCTCCCCCTGCGTCTCTCCGGGCCTCTCCCTCCCGTGCTCGGGCCCTGCCACACGGACACCTCGGCACTGAGCGCTGTCTCAGGCTGCTCTGTCCTTTGCAGGCAACCGTGGTGATGTGGAAGATCCTCCAGCTGCCCTGTGTGCCACATGTAGTCACCGTGCATTTCCCCGGCCTCTTTGTGCATCTGCTCTTCCAAGTGCTCTTCAGCACTCTGGATGTGCCAGAGGAGGTCGATACCTTCTGGAAGGGATGCCAGCAGCAACACGGCCTTGCCACCAGCCCCAGCAGGTGCTCCATGCCAGTCCTCCTGTCCCTGCCATGTGCCCAGGGCAGGGGCCAGTGCTCCCAGTGTAACCTCAGCTTTGCTCTGTGCACAGCTTTGCAGAGCAGACCCTCAAGGCCCTGCTCTGCCAACTTCACTATGAGGATGTGGTGGTGGCCATGGAAGAGAAGCATGGATGGGACACACTGCTCTGTGCTGACACCCACCACTGTGCTGTGGGTGTGCTGGCCAGGTGAGACCCCCTGCTCCCCAGCTGTCCCCGGCATGTGTGCCCTGTGCCCGAGGTGCCCCACACAGTCCCCGTGGCCGTGGGCCAGAAGGCCTTGTCACCAAGGGACGGCCAAGGAGGCTGCAAAAGGCTGGAAGAGGAGCGTGCCCAAGAGCAGCAACCTCCCAGAGGGCTCAGCTGCCCCTTGCAGGGTGGTGGAGAAAGGCCAGAGCTCTGTGAGGCAGTCCTGGGAGAGGTTTGCCCCCACTGGCTGAGGGCTTTGGCTCCTGTTTCCTCCTGTCAGAGAAATGCACCGCGCATCCGAAGCCGCGTGTTCCGCCATTGCATTCCACCTGCTCGGGCTGCTCAGCAAGGACACGCCGTGCCGGGATTTGGCCGCCCTGGCGTTCCTTGTGGAGGTGAGCCTGAAGGCCGGTGCTGCCTCGCTGAGCTGCCTCCCGGCTCTCTGCCCTCTCTTGGCCGCAGTGCCTGGGACGGAGCCCGCGCCCTGTGCTGCTGCCTGGGCCCGGCCCTGGGCAGTTCTGGGCTCCCGCCGGCCGCTCCCCCGTCACCGGCCTGTGCCTTTCAGATCCTGGAGCACCTGAACGTGAGTGAGTGCCGGGACAGTGTCCTGCAGTTCCTGTCCAAGCACCTGCAGAGCGAGTGCAGGGGGAGGCATCGCTTGGCACTCCGAGGCCTCGTGGCGCTCGGCACCACCAGTGTCTCGGTGAGAAGAGCGCAGGGGCTGAAGCCGTGCTGCCAGCGTGGGGCTGGGGAAGGCAGTCCCTGGGGCTTGGCTGGCCTTGGGGCACTGGGGCAGCTGCTGCCAGCTCTCCTGCCTCCTGCTGCAGCTGCCCCAGGGCTTTGGCACAGGCCTTTGGCCCCTGGGCCCTGTGGCAGCAGGATGGTGTTTCACACACTTGTGTTCCACAAGTAGATGGCCATAAGGATGTGGAGCCTGCATGAAAGGCTCGTGGAGCTCCTGCAGGAAGATGACAGCACCATGCTCAGGATGACCACGGTTCTCCTCAGGGGTTTATTCTTCTGCAATGGTGCCCCAGTAACCAGCACCCTCGCCCTGCAGCTGGCTGAGGCGCTCCTGCCACTCTTTGACAACGTAAGGCTCTGCGCCTCCAGCCACGGCCAGCGGGTGCTGCCTGCACACTTTGTGCCCTGTGTACTCACGGGCTGTGCCCAGGTGGGCCTGAAGCAGCTGATGCTGAGGTCTTTCTTCCTTCCTTTCCTACAGGAGGACAGCCAGGTGCAGTTGTGCTCCCTGTTTGTCTTCAAGGAGATGCTGGATTTTTTTCCGGAAGAGGAAAAAAAGGTCCTCAAGGCACACGTGCGCCAGAGCCTGGTACCACTCTTCTTCCACTGCCACGATGAGAACCAGCAAGTGGCAGAGGTGAGGACTCGGCAGCTGCCGCTGGCCCCTGGCAGGGGCTGGGCTGGCCTTGCCCTGGCGCCTTGCAGGCTGCAGCTCCTGCTGGCCTTGGCACAGGGAGGGGTCCTGTGCCCTGGGCTGTGGGGCCATCTCCGCGTCTCTGCTGCTCTCCAGGCTTCTCAGGAAACGCTTCTTGCTGCAGCTGAGTTCCTCAGGAGGAGGGACCTTGAACAGCTGGTGAAGAACCAGAAGCTGTGGCAGTTCAGCGAGTGCCTGGTAAGGAGTGCCGGGAAGCCGCAGCCCCAGCCTGGAGCAGCCCCTGAGCGCGGTGCTCGGTGTGCGGGCTGGCAGCTGTGCCCCTGCCCACTGCTGCAGCCCGAGGCCGCGCGGGCTCTGCTCCAGGCTCCTGCGGCCCCAGCCGGGTGCCCATGGAGCCCCGGCCCGGGGGGCTGCGGGGCCAACCCTTCCCTCCTGCCGCTCTCTCCAGCTGGCAGAGGACAGCAGCAGCGTGGCCGAGCACCTGCGCCGGGCCCTGCCCTACCTGCAGAGCCCACAGGAGCCCCTGCGAGAGGCGGCCGTCAGGTTCATGGGTGAGCCACGAGCCGGGCCAGGAGGGCGTGTGGGCACAGGGCTGGCGGCGCCGCTGGCAGGGAGCTGTGCCCTGGGCCTGACAGGCTCTGTGTTCCCAGGGACGGCCGGGCGGCACCTGAGGGGGAGGAAGGAAGAGCTCCAGCTCCTCTCTGAGGGTGACCAAGGGCAGCGGGCTGCCAGCGGGGGCTGCCGGGGGAGCTGCGAGCCCTGCCCCGGCTGCGGAGGGCTCTGCTCCCTGTGTGGACTAGGGCCGGCGTGGGCAGAGCACACAGAGCTTTCAGGGCACCTGGGGGATTCGTGGCCAGCAGCTTTGGGCTGATCCAGCTGGTCCCTGCTCCCTGCTGGCCATGGCCAGAGCCGGCTGGGATGGCCCTGGCACAGAGTCCCCTCGGGTCCCCTCAGATGTGGGAACTGACCATGGCTCTGTTCCTCTCTCTTTCAGCCCTTGAAGGCTTGGAAAATGACATCAGTGTCGACGTCGCAAGCCTGGCAGTTCAAACACCGTACATCCTCCAGGAAGCAGAGAGAGCTCCATATTCCATCTTTGACAGCCTGCGTGATCGGCTCTGCAGGGCATGGAGGAGACGGCCTCGTCTGTCGGGGCTCGGCTGGCTGCGCTGCTGGAGCTCTGCACAGAGCTGATTCCAGAGGCTCTGTCTGCTGGGGCCACCTGAGCCAGCAGGAATGTTTTCTTTTGTTAAGATTGTTCTTTTCTTTCTTTTTGTTTTTCTTTAGCATGTTAATATAGGATGTGTTGCTATAGACAGACTCCCAGGATCTTTCTTTGGCTGGCCAGGCTCTGCAGGGCTGAGAGGAAGAGGGAGAAAAGGGTTCCTGGGCTCAGCAAGCTGCCAAGGCTTGCAGGGTTGCAGGGAAAATGGCCAGAAGCCCCTTGGACTTTGGTGGCTCTGATGAAGCCCTTGTGCTGCCCACAGAGCAGACAGGCAGGGGCTGGAGCTGTGGGGATCTCTGTGAGAGCGGTGCCTGGAGATGGCCACAAGCCCTGTCCCAGGCAGGAAGCGCCATCCGTGTCCTCCTGCCCGTGTGTTGCTGGCTGGATTGCTGAGGGCTCCCAGATGCCTCTTGGTGGGGCTCCTCTGGAGCTCCTGTGGGGCTGCGGCGCTGCTGCCGGGCAGGTTGGCCGGGCTGGGGAGAACCTGAGGGGACGGGGCCACGAAGGGATGAGGGGCTCTGGAAGCCCTGACAGGACAAGGCAGTGGGAAGGCACGAGGGGGACGTGTGAGGGAGTGGGTAACTTTGGCTCAGGGAGGAAAGTGGCTTGGAGCCAAAGAGACCACTCACCCTGATGTTTGTGTGGCAAACAGAGCACATTTATTCTCAAGCCCTTCCTTCTAAAGGGCCTTTGAAAACCCGGTCTGGATTATTTCACTGGTCTGATCTCTGTGCCCCTTCAGATTCTGGCCTGGGCAATGCCTGCAGCCTTGGGAGAGATGTGATGGGCCCGGCCCCTGTCAGTCAAAGCAGGGCTGGTACATTCACCCCGTACAAGCCAGCCTGCACGGTGACACGGCAACAGAGTGCAAGGCACAGCTCCGGGAGCTCCCCGTGAACCTCAGCTCTGGGACCACTGTCTGCCCCAAGCTTCAGGGGCTGCAGTGGGAGCCCGGCTGGGCTCTGCCCTGGGGCCATCCTGCAGGGACAGCTGCAAACAGGGAGCATTCCCTGCCACAAAGAGCCAAGGCAGGGCTGCAGGGCAGCTGCTCCAGCCCCGACTGCACTGCTGAGTGATGTGCTCTGGGGCTGGGGCTCCCTGCACAGGAGACTGCACTGGTGTGCCAGAGGAGACACAGAAGCTGCAGCTTCAGCCTAACTGAGGTGGGTGCATGGGCTGGGAAGAGTGGGGAGGCTCCAGGGGATTCACAGAGCTCATCCTGCTGCAAGGACGAGGAAAAGGGAGCGGGAACTCAGCAGTGAGGAGAGCTGGGGGCTGGAGAGCAGCTCTGAATGACACTAAAATCCCACCAGACCTCTTGAGACATTGCTGCTCCTCAGCCAGTGACAGGATGAGTCCCTTAGCCTGGGGCTCAGCCTTCCTCATGGTGAGGGGCACCAGGGAAGGCAACAGTGTGATGGAGACTGGAATGGGCTGGGAACTCACTGCGGGAAAAGAGGGAGCAGTTGGGAAGTAAAAGGCAGGGAGAAGAGAGAACAGTTCAGAGAAGGGCTGAGCTACTGCTTGAGCAAGCTGCAAAAAGTCATTTGGGGTCATCCCAGATTTATTTCATTTCAGAAGTTATTGAACAAGTTTATTTTTTGGGTGGCTGCATGTTTTCTTGAGCTGTATTGCTAAAATGGTCCAGCCAGTCTGTGCTTCAGGTCACCCCATTTCTCCTTTGGCTGATTGCAGCCCGGTGCTGAGCTCCAGCAGGGCCCTGGCAGAGCCCAGAGCAGCCTCAGCACCCGCAGAGCCCGGCTGCAAGGAGAGAAACCAGAAAGCCCCGTCAGCTGAAGGCTCCTGTCCCCTTGTCCCAGCCGCCCGCGGTGCCCAGGCCATGCTGGCCGTGCCAGAGCTGTGCCCAGAGCTGCCCATCACTGCTGCCTTTGGGAGCAGAGCAGGAGGGCAGGACATGTGCCCAGCCTGCAGCCAGCCACGGCACCTCCAGCCCTCAGCAGCTGCCCAGAGCAGGACGCTCCTGTGCTCGCTGCCATCTCCCCAGAGCTCTGATCCCACCATCCCCAGCAGACAGGACCCACCTCACGCCATCCCC
This sequence comes from Lonchura striata, assembly GCF_050655825.1. Taxonomy (NCBI): domain Eukaryota; kingdom Metazoa; phylum Chordata; class Aves; order Passeriformes; family Estrildidae; genus Lonchura; species Lonchura striata. The sequence goes on from NC_140707.1 coordinate 2,023,395, forward strand.
CGCTGGAAGAAAAGCTGCTCCCAAACGATGCCCTCAGCCTTCTCCAAGGGCACGGCCCATCCACGCTGCAGCTGCTCCCAAGCACGTCTTGATCCAGACTGGACTCCACCTGAAACGCTTCCTCTAGAAAGACAAACATCAAATTATGGAAAATAATTAGAGAAAAAGGGGAACAAGAAAAAAGGTCAAAAATCTTATCTCTGTCAGGGGCCTAAGGAAGGCCCAACCCCTGCGTGCCAGGGAAAAACCCACCATGGGGGAGGGAATCCCAGGCTTTCTCCCTTCCCCTGCACTGCCCCCATGGTGATCCCAAAGCAGACAAGGGCAGTGGAGCAGCCCAAGCCCTTCCTTGCCTGCAAAGCAAAGCAGCCCCTGCACAGGGTCTGGAGTCCCACCTCTGCTCCCACCATGGGGGTTTGTTTGTGTCGGGCTGGCTGCCCCAGCCCAGCCCCAGCCCGGGGCACGGTGGGTGCTGGGGGCTGCTGGCAGGGCCAGGAGCCCACTCCCATTTCATATCCACCCCAGCCCATGTCCCCAGCCCTTCCAAAAGCAGCCTGGCAGCCGACTGAAGGATCAGCTGCATCCGCCCCAGCAAAGGGGGAACCTTTGGTTCCCGGCCAGGCTGTGCAATGCCCAAATCTGGGAGCATCCCCCAGTGTGTGGACTCATCTACAAACTCCCTGTGGAGCCTGGCTTTGGAGGAGGTGTCAGAATCAAAGTCCACCATCTTCAGCCTGCCGGTGGTCAGGTGGAGCAAGAGGTTGTCATCCTTGATGTCCTCACTGTCCCCAGCAGCAGCAGCCCCACCTGGGACAGCTTCTCCAGGGGCTCCTTCTTCCCTGGGCCAGACCAGGCTGTCAGGGCTCTGCCCAGGGCCCCAGCCATCCATGAACCATGGCAGGCAAAACCAGGGGGATGTTGGCCACCAGTGCTTGCCACACCAGGTCTCCAGCTCAGCTCCAGCCCATGAGCTGTGTTCCCTCCTGCTGACCCCTGCTCAGAGCTACAGGCAGGACAAAACCTGTCTGGTTGGCTTTGCTACTGAGTGCCAAGAGATGTGTGGAGCTGTTACCTGCCAGGCCCCTGGATCCAACTGTGCATGTGGATCTCTCCCATCTTCTAGGGCAGAGGAACATGGATCATGGAAAATCTCTTCTAAGGATGGCCTGTCCAAGGGCTGCATGGACAAACACCTATTAATGACATCCTGGCACTCTGGGGAGAGAAACCAGAAATCACCAGTCATTTGGAGAAGTTGCCCCCTTTTCCCGTACCCAGGCCATGCTGGGTGTGCTTAGAGGTGGGCCTAAACTTCCCCATGGATTTTCTGTTTGGAGGAGAGCAGGAGAACAGGACATGTGCCACCTCCTCAGCAGCTGCCAGAGCAGAATGCCCATGAGCTGCTGCTGTCTCCCAGCACTGGTATTGCTCCCAAGGCCAGAGATGAGGATCCACCTTGAGAGAGCCATCCTGGGAACAAGATCTGCCCACAGATATCTCCTGGCTCTTCCTGAACGGGTGCTTCCCCATGACCAGGTGGTGCAGCAGAAGGTCCAGGGATCAGATCGTCGCTGCCTCACCGTGGTAGCATTGCTGGTGGATCCACTCTGGTGGGCTGTAGGACAGGGTTCCTGTGGAACACAGACACAGTTCATCAGGGGGATGCTGCAGCCTCCAGCACCTGGCGGAGCAGCCCCCGCGCCTCCTCCTCCGGCAGGAACCCCCGCTCCGCCAGGAAACCCGACAGGTCCTGGCACCGCTCAGGATGCTCCAGCACCAGCACAAAGCTGTCGGGGAGCTGAAGCCACTCCAGGAGCTGAATGACACCAGCACAGCCAGAGGAGACCTTGTCCAGCAGCGCGATCTCCAGGGTGCGCTGGTGCCGTGGGGCTGCGGGAGGAGCACGATGCCGTCAGTGGGGCTGATGCCGTGCCGGGGGTCGGGAACCCCTCAGCCAGCCCGGGATGCTCTGCGCCCTGCGCTGGCCCCACGCCCGCTCTCCCTCCAGGCGTCCTGGCAGCTCCCACCCTGCCGGGCCCCGGCTCAGCCCCGCCCGGCACGGCCCGGCTTCTGCCGCTGGCCCCGCTCATCACCAGCTCGCCCCGGCGCCGGACGCGGTTCCCTGGCACCCTTTTGATGGCCACCCGCGAGCCGAGGGCAGCAGCGGGCTGAGCTCGCCGCCTGCCCCGCACAGCCCCATCCTTCTCCTCCTTCTCCTTCTCTCCCTCCTCCTCCTCCTTCCCCTCCTCCGCGCCCGCCGCCGGCCCCGCCGCTCCCCGGGCGCCGTCCGAGAGCCGCGTGGCCGCGCAGCCGCCGCCGCAGCCGCCGCTGCCCAGCAGCGAACCCGCCGGGGCCGCTCCTGCCGGGCCTCCTGCGCCTTCCCTGCGGGCGGGACGCGGCTGTCAGCGCTCGGCCCGGGCCAGGAGCGGCCCCGAGCGCCGCCCGAGCGCCCCGGGCCGGCCATGCCCCGGCGTTCGCTCCCGGCATCCCAGATTCGCCATGAAATGGGAACCCTGAGCTTGTGGAAGTGCCTGAAGGATGCCCTGTTCCTCTGCAGGGACACTCGGGCTGAGACAGGAGCCGGAGCCCTCTCTGGGGACGCCTCCTCCGAGCTGGAATTTGTGCCGTGCTGGGAGAGGAGGAGGAGGGGAGAAGGCTGGCGCTGTGTGGCAGGAGCAGGAGGTTTGGGCCGCAGGACATTCCGTCTGCGCCGCTGCCCCTCAATGGGCAGGAACGCTGTGGGGAAGACTGGGGGACACTGGAGCGGGATATGGATGGCACTGGGGGGACTGGGAGGGCCTGGGAATGAACTCAGGTGTATTGGGAGGGACTGGGCTGTGCTGGGAGGGACTGGAGAGGCACTGGGCTTGTACTGGGCTGTACTGGGGATGAACTGGGCTATGCTGGGAGGGACTGGAGGGGTTGAATGGGCTGTTCCCGCCCCCACCGCCTCCCATTTGCCGAGGCTCCCGCCCATCATGATTCCAACCAATCAGCGTGTGGGATCACGGCTTTGGGGGCGGGGCCTAAGGCCTGCACCATCTTTTCTTTTGCCTACAACTCCCGTCATGCTCTGCGGCCCCATAGAGCCCCATTAAAGCCGGAACTACAACGCCCGTCATGCCCCGCGCTCCACAGAACCCCGGTACCGCCCCCATCTGTCCCATCAGTGTCCCCCAGACCCTCCGGGACCCCCAAGTTCCCTCAGCGCCCATTCGGGACCACCAAAATATTACTGGCAAAGTACAAAAGAACAAGGAACTTTGGAAAAGTGTTTAATACAAATCCAATCCAACTTAAATCACTTGTCATAGCAGTAACTTCATTCACTCAGCCCATTTAGCCTGGAAAGCCCTAAACACTGAAGTTGTTCAGGTACCCACAAATGTTCCATATAAAGAGCATTAGGAGGAGAGGAAAGAGAGAGAGAGACAGGAAGAGAGAAGCTCCACAGAAAGACACACATGTGGCTCCCAGCTCCCAGGGCTCCAGTGTGGGCGAGACACAAACCCCAGGAGAAGGCAGAGTCCATATCAGGGGCTGACCTTGTGCTCCTTGGTTTTAAGCCCCTGGGCCTTCGTGGGCTTCCCCCCAGCTGGGACTTCTGATATCTCAGGTGTTCAGAGCTGGGTGAGCGCTGTCCCAGCAGAGTGACTGATTGACAGCTCAGCTCAAGGTGTCTGGGGACATTGATCTCATCCAGCCTCTGACAGCGACCATGGTGACACTGGGGAACCTCATGGAGCATCATGGAGCCATGGGTCAGTTGGGACAAGGCAGGTCCAGAGACACCCTGGTGACACTGGGGAACCTCATGGAACCATGGGTCAGTTGTGACAAGGCAGGTCCAAGGACACCCTGGTGACACTGGGGAACCTCATGGAGCCATGGGTCAGCTGTGACACTGTGGGGACCTCGTGGAATCAGAGCAGACCATTGGGAAGCTCCCATGGATCCAAGGGCCCAGGGTGACACTGTGGAGCCCAGAGTGTCACGAGGAGCCATTGTGACACTGTGGGTCCCCATGGAACCAAGGGAACATGGGACAGGCTGATGCCTTAAGTTTTAGCTTCCATATTTTCCCAATTCTCTGCTGTATCAGTCTGTAACTCTGAACTTCATGCAGAGTGTCAGCAAGTTCTCTTACAGTGTAGTCAGACAAAACAATCCTTTTCCTGCCCGAGATCCAAGGATACCGCTGCAGCTTCAGGCCCAAAAAGTGAAAACACCAGCGAATTGAGGAGAGCAGACTGGGAGGGTGGGGCTGCATAACCTGAAGGTGTAATTGACAATTAACCCCAATATGGAAATGAACCAGAACTTTTAAAAGTGTGAAAACGCGTGACCTGGCGTCCATCCTGGGTGTACCCTCAGCCAGGCCCTTGTACTGCCCAGGTGAATCCTTTGAAGGCCTTTTTAATAAATCCCCACTTTACTCCTGTAACACTGTCCAGCCTCTGCTCTAGGTGGCCTCTCAAGGCATCAAGGCCTGGCTGGCCGGGCCACCTGGGGGCCACCTCTCATCTGCCTGCGAAACACTGGGACCCTGTGCTTTTCTTTCTTATGGGAAAAAAGCACCTTTCGCATCCAGGCACCCATGGCCAAAGTTGGGAATCCGCCTCCAGGATTCCCTATGTCCAGGGATTTCTCCCAGGTGAAAGCTTTGAGGAGAGACAAGTCTGGCTGGCCTTGGTTTCCAAAGAGCTGATTCTTATCTGCCATTGAAACACTGGGGCTTTGTGCCTTCCTTTATGATGAAAAGAACTCTTCTTCCTGCCCAGGTGCCCATGGCCAGAACTGAGATTCCACCTTCAAAATTCTGAATATCCAAGGATTTCCCCCAAATGAAAGGTCCAGGAGAGACAGGTCTGGCTCTCTTGGCCTATGGTGACCACCTCTCATCTTCTTCCAAAACACCTGAGCTCCACGCTTCTCTTTCCTATGGGAAAAACCATCCATCTTGACCAGATGCCCATGGCCAAAGTTTGGAATCCTCCTCCAGAATTCCCTAGGTCCAAGGATTTCTCAGTGACAAAAGCTGCCAGGACAAACAGGTCTGGCTGGCCCGGCCTCCCAGGAGCCTTCTCTCTCTGCTTCTGCCCCTGCAACATGGGGGCTCTGGGCTTTCCTTCCTATGGAAAAGAACCATCCTTCTTAACAATGCAGAAATGGCCGAAATTGGGGTTCCACCTCCCAAATTCCCTATATCCAAGGGTTTCTTTCAGACAAAAAAAATACCAGAACAGAGAGGTCTGGCTGCCCTTGGCCTCTGATGGTCACCTTTCATCTGCCCCTGAAACACCGGTGTTCCGTCCTTGCCTTCCTATGGAAAAGAACCGTCCTTCACCTCCAGGCAGCCAGGTCTGAAACTGGCATTCCACCTCTAAAATTCCCTATATCCAAGGACAAAATCTGCCAGCACCATCTGATCTGGCTGCCCTTGGCCTCTGGTGGCTGTGGCTCATCTGCCCCTGCAGCACTGGGGCTGGGTTGTTCCCTTCCTGTGGAGACCATGGTGGCACGGTGAGGACCTGGTGGAACCATGGAGTCCATTGTGACACTTTGGGGCCACGGTGACACCGTGGGGCTCCATGGAACCCAGAGACCACCATGACTCTGTGGGGCCTTGTGGAACCATGGAGACCATTCCGACCCTTCAGGGCCTGGTGTCACCAAGGGGGCATTGTGACACCTCAGGGCCTCCTGGAAGCAAGGGACCATTGGGACACTGTGGGGCTCCATGGAATGAGGGGAACAGGGAACAGGTCTGGCAGGCTTGGCCTCCCAGGGACCACTTGACAGGTCTGGCTGATCTTGGAATATCAAGGGCTGCTTCTAATCTGCCCATGAACCACTGGGGCTCCGTGCTTTCCTTGCTATGGAAAAGAACTGTCCCTTTTTTCAGACACCCATGGACAAAATTGGTACTTCCCCTAAAAAATTTCCTGTATGCAAGGGTATCTGCCAGAAAAAAACCTGCCATCTCTGGCTGGCCTTGGCCTCTGATGGTCGCATCTCAGTTGCCTCAGAAGCACTGGGGCTCTGTTCCTTTCTTCCTGCAGAAAAGAACTGACCCTCTTGTCCAGGAGCCATGGCAGGAACTGGAATGTGGCCACCAAAATTCCATCTATCCTTGCATTGCTCCCAGACAAAAGCTGCCAGGAAGGACAGTTCTGCCTGGCCTTGGCCTCTGGTGATATGAGCAGAATGTTTTCCTTTGCAAACACCTTGGACAGGACCCAGAGATCTCCCGAGCTGGGTTTTGCAGGCCTCAGGAACATAACCCATGTATGGAGGCTGATGTGCCTGGGCTCAGTTGTGAAGATACTGAGGACAGATCAGGAGTGGCCTGGCAGGGCTTGAAAGGTGGATGTGGAAATGGTGGAGCTTTTCTCCATAGTGGGAATCAGGCAGGGAGAGAAATTATGCCCTAAAAGCAGCTGGGGAAGGACAGACTGGACACAGGAGGAGAAAGGAATTTCCCTCCCAGGGCAGGGCTGTGGTGCAACACGTCCCCAGCAGGAGCCTGGAGCAGCCCAAGGCTTTGTGTGTCCAGGCAGGGGCAGCAGGAGGCAGAGCTGCCAGCAAAGGAAGGGCCAGCGAGGTGGGGTAGCTGGGGGTGACGACAGCCTGCAGGGACAGAGGCGCAGGGCAGGGACACCGTGGGACAGCCTGGGCTGCAGAGGGCTCAGGGATGTGCAGCAGCTGCAAGGCCCTGACAGAGCCAACCTGTGCAGCCCTTTGGCCATGGCTGCTGGCCCTGGGCCTGAGGCCACCAGGGGACAAGTGACCCTTGCAGCCCTGGGGCCTCAGTGCCTCCTTGTCCCTGCTCAGCAGCCTGGCAGGGGCCGCCCCATGGTCCTGCCCTTGGCACTGCACATCCCCACATGCCAGTGCCCATCCCGGGAAGAGCCCTGAGCAATGAGGGAGGGACAGGATCTGCCTTGCCAGGGGCTGGGGCTCAGGCCTGGGCCCTTTGCATTCCTGAAACACATCCAGGTTTGCTCAGCACCAGAGCCACCTTCCCCTTGCTTGTCCCTTGCTGTCATCTCTGCTCCAGCATTATGCTCTACTTGGGGACTTTCTCAGTCATGTCCCTCAGTGGGACCCATTAAAACTTCAAGAAACTTCAGTGTTTCAATCACACTTTGAGTTCTTGAGAAGTTTTTTGAGCACACTCTCTGGGAATGAGACTAATGAAAACAACAGCAGCCCCTGAGAGGGTCATTAAAGTCCTTGTGCTGTGTCTGTGCTGCTGAGCTGGGCCGGGCTCCTGGCACAGAGGGTGATCCTGGTAACCAAGCAGAGCTTCAAAAGCACATTTCTCTTGCTGAGCAGCTCTTCTCCCAGCCCAGCAGGGCTGGGGCACTGCCTGCAGCCAGCCCGGGCACAGCACAGTGGCACAGAGAGCTTCAATCAGTCAGGGCTGGGAAGGGGCTGAGAAGTGCCTGGGGCAGAATCACTGCCAGCCCTTGGCACAGGAACCTCTGGCTGCAGGACAATGCAGCTGCAGCTCCTGGAGAGATCTCCTAAAGCTGGAACATCCCAATGCTCACAGATCCTGTGAGTACTGAGTATTTCTGGTGCAGGGGAGGTGAAATGCTCATGAAGCTCTGACATACTGAGGGCTTCTGATTAGTCATAGAATATTTCCAAGACAAGGATTTTGATAAAAATGTGGAAATTTCCTAAGTATTTGTAGTCAGCTGTCTAGTATTGAAGAGTGGCAGGGAAAGAAGGATAAATATTAAAGGTTGATTATGAATATTGACAAGTGCATGAGACGTCTGAACTGTTACTTTTAGTGATCAGTAGGTTCACAGGAGATCCCTAATGTGCTTTCAGCCACTCTGCACATGGACAGAACCAGCAGCACCTTTGCTGGAGCCATCAGGCTCAGTCTGCGCTGTCCTTTCCCCAAGCTGCAAACAGAACCTGCTCCCAGCCAGTGCCCTGCAAACAGGCAGGGTTCTGTCAGGCCAAGGAGAGTGCACAGAGATTTGGGGTGTGGGAATGCTGGCAGAGAGAGATCAGGCACAGGGAAACACCTGCAGGAGGAAAATCTCCCGGAAGCAGAGAGAAGATAAGGGAAGGAGAGAAAACAAATTCCAGAAATGCTGTGGCAGGGAGAGTTTAGAGATGTCCAGAGGATCCCCTCCAGTGCAGCCCCTCCCTCTGCACAAGCCCCCTCCCTCCTGTGCCCCAGCCAAGCCTCTGCCCTCAGGGCCGGGGCTCCAAGGCGTGCAGCCCCTCCTGTGCAGGCAGAGCTGCAGCAGAGCCGTGGGGCAGCTCTGCAGCCCCGGGCCCAGTTCCCTCTGCAGAGCACAGGGCTGGGAGCAGCTGCCCGGCACTGGGGGCTCTGGCAGGGGGCACAGCTGGCTCAGGGTGACACAGCTGTCCCCAGTGCCCGGCTCTGGGCAGTGCTGGCAGTGCAGCCAGGGAAGGAGCTGCATCTCCCTTCATCCAGTGCCATCTGAGGGACACTTGGAAGTGTCCCTGAGATTTCAGTCCAAGCTGGGAGCTTCAATGCAGAGTGCAAAGCTGTCCTAGAGAATCTCTGATTTATGAGATTTATGGGGAATGGTAGAGGTGTTGTAACACTGAAAATGCTGTTGGGTTGGTGAAATGAGCAAGGTCAGTCCTTGGCTACAAATGTGGAGCTGGGCTGTGGTGGATCCATCTGCTCTTACCTGTACCTGAGTGTTTATAAGAGAAACATGGGAGTGTGACCATCCTTCATGTGAGAAAAATGAAAGCCAAGCGAAGCTCCAAACATAATGAATAATCATCTCCTCTCAGTCTCCACTCATCATCTTTCCTCAGAAAACTCACTGTATTCATCAATGAGATGGAGATATGCTGAGGGTTTCTGATATCCAGGAATACCAGGAGAAACATGGAGGCAGCATAAAAAGAAAACCACAAAACTCTCAAATACAGAAGTGTATACATCTGTGTTACAGAGGAGGGTGTATGGGAAATGGTGTTAACTTTAATTACAGGCATCTCCTCTAACCCTTCACTGTCCTTTCTCCATGAACAGGTGCCCATGTGCAGCCACAGCAAATGTCCAACAGCAGCTCCATCAGCCACTTCCTCCTGCTGG